>NC_049229.1:72364485-72969560 GCF_011100685.1 Canis lupus familiaris
AAGCATTATGTCCCTAACAGAGGAGGTTGGCAGCAATGAGCTTAACCCAAGAGTACGTTCTAAAAAAAGGAGCAAGATACAAAGACAAAGGATGGGGAACTGGAAGAGAAGACTTGCAGGCCTATGGTCACTGCACTGAGTGACCACCTGAGGATTCATGGGCCTGGCCTCCCTCTCCTCTCTTGGAGTGTAACAGCAACTCCCTGTAGGGTCTCCTATCACAGGGCTGGCTCCTTCTGGTCCCTACCAGACAGCACGTGGCTCACAGACACCAGACTGAGGAAAAGGGAGTGAGAGGTTTGCAAAAGGAGGAGCACCCAGTGCCATTGGAGCCACAGTAAGGGGTTAAGCCTGGCTTTATCCCGAGGGCAGCACAGAGCGTTTCGAGTGGGGATTGCAGTGAAGCCCATCACGCACCTCCCCAGCTGCGGTTTCTCCATTGACAGGACAAGGAACACACCTGCTCTCCAGAGCGGCTGCATGACAGGCTCCAGCATAAGCCATCCAGGCTGTACGTGGCCCATTCTCTGGTGGGGAACCAGAGGAGGCCAGCCTTGATCTTCTTTTGAGTGGAGAGAAGTTGACACTTTAAATAGTTATTGATCAGATCCACTTCCATCATCCAGCTAAACATCAATTGGACTGACCCCACAGTAGATACCCTCTGGACAAAATAATAAAAATAAAGAAGTCATCAGGACTCCCAGTTTCAGGTTCAACAAGTAAAGAGCTTGGAAGCTGTCACTTCTGTCCTTGTAATAAGAAAAAGGCAGACAGATGAAAATTTATGACTTTCCTCAGACCCACAGAAACATGGAGGATGCAAAGCAAACCCCCACTTCCAAATCTGGAGACAGAGGGAAATACAGAAGAGCAAGTCTGTGGGGATCCCTGGGGGGCTCAGTGGTTTGGTGCCTGCCTGAGGCCCAGGGTGTGATCCTGGAGTCCCAGGATCGAGTTCCACGCCTGCTTCTCCCTCTGCCTGTGTCTCTGCCTCTCTCTCTCTCTCTCTCTCTGTCCCCCATGAATAAATGAATACAATCTTTAAAAAAAAAAAAAAGAAGAAGAAGAAGAGCAAGTCTGAGAACTCCTCACCCAGAGCCAAAGCACTAGAACCATAAACTCCTAAAACACTTGAATGGAAACTCAGGCTCACAGGGCCCAGCAGTCCTAGGGAGTCCCCCACATTTTTGTGGGTCCTCGACTGGGTTCTCACATGCAGATCTGAGAAAAGCCCCAGCATCTTTGGCAGTCGGTGGAGAGCAGACATCATGTGAAATGTGCCGAGAGCCTTCCCTGTAACAAAGGCCCATCCTCCCAGGAATAAGGCTTTGCCAGAGTACAAGTTTCAACCTTACCCCAGCCCAGGAGAAGGGATTGCTCCCCTCCAGCCCCCCACCCTCTTCCACTTCAGGAGAAAAACAAACAAATAGCAAGCAATGGCCAGGACTTCGAGGACATAGATGGAGAACATTGTAGCAGAGGAGTAGGAGTCATGGGAAACACTGTGAAGGTCACAGCCCAGGGTCACAGGCCCAGGAAAAGACTGACATTTAGCTGGAAGGGTCTAGAGTGTTCCCTTTCCCCTGACAGGGCTCCCCAATGTCACGGTGGATGCTGGGAAAGGCACAGGCTCTCTCCAAGGAGGAGAAAACCAGAGGGAACAGGGGAGGTAAAAACAAGGACCCTAGCGGAATTGGAAGCCTTTGGCCCCTCAGCCATGGCAAACATTAGACACAGGCCAACTCCCAGCTCTACCAACACCAAATTTCACTCTAAAGTCCTGGTTACCTCAGTTCCCACTAACCAATTTACCATGTTGGGTTTCCAGCAAAAAACAAGGCATGCCAAAAGATAAGAGACACACTGTCTGAAGAGACAATGTGACCATCAGTAACAGACTCAAATATAACATAGATGTTTGAACGATCAGACAGGAAATTTGTTTTTAAAGATTTTATTTATTTATTTGAGAGAGACAGAAAGAGATACAGAGAGAGAGAGAGAGAGAATTAGAGAAGGAAGGACAGAGGGACAAGCAGACTCCCAGCTGAGCCAGGAACCGATGTGGGGCTAAATCCCAGAACCCTAGGATCATGACCCGAGCTGAAGGCAGGTGCCCCCAGACAGAGAATTTAAAATAACTATGATTAATACGATTAAGGTCTCTAATGGAAGAAGACAACATGTAAAAAATGATGAGTAATGTAAGTGCAGAGACAGAAATGCCAAAGAGTGGAAAGAATACTCTGGAAATAAAAACCACTAAACAGAAACGACGTATGCCTCATCAGTAGATGGCTCACAGCAGAGGGAAACACCTGTGAGGCTGGAGATGCTCCGTGTCCTTTCAGGGCTTCTGGTTTCTGCCTCTTCTCTCTCTGAGCCACATTCCGTGATTCCTTCTGATCTATCTTCTGATTTAGTAATTCTCTCTTTGGCTGCATCTAATCTGCCATTGCACCCTTCTCTTGAATTTTTAATTGCAATAATTTTTATTTCTAGGAGTTCTTTTTTTTTTCAGCCCTGCTTGGCCATTTTTACTTTCCTTTTTCACAGATTTGTGTCTTCGGTTTTCCTGAGAACTTCTCTCAAAAGTATTGATCACACTTTAAAACATTTCACATCTGATAAATTCCAAAACCTCATGCCCTGTTAGATCTGCTTCTGCTGTTTGCTCTTCTGCTGAGGCTTACTCATGTTGCCAAATTTCTTGGATATTTTTGAGTTTTATTTGTGAGCTTATATTCACTGGAGTCTAGTTAGAGAAATTCTTTGATGTTTGTGTTCAAAGTATGGTTTTCTCAGAAAGGATTTGAGTTTTGTTGTTGTTGTTGTTGTTGTTATTGTTGTTATTGTTAAGTGTCTGGGGATATCACCAACCCAGGACCACTTTACATAAATTATTGTTTGGTGTGGATTCCAGCTCTCAAATCCTCATGAATGAGGGATGATGGCTAAGAATTTTCCCCTTTCCTCTCCATGGAGACTTCACGCCAAGTCAAGCATGTCACCTGGGTCTTAGGAGGGTGACATTCCCAACCTGGCATGAGGATAAACTAGGGACTGTCCACTGTGAAAGTTGATCTTGGGATCCTGGTTTTACGAAGAAGACTGCTGGGTCAGCCTCCATCCTGCTGGGGCTGTGGGCTCTGTCTCCTTTGCCCACTCCCCCATCTGGATACATACACACGAGCTCGCTGTAACCCAGGGTGAAGACCATCCAGGCCCAGTGGGTCCCCTTGGATCAAACACCAGTGCCTGTGCTCAATTTCCATCTCACAATTCTGTTTTCCTGACTTCTGATTGTTTCCCTTAATTTCTCACATACTAAAGTATGCTTAATAATGTGACATCACTTTGGGTCTTTGCATATCCAACCTGCCACATGGCCCAGATGAAGGTCTGTTGATATCTCTCCTTAGAGGTGGTTGTGGGCAGGACATGACCTTCTGGCTCTGTCCACCTTGGTGGTCTGAAGGCCGGAACGCACACCCTTGACAGGCAGACACTGTCTCATACAGTCTTTCAACAATTGTTGAGATTTAATTCATGTACCATAAAATTCACCACCAGGTCACTTTTACTGTATAAGAAACTACCCATAGGGCAGCCTGGGTGGCTCAGCAGTTTAGCGCCGTCTTCAGCCCAGGGCCTGATCCTGGAGACCTGGGATCGAGTCCCACATCAGGCTCCCTGCATGGAGCCTGCTTCTCCCTCTGCCTGTGTTTCTGCCTCTCTCTCTGTGTCTCTCATGAATAAATAAGTAAAAAAAAAAAAAAAAAAAAGAAAAGAAAAAGAAAGAAAGAAAAGAAACTACCCATACTCTTGTGGTTTATAACCATCCATGTTGTTCATGATTCTGTGGGTGCTCCTCATCTGGTCTGGCCTGACTGATCTCAGCTGGGCTCACTCACGTGTCCATGGTCAGCCAGGGGCCGGCTGGCCTAGGATGGTTCATCTGCCAGTCAGCTAGCTCGTGTCAGCTGGGGCGACTGAGGCTGGACATTCTACCTCCAAGATGCCTTCTGCCCACCCACGCCTGAAGCCTCCGACCTGCCCCCACAGGGAGTCTCCCCTTCTGTGGCTCCTCCATGAGGCTTGGGCTTCTTCCAACAGGTTTATGACAAGAAAGTCAAACTTCCTACATGGCAGCTGGCTTCTCCAAGGCGAGGGATCTGGTGAGGAAGGCAGGGCTCCAAGACGTCTCATGACTCAGTCTCAGGAGGTCCCTGCACATCATGCCTGTGGCGCTGTGGTCCAGCTGCCACCCAGGCCAGCACAAACGCAAGCTTGGCTGGATTAAACACCCGTTGTCAGTGAGGGGCAAGCAAAGGAGCTTCACGCAACTTTGATCCCCCACGGTCTGCCTAGTGGACGCAACCGTGAATATTCCTTCCATATGCAAAACACACCAGACCCCACTGGTCCCACTTCATTTTGGGTTGCTTAAAGTCCAGGAGCACCTCATGGAGTCCATTCCATGTGCATATAGGGTCCCAGGTTTGGCCTTCCCTAGTGCAATGCTCTGACCTGAACACCTGAATTGGAACCTAGTTTATCTGACCACCACCTCCCAACCAGTGCCCAGGGTGGGGTCACCAGAATGAACACACCCACTCAGCACAGCAGAAAATGGGAAAGCACCCAGTCTGCCCCTAGCAATCCCAAAATCCAGCCTGGCCTGCATAGCCGGCTCCTGCTCCACTTCACCCTCTGGGGCCCCGGTGTGCCTCTGGGCCACTCTTCTTTCCCAGTTTGCTGCTCACCTGCATCTTGCCCATGCAGGTTGGGTCCCCTGTGGCCCCAGATGGTAAAACTTCTCTAGAAGCATTGAGGGTTCTGGGTGGATTAGTTGATAATCAGCTCAATGGGACAAAAGGCAGTCCACATTGCCTCCTAAGGCAAGACTTTCCTGGCCTGGGTCGCCTGCTGGGGGACGTGGCCTCTCCATTCCCAGAGGCCTCAGAGTCTGGCCCGGAGGGCTGGGGCATATCCTCGAGGTCTGTAGAGGTTCCTTTGTTTAGCTGGGAGAGTAGCCAAGACACCAGCCTGAAACTTCCTAAGGTCTGAAAAAAAATGTCTGGTGGCCCCAGGCGACAGCCACATGTCTTTGCCAGCATCGTGTTTTCACAGTGAGAATCTTGGCGGAGTTTTATTTTTGAGTGCAGCCAGTCCTGGATGCTTAACATTTCCTCTGCACTCTGCTCAGGCCTCACCGCTCCTGATTTAGCACGTCTCTCTCTCTGTACCTCCCCGTAGGCAGCTAGTGAAGCCGAGGGCTCTGCCGACTGTTGCCTGGAAGCTTCACTGGCCAGACCTGCTGCTCCCAAGCTGCATGTTCTCTTTGTTATGTGACCACAGCAAAGGGTCACCCAGCCCTCCTCCGGTCTCCAGCAAGATCCATTCTCGAGGCCTCACCATCTGTGTGCTTGACAGGATGCCCTTATAGACCCCCGACCACTGGGCCTCCCAACCAGTAACCCCTGCTTGGAGTTTCTGTTCCAGCTACCATGCAGTTCTACTTTTCCATTTCAGGTAATAAATGCTCTCAAATGTAGTGGCTTAAAAAAACCCATTTAACTTTACTCCTTTGTGGGTCAGAATTTTGGAAAGGGCTCAGTGGGGATGGTTTTTCTGGGGTCCACGTGATGTTAACTGGGATTGAGGTGACACACGTGTTGATGAAAGGGTCGGGGAATTTATGACTATGTGTGAGGAACGATGGAGCACGCATACGAAGCAAGGTGTTCACTCCGGGTGGAGGGCTGACACCAGGATGAGGCAAAGCCCTGCCCCAGCCACCAGGATATTTTCCCAGGACTGGGAGGGGGCTGTGGGCGCGCCTGGGTGGGCCAGGCTCTTCGTCCCTGGGAAGGACCACAGGGCCTTCTCTGTTCTCAGGCTGCAGCCACGTGGGTGACCTTGGGGCCAGGCCGCTGCAGAGACAGCTAGTGGGTTTGTTAGTGGGTCTGGAAAGACACAGCTGCTGGTTAGGGGGAAACCGGTCTCTGAGAAACAGGCTTTACATTTCTGCTGGTTTCAAGTCACTAAGCCCGTGCAGACTCCAGGGTCAGGCACATCAGACCCCGTTCCTCCAGGCAGAGAAGCCACCATATGCTTCCACCCCGACTCTGCCCTGTTTCCCAAAGCCCCGTGTGCTCTGGACTGCTCTGTGCTTCCCGGGCACTCTACGGGATGGAGGGCAGGCCTTTGCCCCTTCCGAGCCCCCACCAGGAAACCAATAGGGGTGGCACTTTCCAGGTCCGTGTGCTTGGGTGTCGGGTGGGGGGACCCAGCCAGCTACTCCCAACCTGGGCAGCTCTGGGCCCCAGGTGCCTGCACGGGCAGCCCATGGTCAGTGGCTCTTGAGCAGGCAGGAATTGGGACAGCCAAGGGGTCCTAAGCATGAACAAGTGGCTTGGGGACTTGGCAGGTGAAGGTGAGGGTGGGGCTGGGAGGTGCTGGGCTGGGGAAGGGCATGCACGGTGCAGGTGTAGCTGCAGGACCCTTCCTCCCAGCAGACCCATTGGTCAGGGTCCCCGGCCAATATTGCTGCCCCAATAGCAAAAGCGCGCACTCGTCCCTATCTCTGCGGATTCCTGTGCTCTGCAGAGTGACTCGGGGCAGCGCCAGATCCAGCCCTCACCTGGGAACGGCAGTGAACTTCCAGAGCACTCAGAGCCCGGTGGGGAGGATGCCAGACAGCACACGGCCGGCCGGTGGAAAGCCCTGCAGGAGGCTCCGGGCGGCGCCAGCCTGGGAGGACCCCATTTAGCTGCGGGATTGGCTGCTGGCATCACTCTCAGCCGACTCACTCCATCTCTCTGAGCCTCAGTTTATGTCTCTGGCCCGGAGGGCTGAAAGGGACGCACCCAGTGTCAGGAGGTCCCAACACCATAAACCTGAAGGTCCTCGGGAGGGATCAGAGATGACTTGTTCGGGTGACTGGTTTTCCAGGCAGAGGGCAACGTGAGGGCGTGTGCACAGAGGCAGGACACAGCCTGGGTGCTCTGGGTGCTGGGGGACAGGTGTGAAGTTGGTGGCTGGAGTACCGGGGGGGTGGTTAGGTCAGGGTTAAGGTGGGGGCTTGACATCCAGTCTGGTTTCTCAAAGCTCACAGAGCAGGTGGGCTGTAGGACCAGATGGTGGAGGGGAGGCGGGGAGACAGGCTGGAGGGTGGGTGGGCGTGTAGGACCTGGGAGGGGGGCGGGTCTGTGCACAGGACAGGGGACAGGACAGCGGGCCCTGGCGCGGCACACGGGGCATCAGTGGTGCTAAGACCCTGCGGCCAGCTGTCGGCCCTGCTGTGGACCGCGCTGCCGCCGCTCCCCACAACACCACTGGTCCTCTGTGCCGGGAGGCGGTGGCCCGGTCCCTGGGCTCCATCCCCGCCGCCGCACAGTGGTGGCCTGGTCTACCCAGGAGTCGGCCTGCCTGGTCCCGACGCTGTGCGGGCTCTGGTCGTGACATTCAGTACCCAGGAAATGCACTGCTACTGCCACGCGCTGCTCGCTAATGAACCCCTGCTGGCGGGGGAGCCGCTAAGATATTATCCACGAGAATGTGGAAGCCACAAGACCCAGGAGGGCTGAGAGGAGGTGGGGGGGTGCCCACGAGCGGACTGTCTGGGACCATGAGGCAGCAGGTGACTGCAGCGGGGCCCAGCGCCTGGCTCCCCTGGGTGGGCTGGGAGGGGTGTCCTGGGCGGTGGGGGTGGGGTGCTGGAGCTCCTGCGCCTCACTGGCCCCCTACCCACCTCAGCTGTCTGGGTTGGGAAACCCTCCTTGGGCCTGTCCCGGTGTCCATGGGCTTGGGGACCTGTGGCCCAGATGGCCACCAGAACGAGCGAGGTGCCCCCACCGGCACGGGGCTCACGCATGCTGGGACCAAGCTGGCCTGGGGGACGCTTGAGGCTGCAGCCCCCTCACTGAGGCCCACTCGGGGAAGCCCCAGAAAGGAGCTGAGGACCAAGGTTCCCGCCATGGGTGTTCAGGCCACCTACCTGACCAGCCCGGTGCCCTCATGCCACGCAGCTCAGGCCACCAACCTGGAGGGCCAGTCCCCCCCAATCTCATCCTCACCCCCACCCACTCTGCACCCCTCCTCGCCAGCCCTGACTCAGTGGCCCCACAGACTGCAGCCCAGGGGTCACACGGCGTCACGCAGGGAGTGAAGGCTCCAGCCCCCAACGGCCCCCGACCCTGGGGAGCGGATGCTGGGACCCGGCAGGTGCAGCAGCCACGCTCCTGCCCCCCGTCCCAGAGGTGAGCTGGGCTCCGCCTGCGGTCACCGCGGTCACCGCCGTCGGCCGTGGGGCAGCAGGTGCGGGCGGCCGGGTAGGCCCTTCCCCTTGGAGCCTGCACCCACTCCCCGGGCGGCACGGGTGGCACCAGGGCCGCGTGGCCACAGTCGCCAAGGCCGCCACCGTCTTGGGGAGGGGCAGCTGGAAAAGGCTTCTTTCTTCCTCATACTTTGTTTTCTCCCATTTCCACTTTAAAAAAAAAAGAAAAGAAAGACATTACTCAAACATAATTTAGAGCTTTTTGCTAAAAGCGCATTTTATCATCACAGAGAGAAAGCTGTTACAATGGTCCCAATTGCATGCGGTCCCTGCTCGGGGACAATAGATGGGCTTGGCGTGGCATGGTTCCAGCACATTCTCTGGCTGCTGCCAGGCCCTCTGCCTCCCTCCCTGCCTGGGCTGCAGCTCCGGCCCCCCTGGACGCCGCCCAGGAGAGAAGCCCCTTCCTCTTGCTCCCCGTCCACCTGCTGCCTCCTCCCCGGCCCCCCCGCTGTGGTTGTGGGGGCTGGAGGGCCGGGGCACAAGGCCTCTGGAGGTCGGGGTGAGCCGCAAGGGTGTGTGTGTGCACAAAACAGGACTGCAGCCCCCCAGCCCTGAAGGGGAGCCCTGCTCCCCAGCTGTGCCAACACCACAGCCCAGGGGGAGGATGGAAGGGGGAGCACTCAGAGGAGGGGGTCCTCGGGCCCCGGCTGCATGGTCACACCCCACGGGAGGGCTTTATGCTCCCCTCCTCCTCCCGTCCCGCCAGCCCGCCCCCCCGCCCCCCCCCCCGCGGTCCTCAGCCCTGTGGGGAGGGAACGGCCCCCGGCAGCTGTCCCGGCCAGGCCTGTCTGCAGACACCCATTCCTCCTGCCGGGAAGCTCACGTGGAAGGCATTCCTGACTCAGTCTCCCGGCTGCACAGCGAGGTCTCCCGTGGCCTGCGGGGTGTGCAGCAGGGCGGCCCCACAGCTCCGGGGATGCAGGACATGGCCAGGCACCCCCTGGGTGCTGCACAGTCTCGGGATGTCCCAGGGCAGCAATACAGGCCTTGCCAGATGCCGTCTGGGGAGCATCCTCTGCCACCAGCCTCCCTAGAGACGCCCTCCAAGGCCGGCAGGCAGGCATGTGCCGCCCACAGGCCGGGCCCCGGGTCCCACCCAGCACAGCTGGTCCCCAGATGTCACTGTGGGTTGTCTGTTGTCCCTCAAGATGTCCACCCCCTAAGCCCTGGTGCTTATGGATGAGACCCTATTGGAAAAAAGCATATTTGTAGATGCAATTAAGTTAAGAATCACAGGACGCCTGGGTGGCTCAGTGGTCGAGCGTCTGCCTTCGGCTCAGGGAGTGATTCCCAGGTCCTGGGATCGAGTCCCACGTCGGGCTCCCTGCACGGAGCCTGCTTCTCCCTCTGCCTGTGTCTCTGCCGCTCTCTGTGTCTCTCATGAGTAAATAAAATAAAATCTTAAAAAAAAAGTTAAGAATCACAAAATGAGATCGTCCTGGACGATCGGGGTGGACCCCAAATCCAGACATTGGTGTCCATATGAGAGACAGAAAGGACACGCCTGGAGGAAGCCGCGTGAGGACTGAGGCCAAGCCTGGAGCTCCTGGGAGCTGGGGAGGCAGGAAGAAGCCTCCCCTGGGGCCTCTGGGGGTGCTGGGGGTGCCAAGGCGTCGGCGGAGTCTGGATGTGCCGGTGAGGACACTGGCTCTGCAAACAGCTGCGGGAGGAGGCTTTTGACAGCTCACAGCCGTTGACACCAGCCCCGGTGTCCCCGGAGCGGGCTCCCAGGCGAGATCCGCGTGGAGGATGGCGTGGGCGCGCAGCACGGCTGCCTGTGCGCTGGACTAGCTGCAGAGCTGCCGAGTGGCCGGGGTAGGACGAGGGCACTGGGTCGGGGCTGGCGGGGCCACCTGGAGGGGGCACAGGGCCCCTGGCTGCAGCGAGGGCTGGGAGGCGCGAGGAGCTTCTAGCTTCGGGTTGGGGCAGCCGCCCCGCCCCCGGAGCCCCGTGATGGAGTGGGGGGGATGGTGACCTCCACGGGGTTCCCAATGCCCCTGGGGGCCGCAGGTGAGAGTCTGCATTACACCAATGAAGTACAGGGGCTCTGAGGGCTCAGGGGCCCCCCAAAGAGGCACCACCAGGAGGGCGAGGGGCAGGAGCAGCTGGGGGTCACAGGCTCTGGCCCCCTCCTTCTGGGGGCCATCCCTCCCCTGCTCCCTGCCTGACCTGGGCCCAGCAGCCTCTCCTTGGGACAGGGGTGTCATCTCTGCCTCACACACCCCAAGGGCCCTTGGCCGGTGGCAGGGCCAGGCGGGGGCGGCAGCTTCGGCAGGTGCGTGCCCGGGAGGGGTGCTGGGGGCCTTTTGTCCAGGGCCGTGTCGTGAATGCGTGTGTTCCTGCTCTGGCTGAAAACTCACTTTGCTTCGAGGCCTCGGGGTGCCCCTGGCCTGCATCAGACTCCTGCTGGGCTCTGCAGGGGAGGGGGCGACAGGGACCCCCGGAGGAGTGAGGTGTCCCCTGCTCACTGGCCCAGGAGAGCGGTGACAGGGACCCTGCGTCCCCCTGGGCCTGGGAGATGGGAGCTGGCAGCGCTGGGGCTGGGCTGGAGGCCTGCTGTGCCCGTCCCAGCAGCCCCCATGGCCCAGGGCCCCTTCACGTGGCAGGAGGCCGGGGGGCACATGCCCAGCTCCCCACGCTCCGGCCCCAATGCCTTCCAGGGCTCCAGACAATGGCAGTTATCCTGGGAAATATGGCATTTCCAACCACAGGGGCCCCGGGGGCAGGGGTGGGGGGACCCCCGGCCGGACCCTGAGCTGGGGTCCCAGGGCCCTGTCCCATCCGGCCTGCCCTGTACTGGTGCTGCCTCCACCCCACACTCCCCGCAGTTCAGCCAAGAGGTCACCGTGGGTCACTGCCCAGGCGCCCCGGACCAGCTGAGCTTCCCCGGGCTTCCCGGGCAGGGTGCCCTCCGTCCAGCTCCGAGCCCCACATCCCCGGGGCCGGGAGACGGCTCTCAGTCTGCCTCCCTGCATGGCGTTGGGGGGGCGCCTGCAGTGCCCGGCGCGGGACGTCAGTAGGTCAGTGGGGTGGGGGCCTGAGTAGCGTCAGCCCCACCCTTACTGCACCGCTTCTGAGGGTCGGGGTCCCCAGGTCCCCGAGGGATGAGCACGGGGCCCCAGGCTCCTTCCCACCTTCTCCCCTCTAGGGCTCCACCTGTCTCGGCGGCAATTCAGGCTTCTTGGGAAAACATGGGGCTTTTCCATGATGTACCCTGAAACCATGAACGGGGCCCTTCAATGTGCAGAGGGGGAAACTGAGGTGCGGGGCTGGGAGAGGATCCGCCCCGTCCCCCAGGGGTCAGGGAGGAGCTGTCCGGGCCTCCTGGCTGCCTGGGCCATAGCCCCTCCTGGCCCTGGCCCACCCCAGGCCGCCGGCCGTCTGGGTTGATGGACTCTCGGCCTTTCCTCGGCCCTTCCCGCGACCTGAGCTGCTCCTGAGGGAGAGCCGCATCCCAGCCAGGACGAGGGCCTAACAGTCTCGGGTCTGGGGAGGGCCTTCCGTGCGTGCCCCGTTTCCCTGAACTCCGAGGCTTCTCGGCTGTCCCAGGGGCCCCCGCCCGGAGCAAGCTCTGGGGACCAGCCCGGGACCAGCTGTCACACCCGGTTCTCAGGGGGCCACAGGGTGGGGCTTCTCCACGTTGCTCAGAACCAGAGGGCCTGGGTGTCCACGGGGGCAGACGGGGTCGGCGGGGGAGGGGTCCCAGCCCCTGGGCCTCTGGGACCAGAAGCCCCTTGAGAAGTGCCTTGTGAAGAAGGAAAGCCTGTGTCCTCGCCTGAGGTGGAGCCGGACAGCGGCCGTGCCGTGGGCTCTGGGGCCTGGGGTGGTCGCCGGGCTGCCTCGGAGGGGAGCGGGGCCTTGCAGACCAGCCTCCTGTGTGTCCAGGCTGTAGGATTGGAAGCCCGCACGCCCTCGCTGGGCCGAAGCTTGTCAGCGGGGCCTCTGCCCCCTCTGGGAAGCCCTCTGGGATTCGCAGGGCCGTGTGCAGGAGACGGGCTCCGAGGCCAGAGGGTTCCTGCCGTTTTCTGGGGCTGGCCCTATATCAGGAGCTCTGAAGAAGGCTGTGACCTCTGCTGGGGCTTCTGGCTTCCAGGAGACATTGGCCGGGGCTGAAGGCCGAGTTTTGGGACGGACTGGCTCTCACAGGATAGCCGGCTTCCACGGCAATCACGGGAGAACGCGCGGCCCCCTAAGGGACCTGCTCGGCCCTCCAGACGGCGTCGCGCTCCCAGAGGCTGGGCGGGCGTCGTGCCCCCGTCAGTCCCCAGATTGGTGCAAAGAGGGAGCAGGCTCAGAGACACCCGGCAGCTTGTCTGAGCCCCCGGACGCCTGCGGGAAGCCCAGAGCCGGGAGAGGCCGAGAGGCCGGCCAGGAAGTCAGGGGTCGTGCCCTGGACCCTGGGGGCATCTGCAGATCCCGGCCTCGCCTGGAGACCGCTGCCTCCCAAGGGGAAGCTACGTGCGGGGACACCCCCCGCCCCGCTCCCGACCCTGTTGCGGTGCCCCCGCCATCTGTGCTCCCGCTTCTCACAGGTGGGATCTTGTCCTCCGGAGGAATTGCCGGGTGTTTTATAAGGCCAGACTTCATGGTGCAGAACGTGGGCAATAAAAGTGAGTGCAGAGCAATTACTTACTGGGCTCAATTGTTGTGGGGCCCGGGGGCAGGGAGGCAGGATCCGGCTGCACCTGGTGCGGGGGACAGAGGAGTCCTAGCTGTGCCTCGGGGAGTCGGCCGGCTGGGGGGGGGGGGCTCTCTGGTGAGGGGAGCTGAGCTGGGGGCGTGGGTCGGGGCGCAGGGACCTCCCCGCCGGCCCCCGCCTTCCCTCTGGGTCACGTCCAGTCCCTTCCTCTCTCTGCAGCCAACTGAGGAAGGGGGGTCCCGTTAGGAGATGCGGCGGGTCACGCGGGCCTCATTCTGCGGCTCTGTCCAGGGGCGCGTCTGGGGACAATTCCGTGGGATGCTGGCAGGGCCGGAGCCGGCTCCAGGAGGACTTTGAGGACGGGAGGTAGGAAGGAGTGAGTGTTGACCATGCCGCTGGGCCAGCAGGGCTGTGGCCGCCTGGGTGGGAGGCTCAGCCGTGAAGCCACACTGGCTCCTGCTGCTGCGGGGCACGTCCTCCACCCGGGAGTGCGCGGTGCGTGGGTGCAGCAGACCCACGGTCTCTGCCAGGGGCCGCCCGACTCCTGCACAGGCGGCGTCCCTCTCTTCCCATGCAGAGGGGCCCAGAGGGCACTTCCGCCCTTTCCTCCCCACAGCCAGCTCCCGCCTGCCGCTCTTCCAAGTCACTGGCTGCTGAGCCCGTGGCGGCTGGAGCGGGAGAGGCCTCAGGCTGGACAGTCGCCCGACTGTGTCCCCGTGGCGAGCTATGCCTTTGGGGACCGATGCCATGGGGAGGGGGAGGGATTGTTGGGGCCGTGGAGCGAGGCTGGGATGAGGCAGTCGTGCGGCAAACATGGTCCGACTGCACAGCGAGGCCAGAAGACGCCCCGCCTCTCACCAGACCCTGAATTAGGGAGCTGACCCCCCTGTCAAGGGCGCGCGTCATCGATGAGCCAAGCATCCAACTCCGTAAATTAGGAAAAGCAGAACAAAGACCGAAGGAGGGACATAATAAAAATAGGAGCATAAATTAATGGAACAGAAAAATATGCAACAAAGGGATCGATGACACCAACCTTTGATCTTGGAGAGGATTTATGAAGCCCCCTCCCCTCCCCCACACACACTCCGGTGCATCTGACTGGGAAGATCGCGTCTCCCTACAGACCGGAGAGATATTCGACTGACTTAGTGACAGAAATTGCTTCATGACACGACGCCTGATAAAATGGACAATTTCTTGAGAAATCCAGCTCACAAAACTAACATGGAAGAAATACACCCTAAAAGTCTTGACCTTTGACCATAAAGAAATTGGATTTATTGTTTAACAGCTTCCCTTGAAGAAGATTCCAGGCCCAGATGGTGCCACTCGCAAGTTTTACCTGACGCTTGAGCAAAAGCTGATGCCAATGCCCAGAGGCTCCCCAGATGGCAGGAAAAGAGGGAGCTCTTCCCGACTTACTTGATCAGGTGAATGTGACCTTAACGCAAAAACCTGCAAGGAAAGCAAAGAAAGGAAAATCTCACCAATAAATACAGACGCAAGTATCTTAAGTAAAGCATTACAACTTTTAGGAAGGCTCAGTGTCATGCCCTCGTCCTGTTTATCTCAGGGTCCAAAAGCCCATCTGTGCAGTTACCTGTAAAGATGCATGAACAGGGAACTATGCCATCATCTCAAAAGACACATCAAAAATGGTAAAATTCAACATTCCTTTATAATAAAAATACTCATCAGTAAACTTGGAATACAGGGGAAATGTTTGCTATGATGATGGATGTTTTTACAAAGCACGCAAAAGCTGGACACTGAAGGTGAGTAGGAGCAAGGAAGGGGGGCGTGCCGACCTGGATCTGCAGGTCCTCCCAGGTCCTCAGGTCCTCCTGGGTCTCAGATCCTCCCCCAGGTCCTCCCAGGTCCACAGGTCCTCGGGTCCTCCTGGGTTCGCAGATCCTCCTCGGGTCTGCAAGTCCTCCCGGTCCTCAGGTCCTCCCGAGTCTGTGGGTTCTCCTGGGTCTGTGAGTCCACCTGGGTCCTCAAATCCTCCCCAGTCCACAGATCTTCCTCAGGTCCCCAAGTCCTCCCAGTTCCTCAGGTCCTCCCGGGTCTGTGGGTCCTCCCAGGTCTGCAGGTCCTCCCGGGTCTGCAGATGCTCCCTGGTTCTGTAGGTCCTCCTGGGTCTGTAGATCCTCCTGGGTCCTCAAGTCTTCCCCAGTGCATGGATCCTCCTCAGGTCCCCAAGTCCTCCCAGGTCCTCAGGTCCTCTTGGGTCTGTGGGTCCTCCTGGGTCTGCAGGTCCTCCCGGGCCTGCAGATCCTCCCTGGTTGTGTAGATCCTCCTGGGTCTGTAGATCCTCCTGGGTCCTCAAGTCCTCCCCAGTCCACAGGTCCTCCTCAGGTCCCCAAGTCCTCCCAGGTCCTCAGGTCCTTCTGAGTCTGTGGATCCTGCTGGGTCTGTGGGTCCTCCCTGGTTGTGTCGATCCTCCTGGGTCTGCATGTCCTCCCGGGTCCTCAGATCCTCCCTGGGTCCTCAGGTCCTCCTGGTTCCTCAGGTCCTCCTGGGTCTGCAAGAATTTAGCAGAAAAGGTGAAGGATCTGAAAAGGAAGACGCAGAACTGCCATCTATTTGCAGAGTGAATGGTTGGGCGCATAGTAACTATGACGTGGTTCGGGTGAGGGACCCGCAGGAGTCAGCGAGGCTGTTGCGTGAGCAGTGGGGTGCAGCGTTCGGTGGTAGTTCTACGGTCGCTTCCACAGGTAGGAAGAGCCTTGAAGATATTATTTGTAACAGCCCCAGAAACGCTGAGTATCTAGGACGAACCTAACACGACGAGGACAGAACCTCTACTCAAAAGCCTTTATGGTATTATTGAGAGAAATTTTTAAAAATTTAAGACCATGAAAATGATGGTCATGGATCGCAAGACAGTATTTTCAAGACTTAGGTTTCCCAGAAATCGTTCTCCTGTTTCAACACAATAGCTACTCAAGATCCCGAAATCCCAGTAGATTTCTCTCCCTCTCCCCTACCCTGCATGACATGACAAGGAAATTCTTCAGTTTACTTAAAAAAGTAAAGGACCGGGAATAACAGGCCGTGAGCGGAGGCTGGAAGTGGGTGTGGGCATCTCCCACCCGCCGCCCCGCGGGGAACCAGGCCGGTCAAGCTAGGGCACACGTCCAGGCGCCAGGGAGGAGAAGCCGACCCGTCTGCGCCCTGGAGCCGAGGGGCGGGCTGGCTCTGCAGAGCAGACAGCCGCCCTGGAGTCGTGGCCGTGGCCGTGGTGATGGGGGGCTCGTTCTTCACGACGGGGTGCCTTTGTCCAGACCGTCAGCTTTTCTCATGCGCACTCACCACGCGCCATTTCTGTCCTCGACCCCTGCTCGTTCCCAGAGCACTGACTCGGGAGTGGACCCTGTAAGAGAGCAGGACAAGGTGGCCTGGGGCCCGGGGAGGGGGTGCCCAGGCCCCGAGGGAGCACAGCATCCTGCATGCGCGATCCTCAGGCCTCCTGGGCCCCCAGGCCGGTGGCCCCACCGTCCCTGCTTCTTCTGTTGGACGCCGTGACCTATCAGCCCTTCTGGCCAGGACAGATTCCCATGGGGGACCTCAGTTTCCTCCCTCAAGGGCCTGCCCCCCCCAACTCCTCCGTTACTTCTGAGAATCTCTGCCAGGCTCCAGCTCTGCCTCAGACCCCTGGTGGGGATCCCGAGAGGCCCCGTGGGTGGCAGATGCCGTTGCCCTCTTGCCACCTCTGGGAGCACTGAACAAAGTCAGTGGGGCTCCTGGGTGCCCCCCTCCCACGAGGCACCTTCCCAGAGACAGCCTCGAGGTGAGCGGGGTGCCCTCAGGAGACACACAGGTGGGAGAGGCGCGTGGCTGCTGGCCGCCAAGTGTTCATAAATCTCCCCGACAGCGGTCCTCCCTAAGCCCAGCACAGAGCCCGGCCAGCCTACGCAGGACATCCCATTGTCACCCGAGATGTGATGGAGACACAGGAGGCGTGACTCGAGCACGTGCGGCGCCCGAGGACAGTGGGGCCGGGTCAGCAGCGCCACCTGATGAGCCCTATCCTGTCTGGCTGCTTCCTTCTGCAAGAGCCCGTGCTCCTTGGCGGTGACACTGCCGGCCCCGCGTCCCTGCTGGTGGCCACCCCTGAAGCGCCTGGCCTCTGCCCTGCCCCGCACTTTCCACGGACCCTCTTCTTCCTTCTCTGGACCCACAACTGGGGAGACAGTGAGTCTCTGGACCTCAGGGCAGGGCGGGGCTCTTGGCCTGCATGGGGGCAGGAGGGCAGGGAGGCCCGCGGGTGGAGGGGTGGGGGGACCCCAGGGGAAGCCCTGCACCCTGCCGGCCTAGCACCGCCCTCTGCTGTAGCCCCTTGTCCCTTGGTGGTCCCAGGCTGCTGGTGACCCTGCCGTGCTCCCCTCGAGGTGACCTGCAGAGGTTGAAGGGCAGACAATCGCCCTCCCTCCCTGGGAAGCTCACGCCCGCTCCCCAAACCTGAGCGCACTGGCAGCCCCGGAACCCATGGCGAGCGCTGAAACTCCCCAGGGCGAGGGGCCCCGCATGGCCCGGCCGCCTGGTCAGCCGGTCAGCGGGTGAGGGACCGCCGGCCGCCCAGGGGCCAGCCTCCGCCGCCTCCTCCCCACGCCAACCGCAGAACACGCGTGTGAGTGTGCGTGTGTGTTCACGCGTGAGTGTGCGCCAGAGGAGCCAAGCTCGAGGAGCCGACACGGTCCTAAATGATTAGGGAACCACCCTAGGTCCACGGAGCCCAGTGTCTCCGGGCCCACAGGCCAGGCCTTGGGAACGTCAGCGGTACCCAGGGGTCAGGTCAGGGGTCGGGGTGTGGGGGTGCCAGGAACGCCAGGCACTGCGGCTCCCACCCTTCGGGGAAGGGCTAACTTGCCCCCAGCCCCAGTGGGGGAGGCCCCGATGGGTAAGGCCCTGCATAAACGGGCCCTGCTGCATCAGGGACCTGCTCAGCCTCGGAGCTTTGGGACTCACCGGACCAGAGGGGCAGGACCAGGGTCAAGGGCAGTCCCCATCGCCCCCGTCAGCCCCGGGGCAGGCACCTTTCAGTGCCCCCGTCCCACTGCGCCATACCACGTGGACAGGCTCTGCGTCCCTGAAGGACGGTGACCCGGGTCTGGGGGGCTCTCCCAGTCCGGGTGGGGGGAAGGCCTAGCTGGAGCGTTGAGGATCCCGGTACTGTTGGCCTTGCAGACGCTGAGGGACAGGCAGGGGCAAGGCAGATGCGGGCTCCCCCTGCCTCCCAGCCCCCGACCCGCCTCTTGGAGGCCCGGTGCCTCAACAGGGGCTTCAACAGGGGCCCAGCCCCCTCCCCTGTGCGGCAGAGGCAGCGGCCAGGCCTGGTCACCCTGTTCCCCTCGTGGCGTCCCAGGGGAGGGTGTGGGTCTCAGGGACCTGGCAGGCCTCCTCTGGCCCGGTCGTCTGACTGTCGGGGTCACTTGGGGGCCAGGTGACCCTGGGTTGGGTTGACAGGTCCCACTTCTGGCTCTGCCTCTGGCGCTGGTTGCTGAACTCCCTCTCCCCTGGAGAGAGCACTCAGCACCGTCCGTCTGTCCGGAGAGGCGGTGGGAGGGACAGGCCAACGGTGGGGCCCGCGTGGCCCGTGGCCCGTGGCAGAGCCGGGGGGCCTCCATCCACAGCAGGTGCAGGGCGCCTGCCCACGGACAGGGGGCTACCCTGGGAAGGAGGTGCCGAGGTCCGGGATAGACGGTCCCCAGGAGAGGCCCCCGTGACCCCACCTCCCGGGGCTTCAACTTAGTGTCATCCCTCCCCCCAGGTGTGGGCAGGACCTGAATGCTCGCTCCCAGAGCACAGAACAGGGCAGAGGTTGCGGGATGTCACTTCTGAGGCCAACTTCCAGCGTGTGGCTTCCATCTGGGCGTGTTCCCTCTGTGTCTCCCTGTCTCTGTGTCTGTGTCTCTCTGTCTCTCGGACCCCCGACCCCCGTGACATGAGGCAGCCCTGTGGAGAGGCCCACGTGACAAGGAACCCATGTCTCTGGCCAGTGGTCTGGTGGGGGGGGGGCTGAGGCCACCAGGAGGAGGGGCAGGGGGCCTGGAAGCAGGTGCCCCACCGAACCCTCAGCTGCCGCAGCCACAGGGACACCCGGCTGCAGCCCGAGAGGCCCTGGGTGGGGGACACGCGTCTACCCCCGCCCCAGACACCCTGGGTCCTGAGCATGGACGCCGCGAGGCAGGAGCAGGAGCTGTTCCTGGCCGCTCAGCGGGGGTGACGGGTGCCCAGCAGCAGGTGCCCAGCACAGGCCGCGTCTGCCTGGGGAAGGCCCGGCTCCCTGGACGGCGGGGACCTGGGCGGGGCAACAGGAACCCCAGGGGGGTGGGTGGCCCCCTTGTGTGGGACGGGGCTGTGTTATTCCCCGAGCCATGCCTGCCCCCGCGCCCCTGCCCCCCAGCACCCCTGCCCAGGGCCCTAGCAGCAGGAGAAGCTGACTCCAGCGGCGACAGGGGCGACAGGGGTTTGCTTCCCCTGGGCCGGCTAAGGTGACAAGCACAGCTCTTAGCGCAGGCAGATGTCATCACACAGATGATCAGCCTGCAGAGCGTCCCCCGCGCCGCACAGTCCGCAGGCGGCCTTCTGTCCCCCACACTTCATTCCTAAGGAGCAGGGCTCATTCCCCCGGAAGCAGCCCCGAGCAGGCCGCCGGGCCCCCGCTGTCGGGCCGCCCAGGTGTGTGGCAGCGTGGCCAGGGGCCTCTGCTCGCGGCCCCGTCCTGCGGCAGGCGGCCCTGGGAGCACTTGCTCTGCAAGTCCTCCCCCCTGGGGCTCGGGGCCCCTGCCCGGAGGGGCCGGGCTCCCGCTGGGCTCGGCGCTCCCTCCCCCAAGGCCCTGAGCGTCGGGTTTGCAAGATGAGTTTATGAGCTGAACCGTGACGGTGCCTGGTTCGGACCCAGGACCAGGATGAGCAGCGATGTGTCAGGGACAAAGGGACATGTGGGGGGGGCACGCTGGTGTGCAGAGGCGCAGCGCTGGGCCGTGCGGCATGGACAGAGGCGCGCGGTTGTGCGGGGGACCCCGTGACCACGAAACGGGTGACCATCGGCCAAAGTGGGGGCAGCCTGTGCTGGCCTCTCAGCGAGGGCTCCTGGCGGGGGCGTGGTGGGTGGCAGGAGGGACAGCCACCCCCCTGTGCCGGGATGCAGACGCTGCAAGAGCAGGGCCCCGGGTCTCACCAAGCAGGACGGGCACCCGGGGGGAGGGGGGGCGCATCCTGGCCTCCAGCTCCCCCAGTGACCTGAGCGTGCCCTGTGGCCCTGGGGCCCGGGCCTGCCTGAGGGACATGCGGCCTGCGGCCTTGCACCGTGACACACTGCCCCAAACTTAGCGGCTGGAGAAGCTGTTCTGTGGGTCAGGAAGCTGGGGGTGGCCCAGCCAGGCACCTCCGGGTCAGGGTCGAGCTGCGGGCAGGGGGATTCACCTTCTGTGGCAGACCCGAGCTGGGCCCCATGGCCGCGGTGAGGGAACAGGGCCCGCCTGCGGGGTGGGGCACCCTGTCCTGGCCCTGCCTGCACCTCTGTTTGCAGAGTGACCATGAGCAGGACCTTCCCTTCAAGGAGCCTCAGTTTCTCCGCCCATAGTGTGGGACTAATTTTTCTTTTGTCTTTAATCACGGAGCCTCAGAAATCCAAGGCCAGCAGGGGACCCGCCGGTCCCTTCCTGTCCACTCATTTGTTCGTTCCCCGACTGTTCCCTGCACCTCTCCTGCACTGGGTTCAGCCGTGGCCCCAGACGTCAGTGTCCGCGCAACTCAACACGCGGAGCCTGTGAATGTGGTTTTATCTGGACAGAGGGTCCCTGTAGGTGTGGTTAAGGTAAGGACCCCCCTGGACAGCCCGGGTGGCCCAGCGGTTCAGCCCCTGCCTTCATTCCCCGGACGTGATCCTGGAGACCCGGAATCGAGTCCCACGTCGGGCTCCCTGCATGGAGCCTGCTTCTCCCTTGGCCTGTCTCTCTCTCTCCCTGTGTCTCTCAGGAATAAATAAGTAAAATCTTAAAAAAAAAAAAAAAAAAAAAAGGTAAGGACCCCCAGCTGAGGTCATGCAGGTGCTAAATCCAATGACAAGCCTCCTTATGAGAGTCACGCATGCAGCAGAGGCAGCGCGTCAGGACAGAGAGGTTGGAGCGAGGTGGCCACAAGCCCAGGACTCCTGGGGCCAGCGGAGGCCAGCGGAGGCAGGAGAGCCTCTGTCCTGGAGCCCAGGCGCAGCGTCTGCACCTCGCATTCCTGCCTCTAGAGCGTCAGGGAGCGCACGTCTGTCCTTCCAAGTCCCCCAGTTAGTGGACAGGGCAGCGGCTCCGGGACCCACGGGCCCAGCAGGGCCAGGACCCGTCAGCCCCGGTTATCAGCAGCACCCGCGGCCTGGGGCGCCGGCTGCAGGACCCACCTGCCATCGGGAACTGTGAGGGGCCCCACAGGGCCGCGTGGCCGGCCCGTCTCTCGAGGTTCGCGCGTCGCAGGGGTTCCGGCGAGACCCCGGGTTAAAGGGCTTGCGATCAACTAGTGAGCGGACACCCCGGCTCATCCGCGGTTCTGTGCGAGCAGGGACGGCCACAGCGTCACATCCAGCTGCCAAACCACTCAGTATAACTTCCGCCCAATTTTGCAAATCATTATTTTTGCAGTTAACGGGCGGGAGGTAATTAAGGACGGGCCGCGGGGCCGCTGGCGGTGGCGGGACGCGGGTGAGCATGTGCAGTGCAGGCGGGGGGCCCCGGGCTTCCCTGCGGCCCCCGGGACACGGCTGGCCCCAGCCCGCCTCCGAGCCCCGCTGCTCCCGGGCTGCAGGGGTGGGGGGTGGGGAGGTGGGGGGCCCACAGCCACGGAGGACGTGTCCCCACACAGGGCCCCGTGCCGCCCTCCGATCCCCCGACCTCGCTGCGGGCAGGTCACCCACGAGTCCAGAGCAGGTCTCAGGGCCTCGGGCCCCACTCTTGCTTCACGGGACCTTCTGTTTCCTGCATCTCCTTTTTCTTGCTCCCCATACGCCCTGATCCAGGCCGCGGCGGAGGAGCTCAGACCGTGCAGCGCGCGGCGGGGGAGCCCAGGGCCCTGGGCAGGGCGAGTGTGGGCTCCCTGCAGCCGCTGGGGTCCCCGGAGACGGCCAGGTCCTGATCCCTGGGAGCCGTGGCCTGACACGGAGGAGGGGACTCCGCAGATGCCATCACGTGGAGGAGCTTGGGACGGGGGTGCAGTCCTGGGGTACTCAGGCGGGACTTACATGCAGTCACCGGTGTCCTTAGAAGAGGGAGGCGGAGGGGATTGGCTGGAGGGCAGGGGACGAGCCCAGAGTGAGGCACACTTCACCCAGAGCCTCTGCGCAGCCTTGTGGACACTGTCATCTCCGCCCCGGGGACCCATCTCAGATTTCTGCCCTCGAGGGCGGCACAATTCCTGTGGTTTAGGCTCACACACTGGTGGTATTTCTTACAGCAGCGATGGGAAACCAGGGTGCTCCTGGAACAGCAAGTCGGGAGGTGGGCGGCACCAGCGCTGGGAAGGAGGCCGAGATGCCATCAAGGACCCAGGCTCCTTCTCTCCCTTCCCCGACCACCCCTGGACCTTGGCTATGTGTCCCCTGGCTTGTCACCTCATGGCCACAAGCTGGCTGCCACAGCTCCGGGCATCACATCCTCACAGGACAGCATCCAAAGCAGGAAGGGATGAAGGGTGAGGCTGTGGGGGGCTCTTTCTTATTGATTTTGTCATGGGCGGCGGGGGGAGATCTCAAGACATGTCCTGTGGTTGGTCCAGCCAAGGTCACGCAGCTGGTCTGGGCCTGTCCACAGCAAAGACAACAGATTCCTCCGACTGGCTTAGATCTCAGCCTCGTTCTGAGCTGGGCACGGGTCCCCCGTATGAGTGGGTTCTGCTGGCCGGGAGGGGATGGTGACCACGAGGTCTGCCCGTCAGAGAGAATGGGCCGCAGGGTGGGGTCAGGGTGTGGATTCCCCACCCCCCCAGCTGCCTCCCTCGGTGGCCCCACCATTGCCTGTCTCTGCAGGGGTCACCTACCAGGATATCCTGGGGCACAGCCTGGCTGCACCCCCCACCCGGGACACCCCCACAGGGCGGCAGGGCCCGGGCCTGCTCAGCCCTCCCTCGCCTCCCTCAGGGCACCCCTGAGCCCTGCACAACCAAGCCCCTCCCCACAGGAAGCAGGGAGGGTGGCCTCGGGGAGGGGCTTCTCCACAGCGGGTGGGTGGGCGACTGGTACTGACGTGCGTGCTGGGGCCCCTGCCCGTGGGGGCCCGAGCGCACACCTGGCTGCATCCAGCCTCCGGCTCAGCCGTCCCGTCGCGGGCTGGCCGCTCCCCTGTCCCCTTGCCTGGTCTCTGCAGGCCCAGCCCGGCCGGAGTCCACGGGTAGGCAGGCCCGGGGCCTGGTGAGTGGAGACACCGTCCTCTCCGCTGCGGGCCGCGTCCTGCTCTCAGACCCTCTGGGCCCATCCACGGCGGGGCTGTCGCTGGGCCGGGGGCTCTGAGCCACCTGAGGAGGACGGGTGGCCCTGCACCCTCCTATCCAGTCTCCTCTGATCTCCCCCCACCATCCTGCACGTGACCCCGATCCTTACAGGGGCCCCCACACCTGCACATGTACCCCCACACCTGCATGTGGCCCCGATCCTTACAGGGGCCCCCACACCTGCACATGCACCCCCACACCTGCACGCGGCCCCGATCCTTACAGGGGCCCCCACACCTGCACATGACCCCTACACCTGCACACGGCCCTAATCCTCAGAGGGGCCCCCACACCTGCACATGACCCCCACACCTGCACACGGCCCTAATCCTCAGAGGGGCCCCCACACCTGCACATGACCCCCACACCTGCACGCGGCCCTAATCCTCAGAGGGGCCCCCACACCTGCACATGACCCCCACACCTGCACGCGGCCCTAATCCTCAGAGGGGCCCCCACACCTGCACATGACCCCCACACCTGCACGCGGCCCTAATCCTCAGAGGGGCCCCCACACCTGCACATGACCCCCACACCTGCACACGGCCCCACCCCGCACACGCGCTGGCAGCCCGGATGGATCCCTCTCTTGGAGGGTGGCTCCCGCCATGTGCGCAGCAGCTCGGCGAGCCCGGCCCCCCTCCTAATGTTATTTTTATTTATATACCTGGATACTCCAGAACAGCTGCTTTATTGAGAGTCATCCGTCACAAGGCTTAATTAAAATAACGCTGAGCATCTAACTCGGCGCACATCACCAAAGCAAATGTTTGTTTTGCTGCCGTCAATTAAGGGCTGCGTGGGGAGCAGCGGCCCCGGCAGGAAACCCGGTGGCCCCGTGGCCTCCCGAGGATTCCGCGGGACGGGACGAGGGGTGGCCCCGCACGGGCCTGGGAGCACAGCGACGGGGGGACACTGGGTCGTCCTGTGTGAGGTTCCGCAGCCTCCCTAACGAGTTGCCACAAACTTTCAGCCTTAGAGCCGCCCTCTCGGATTACGGCCCTGCTGTCCGGTCGGAGGTCGGACGGGGTCTGGCGGGGCTAAGATCAGGATGTCGGTGCGGTTCCTTCTCGAAGCCCCCGGGGAGTCATTTCCAACCTTTTCTGGCTTCGTGAGGCCGCGTGCGTCCCGGGCCCGAGGCCCACCGTCCCTCCTCAGAGCCCGCGGCGTGGCGGCCCCAGCCCTGCCGCGCACCGCTGCTTCGGGCCTCACCCCTTCCGCCTGCCTCCCGAGGGCCCACCCCGCGGATCCTGGACCCTCGTAGGATCCTGCAATCCTGGGGCAGGGACTGGGACGGGGTGTCTTTGGGGCCACGGCTTGGCACCCCTGAAGTAGAAGGACTGAGAAGAGGGTGTGCAGACGCAGGACCCAGCGGAGTCTCGGCTCAGGGTGCTGGGAGTGGTCAGGGCGCCCGCCCCGTGGGGCGGCAGTGGGTGGGCGCGGGAGGCCAGGCAGAGGGCGCAGACTCAGGCCTCGCAGAGAGGGGGTGCGGGCGACTCTCAGACTGTGTCCCACAGTTCCCAGGAGGCTGGACAGGGCAGGGGTGACGGGAGGCCATGCTGGCGGTCACAGCCAGCTCAGGGGGGCCAAGGGCACGTCAGGGCCTGGGACTGGCTGGACACCGCGGGTGCAGGGA
Organism: Canis lupus familiaris; assembly: GCF_011100685.1. Taxonomy (NCBI): domain Eukaryota; kingdom Metazoa; phylum Chordata; class Mammalia; order Carnivora; family Canidae; genus Canis; species Canis lupus. Next base: position 72,389,587 of record NC_049229.1, read on the forward strand.
GCCCCAATTCCCAGTGTGCGCACATGGCCATGCATGGCGGGGCCTGGGGGGCTATTGCATGTCCAGACCCTGTCAGAGCCCATCCCAAACTCGTGCCTCCTCAGCACCCGAGAACCACTAGCAATTATGGGGGTGGCTGGGACTCAGGGGCACAGAGCAGAGCTCAGTCCTCCAGGAGCTCACCAGGGGCAAGGGAGACAGGGACCCCCTTACATGATGGGGGACAGGGCACAGGAGGGGATGGGGACACCCTTACAGGATGGAGGGACAGGGCACGGGGGGGATGGGGACCCTTTATAGGACGGGGGACTGGGTGCAGGGGGAATGGGAACTGCCTTACAGGATGGGGGACAGAGCACAGGAGGGGATGGGGGCCCCCTTACAGGATGGAGGACAGGGAGCGGGAGGGGATGGGGGCCCCCTTATAGGACGGGGGACAGGGCACAGGAGGGGATGGAGATCCCCTTACAGGATGGGGGACAGGGACCGGGAGGGGATGGAGGCCCCCTTACAGGATGGGGGACAGGGCACAGGAGGGGATGGAGATCCCCTTACAGGACAGGGGACAGGGCACAGTGGGACCCTGGAAGGAGGGGGCGTGGGCGAAGCAGGGGGGAGGCCCTGGTGATGGGGGACGCGCTCTCCTGTGTCCGTTACCCCCTCTGGTTTGTCTGGTCAGTAAATTGCCGGATGTAAGTGGAGAATCTGCAGGATTCTGAGCCTGGCCCGGTCTGGTGCCACCCAGGTCCCCGTGTGCAGGATGGGGGCCGGCGGCCCTGCTCACAAGGTGTCTCCTATCGGCCTCCGTGTCACCGCGTGCCTCGCGGGCCTGGCCATGTGTCTGCCCGGACGTCTGTCTGCAGAGCTGCTGGCGGGGCCCCGCTCACATCCCCCCGCGCCTTCTGTGGCAGCAGCAGAGACCAGCTCCCCAGCACCCGGCCACGACGTGTCCCACTGCCCCGGGTGCCCTTCCGACCTGCGAGGCCCTGTCCCGTTTCTCTCCCCGTGCACCACGGCCCTCCTGCGTCCCGCCCTCCCGTTAGGACGCAGGGCTGCCTCGGGCGCCCCACAGCTGGGGGTTCAGGACGTGCTCGGCACTCCCAGTACAGGGACCCCCTCTTCATCTCCCAGCCCGGCCCTTGGGAGGGCGATCAGGACACGAACAAGAGCCACGTGACCCAGAAGGCCTCAGGGGCTCTCTCCTGGGAACTGGGGTGCTCAGTGCCACCCGCTCTGCTGTTCAGAGCATCTCTCCTTTGCCAGCTGGGGGGTCCTTCCCTGGGGCCCCCTTCCGTTCTCCGGGGTCCTCCTTAGGGCCGAGGTCCCTCCTCCACCCCCGGTGCCCAGCCAGGTGCCCTGTGCCTCCTCCGCCCACACCCCTCCTCCGGGCCTCTGCCAGTGTGGACTCAGATCACAGCCTGGGGCCTCCCGGGGCCTTGCCCTGGCCTGCGCCGGCCTCCGCAGGGACCCCTCCCTTCTCTGCCAGGGCGGACCCCCCCACTGGGACCCTCAGGGCCCGTGGTGGGCCGGTGCCTGACTCTGCTGGTGGCGCTGACGCCATCCGACGTGGTTACCAGGCAACCGGCTTCTGCAGTGGGGGCGTCTGCTCTGTGGTTCGAAGGGCGCTGCCGATTTCTTAAAATATCAGACCTCGGAGCCCAGAGCCGGTTGGTCCCGGGGAAGAGAGGAAATTCCAGCCCGTTCACGGCGCGGGAAGGCCCCCCTGGGCTCTGCCCTCGGACTACACGGGTTTTCCAAGAGGCGACCGTGTGAGACTAACCTCATTTTCTTTTCTTGTCATGGTCCTTAGCCCGGCGGACGGGGACCCGTTATTGTTGTGATTTTAGCAGGCGTTTGCCAAGTCTGCCGTGTTATCCTTGAGGATGAAATGGGAAGCACATCCCAGATGAACCGTTAGGTGCATTTTGCCTGTTACAGAGAATTATAGACAAAGGGAGTTAGCTAATGGCCCGGTGTCACCCGGAGGCAGGGCACGGGCGGGTTCCCACAGGGCTCTGACATCAGGCCTGCGCTGTCGAACGTTCTTATCAATGATTTATACGGAGAAATAAAAGACCTGCCTGTCAAATGGCTGCGGAAACAAAGGGCAGGAAGCACACGGCAAGGAAAAATCGTAATTCAGAATCGTTTCAATGTGGACGTGGTTTAGGATTCAACAAGAAAATCTGAACGGGACAGAAATAGCACAGCCCACGAAGCAGGTAACGGATGGGTTTGCCCGCGTTAAAATGAAGAGCTCCTCTCACCAGGGGTACGACTAAGGGGCGGGGGATCTGTGCTCCAGAGATCCGACGAAAGACATGACCACGTAAAACCCTCCAGCACCTCAATATTTTCTAAAAAAGGGGGTGAGACAAAAGTGCTAAAAAAGTAGGCCAACTACTTAAACCGGCATTTCACGGAAGCGATGCCCAAATGCCCGCTCAGCACATGAAACAATGAAACGCCCGATTTCACGGGTCAGCAGGGACGTGGTCATAACACAACACGGCGTCACCTCCCCCTGAACTGCCCATGGGAAAGAGGAAGGGCTGAGGGGTGGCGAATCGGGGTGCGACGTGGGGCCACACACGTCCGTGAAGGCCGAACACACGCACGTTGTATGATCCTGTGTGTCCCCCTTGGGTATGGACAACGGGAACATACACACGTGGTTTTCTTTTACTTTTTTTTTTTTAATGATTTTATTTATGTATTCATGAGAGACACACAGAGAGAGAGGCAGAGACACAGAAGAGGGAGAAGCAGGCTCCACGCAGGGAGCCCGACGTGGGACTCGATCTCGGGTCTCCAGGATCACGGCCTGGGCCGAAGGCAGGCGCCAAACCGCTGAGCCACCAGGGATCCCCACACGTGGTTTTCTCCCGGAAGGCACGGATGCGACGGTTCGGAGCAGTTTTCAATGGCTGGGAACGAGGGATGACCCGGGAGTCCGCGGCGGAAGTCAAAATAGCGTCTGCCTTTGAGGCTGGGCTGGGGGCACCCGGAGCGAGGAGGGGTGTCTTCTGCCCCCCCGGGGTTAGGCTGCGGGCGGGCCCTCTCTACACAGTGAGCCTCACTTCCCGTCTCTGCTTTGTGTGTGGGGCTCAGAGAAGGCACGTGTGACGCCTGCTGTGACCCTGACGGATGAGGCCGCGGACACTTCGCCTCGTGCAAACAATCACGGAACCAAACAAAGCGCGAATGACTGTCTCCAGACCTTGCACACCGGGTGGCGTAGCAGAGGGAGACGGGAGGGGAGCCCGGCAAGTGCACGCCCGGGGCGGGGGGCGCCCAGCAGTCTGCTGAGGCGAGGAGTGCGGCCTGGGCTTCGGGGAGGCCGGGAGCCTGGGATGATGTGCGGGAAGAGAGCCTCAGGTCCGTGGAGCACTCTAGAAATCTGCCCGGGCACGTTCCGGAGTTCTGAGCAGCCAGAGAGAGGAAACTTGTGCACGCTCGTGCTAACCAGCTCGGGCTGCCGGCGAGGAACCGCCCGGACCGTGTGCAGCACAGGCCTTGGCTCCTCGTAGCTCTGCAGGCTGGAGCCCCACCTCTGGGTGCTGGGGCGGCCGGTTCTGGTGAGGGCTCTCTCCGCGGTTTGCCGATGGCCGGACTTCTCGCTAGGTCCTCACGCGTGGGAGCGGAGGCGGGGGAGGAAACGTGGGCTTCCCTTTCCTGTAAGGCCGCCCCAGTCTTATGGCTCCATTGCCTCCTAGAGGCCTTGTCCCCAGATCCGGCCACACCGGGGCTCACGGCTTCCACCTCCAGATTTTGCGGGGGATGCGACTCAGCCGTGGCAACACCCAAGGCATTCAGTAGAGTTTCTGGAAGGGCCACCATCCCTGTACGACTAAAGTAGCCCAGGGCACAGCCTTCTGTGCACAATCACTGACAACGACTTAAAACAAGCCCCACGGTTCTGACTCGGGAAGCAGCCAAGTAAGCTCCTAGGAGGCCGACTCTTCCAGAGATAACAAGTACGAACGTTGGGCCAAAGCCATAGTAGAGCACGTAGCTGAAGTCACAGGAGAACAGTGGGATCTGGGCAGACTCAGGACGGGAGTCAACCTGCAGGAGAAGGTGCCAGAACTCGCTTTCTCACAGCTTCCAGCCCGAGGGCAGCCTCAAGTCTGCACCACGCAGGTCACCAACACCACCCAAAGCCCAACGGAACGTGTGCAGTGTTCATGGCTTGAAAACCAGAGAACCGAGTGGAGGACAACGTCAGCCACAGAAAGGTGAGGGATGATCCCAGAAAGGGGTAGACGGACGGCTCCTGAACCACGCTCAGGCGGGGCGGACCCCGAACAGCCAGCCGCGGCTGGAAACCAAGCCTAGATGCGGGAGCCACCCCAGAGGCACATTTTTCAGTTTGAATCACACCAGATGAACTGCCTGTTAGAACAACAGAAACCAATGCCCTTCAATCCTGAGGCTCTACAAGGGAACGCTCCAACTTCCAGGATGTAATCCAAAAGGACTGGACAGGAAGAGAGGGGAAAATGCAGCCCATTCTCGAAATAAATAAATAAATAGAAATAAAAAAAAAATCCATGAAGACCAACCCTGAGAAGCCCAGGATGTTGCACTGGGCAGAGAAGGCTTTCAAAGCTGCCGTTATGATGAGGCCCCATAAAACAAAAGAAAAATACATTCATGATGAATAAAATGATTGGGTATTGCAGTAGAAAATAGAAATTATAAGAAAGAGCTAAGTGGAAATTCTAGAAGTGAAAAATGTAAATCCGAAATGAAAAGCTCCAGGATGGGCTTAACGCCAGAATGGAAAGAGCAATAGAAACTTGGGGTAGTGAACTTGAAGAGATGTCGATAGAAAGCATTCAATTTGAAGAATAGGGAGGAAAAAAAACCCCAATAAGAAACAGAACGCTTCTGGGACCCATAGAATAACACGTGAAGTCTGACGTGTGATATCGGAGTGCGAGGAGAGGAGAGGGAAAAGGGAACAGAAATGTTTACCTTTGAATTATTTTTTAGAGAAATTGTGGTTTTAAAATACCTGAATTTGATGAGAGACACCAATTTACAGATTTCAAGAGCTCAGAAAGCCCCGCTCAATCCGAGTGCAGGGAAACTGTGCCAAAGCCCATTATAGTCAAACTGCAAGACGAAGAGAAAATTTTGAAAGCAGCCATAGAGAAGCAACACGACACTCAGGGGAGCGATAATTTGAGTAAACGCTCACTTCTCATGAGAAACGAAGAAAGCCAGAGGCAGTGGAGAATATTACTAATGTATTAAAAGGGAAAAAAAAATCCTATAAACAGAAAAATTATTCTTCAAGAATGAAGGTGAAAGATATTTTCAGATAAAAGAGAACAAAAAGAATTTTTCACCAACACAGGAGCTAAAGGAGATTCTTCAAAGGGAGAGATGACACCAGACGCTGGGAACTGGTTCCCCGCCCGGCTGGGAACCTCTGTGCCCAGGGGTCGGGTCACACATGCGGGCACACTCAAGCTGGCCACAGGGTGAGGAGCACGGAAACAGGCCCCGGCTGGCGGGCGCCGCTGTCTCCCTCCCTGCAGCACGTGGTCCATGCATATGGCGGCTCCTATTGCTGAGTTCAGAGCCTGTGTCACCCTCTCATGTCCGAGGGGAGTGGGGACGGGGAGGCCAGGCCCAGGGCCAGCCTCAGAGCATGTGTGTCCATGTCAGAGGCTCACAGAGGGATGGGGCGGGGGGCTCTGGGGCTTTGGCGCCCAGCGTGAGGAATGGGGGGCTACTAGCCCCACGGCCCAGCTGTGCCACCTTGGGCCAATGGCCCAGAGGTCTCTGTGCCTTTGTGTGTAGGATATGAGGACCCTATGAGGACTTGGGCCCCAAAGCAGCTCTGATATTGGAGGTCTGGGAATGGCTCGCTGGGGTTCTGGGATCTCGGATCCCACGAGGGCGAGAAGCCGAGCATGGGAGGCCCATGTCTGAGCCCTCGTCTCATCCGTGTGGCAGGAAGAATCGTTTTCGGCCCCTGCCAAAACCTCTTGTTCTCAGAGTGGGTTTGTGGGGTCCTGGCTACCCAGCTTTCGCCCTGTGTCTGGGGTCAGGGCTCTGGCATCAGAGGTGGGGGGAGAGGCTTCTCTGCTCCCTGCACACCTGCTTCCTTTCGTAGCTCCCACTCACTGCGACCAGACCTGCTGTAAACACGCCCCCCTCTCCATGCTCTGACCGGGTCTGGAAATCCCGTCCTGCCTCTTTGACTCCCGGTACGTCCAGCCCTAACTTCCAAGCCTGACTCGCTCAAGGGCACCGGTCGGTGTGTAGGAAGCCGGCATGACTGTCCCGCGCTGCCTGAGGCCGGGTGCAGGCCCGGGGAGCCTGGGGGAGGGGTGGGCGGCCTCCCCCAGCTGTGCCTGGTGCAAAGCACCCCTACACGGGTGCCAGAGGGGAGAGCACTCAGCTCCCCGCCCCTGCAGGCCACACCTGCAGCTCTGCAGCCTCCCTCCTGGGCTCAGCCCTTCCTGGGTCTGCACTGGCCTCCTCTCTCGCCGCCCCCCACCCCGTCCCCCTCCCCTCCTCCCCACCGTGGGCCTTCCTCTGCGGAGAGAGTGTGAGGGGGGCACCAATGCTGGAGCTGGTGGCCCAGGAGTGGGAGGGATGTGCATGGGGGGGCTCCTCTCTCTCCATGCCCCGTCCCGGGAAAGCCTCTTCGCCCCAGCACGTGAATATGGATTTGTGCCTAAGGACAGGAGGTGGCAGGCTCCGGCCCTAATTAGTGCGCGATGACTGCCTCCCTCGGCCCCTGGGAGCCGGGGGGTGGGCATCAAAGGGCAGCAGCCTGCTAATCCCCCTCTTCCAAGGGCAGCATCTGCTTCCTCCCCTCCCCCTGGCGCGTTTCTCTGACAGCAGGCCGCAAGAGTCTTGGCTATTTAATTAGGGCGGAAAGTTCCCCCAACCCTGGGAAATGATTTCATTTCAATATTTCCTTTGCTAGCATGACACCCCCCTCCTCAAAGAACTTTCATCTGCAGCTCAGCCCTTCCCCCTTCAGGAGCGCCTGCCCTCCCCTCTCATTCTGCGTCAGTGTTTGAGGGTCCACACTCAGTGGAGGGGGCGCTGGGTGAGTGCCCGGCCCCCTGGCTGCTCGCCCGGCCCGGCTCCGGCTGGCCACCAGCTGCATGCACGCCCCGCCGGCCTGGCCTCCTGCCCACCAGCCCTCGGTCCTCCCCCTGCGCCGGCAGCATTGCGGTTCCCGTCCTGCCACCCCCCCCCCCCCCCACCGCCCGGGCAGGTCCAGGCGCTGTGAGGAGCCGCCCAGGAGACACGACCTCAGACGGGCACCTCCGTCCTTCTCTGGAGTGTCCTTTGCTCGCTGGACCACCCTGTGTGGGCTCCAACCCGGCCTGGCTTGCTCTGCTCTTGGAGTGTGCATGCCTGTGCATGCGTGTGCATGCCTGAGGGTTTGTGCAAGTGGGTACTCTGTGCTGCTTTGTGCAGGAGTGTGTGCACACACTTCACATGTGTGCCAGAGTGCACATGCGTGAGAGAGGGTACACCTCTGCATGTATGTGCACACACGTGTATGGGTGCCTTGCACGCATGTGTGTGTGCAAGGTTGTATAAGCGTGACTGTGAACATGTCCACGTGTGCATATTGGTGCATGAGCTGCATGTGTATCTGTGCGTGTGCACAAATAGGCACGTCTGTGTGTGAGCCCTGCTCAACTGGGAGCCCTGAGGTCTGAGCCTGGTTCTTCTCGTTTCTCTCTGAGCAACTGGGTGCTCACGCCTTCTGCTGACCCTCCGGGGCCAGGGCCTGGCTGAGGCTTGGGGGGAGCCAGGTTGGGGGCGGGGAGCACGTCAGGTGTGGGGGGAGGAGTTTCTAAGCTCCCATGCAGCTCGCCACACTCGGTGTCCGCATTTGTACAAACGTGTCCCTCCCCGAGGCCAGCGCCCAGTGCACAGCCGGAGGAGTGGAGGTGAGGCCACCTGGCCTCAGGGTGGTCCCAGCCCCCCACCCCTGCATGTGCATGTCCCCCTCCACTTAGGACAGGAGGCCCCCCAGGAGGTGACTAATGAGAGGTGTCAGCTGGGCAGCTCTTCCCGGGAACCTGCCGCCCTGAGCGATTTCTTAAAAGGGAAATCCTAACCTCACAGAGTCCTTTGAACACATCCTGCAGGAACAGGGGGAGCGCGGAGTGGGGGGGCTCCTCGGAACCCGGGGAGCTGGAGAGGGAGGCGGGATTGACCCCCCCATGCGCGGCCTCCCAGGGGCTGGGCCGCACGCCTGTCCCGCGGCGAGGTGGGGTCCTTGGCTAACCCCCCATGACCATTGTTCTTGTGCTGCCCTTCCCATCCCCACACCAGGATTTCTGCCTCTGCCGGACAGAACCGCTCTCGCAGAGGGGGGCTCAGTCCTCAGGGCGCCAGGTACTGGCTCCGGGGGCCCCTGCCCTCCGCCGGGGCCCTGCGTCCTCGGGTCAGCGGGCCGCCCTGGCACGCGGCGGTGGCGGCTCTGTGGACCCCTGGTGCCAGCCTGGGCGAGCGTGTGTGACTTGAAACGGATCCGGGCACGAGGAGCCGGGAGGCGCGCCGAGTGGGGTGCCCGGCCGGGGTCCCCCGTCAGCTTCCCCTCTGCGCGCCCCGGGCACGCCCCGGAAGGCCTCGGGGCGCCTGGAGACGGTGACACCCCTGCCCGGAGGCGGGAGGGCGCTGCTGTCTCCCGTGGGGAGCTCGGAAAGCAAATGTGCGCAGGACTTCGTGAATTGCCGCCGTTCCCGGTTGACGAAATACTCCTCCGGACGCCGCGTATTCCTCTCCTGGGCCGGAGGAGAAAAATAACAATTAAAGTCTTGTCATCCGACTCGCTCCGGCCGTTAAGTTGTTCAATCTCGCATACAAAATCGGTGAGTGTGCTTACCACGGAGGGGCACCTGGACACCCGGCGGCGAGTGTGAATCAAAGCCTCACACGCGCCCGCCCACCGCGCTGCCCCCCGGCCGCCCCCACGGCCGCCCCCACGGCTGCGCAGGGTGCGGGCCCTCTCCCACGGAGGCGGCTCCCGGGCCACCACGCCAAGATGCTCGGCGGCCACAGCGGGCCTGGCCGGTCCTGAGATCGGGTCCCGGCTCCGACGGGAGACAAGCCAGCTGTGCGCTTGGCGTGCGTCCTGTGCGCCCGGCGGCCACCAGCAGATCCGCAGCGCCCCGTCTTCCAGGCGAGGAAAGGGGAAGCAGGGGCCTGTCTGTCGTCTCCGGGATGGGACAGGCGTCTGCTCCGGGGCTGCCCCCCCACATCCTTTTGCAGCACGGGAGCCAGACCTTGTCCTCACTTATGTCCTTGTTTTATGGCGTCTCCGGAGAAAGATGGCTCAAGCTGCGCACATTCATTCCTCTCTGCGAGAGCTTCATCTACTTTGACACATGTGGTTTAGTTTCAATTATTTATCATAACACTGGAGAGGCCTCGATAAAAGCGCCGAAGTGTGTTTCACCGCAGCCACGGCACGGTGACAGGTGCAGCCGGCCTGGGGGGGCCCGGGGAGGGGAGCGGGCTGGGCCGGGCCGGGGTGCGGCTGCCACCCGGACGGTGATGGACACGCCACGCTCCGCCACACGCAGAAATGACATCTTGTTCCAGCGCTGAGGAGCCCCCGGAAACTTGGAGCTGCCGAGGGGGTTTTAAGAGGGAGCTGGTGGCCTGGTTTCTTCTTCTCAGGAGCTGCAGCTTTTAAATCATCTGGGGCCGAGGAGAAAACAAGGGGGCCGGGCCTCTGGGGCTCGTAGAGATTCCCCAGCCTTGGGACCCAGCCAGCCAGTGTCCCGTGCACCTGTCCGTCCGTGCTTCTGCTCTGCTGCAGCTCTGACGGGGGTCGGGGGGTGAGCGAGGCAGAGGCACGTCATACCCGGCACCGCCTGCGGAAGCCCTCAGCCTGGGAAAGAGTCAGGCACCGTTAACGATGAAGTGACCCCTACGGTGCTTGTGCAAGAGCGCGTCAGGGCCTCCAGCCAGGAGACTTTGCCCAGTTGACAGCGGAGGCTCCTGGCGCCCGTGCCCGGTGCCCGGCTGTCTGTCCCAGGAACGGTCCACCCTGGCTCCCCTGGCCATGCCCTGACCGCCAGGGTGTCGTGGGGGACGTGCATCCTCAGGGCCACGTCCGCTCTGGAGCTGGGACCACAAGCCAACGCTGGGGTCTCCTACGGCGGGTGGCGGACCTGAGGCTGCCCAGGGCACCCGGCAGGGAAAGCACCACGTCCACGGGCTACCTCTGTCCCGGGGCACTGGGAGGGCCCTGGCTCCTTGGCCCGAAGCTTCCGCAGACCTTGCACCTCCGGAAAGCAGCCGCACCCGAGCAGCCCCCCAGCCAGGGCCTGCCCCCCGCTCAGCGGCTCCCCTGCGCCCTGGCTCACCATCTGACGAGCTGCCCCTGCATCATTGCCCGGTTCCAGTTTGGGATTCTGCAAGATTCTCCGTGTGCCCCAGCCCGCCATTTATTTACACCACTGGAGTGTGAATTCCATGAATAAATTGTATTATCTCAGGGGCTTCGGGATCACAAAAACATGAAAGCCGTTCCAATCCTGAGACGCCTGTCTCTCCTCATTAATACCGGCTGGGGCCAGGGGAGCGGGCCCTCCTGGGAGGCTCATTTAGGTTTTAATTAAACTGGCTTTCCCAAACAATTTGCAATAAATTAGCGACAACCAGGTTTGCAGCGTCCAGGCACCAGGCACTCCAGGCTCTGAGGACCGTCGCTGGCGCCCACCGAGGGTCGCCTGCATGCAGGGCTGTCCACACCTAGGATTGAGCTCGGGCAGGCTCCTGGCCGCCCCGGTCCCGGGCGCAGGCCGGCTGTACCCCACTGGGGGACGGCCCGCCAGCAGCCATGCAGCTGCCGCACCTCACGCCTGGCCTGACACCCGGCCCGGCCCCCTCCCAGCCTCCTCTCACACTGCAGGTGAATCGGGGGTGGCCAGAGAGAGGTGGACCCCACCCTCCATGCATGCCAGCAGCGGTCCTCCTGGGATCCCCATCTGAGGGGTCACCCCCTGGATGCCGGGTTGCTCAGGCTGTGGTTGGGCCTGGCACCTCGGCCCTGGCTGGATCTGTCAGGGCACCTGTGCCATGCTCCAGGAGGCTACATGGGGCCTGGGCTGTGAGCTCACCTCTGGGAGGTTTGTGGGAAGAGGGAGCTCTGGCGGGGTTCAGGGCGACCTGGTGTGGCCGTCGTCATGGTCACTGCAGCCCTGCAGCCTTTTTCTGGAAAGCTCTGTATGAGCAGACACCTTGCCCTGAAAGGGATGCTCAGGCCCGGGATCAGATGCCTGTGAGGGTCTCCTCTGGGCTGGGCCAGCTGGGATTCAGGGCACTGGGGTCCCTGGTCCCAGGGCTCTGTCCACGACGTGAGAGCCTACACTGCTGAGGAGACCCTGCAGACCCAGCCTCATGCTGCGCGGAAGGGCGAGGGTTGGAGGGGCCTTTCCTCCTGCGCGCCACGGCTGCCACTTGCCAGCTGCATGGCCATCTCTCCCTGTCCCATCTCTCCCTGTTCCCCTGAAGGCTTCTCACCCGCCCGCTCCCCCCAGCAGGGCCCCGGCCCTGCCCAGGCTCCCCTCCTGCCCACAGCTGGCAGCCAGGTCCCGCTGGGAGTGAGAGGGTTGTGCCCCACATTCACCCCCATTCTGCGCTGGGCACCCAGGCAACGATGGAAGGGGAGGTGGTCACAGGCTAAAGGGGAGGGTGAGCAGGGTCTCTTGCAGACATGTGCTCTGAGGGGCAGGGCTGCATGAACCCTAGCGGGCAGGGCTCAGACAGTCTCCAGAAACCAGTGACCCGGAGCAGGGCCCGCAAGCAGAGAAGGCTCTAGAGGCAGCCGTGCAAAGTCCCTGGGGTGTTGAGGGGCTCCTGAGGAGAAGGTGGGGGTGGGTTCTCTGCTGGGTGTGAGAGGAGGCTGGGGCAAGCGGGGACACAGTGCTCCTCAATAAAGACCAGGTGGTCTGGGGATGCTGGGGTACTGCCTGGGCCATGGGGGAATTCTGGGGGTGCGACCCAGGCCATGAGGTCCTCTAGGGGTGCAGTCAGGCCACGGGGAGCCCTGGGAATGCGACCTGGGCCAGAAGCAGATCCGAGTAAGGTCCATCTCTGCCCCAGAGCTCTGACCCCCTGACCAAGGCGGCCTTCCCCAGCCCCCTCCTGCTCCTAGCCCCTGTAAGCTGGACGCCAGAAGCTTCCAGGCCTGCAGCCGAGTGGTTAGTCTGGGCAAGCAGACAGGAGCCAGTGTGGGGCTGGGGGGGGCACCGGGGGCGGGGGGGGTCTTGGGTGCCCCCCACCTCACAGCCACCTTGGCTGACCTACAGGACCCTTGAAGCCCACAGCTGGCCTAGCCTGGATTTCCAGCCCTGCTGAACGCCGCAGATCCCAGCGCGTCCACAGCTTGCAGCAGAGTGAATCGGGCCCACATCCTGTTTCCCTCCTGCCCGGCTGGACCTGGGTGCCAGCACAGCGCCCAGTGTCACCTTCCCCCATGGCTGGCCCAGCAGGGGAGGAACGAGGGCTACAGGCGCATTGTTCTGCTGTGGGAAGAGCCCGGGCTGCCCTGCCCACCTCGCCCACCTCGCCCCTCCTGGCTGGGTCCCCCCCTTGGAGGCGGGCGCTCTGCAGGAGGACCAGACAGTCAGCGGAGCCTGGGGCACCCTCCACGCCCCACGCTGGCATCCTGAGCAACTGCAGAGGTGCCTGGGCCTGAAGACTTGAGGCTCCAGAGAGGCCCGTCCAGTCTAGAGCCCGGGGTCAGGACCAGACTTCGGCTGCCCCAACGGGAACTCCCGAGCTGGAAGTCTGCTCTGGGCCCAGGATGTGACCTCAGCCGTGCTTGCGAACCCTGAGCTCCAGCCACGAGTGGTGGGGGCTTTGGGGCTGTTGCAATCCCCGAGAAGCCTTGAGGGGTGGTTGTCCCTATATAGAGGGGGGGTGGGGGATTGAGGCTGGGACATAGGCTCCCGATCCCAGCCCCCACCTGTGCTGAGCCTGAGACACTGTGACTGACGACAGGGCCAGGGCCAAGTGCCCTTCCCAAACTCAGACTCCTCCTTCCTGGGTGTATGGAGGGTCTTCAGAGACCCCCTTTCACAATAACCCCTCCGTGGCCTCCCTGGGAGATCTTCCCACACCCCTCTTCCTACCCTCCGGCTCTGCTGGGGCTCTTGGTTAGCCCTCTGGGCCTTTGCCACCCCCTCCAGCTCTGGGGTGTGCCTTCAGACCCCCAGGTGCTGTGAGCATCGTCCACCTCATACCCCTCACCCTGCAGGGGAGGGGACCTGGGACTTGGTTGACTGGTCCTGACAGCAAAGGGGAAGGTGGTCCCTCAGGTCATAAATAGGCCGGGTCACAGGTAAGCCAAAGTCACAGGTGGGTCAGGTCACGAGTGGGCCAAGATCACAGGTGGGCCAAGGTCACAGGTGGGTCAGGTCACAGGTGGGCCTGGGTTGCAGGTGGCTTTAATCACATGTGTCAGATGCTCCGCAGCCAGGCAGGGGCAGAGCCAGAGGCTGGTCCTGTGACCTGCTGGTGCTTTCCCCTGCACTGATCTTATCCTCTCATATTTGGCCGGGCGAGGAAGGGTCATACCTGGAAATAAGGCAAGCAGATGTCCTTGAAGGTTCCCTGGAATCCCTGGCCTCTGAACTCTTCTGGTAAATTCCGCATCCCAGGTTCCCTCCACTAACTCTAGGAAATGGCACGTAAGCTAAAATGATTAATAAACGTCACCACCCCAAAAGGCAAAGCTAATTTAAAAGCTTGCTTATTCCTAGTGGAAAAAATGGGATTAACGTCTAAAATCTTTGCAAATTAGCTGGAAACAACCTGCCAACTAACTTCTCAGAATTGGCGGCTTAGGAAGCATTTAGGGCCTTGGAGTCTGAGAATTTCAAGCTCCAAGTAGCTCAGTGTTGTCCAGCCGGGGTGGGGCCACACCTCACACTAGCCAAGGACACAGGGGTCACTGACGTGGTCCAGGCAGGTCAGCCTCCGGGGGCCCGGGGAGGGTGGAGAGGGGTAAGTAGGCCTGGAGAATCACACGGAAGCTTCCAGCATATCACACTATTGATAGTCTCCCTTTTTTTTGTCTCTTCTCTCAAATGTGTATTCTTGTTAACTGTGTATCTGAGACAGCTCTGGGGGCAGGTGACAGTCTCCACATAGAGCAAAGTGGTGTGAAGAGGAAAGGAAGGAAAGGAAAGGAAAGGAAAGGAAAGGAAAGGAAAGGAAAGGAAAGGAAAGGAAAGGAAAGGAAAGGTAAGGAAAACAAGAGAATAGAATAGAACAGATTTTTCGGTATCGATGAGCAGGATGAAGAAAAACGAAGCAAGGCAAGAATGTAGAGTGGTGGGGAGACAGGAGCTGCTCAGGATTTGGGAGCTGCGATTTGAGAGGAGCTCTCTCTTGGGAGGTGCTATTTGAACAAAGACTAGAGAAGGAGGGCAGCTTGTGAAAGTCTAGAGAAGTCTTTAAAAAAAAAAAAAAGTCTAGAGAAGGACATAGGCGGGGAAAACAGCAAGTGCAAAGGCCCTGGAGTGGCAGGAGCTCAGCACGTGTGAAGCACAAGGAGACCCGTGTGGCTGGTGCGGTGAGTGGCGGATGCTCTGTTGTCCTGCGGGGGCGTGGGAGGCCTGATCTCTCGGGTTCTGTGAAGTGTTGAACAGCATGGATTTTATTCCACTTCTGAGTGGGGAGGCATGAGGTTTGGATCTCATGAAAGGGTCGCTCTGGCTGCTGAGCGCAGCGTGGATCGAACAGGACTGCCCCAGTGAGGGCACTACTGATTTAGTCCAGGACCCAGGGACGAAGGTCGGGGTGGTGAGCAGGGGTGAGATTCTGGAAATACTCCTGAAGAGTGGAGGCCACAGGATGTACCTGAGAGAGTGGGCAGGCTTCCTGGCGGGGGCGGTCAGAGCCGGTGTCTGCCTGAGAGACAGACGTCGAGGTGCTGGTAGTGACCGTGGGCGTGGACACCTCGGGCGCGTGGAAGAAAGTGTCTTTGGAGGTGAGGAGGCGGAAGGTAGGCCGGGCGGTCCGCGGCTGCTTCTGTGGCCTAGCAGGGAGGGCCCAGAGGTGGCAAAGTATCCCGCGCCCGGCTCCGGCCTGCGTCCTGCCCGCGCTTCTCCCACGCTCTGCTCCGTGAACGAGCCGATTGCAGCGCGGCTGTGCACTTGGCTCTCCGAGACCGTGGTCGCGTGGGGTTGCACATGTGTTCTCCGTGGGACGTAGCTTGCACAGACAGAGACGTGGCTCATCGGGGCAGCACTAGTCAGAGCAGCGTGGGAGCCACAGGGCGGCCACCGCCCATCCCTCGGCCCGCGTCGCCCCGCTGCTCCCCTTTGCGTCATTTTTCCACATTAAAGACAAAGGCGTGTTGGCCCATCATTTGCTCCTTTACTGCCAGCCTGCCCTGCCCGCTGGGGGCACAGGGACCGTAGGTGAGCGGGACCTGGCTTCTCTCCGTGGGGCCGCGTCACGCAGCCTGGGCGAGCTCCGTGGCCACCTCACCGCGGCCGAGCGTTCGGAGTGTTGAGTGACACAAGAGCTGAGTGAGCGAGTGTGTCTGTCAGTTTGGGCCGCGACATTGAAATACCGCAGGTGGGGCTCACGGTTCTGGAGCTGGTTGCCCAAGAGGAAGATGCCGGCTGATGGGGTGTCTGACGAGGAGCACCCCCTGGCTTGTCCACGGTCACTTCTCACTGTCCTCACGTGGCCAAGAGAGAACTCCAGCCTCTCCCTCTCCTTATCAGGGCGCCAATCTCACCAGCAGGAGGGGCAGGGTGTCCCACCGCTGGACCTCGTCTCCCCCACCCACCTCCTACAGGCCCCCCAGCCAATCCCCCCACACTGGGGGCTGGGGCTTCGACGGATGGATTGGGGCGGGGGGACTAGCGCTCGGTCCACAGCAGTAAGTGGATTAGTTGCTACCGAGGCCCCATAACAGGGCACACGCGTCTGCAAGGTCAATGCCATGGAAACATCCAGATGGACCGGAGGGTTTGTGCGTCTTCTGTGGTTGTTTTCATTCCAGCAAACAAAATGAGACAGAAAACAAAACCAAACAAACCTAAGAGGTCTGTTAATTGTTAAAGTGACCTTTTAATAAAGTTGTCTCCCCTTTCCTCCCTGAAGATGAGAAACAGAGGCGGAGTCCCACCCCCGGGAAAGCAGGAGACACGGCAGCTCCAAGGTCTCCCAGGTGGGAAGCAGACCCGCCAAGGGCCATCGGGTTGGCGGTGCCGACGGAAGCCCCCCAGGCTGGGGCCTTCTGCCCAAACCCACTGCCCTCATTTCTGCAAACGACTGGTTTAGGGAGGATTCCTTTCATGCAAAGACAAACAGGGCAGAGAGCAGCCAAACGACCCGTTGAAAGCACCTCCAGAGAAAGGAAGCCGACCCAGGAGAGGTGGGGGTCACAGGCTCCCGGGGAGAGACCCTTGTCCGGGGACGCCAACGCTTGGTTTTGTTGTTTAAATCAGGAATGCATTTGTTGGCCATGTGTAGGTCTTCTTTGGTGAAATGTCTGTTCATGTCTTTTGCCCATTTCGTGATTGGATTGTTTGTTTCTTTGCTGTTGAGTTTAATAAGTTCTTTATAGATCTTGGACACTAGCCCTTTATCTGATACGTCATTTGCAAATATCTTCTCCCATTCTGTAGGTTGTCTTGTAGTTTTGTCGACTGTTTCTTTTGTTGTGCAGAAGCTTCTTATCTTGATGAAGTCCCAATAGTTCATTTTTGCTTTTGTTTCTCTTGCCTTCATGGATGTATCTTGCAGGAAGTTGCCGTGGCCGAGTTCAAAAAGGGTGTTGCCTGTGTTCTCCTCTAGGATTTTGATGGATTCTTGTCTCACATTTAGATCTTTCATCCATTTTGAGTTTATCTTTGTGTCTGGTGCAAGAGAATGGTCCGGTTTCACTCCTCTGCACGTGGCTGTCCAATGTTCCCAGAACCATTTATTAAAGACTGTCCTTTTTGCAGTGGATGGTCTTTCCTGCTTTGTCGAATATTAGTTGACCATAGAGTTGAGGGCCCACTTCCGGATTCTCTATTCTGTTCCACTGATCTATGTGTCTGCTTTTGTGCCAGGACCGCACTGTCTTAATGATCAGCATCACTCGGCATCAGGAAAATACACATCAAAACCACAATGAGCTCCCACCTCACACAGGTGACAATGGGGAAAATTAACAAGACAGGAAACACACAGGTTGGAGAGGATGTGGAGAAAGGGGAACCCTCCTGCACTGTTGGTGGGAATGTGAACTGGTGCAGCCACTCTGGAAAACTGTGTGGAGGTTCCTCAAAGAGTTCAAAATAGACCTGCCCTACGACCCAGCAATTGCACTGCTGGGGATTTACCCCAAAGATACAGATGCAATGAAACACCGGGACACCTGCGCCCCAGTGTTCATAGCAATGTCCACAATAGCCACACTGTGGAAGGAGCCTCGGTGTCCATGGAAAGATGAATGGATAAAGAAGATGTGGTTTATGTATACAATGGAATATTCCTCAGCCATTAAAAACGACAAATACCCACCATTTGCTTCGACAAATGGTCGAAGGTGGATGGACCTAGAGGGTATTATGCTGAGTGAAATAAGTCAGTCAGAGAAGGACAAACATTATATGGTCTCATTCATTCAGGGAATATAAAAAAATAGTGAAAGGGAATAAAGGGGAAGGGAGAAGAAATGAGTGGGAAATATCAGAAAGGGAGACAGAACATAAAGACTCCTAACTCTGGGAAACGAACTAGGGGTGGTGGAAGGGGAGGTGGGCGGGGGGTGGGGGTGACTGGGTGACGGGCATTGAGGGGGGCACTTGGCAGGATGAGCACTGGGTGTTATGCTATATGTTAGCAAATCAAATAAAAAATATACATATAAAAGATAAATCAGGAACGTAAAGATCTAAATGAAGACATCTCTTCTATGAAACAAAAGTCAGAGCAGGCTTCAATAAGAAGCCATGCGACAATAGGAGCTGAGGATTGGACTCCAGAAACCAGGTGGGAGAAGAAAACAGGCCCCAAGACAAGGGCCAGTCCAAACCAGAGGGAGGGGAGCCAGGGAAAGGAATAGAATTAAAGGGACTAAAGAAAAATGACAGAAAGGACCAGAAAACAGGGAAATAACACACATAATTGGGGGAGGGGTGTGCAGACAGCACAGCACGTCCTAAAAGGAACAATTTTAATAACTCCCAAGGACGGAATCTTGGAAAGAGCACAGGTCCTCAGAGGCAGGCGGACCCAGGGGACAGGGGGCCTGCGGGGTGGCGGTGGCTGGGGCGCAGCACTGGGCCCGGGTGGCGGAGGGCTGACCGCTGGCTTGGGTGTGCGGCAGCCCCTCCAGCACCAGGATGCAGCCACCCCAGGCCCACAGATCCTCCCGGAAAGAGGGACGGCCCAGGAATTCTACACCAGAACAGGATCCTGTGACCACTACTCAGATGTGACCAGAGCCGGGCATCTCTAAATTATGCCCGACCCCGGGGACTCCAGGCCCCTAAGTTCAGGTAGAGACATGGACGCACGTGGGCCCCAGCGGCCGGAAGGCCAAGGAGCAGAAGGGAACTCGGAGCCGAGGGCCGAGCTGGGGCTGCGGGCAGGTGTGTGGCCGCGGTGGTGGCCCAGCTTCGAGGCAGCCGCGGGGGGCGGGGGGCTCACCTGATGCCCACCCTGGACCTGCCCTTACTCCGTCTTTGGCCGATGGGATGAGGCTCACGAGGTAGGCAGTCCCCGAACCGGACCCTGGGCCTGAGAGCTCCGCGGGCTGAATCCGGAGTTGGTACTGCTTACCCCCCACCCCGGGACCCCCGGGCTCAGGCAAGGCGGAACCGTGCTCCCTGACCACCGCCGGCCTCGTCTCCTCGGGGAGCGGCCTCCTAGGAGATCATGTGCCGCGCATCCTTGGCTCGGGCCTGCTCTGAAGACCTTGGTCCCAAGTGACCTCCAGGGGCCACAGGAACTAGGCTCAGTCCCGCTCCAGATTTTTCCAGAAAGGCACTCACCCACCTGAACACATGGCCAACAACGGGATGCAGACCCACCTCCCTGGGTCCTGGGACTCGGGTCTGAGCTGACCGAGGCCCCCAGGAGCTCGCAGCCGGCAGCCCTGCGGGGGAGGGCCTCGCTTCCCACAGGCCCCTTGGGGACCCCTGTGCGGTGGGCGGGTGCACAGGGCACAGGGCCTGAGACCCAGCACCTCTCCCCCGCCCGTGGGGACCCCCGCCCTGCCTGCTCCTGCCCATCACCGGTTCAACCCCGCCTGCATCTCCCAGGCAACAGAGGCCACCCCCAGTCCCCTGTGGGTAGGGGGCACGGGGTCTGGAGGTGTTGGCACCGTCAGTCCTGCTCTCCACCCTCCCCACCCCTGCTGTCAGAGGACCTGGCTCCTTATCTAAAGAAGCCGGTGGGAGATCATTAGCCCTCACGACCACAGAGACACAGCCCCAGCCTGTGTGGCTGCGGGACGAGGGGCTCTGATGGACGATGAGCCTGATGTCACTCAGGTACAGAGAGAGAGCAAACCTTTGCAGACCTCTGAGGACTCCAAAATGCCTCCCGGGTGCTTCTCCAGAGAGGAGTGAAGTAGAGGAACCAAAAATAGTCTGTTCCGACTCTTGGTTGAAGGCCTACCGTCTTCCAGCCACCAGCGGGCCAACAGTAATAATAATAGGAAAATGAGGACAGAAACCCCTGGGGCACTCGCAGGAACTGGATGAGAGGCTTGGGGTTGTGTCCCTATTTACTGATGCAAGAGAGGGTGGGGGAGAAGGGGCTTGCTTGGGGGGTCCAGAGTTCTGAAGCTGTCGAGCCAAGATTCACACCCGGACCATGGCCAGAGCCTGCCCTGGGAAGGCCCCGGGCCCAGCTGGGGTCCCTGGCTAGCAGCTGGGGAAGGCGGCGGTTCAGCATCGCAGGGGGCTGGGGCTGGGGTCGATGGTGGAGACCAGTGGGCTTCCTGTGTCCGTGGTTCTGCTCGGGGAGATGGGGACCCAGGAAAGGCAACCACCAAGCAGTCTGGAGGCACTGCAGTGGGACAAGAAAGGAAGGCCTGGGACCCTCCCGGGGCCACGGAAGAAGAGGGCCACAGAGGGTGCTGGGCAGGGAAGCTGAGAGCCCAGATCCAGGGAGAGCTGGTGAGTGGGGTGTCAGAAGTGGAGAGAAGCACAGACATTGAATGAGGTTAGGGAAGTCACAGGTTGCATCACATGTCACAGGGGTCCAGAGGCGGAGAGGACCAGGGGTGGCCTTTGTTCTGGTGATGAGGAGATCAGGGAGGACTTCTGGGGAGAACTCCTGGCATACAGCGAGAGTGGCAGGCCCCCACGGGAGGAGCCATGGGGTCACAAGGTGCTTTATGTTCAGATGCCAAAGGCTCAGCGAGCTTGTAAATCACGTGTGAAAACCAGAGAAGGAGGAAATTAAAGGTGGCCAGCTGGGGGGCAGGAGTGCAGGGACTCGGCATGGGGTAAGTGGGGGCCCAGGACACCCACCTGACCACAACAGGGCAAGGACTTGGACCACATTTAAAAATCGAGTCCTGGGGCACCTGGGTGGCTCAGTCAGTGAAGTGTCTGCCTTCAGCTCAGGTCATGACTCCGGGTCCTGGGGTACAGCCCCACATCGGGCTTCCTGCTCAGCGGGGAGCCTGCATCTCCCTCCCCCTCTGCCTGCAGCTCTGTCTGCTTGTGCACTCTGTCAGATAAATACACAAAATGAGTTTTTTTTAAAGATTTTGTTTATTCATGACAGACACACACACACACACACACACACAGAGGCAGAGACACAGGCAGAGGGAGAAGCAGGCTCCATGCAGGGAGCCCGACGTGGGACTTGATCCTGGGACCCCAGGATCACACCCTGGGCCGAAGGCAGGCACTAAACCGCTGAGCCACCCAGGCTGCCCAACAAAATGGTTTTTAAAAATAAATAAATAAAAAATAAAAATCAAGTCCCATCACAGGTTATGTGCGGGGCCCCTGCACATGCCCTGGGGCACGGTTAAAAGTGAATACATCCGTGCAGGCATCTGCACAGGCAGATGCCACCAAAACAACACAGGAGTGATGCTAGCGACGTCCAGAATACTTGAGAGACCAGTCGCTTAAGGAGACAAAGACCAACATGTGCTAATAAGGACACGGTACCCAAGATGCTGTAACCACCTTGTGCTTTCACAAGCGCAACATCTAACATCAAAATATATGGATGGGGCAGCCTGGGTGGCTCAGTGGTTGGGCGTCTGCCTTTGGCCCAGAGCATGATCCTGGAGACCTGGGATCGAGTCCGACGTCGGGCTCCCTGCGTGGAGCCTGCTTCTCCCTCTGCCTGTGTCTCTGCCTCTCTCTGTGTGTGTCTGTCATGAATAAATAAGTAAAAATCCTTTAAAAAAACATGGATGGAAAGTGAAGACACTGGGCTGTGTTGGAACATTCAGCGTAGCATCCTCAGTGTATGCCCGGTCCAGCCCCCGCGTACATTAGGATATGGAGGATATGCATCACATAGTCAGTGAAGAGGAATCTATATGTGCTCTCTAGAGTCATAAAACACAGCTTACTTGTCCATAAGTTGGTGGAACACCAAAGACATATGAATCATCACCGCATCCCATTCTTTAGGGAAATATAAATTTTTAAGAAATGAGATACTATTCAACTGCCAGATTAGGAAGATTAAAAGTATTTTAAATAACAACCATGGTGAGAAAGGGAAGAAAAGTAGCCCCATCTTGGAGGGTGGTATAGGTGGTGACACTGATTACAGGCATTGGTGTCTCCGTGTGGCCAGGTGACATGGTCTACTCAGGGGGAGGTGAGCAGAAGGGACAGGCGTCACCTCCCTGCAGAAGCTCCTCTGCCTCCATGACCAATGGTGACCCAGGGAGAGGCCTTGGTGCCCTCCTGGCTCCCACAGTGAGAGGAGCATGGTGCGGGAACGAGCCAGGCACTGTGGACATGAAGCACGCTGAGAAATGAGCCTGCACTGCCACGACCACTGAGATTTGGGGACCATTTGCTACCATGGCATAGCCCAGCCCTTCATGACTGATCGAAGGGACAGTTTGGTAATAATTCTTACTAAAGTGTTAAATGCTCATGAAGCGTGGCCCGGCAAATCCACTTCTTAGCAATTACCTTTAAAAATACCCAATGCAATTCTCTTTCTGAGCCATCGACTAACATTTCAGGCTGTGAGCAAATGGAAAAGCTAGATGGAACACAAAAGCAATCTGTTTAAAGGTATTAGAGCTCTCTGGAAGCAGCAAGGACGAGAGGGGCTGGAGTCCCACAGAGGGAATCATGCCTGAGAAGTGAATAAGGGTTCGAGCATGTTTCATCTGGGCCTCTGCTGTTCCAGGCCTGGTTAGAGGCGGGGGGTGGAGGCTCAATCCAGGCAGAGTAATAGCTCTGGAGGACAGGGGTCAGAGACGTGAGCCTCAGCACACAGCCAGCAAGACATTTATCAAGTTCTGAAGCTGCCTGGTGTGGAAAGCTAAAATCTGAGTTTGAAACCTCTGAAAAACAGAACAGAATGTCCTGAAGACTAACCACACTTAAAGAACCAAGATCCAAAAAAAACAAAAAAAAAACAACAACAACAAAAAAAAAAAAAAAAAAAAAAAGAACCAAGATCCACTGGGCAGGGCCCCTGTGAGCCCACCAGGCCCACATTTGAACTTTCTGAAGGGCTGTACTCCTGAGCCTAAGCCTGCAAATGGTCAGTCTCTGCACGGGACGGTCACTCCTCACTCTGCAGAGAAGGGGTGAATATCCTTTGATGGCAGGCTTGCTCCCCATGTTCCTTCTATAGATTTCCTTTACACCTGATATCCCACAGCCAATCAACTGACTAACCAACCAAAAAACTACCAAGCATGCTAAGAACCAGGTGACTGAAAACCAAGAAGGGAAAATACAACAGAAACAGAAGCAGAGGTGACAGGGACGTTGGAATCTGCAGATCGGGACTTTAAAACACCTGTGGTACATGTGTTCAAGAAAACAGAGGGAAGAGAGAGAATTTTATCAAAGAACTAGAATATATAAAAAGACCTGAATGGACATTCTAAAACTGGAAAATATAATATCTGGATTTGAGAAGCCAGTGGATGGGTTTAGTGGCATTTCAGACACAGCAGGACTCTGGGTTAAAGAGCTGAGTGAAAGGTGAATTTAAAGCTGCCCAAAGTGAAGCAGACAGCTGGGGCAAACAGAAAAGACATGAGCACTCTGTGAAAACACCTGTCCTGTGTGTGCTGCAGCCCCAGAAGGAGGAACAGTGGCTGAGAAGTTTCTGAAAGTGATGGCAGGCATCCACCTGCAGATGTCAGAAACCCCGCAAGCCCCAAGCTGGATAAATACAAAGGAAGCCACTCCTGGACATGTCATGGAGAAACCCTGGAAAACAAGCGGAAAAGGGAAACTTTAAAGATGACCAGGGAAAAAGAATGCATTATCTTAAAAGAAAAAAAAGAAAAAAAAGCACAAATGAGATTGAGAGCTGAGTTCCCGCCAGAATGAAGGAAGCCAGAAGGCAGTAGAATGACAGTTTTACAGCACTGAAATAAAAAAAGAACTGCCAGTCTAGAATTCTACATCAGTAAAAAGACACTTCAAAAATGAAGACATTTCAGGCAGGGAAATACTGAGAGAATTCATCACCATGAGGCTTGAACTAAAGAAATTCTAAAATGAGTTCTTCAGGTGGGGAGAAAATAATCTCAGCAGAAACATGGAAATGTCAGGTGGAACAGAAGCCGTGGGTGGAAAAGGTAAGTACCTGGGTAAATATAAATAGGAATCTGTGGTGTGTAACACAATAGTCATGGATTCTGGCATATAAGATATATATTAAATTTATATGCAATGAAACAATGAAGCAAAATCTGCAGATTTAAGTGGAATAAAAGAGCGCCTGAGACCTAGCAGAGCAGGAAATTGGTACAGCCCCCGTTCATCCTGAACTGTTACCTATTAGTCGAGAATGAGGCTGAAATCTCTCAGATTACCACCCAAAAATAGTAAAAAAAAGTGTACGACTAGCAAGGTAAAAGAAAGAAGATGGGATGAGATGAACGAGATGAAGGTGTCATGAGTTTGAGAAAGCGCAAGGAATAAGAGGGAAACAGGCCTTAAACCACGTGGCCAACTAGAAAACCAGATGAGAGACAGCAAACCGACAATCTAGAAATGGCCTTACACAGAGTGGGTGAAATATCTCAGTTAAAAGACCAACAGTGTCAGACTAGTTATCAAACAATGAAACCCAATTATAAGTCACTTTTAAAAAGACACTACTTGAATCTAGGAGCTTAAAAGATAAAAGAAAAAGAGAGAGACAGACAGACAGAGAGACAGAGAGAGAGAGAAAAAGTAGAAGTTGCCAGCAGTAAGCAGGAGAAAACCAAAGAGCTGTAGCACTTTTGGAGTGGGCATCAAGGCAAGATGCTCTGCTGGAGAAGAGTACAGACATCTGCCAAAAGGATCGATATTTGAGGAAGATATTACAACCCTAGGTAAATAAGCACCAGTAGCATAAAATGCAGGAAAGAAAAATTGACCAAACTAAAGGAGAAAGCCATACTCGCAGAGGGGGAATTTGCCCACCTCTCTTGATTTACTAAGCAGGCAAAACAAAACAAAACAAAAATCAGGAAAGATATGGAAGTTCTGAACAATACAGTTGACGGGCCTGAGCTAATGGGCAGACCGCTGGCCCCAATAACAGCAGCACCCACGTTCTTTTCATTTGCACCCGACAGGACCAAGTGCTGGCTCACAGAGCAAGTCTCATTTCAGAGGCTCAAAATCACTGAGGAGTTTGTTTTCTGGGCCCTGCAGAATTAAGTTGGAAATAAAAACATGAAAACAACTGGAAAATCCCCAGCTGCTTGGACATTCAACCAGAGACCTCTAAATTATAGATCACAGAGAAGAAATCACAAAGGAAAAGAAAACACAGGGTGAGCTGCTTGCCAATGGAGACACAACATATCAAAATAGGATTCAGTTAAAGCAGTGTTCAGAGGGAAATTTATAGCCTAATATGTGTATATTTAAAGAAGAAGGGTGAGGCACCTGGGTGAATCAGTGGTTGAGAGTCTGCCTTCGGAGCAGGTTGTGATCCCAGGGTCCTGGGATCGAGTCCTGCATCAGGCTCCCCACAGAGATTTTGCTTCTCCCTCTGCCTATGTCTCTGCCTCTCTCTGTCTCTCGTGAATAAATAAATAAAATCTTTAACAAGAACAAAATAAATAAATAAAAAGAAGAAGGGCTAAGCTTCCATCCCAAGAAACTGAAAAAAAGCCAAGCTCAGTGAAAGCAGAAGGAACAAAGTGATAAAAGATATGACAAGAAGCCAGTGAAATAGAAAACAAACATACGTCACAGAAAACCCACCACGCCAAATTTGGTTCTTTAAAAAGATGAATTCAATGGCTATATCTCTAGCAAAAATTATCAAAAGGGGGGGAGAAAAGAGAGGAAATATAAATAAAAGCAGGAATAAAAGACGTTAACAAAATTAAGAGGGGATATTATGAATATCTTCATTAGCAAATTTGATGATTTACATTCAATGGGCAGATTTCCCCTCCAAAACCCAACTTATCAGAATTGACAGATGGTATTTGATTTGATCTGAATAGTCGGATATTTATTAACTAAATTGTACCCATTATTAAAATGATTCTCACCAAGAAAAGCCAAACCTCAAATGGTTACATCACTGTATTCCCTGAAACATTATGGGAAAGATAACACTGACTTTACACCAAAAATTCTAGAGTAGAAAAGGAAAGAACATGTCCTAAGTTACTTTATGAGGCCAATGTAATCTTGTTACCAAAACTCCACATGAGAAGAAAGGAAAATAATAGACCCATTTCCTTCTTGAACATGGGGAAATATGGACGCATTGAATCCTGTGATATATAAGGATAATAATATATTGGGACCATGTGGGGTTCATTCTAGGGATGTGAAATCAATTAATATAATTCCAAAGCTAATTTATAAAAAAGAGACATCAGTTCATCTCCGCTAATACAGGATTTAATAAAATCCAATGATACACACTTAGGAAGCTCTCAGTGATCTGAAAAAGATGTGACTGGTCTTCCTTAAACTGATAAGGAGAGCACATTGGACCTAGAGTAAGTATGAGCAGGAACTGGATGGATGCCCACTATCGATATTTTTACCTGACATGATATTGTAGTTTATAGGAAATGCATTCAGGCAAGAAAAATAAATGACAATATAAGAAAGAAATCAAACTGTCATTATTTGCAGAAGCCAAGACTACTACACAGACAAGCCAAATCAATCTAACCATAAACTCCTAGAATTAAGAAATGAATATAACAAAATCACCAGTTGTATTTTTATATATTGGAACACCATTTTGGAAAACAAAAATTTTAAACCCATACTATTTACAATAGCCTTAAAAATATCCAACAACTAGAAAACACTTTTGCTGCTTTTGTAGGCAAAGATGTATAAGACCTTCACACTGTGAAGTACAAAAGATCTTTGAAAGGATCCAACAAAGACCTAAATAAGTGGGAAATGACACTGTATTCATAGATTGGGAAACTAAAAATTGACGTTTTAATGTCAATTCTCAAAAAAAATCTATCGTTAGGACAAATTATGCCAAAATCCAAGGGGTTTTTCACCAATGGATGAGGGTTAGAAGAATCTTGAAGGACAAAACTGGAGGATTTGCTCTGTCAGATAAAATGGCCAAGCTACTTTACAGTGATTCTTTTCCAAGGAGGACGCTAGAACTGGGGTGAGGGCAAGGGTGTTCTAGATTCAAATATATTTGCTATTTGCTTTGACAATATAATCATGACTACATGGGTAGTTAAAAATGATATTTCAAGTGATCAATGGAAGGTTTCCAAAAAGCACATTTCCTAGGCAAATAAATAAAACTTCAATATATTAAAAAGGTTAAAATTATACAAATGACTGTTTATGCTGAAGGATAAAAACTTGAAATTGTTAGCAAAGTTCTAAATAAAACACTCTTACCAACTGGTAATTAAAAATTATCCCTGTATACATTTGAGGGGAAAAAAACAAAAAAGAAAGAAATATTATTTAAATTCTAGACTATCAAAAAAATAATAAAATTGCTGACAACTAATGGTTTCTACAAAGCTGTCCTCAAAGATAAAATCACATCTATAAATGCTTTCGTTATCCAACAAGAAAAAAAAAGATCAAAACTTTGAAGTCAATGAGTTTTTTTAAAAAGCAGTTCCAAGAAGATTAAACTAGTGGAGATAATAGCAGAAAATATTAAATTAGAAAAGAGAAAAGTAAGACTTGATAAGGAGATTAAGACCTACGAGATAAGTAAATTACAGAGCTAAGTCTTTGAAGAATCCAACACAATAGACCAAACTCGGTCTAATCTAGTTATTACAGAGGGAAGGAGGGGGCTGTGAGAAATATCAATTAAACAAAACTTGAAGTCGTATAAGAAATAAAACAAATATGCAGACAATTTTAAAAATTAACAGGGAATTACTTGCACTGTTGTATGCTAATATCTGAATCAAACAGATAAATGATCAAAGTTAACATTAAGAGAACTAAACAATATGAGTAAGTCACTATCCCTTAGAGAAAAGTGTTGAAAATAGAAAAGAATTTCCCCAAGACTCAGGCACTCTTACTGAGGAGAGATACTGTAAACTTTTAAGGTATAATTAATTCCAAAATTATGTACTCGGTTTTAGGTATTTATAAATTTGGAAAACTTGCTAAGTAATTTTGACAAATATATAACCCACCATGTGTCCTTCAAACTATATTAAGTAGGCATTATATAAAAAAGATTATTCTGTGATCTCATGAAGATTTAAAAAAAAAAAGATCAGGTTCAACAAAGTCAACAGAATCTTTAATGAAGAACGGCTTAAATTTTTTTGACACTAAAATGTGTGTTGTAAATTTTAAGAAGGGCAGGAATACAATCTGCAGCATGTCCCAATATAATTTGTTAACCAAAGAACCATTTCAATCTGGAAGCATCTCTTGGGAGTGGTGTTCTCGGGAGCATCCTTCAGGAAAGTCTGCTATCGAATATAAAAATTCAGGCAAAATCAAAAATGAAATACTAACCAACAAAATTCAGGTGTTTGTTCAATAAACAATCTCTGAATGTTTAATATAGGAAGAGGAATGAGTTAATATAATACAAATATTTAACGATATACATTAATAGGCTTCCAAATATTATCTATGTAAAAGTTGAAATATTATACAGGAAATTTTAAAATGTATTCTTAATAAAATACTTCATAAATTGTAAAGGCTTTTAAGTGCATAAAAGCATTGCCCATGCAACTTCTTAATAATTCTATTTATTGGGATGCCTGAGTGGCTCAGTAGTTGAGCATCTGCCTTTGGCTCAGGTCATGATCCTGGGGTTGTGGGATCGAGTCCCACATTAGGCTCCCTGCATGGAGCCTGCTTCTCCCTCTGCCTGTGTCTCTGCCTCTCTCTGTATCTCTCATGAATAAATAAAATCTTTTTTTAAAGTCACATTTAAGGTGTACAACATGATGTTTAAAAAAATTCTGCTTATTAGAGATGTAATAAACGAGACTAAAAATCAAACAAATTTTAAAAATACTTGCAACAGATGTAACAAATGAAAAGAGATTTTAAAAATTCTTCATAAAGGGGCACCTGGTTAAGCATCCAACTCTTGTTTTTGGCTCAGGTCATGATCTCAGGTTCACGATCCCTTAGCCCGTGTCAGGCTCCATGCTCAGCTTGGAATCTGCTTGTACCTCTCCCCCTGCTCCTCCCCTTGCTCACTTGCTCTATCTCTCTAGGATAAATAAATTTTAAAATCTTAAAAAAAAAAAAAGTCCTCCACAAAAGTGCTATCATTTCAGACAAAATTGGCAAAGACAACTCACACATGAAAGATTGCAAATGACAAAAAAAAAAAATCTTTAAAAAGTGTCCAACCATACCATAATCAAAGAAATGCAAAATAAATACATTACCAGTTTTATCTAGAAGTTGGAATAACACATTCGTTGAAAAACACCAGAAGGAACTTGTCTCAGACTAATCCTCTTACAAATAACGAATATAAACATAGACTAAGCATTAAAAAAAAAAAAAAAAAACAATTATTTGAGGACAGCAGAGAATAGCCAGAAGCAAACAGAAAGTGCAAAGAATTGGTTCCTGAGACAAGAGCTGCACTGGTGGAGACTCATGTTTTACTTTTGTTCTAGAGAGATTCCTAGTCCTCATGGTTCAGGGCAGTTAAAACTGAAGCAGAAAGCTGTAAGTGTTCTGGTTTGAGGGCTTAGAGAACAGAGTTTGGTAGTGCCAGAGAAGTGAGAATTAAAGGTGGAATCCTGCAGAGGAGAGCCAGAGAGAGAGAGGCCCCCAAACATGCATACAAATGTGGTCACATCAGCTGACAGCTGCACCGTGCAGGCAGAAAGGAAGCATCAGGAAGCCCCAGCACAAAGCTGGAGCTGAAAGGCTGAGATAACCGAGCAGATCTGTCAGCTGATAGCCACTGCAGGGGAGCCAGAATTTGGAGTTTTTGTCTAGCAAATGGATTGCTCTCAGGAACAAATATCAACATGCTTCACAAGATAACAGGATCCAGATATTCTACAACATACCATACATGATGTACAACATGCAATAAAAACTACTTGAATGATGAGGAGAATAAGCAGTCAGTAGCAATCGGCCTGAATGTGGGACCCAAATGACTCAAATGTTAGAAATAGGAGAAATAAATTTTATAATAGCAGCTATTATAAACATGGTCAAGGACTTAAAAGGAAATATTGACATGATGATTAAACAGATAGGGAATCTCAGCAAAAAAATGGAAACTCTGTAAAAGAACCAAATGGAAATTCTAAAACTGAAAAATACAGTAGCTGAAATGAAAAGTTCACTGGAGGGCGTAACATTGGGAGAAAAAAAGGCAAGAGAGGACAGTGAGCTTGAAGATAGGTCAGTAAAAACTATCCAATCTGAAAAAAAAGGGAGAGGAAAGCACTTCTTAAAAATGAATAGCACCTCAACGCCAAATGAGACAATATAAAACAGTCTAACACAAGCATAATTGGAGTCCAGGAGTATAGAAAAGAGGGAATGGGGCAAAAAAAAAAAAAAAGAATGACAAAAATTGCCCAAATCAATTAAAAGATCAACTTACAGAATCAAAACCTTGGAAATTTTCAAGTAAGAAGAATACAAGGAAAACCACCATGGGGAGATTATAGTCAAACCACTAAAAACCAAAAGCGAAGGCTGATTCTTGAAGCCAGCCCAAGAAAAAGGACAGGTTACATACAGGACAGTGGTGTTAATTATGGCTGACTTCTCATCACCAACAGCAGAGACCAGATGTCAATGGATCGACATCTTTAAGTGCTGAAAGGAAAAAGCAAGATCCAGAATTTGGTAAGAGATCTTATCCATCAAAAATGAAAGAAAGGATATTTTCAGATAATCGAGCTGAGGGGATTTGTCCCTAGCAGATCTATACTACACGGAGTGCTGCAGGAAATTCTTGGGGCTGATGAAAAACAACTCCCAAGAGGCCTCAGGTGTGAAGTGAGGAATTAAGAAGGAACAAAAGTCGCAAAATTATGAGTAAATACAAAACACTGTTTTCCTGTGTCTCAATTTGTGTACATTTTTTAAAGATTTTATTTTTAAATAATCTCTACACCCAATGTGGAGGCTCAAAGTTACAACTCTGAGATCAAAGTCATATCTTCTACTGACTAAGCCAGCCAGGCACACCTCAATTTCTGTAAATTTTCAAGAAAAAAAATGCAATCAGGTTAAGAACATGTGCGGATATATGGTATATGGGACAATAATCATAACCACACAACTAGCAGAGGAGTGGGAACAAAACAAATGTACCAGAATAACTCTAAATTAAAGGTGCATACTGAAATCCCTAGAGAAAACATTCACTATAACACAAAGAGATCTAGCTGAAACACAAAAATAAAAACTATATGCAATCAAGTAAATTTAACAGACATAAAGGAAAATTCAATTAACTCCAAGGAAGGAAGAACACAGAACATAAAGGAAATGAGACAAATAGAAAACGAACAAAATGGTAAACTAAGTCAAACCACATGAACAATGACATCTGCAGTAAATGGATGAAACATTCTGGCTAAAAGGCAGAGATTTGTCAGGATAGAATGAAGACCCATCTACCTGCTGTGTGCAAGAAACCCACTGTAGATATAAAAACTCACCGAATGAAAAAAAAAAAAAAAACTCACCGAATGAAAGGAAAAAGTTGGAAAACAATGTAACATGAAAACAATGACCATAAGGGAATTGAGGGGCCTATAAAAATATGGGATAAAGTGGAATTCAAGACCAGACTGTTAGGAGAATAAAGAGGGATATTTTATTTAAAAAAAAAAAAAAGATTTTATTTATTTATTCATGAGAGACACAGAGAGAGAGAGAGGCAGAGACACAGGCAGAGGGAGAAGCAGGCTCCATGCAGGGAGCCCGACGTGGGACTTGATCCTGGGACTCGAGGATCACGCCCTGGGCTGAAGGGAGACTCAACCACTGAGCCACCCAGGAATCCCAAAGAGGGACATTTCATGATGATAAAGGAGTTCATCAAGAAGACATCACAGCCAAAATGTGTGTGCACCCAACAAGCGCTTTGAAATACAGGGGGTGAATACCAACAAAACCAACATGAGAAATGGACTCCCCCACAACAGGTCTTAACTCCTCCTTCTAAGAAAAATTGATTAGCATGTGGAAGACTCACACAATGAAAATTTGCAAACACTCCTCCCACCCACAGAAGATGCTTCGTCTTCAAGTACATCTGGGGCGTTCATTAAAACAGATCATGTGGAGGATCTATAACAAAACAGCTCTCACCGAATTTTCAAAAGGCTGCAAGCATGTGGTCTGGTCTCTGATTGTAAGGATACGATTTAATAAAATTAAATCAGAAATAAATAATAATATTATTACATCTAGAGAAGCCCCCAAATACATGGAAATTAAGTGACATACTTTAGAAATAATCCACTGGTGGAAAAGAAATCGTGAGAGGAATTGGGAAGTATCTCAAACAGGATAATAACACAAATCCTAATGAGTTTTGTGGGATCTAGTTAAAGCAACGCACGGCGGGGTGGGGTGGGGGGAGGTGAAAGTTTCAAATTCTTAAATTAGAAAAGAGAAAGAGGTTAAAATCAATGCAGTCAGTCAGGAGTTGGCAGACTAAGTCCTGTGGGCCAACCGCACATTTTTTTAGATAAAGCTTTATTGGAACACAGCCATGCTCATGCATTTATGCATTATCCATGCTGCTTTCACACCGCAAAGGCAAATCTGAGTTCTTGCAACAGACGATGTGGTCCACAAAGCCTAAAATATTTACTATTTGGCCGTGTGATATAAAAAGAGATAAATATTTTGTTTTTGTCATGGTTCCTGGCCCACAGCTCCTAAAGCCCTTGTCATCTCCAGAGTGACGAGTGTGTCCGTCGTATGCTAACGAGATGGCTGGGAGCTGGGGGCCTAGGTAGTTTCCGGATGGAGCATGTTGACAGAAAGACCAAACACCATTAGAAGCCTGGGATTTTAAACCCCACCCCTAACCTGCATGGAGGAGAAAGGGACTGGAGCTTGAGTTCAACCACCAGTGACCAAGGATTAGTCAATCATGCCTACTTAATGGATCCTCCCTTAAAAATCCCTAAACAATGAGGTCAGAGACCTTACGAGTTGGCAAACACATCCACGTGTGAGGAGGATGGCGCACCCCAAATCCACGGGTCCAGGACCCCCTGACCCTATGTGCCCCTTCATCTGGCTGTTCATTTACTTCTTTTATGATGAACAGGTAGATAGGTGTGAATGAGGCAGCTCCTTAAATTCTGTGAGCTCTTTTAGAGAATTATAGAGCCCGAGGCAGGGGTTCCCATTGGTCAAAAGAACAGGTGACAGCCTGGGTGGTCTAGTGGGACTGAGCCCCTAACCCACGGGATCTGGCACTAGCTCCAGGTAGACAGCGTCAGAACCAAACTGAATCGTGCAGCACCGCATATTTGGCGTTAGGAGGAAAAAACCTCCTCCTCTGCAGAAAAAAATTGTCAACAAATTCCCACCTTCAGAAGCTGGCAGGATGAAAACAGCTTAAGCCCAGAGAAGGAAGGCAATAATAAAGATATAAGCATAAGTAAATAGAATTAAAAAAATAGAGACAATAAACAAAGCCAAAAATTGGTTCTTTGAAAAGGTTAATAAGATTGATAAACTCCTCCCTACTCCAGTAATCAAAGAATGAAAGAGAAAAGCAAATGACTAAGATCAGGAATTAAGAAGGGAACATCACCAAGGATACAGCAGATAACGAGATGTCACGAACAACTTAATGCAACAATGTAGTGAAACAGGCATATTTTTTGGAAAATGTATCAAAACTGACATAAGATAAAATAAAATCTGAATAGCTCTGTATGTATTTTAATTCTTGAATTCATCACCAATAACCTTCCCACAAAGAAAATTCTGGGCTCATATGTTTCCTCAGATCAATTCTATGAAAGGTTTTTTAAAAATTAACATCAATTTTGCATAAGCTCTTTCAGAAATTAGGAGAGGAGGGAACCCTTCCAATTTCATTTAATGAGGCCAACATTATCCTGATACCAAAATCTGACAAAGGCATTACAAAAAAAAAAAAAGACCAATATTCTTTATGAACATAGATGCATGTCTTTAATGATATAATAGCAAAATTAATATAAGCAATTATATATTAGCAAATTATATTAATTATATATTAGCGAATGGATAGTAAAATATTTTTAAAAAGGGCTTACATTGTGATCAAGTGGGATTTATTTCAGGACCGAAAGGTTGGTTCATATTTAAAAACCCATCCAATGTAGTTCTCTTCGCTCACTGCACGGAAGGGACCAGTCTATGATCGTCTCGAAAGGAATGGAGAAAGCATTTGACAAAATTCAACACCTATTCAGGTTAAAATGAAAAACTCTGGACAGACTGCAAATAGGAAAAATTTCTCCAGGCTGATAAAGAACACTCACTAAAAACTGGGAGATAACAAATGTCATTCTTAATAGTGAAATATTGGACACTTTCCCCCTGAAGCTGGAAACCCTATTATTCATCCTTGTGCTAGAGATCGTAGCAGGGCGGTAAGGCCAGGAAGAAAAATAAAAGGCATACAGTTTGAAAAGAAAGAAGTACAATGCTGTTCAATCACAGGTAATTTTTTATATAGAACGTTGAGAAGAATCTGAGAAACAATAACTAGGGCGGATCAGTAAATTTTGCAAGATGCAGAATTCAATATCAACATACCAAAGTTAGTTTCTGAGCATGTATTTTCAACCTATAACAGGACCGTGACATTAGAATAACATTTCTGTTTACAACATTTAAAAATCAGGAGCTTATGAATTTATTGAAAACTGAACAAGACCTCTATACTGTAAACTGAAATGTGATACTCCTTTTTTTATTAAAAAAAATCTTAAAAAAAAAATCTTTAGAGAACTTAAAGAAAACCCGACTCAATGGGAAGATGTTACATGACCACAGATTGGGGGTTTGGTATTGTGAAGAGGTTAATTCTCCCCAAACTGGACTGTAGATTCAATGCCATCCCAATCAATATCCCAGAATCATTTTCGTGGAAATCGTCGAGTTAATCTTAAACTTTGTTTGAAAATGCAAAGGACCAAGAATAGGACAGCAATTATGAAAGAGAAGAATGAAGAATAGTACCATCTGGTTTCAAACTCACTACAAATCTACGGTAACGGAGAGACCGTGATACGTTTTGGTGTAAGTGTAAACAAATCATTCAATGGAACCAAAAAGAGAGTCCTGAAACAGGCCCGGATCTACATGGTCAGTTGATTTTTTAATGATATACCCCAACAATTCAATGTGGAAAGGAAGGTATTGTCGACCAATAATGTTGAACCAACTGGATTAATATATGGGAAGAAATGAGCCTTGACCATTAGGTCACACCACATACAGAGATTATTTCGGGGTAAGTTGTATATGTAAACCTGAGGGCTAAAGGTGTAAAGCTTCTAGAAGAAAAAAAAAAAAAAAACCATGAGAGTGATTTCATGACCTTGAGAGGTAAAGCTTTCTCAAACAGAAAACCAAAAACAATAAAAGAAAAAAAGTAGTTAAATTTGACTTCAGCCAAAACAAAAACTTCTGGTCTTCAAGAGATGTAATTAAGGAACTAGAAAAGATGAGGATCTTGGGGAAAATACTTGCCATTCGTGAACTGGCCAAAAGACTTGTATCCGGAAGGGTCTGAAGGACACCTGGGGGGCTCAGTGGTTGAGCATCTGCCTTGGGCTCAGATGATCCTGGGGTCCTGGGATCGAGTCCTACGTGGGGCTCCCTGCATGGAGCCTGCTTCTCCCTCTGCCTGCGTCTTTGCCTCTCTCTCTCTCTCTTTCTTTGTGTGTGTGTCTCTCTTGAATAAATAAATAAAATCCTTTTAAAAAGTCCTACAAATCAGGGATCCCTGGGTGGCGCAGCGATTTAGCGCCTGCCTTTGGCCCAGGGCGCGATCCTGGAGACCCGGGATCGAATCCCACATCGGGCTCCTGGTGCATGGAGCCTGCTTCTCCCTCTGCCTGTGTCTCTGCCTCTCTCTCTCTCTGTGACTATCATAAAGAAATAAAAATTAAAAAAAATTAAAAAAAAAGTCCTACAAATCACTAATATAAAGATGAAGAACAATAAAACAGGCAAAATACTTAGACACTTCAGCAAACACAAAATACGAATGGCCAACACCCACAGGAAAGAAAGGTGCTCAACACCATCAGTCATCAGGACGTTGGGGTGGGAGCCACCATGACACGAGATGCCACGCACGTGCCCCAGGCTCCCTACCTTGAAAAGACCGAGTGTTGCTGAGGATGCAGCAACCAGGACCGTCTGCATCGCCGGTGGGAGGGGAAATGGAAACCATTCTGGAAACAGCCTGGCCGTATCTTACAAAGTGAAGCACGGACCTACCCTCTGACTCAGCTGGTCCCCTCCCTGGTATCCCCAGAGCCAAGAAAAATGAAAACACATGTCCCTGAAGAGATGGTACAAGGATGCTGACAGCAGCCCTTCTCCTAACAGCCAAATCCTGGGAACCGTCCGCCAACAGGAGAATGGATAAACAAGCAGCGGTGTGTGCTCCCCGGGGAATCGCACTCAGCAACACAAGTGAGTCAGCTGTGACTCGTGCAACAACGTGGACATGTCTCATAAGCATCATGTTGACCCAAAGCTGCCAGAAACAGAAGTGCGTGGCGTATCCTTCCATTCGAATCGAGGTCGGGAACAGACAAAACCCATCCATGGTGATAGGGAATCAGAACGGTGGTTGCCTAAGGGTTGGGGGCTCATGGGAGGGGGCACGAGAGAATGTTTTGGGGTGATGGAAGAGTTTAATATCTTAATCAGGGTGATGACTACAGGGGTGTATATGTTCGACAAAGCTTACCAAGTTTTGCCTTTAAAAATCTGTGTATTGCATTCTTTCCTCTCCTGATTCACTTCCCCTTCTTCTTCCTTTTTTTTTTTTAAGATTTCATTTATTTATTCATGAGAGACACAGAGAGAGAGAGTCAGAGACACAGGCAGAGGGAGAAGCAGGCTCCATGCGGGGAGCTCGATGTGGGACTCAATCCCAGGTCTCCAGGATCATGACCTGAGCCAAAGACAGACACTCAACCACTGAGCCACCCGGGTGCCCCTCTTCTTCCTTTCCTTCCTCCTCCTCTCCCTCCTCCTCCTCCTTCCATCTCTCTCTCTCATTCACCCTGAAAATAAATATTGAGCTGCAGTCACTAGGGCCCCCCTACCCTCATTTCGTTTCTAAAACTATTTCCTATAAACTCTAGGCTCAAGAAAAGAATAAATGTCCTGGGGATGACATGAGCCAAGTTTCTGCCTTTGGAGTGTGAGCTCCAGCTATGGAAAGGTGCAAAACAAAGATGGACCCCGGCAACATGGCACTGAACGCGGTTATCAGCTACGCACTCCCCATAAGGTGTTTGGACACAGGTTTGTCCTTCTATACACGGCGTGTGTGAAAAAGCACGTTAACCAGCCGTGTGGGCAAGAGAGCCCAGGAGCAGGGACTCCCCAGTGTGCTGAGCACCCCTACGGTCCAGATCTTGGCTTCTAAATACCCGTCTCCACTCAAGAAACCAGGGCTTCTCACTTGGCCACTTCCAGGGAACATGAAAAGTAGACTGAACACCTTTGGTGCCAGAAGGTAAGATTGTGCTCGAAAAATGAGGGACATGTCACAAAGGACACGGGCAGTAGCTTCCTGGGGCACCCACAGGCCAAATGGGGGACAGAGTGAGCACCCAAATAAAGAGTGGTAGCCACGGGTAGGAACTGCAAACCAGGAACATGTGAGTCCACGTGACCATAAGTAAAAAACAAATAGACGGATTCCTCATACTAGAAAGCCAACCAGTGAGTGCAGAAATAATTGGAGTCAGCACGTCATACAAGCAACATAAAAAGCAGAAAGAAATGCATCAAATTTGGTCCGAGTGATGGTTACAAGGATTTGAATTTTCCCCTAGAGTCTCACCTGGGATTTCCACATTTTTTCAGTAACATGTAACGCTTTTCTAATCAGACAAAATGAGTTTCAGTGAAATGAAAATAAGAAGTAAATACGGGGAAGTCCGGGTGGCTCAGTGGTTGAGCATCTATCTGCCTTTGGCTCAGATGATCCTGGGATCCTAGGATCGAGTCCCACGTCCGGCTCCCTGCAGTGAGCCTGCTTCTCCCTCTGCCTGTGTCTCTGCTTCTGTGTCTCTCATGAACAAATAAATAAAATCTTTAAAAAAAAAAAAAAAGAAGTAAATATGAATCTGGTCTGTGGAGACCCAGGCCCACATCTCACTTCTGCTCACCAGTCAGGCTATCACCTCCCTGACCCTCAGACTCGTCTTCTGCGGAGCAGAGATGAGCTGCACACCTACTTCCTGGATTTCCATGGAGACCAGATGAGACGGTGGACGTGGGAGCCCCTCTGACATGGACCCCGGGGACCCCCATCTTTCAGGGCAACGGAGCCCCTGTGAGGTCTTTGAAACACGGATTCCCGGGCCATGCTCGGAGATGATCACTCAGGAGGCTGGGGAGGGGGCCCGGGAGGCGAGCTCGAAGGCACCTCTTCTGACCTGCCCCCAGAAAGGCCAGAGCTCCGAGCACCCTGACCAAGACCCTGAAAGGGGTCTCCCTGCCCACTGCGCCCTGTCCCCACCTCACCCCCTGACCTGCCTGCCACCTGCCCCTTCAGGCCCGAGCAGCTCACTTCCCTCCCTGGGCTGGGCTTTCCTTCCTCCTTCCCTTGGCCTTGGCCGTAGAGCTCAGAACGTGGACCCGGCATCCCTGAACCAAGGCCTTGCAGATCTGCATCCGGAGCAAGGGGAAGGGCTGGGGAGCGTTGGCAGCTCCCCCACTCGTGGCAGGGAGCAAACCGAGACTGCGTTTAACTTCCTGAAGAGACTTCTGAGTTCTAGAGAGACGGGGTCATAAAAGCCAGGCTGTACCCCTCCACACCCAGCCTGGGCCTCCGATCACAATGCAGAGGTACCAGGTTAGTGTGCGGGTAGTGCACTGCACACCTCGGGGAGACCCTGCCGGGGGGTCTACAGAGCAGCCTACAGGCTCTTCCTGATGCCTGGTCTTGGCACTGGGTCCTGGGCACGGCAGCCCCGACGTCAGGAGAGAATGTGGGAGGGCCTGCTCCCTCTCCCCTGGGCCTGCGCTGAACTGATAAGGCCCCGTGGGGGAGAATCGGGGACTCTCACCTGGACCTCGCTGGCCCAGGGTCAGCCTGGCTGAAGGGGGTCAGGCAACGGCAGCTGAGGGGGGCCCGGGGTGGAGTCCCCTGAAAGCTCACACTGTACCCCCGCCCCGGGCTCCCGACAGCCACCTGCACGGACTACGTGGGACAAACTGCTTTCTGGGGCGGGGGGTGGGGGCGGGGGTGCAGGTGCAGTGACGGAGCAGCCCGCAGGTGTTACCAGGAGGGACGCTGTGGTGCAGCGCTGCCACCCACGGGATTGGAGACGGCGGGGGGCGGGGGCCAGAATCAAAACACAGCTGGGGGGTCGGGGTGTCCAGCGAAGGCTGGGACTCGGGCCGGCTCTGCTGCCGTCCCCAGGCTCCCGGGCACCCGGTGCGCTCACGCACCCGCACTCACCTGCTGGCCCAGAGCAGCCGAAGGCCCCTGAGACGGCTCGGGAGTGAGGGGCGCACAGCAGCGGTGAGGTGTTTACGGGCACCCCGACCCCAGGGTATCAGGGGGCATCGCCAGGGTCCCCAGGTTGGAAAGAAGGAGCGGGGGGCTGGCCGTGCATCTGCCAGAAGAGGAGGCCCAGGGTCTCGCACAGGCGAGCGCTGCTGTGTCTGAGCATCCCGCCCCCATGACTCTGTTTCCCCATCTGTGAAATGTCCGGAGGCGCCCAGAGGCCGGCAGGCCCGGGAGAAAGCCCTCAGCCACGGGGCTGGGCGGCTGGCGGCGCAGCCTGGTCCGAGGCCATCCTGCCTCCCCCTGGGCTCCGAGCTCCCGCGGAGGCCACTCGGCCACCCTGCCCACTGCTTCCATACGTCACACCGACTCACCCCGTCACCGGCAGCTGGTCCTGGGCCACCAGGGCCACGCGCTCCAGCTCGCTCCCTGCCTCTCCAGGCCACGGCTCCGGGGCGCACTGACTGCCCAGGGAAGCCAGCGTCCCCGTCCCCATGTCCTCGCCGGGTGGGGCCCTCCGGGGGACCGAACGCCTCAGACCTTGGGGTGGGGGGGCCCACGGTCCTGCTTTTGGACGTTTTATCCCGCTCAGTAAAACTCACTTGTTGGGAGTGTGAGGGGGCGGGTGCCACTGTCCCCGGGGCCCGCCCCGCGCCCCCCTCCACCGCCTGGCCCGGGTCGGGGCAGCCTCGGCCTCAGGTCTCAGACCGGCCGCCCTGTCTCCGGGCCCCGCGGCCCCCAAATTAAAAGATTGATTAGCACAGGGAGCCCCAAACGCGGCTGCCAGGGGCGCGGCCAGGGAAACCGTTTAATTGCCATTTTGTGGGGCCCTTTGAAGTGGAACAATTCTCCAGGAGGAAATTATACTCAGGGAAGAGTCGAGAAATCTCTAGCTCTTTCCGGCAATAACATGTGCGCGCTGTCAAGACGCTCGTCGGGACCCAATATGATCACTTCATTGCTAAGAGCTGCGGGGGTGGGAAGCGAGCCTGATGCCGCCGGGCCTCTCCCCCGACAGGAGGCTCCAGGACCCGCCGGCTCCGCAGGATGGCACCGGGCCACCAGGCTGGCGGGGTTTGGCCAAGCGGGCGGCAGCCTGGAGGGGGACCCAGGGCGGCCTCGGCTCCGGGCTGTTCGCGGCGAGGTGCAGGGCCCGCACCCCTCGGTGACGGTGACAGCGCGGCCGGCGGGCTCTGTGCCGTGGCTTGGGTGTGCCCGCCCCACGGGGGAGCCGCCCGCGCCCGGCCCAGCACGCTTGTTCCTCAGCACCGCGTCCAGAGCCCACGGCCGCGACCTGACCAGCGGCCTGCCTCCGGCGCCCACGCCAGCAGCACTGGTCTCTGCGTGGGCCGAGCCCCGCGGGCCCTGGCCGTCCCGCCCCTCCCAGCACAGGTCCAGGCAAGGCCGCCTCCAGGCCCTGCACCCTCACGCTGGCCGTCCCCGCCCGTCCCCTGGGAGGCGCTGCACCAGGACCCTGCCTCCCCACGGACGCCGCGGGCACCCCGCAGGTGGTGAAGCAGACAGCCCCCCTCTCAGCCAGGGGCCGCCGTGCTCCTGGGCCTCCCACGATGGCCGCGGCCCGACGGGGCGGTCCACACTCCGTATCCTCCTAGAGGAAGGTGGCTGGTCCGAGCCCGACCCCCCTCAAGGGGAGGCAGCTCCCCACGGAGGGCAGAGCCTGGGATCCACGGGGCACATCCAGCTGGGGGCGAGGACAGCAAAGAGGCCTCCTCCTCCCTTCTCTTCCCGTCCTCCCCTCCTCCCCTTCTTCCTCCTCCTCCTTCCTCCTTCCCTCTCTCCCCCTCCCCCTTCCCACCTCCTTTCTTCCCTTCTTCCTCCTCCCGTCATCCCCTCATCCTTCCTTCCTCTTCTTCCTCTCCCTCCTCCCCCTCCTCACTCTCCACCCTCTCCTCCCGTTGTCCCTCCTCTTCCCTCCTCCCAGTCCTCTTCCTCCCTCTCCTTCCCCCTCCTCCTCCCCCCTTCCCACTCCTCCTCCATCCTCCAACCTCTTAGGCTTCAGGCAAGGGCAGAGCTTCCGAGTGTCAGGACAGCGGCCCCACCTGTCCCTGTCCCTCCCCTGGACCGCTGACCTGGCCCACACTCTCTGGGTCACTGCCTGCCTCTCCCAGTGGCTCCGGGACCCCAGGCCCAGGCACTCTGCAGCTGCGGTCCAGCAGCACCACTACCCAGGTCACCCCCACCCCCACTCTGTTGGCCACTTGCTCCTCCTCCCTGGACGGATGCTGCTTGTTTTGTCACCCTGTTGCCCAAGGACAGGCTCTGACAAACCCTGGGGGCCCCATGTAGGAGAGGGGTGCACAGCCTGGCTTCTGCTCCAGGGGTCAGAGCAGGAGTCTAGGGGTCCAGGGAAGACACTCAGGGCGCTGGAGGCAGCTGTAGGACAAGGGCTGGGAAGGGCACTGCAGGTGGGCAGACCCAGAATTCTCCCATCAGCATCCAGAGCGCCTGGGAACTGAGGGGGAGCAGGGGTGGGGGAGCAGAGGGGGAAAGGAGGGGGTGTGGACGGGGAGGGGAGAGGAGGGGGCGGGGGAGAGGAGGACGAGCAGAGGGCATCTGAGGCCGCAGACAGCAGGGCGGGCGCGGGGTAGCCGGCAGCTGGAGGCCGGGGCCCTGAGCTGAGGCTGGAGGCGCGGCCGGGCCACACCAGGCTGGGCACACACGCGGGGGGCAGGCAGCTGGCCAGTGGGCTCCTCGGCTTCCGCGCCACGGCCTCCTTCGGGAGCAGCTGTCTGAGATGGGAGAGGGGAAGGTGGGGAAGGAGGAGCCTGTGGGCCTGGAGGCCGGTCTGGGGGTGGGCAGGTGTCTCCACTAGGGGCCGGAGGCAGGAGGAGGTTTGGGGGCACCCGCAGCAGCCAGGGTGAGAAGCTGAGCCCCCCTTTTCCTCCTCACTGGAGTGTGACCCTGGGGGGGCACCTGGCTGGCTCCAGGGCGGCTCCGCTCTGCCCCGGGGGGACCTCGGCTCCTGGCTCCCCCTGGCAGGCCCGGCCCGGCCCCAGGCCCTCCTTGCTGGAGCATTCCCTCCTGGAGAGGGTTCTGAGCTCCCCAGACCCCACCCGGCCCAGGACAGAAGCCCTGCGGCCCTGACGTGTGCTCCAGGCCCATGTCCTAGGGGACGGCACGGTGCAGGCGGCCTCCGCGGCCCGGTGGGGCAGTGGGGAGCCCCGTGTGCACGTGGCGGGGCCCGCAGATGCGTCTGTGCCCAAGCACTGTGGTTGGGGGCTCGTCCTACAGCGGTCGAGTGGGCGACCACTACCCGCAGGGATGACAGGACAGAAAGCCACCCTGTACCCCGTAACCCCCCCTCCCCATGCAGACAGCAAGGATCCTTTCAGCCCTGGGGTGAGCCCAAGACAGGTTTACTGCTCGACCTTCCCCATGTTGGGGAGCAGCCTGGACACAGCCCCAGCTCCTGGGGGGGCATGGAGGGGGGATGAGGAGCCCAAGGCTGGAGGTAGACACCCTGGCTGGGGACAGGCTCCACACCTCCTGGCATCTCAATCCCAGCTCTGAGATGAGGGGTAAACCCCACCTTGAGGGCACTGGGAGGCCCACCAGAAACTTGTCTGGGCAAGAGACCCTCCCCAGGCTCCAATCATACACCTCCTCCCCGTCTATGCCTCAGTTTCCCGGCTGCAGAATGGGGAATGTAGCACCCGGCTGGAGGAGGTGGAGGGAGAGCTGGTGTAGGGGTGCCTGGGAGCAAAGGGCCTGGGCCCCCAAACCATCCTCCCTGTCTCAGACTGAGGTCAGTGGCCCACCTGAAGCCCAGACGGCCTGGCACCACTTTGCAGAGCCCCGGTGTCTCCGACAGCGCAGCCCGGCTGTGCAGCACTGCCTGCCCGGTAGCCCACTAGCACGGAGTCCCCCCACGCCTGGGCCATGGGGGACGGCGCACGCAGGACCCCTTCCTCACCCGCCCTCTTCTCCTCCTCCTCCAGGCAGCCTTCCCTGTGCTTCCCTGGTCTGGAACAAGCCAGCTGGGGGTGCGGCCCAGCCGTGGGGGCTCGGGTGCAGGCCCAGGAGGCGTCGGGCAAGCCCGGAGGACCCCGGCTCCGACATCCGCCCACTGCGCGGCTCTCCTGGGCCTCAGCCTCCTCCTCCGCAAAGCAGGGCACCTGCGGGTTGTCCCTCCTTCATGGCCGCGTGCGGGACTTCGAGGAACCACCGTAAACAGCCGGATGGGAAGAGGCGGGATGCCACCGTGCCAGCCTCGCCTGCTTCAGGGGAGGGGACGGGAGCGCCCGGCCTGCCCCGGCCTCTTCCAGCTGCCCTCTCGGGTGCCCGTGCTCCCT
The DNA here is from genome assembly GCF_011100685.1 of Canis lupus familiaris. NCBI lineage: Eukaryota > Metazoa > Chordata > Mammalia > Carnivora > Canidae > Canis > Canis lupus. The sequence goes on from NC_049229.1 coordinate 72,433,275, forward strand.
GCCTGGTGAGGAGGGCCGGGCCGGGGCAGGTGCTCCCTGGGGCGCTGAAGATCTTCAGATAAAGCTCTGCGGGGCAGGAGAGCAGAAGGGCCTCTCGCAAGCGTCCCTGAAGAGCTCCCCGAGCTCCCCCGAGGTCCTCTGCAAGGGACCCAGGAGACGCGGGAACGGAGATGCCCCCCGGGCGGGCGCTGCCCTCCCCAAGGGGCTCATTGCTGGATGGGAGTGGGCGCTGGTCTCCCAGGCCAGCCGCAGCACCTGGCACCCCCAGCGGGCGGGGCTCAGGCCAGTGCCTGGTCCGGGGGCACTAGTTGCTCACCCGCGGGCTGGGCCGCAGAGCCGGCCTCACAGCCAGGACAGCCTTGACCTGAGCGCAGCCACCGGTCAGCCACCCCCAGTGTCCCCAGAGGCCCACTTGTACCCATCCTGGGGGCGGGGCCGGGCCTGTGCATGGTTCTTCTACACCCCGGGGCAGGCCCCAGCCTACGGGGGACGCTGGACAGGGGCTGTTGGGGCCACACTGTGCCAGACAAGCTGGACCCCATCCCGCTGAGAACAAATCTCTGGCCAGCCCCTCTGCTTCCGGCGAGGCCGGCCCAGCCCCAGTGAGATGCTGGCCCCTGCTTTGTGTGGACACTGGTCGGGGCCCAGAGACGGCGGGGAGTCTGCTCTGGCTGCGAAGTGCCCCCGCCCCCGCCCGGCTGCCCCTGGGGTAGGCAGCCCCATCCCGGGCGCCGTCCAGGCCCCGCCCCTAAGCCCCAGCCTCCGTGGGACCCCTGTCCCAGCCGGCAGTGACTGTGGGGTCTGTTTCTCCTCCTGCCTCTGCGATGACGCTGTCCCTCCGCAAGAGCTGGCCCCCTGCAAAGCTCTGCTGATTGAGTGACGCGGCTTCCTGAAGCCTCAGTGTCACCCGCACTGTGGCTCCCGCACGGGGACCCCAGCAGAGGGCCCAGGCTTCGGGTCAGATGGAGACGCCGGCAGGATGTCAGCAGCCCCGGGGCCACCAGCATTTACCGAGGGCCGAGGGCGCAGGGCCCACATCTCTGTGCAGGGGGAAACTGAGTCCTAAGGGCTGACGGCCGTGTGCGGAGCGGGTCGAGGGGCCCGAGCTGGTTTACTCCCCTGCCCGCCCTGCCCTCACCCTCTGCACCCCACGCAGGCTTGTAGGAGCCAGAGAGCAGCTCCGCTCAGGCGTCCCTGTGGATGCGCAGCCTCCGCGGGGCCCCCGCCCAGCCGGCGTGTGGGAGGCCGCCCCGCGGGCCCAGGATGGGGCACAGGGGCCCCGCCACACTCCAGGCCCTGGAGAAGCAGGTGGGTGGGCGGGCGGGCGGGTGAGGCCTGCAGGACCTCCCAGCTCCGGGGGTGCTCGGGTGGGGGCGGGGGACCCCCCAGCCCCACGGGGGTGGAGCTGCGCAGGGATGGCAGGGAGGGGCTCCGGCTCCCAGGACTCCGACAGCCCCGCGGCCTCGGAGGAGCCAGCCTTGGCCTCTGGCCTCCGGGACTGCGCGCCAATCTGCTTCTGCGGTTCAGGCCCGGGTCTGCGCACCCTGTTGGGGCAGCCCAGGCAAGCGGACACCAGACCGGGGCCGGGCGTGGGGTTTCCAGCAGCACTTTCTGGGGTTTGTGCCACCAGCGGCCCCCCTTCCTGAGTGCACAAGGTTTCCGTGCCGTCGGGGATCTGAGGCTTTGAGATGGGAACGGATGCGCCCACAATACCCGCAGGTCCGTGGGGCGGGGTGGAGGCTGGGCCTGAATCCCGCCCGATTCCCCACCCAGTGCCCCGTCCTTCCTTCCAGCTGCAATGCGAGGGCAATGCGAGGGCCTCTCCCGCCTCCCAGGTGGAGAGGCTGCGGCCCGGAGTCCCCTGGGGGCTGGCACCAGGGTAGACCCCCGGGCCACAGGCTCTGAGCAGGGCACGCCCGAGGGAGCCTCTGCTCTCTCTCCGCAGCTAACTCAGGGCACCCGGGGCTCTGGGGCTCTCCTGCTACGCCTCCCCCACATCTGGGGGGCTTTATGCTGCGGCACAGGGTGGGGGTGGGGCTGGGTAGGGCGCTTGGCCTCCGGGACTCAACACTGAATAATTAAGAGCCTCATCATGGAAGGCTCATCGGGTATTGATTGTATCCTGAGGCTGGTGTGCAGGGAGCTCACTTCATCCCAGCCGAGGGGCCCCCCAAGGCAGAGGGGGCTGGGGAGGCAGCCAGCCACTGCGTGGGGCCTGGGGGGTCTCATTTCTGCCGTGCCTGCCCCCAGGGGTGCCCAGCCTGATAGGGGAGACCCCGGTGTGATGGTGGTTACGTGGGGGCCTGCAAAGCCTATGATGACGGGGAGCCCAGGGGCCCCTCCGCCTGACATTCCTGGGGGATTCCAGGGAAGGTGTGGCCAGGCCTCCTGCAGAATGGAGGCGTGAGGGAGGAAGGCTGGGGCAGCTGGGGCCACGACACAGGGCGGGAAGCCACATGTGACACGTGGTGGCCTCTGCAGCCCATGCCAGACTCCTTCCTACCCGCCCACCCCCCCAGCCCCTGACCTCCCTCCTTCCCTCCCTCCCTGGCTCCCTCCTTCCCCCATCCCTCCTTTCTGGGCAGGCCTGGGTAGGGGCTCCTGGGGGTGAGGCAAAGGCCAGGTGGGTGAGCGCGGACTTCACTGGAAGGGTGACAGAGCGTCTTGGCCCCCACCTGTCATCGGCAGTTCCTGCTGGCTCTGACCCCCCCACAGCTGCATGGATGCATGTTCACAAGGGGGCTAGGGAGGGGGACGGAGCCGGCAGGAAGGCTTCCTGGAGGAGGGTGTCCACATTAGGCTGAGAGTGGGCAGGGCTGGGCCGCATGTGGGGCCTGCAGAGGCGCGGGCGGAGGTCGCCTGGGCGGCAGGATGGAGGGACAGCGTTCCCACTTGCCCGCCCAAGGCCCATCTGCTTGCCCACTCAGCACCTGGCCCCTGCTCAGCACCCGGCCCCCGCTCAGCACCCAGCTCCCCCGCTCAGCACCCGTCCCCTGCTCCCCTGCTCAGCACCCAGCTCCCCGCTCAGCACCCGTCCCCTGCTCAGCACCCGGATCCCCGCTCAGCACCCAGCTCCCCGCTCAGCACCCGGCCCCCGCTCAGCACCCGGCCCCCCACTCAGCACCCGGCCCCCGCTCAGCACCCGGCCCCCCACTCAGCACCCGGCCCCTGCTCAGCACCTGTCCCCCGCTCAGCACCCGGCTCCCCACTCAGCACCCAGCTCCCCACTCAGCACCCATCCCCCGCTCAGCACCCGGCCCCCACTCAGCACCCATCCCCCGCCCCACGGCTGCCCCCGCCTTTCCCTCGTGCTTTGAATCGCGGGACACGCGCGTTATCAACAACCTGCTTCAGGAACCACGAGGCCGTTTGCCGAAGCGCCCCGCGGGGCCCAGGCCGGTCCCTGTCGTCGGCCTCCCCTCCGGGCTGGCAAGGGCAAGCGGGGCCCTTGGGCTCCTGACAAAAAGCAACGTCCTCGAGGTGAATCTCTCCCTTCCTGCGCCTTTCGGCAGCCACCGCTCCTTCCGAGAGACGGGCCGGTTGACACGATGCAAAGCGGACCCTGGGGTGCTCTCCTTCCGCAGATGGCCCCCAGCTCCCTGCGGCCTTGCTCTGCCCCCCGCCCTCGAGCTCCCCCACACGGGTCTGTGCCCCCGACCAGACCACGCAGAGTCCCCAGGCTGAGGGGATGGCTGGGCACAGGCAGGCTCAGCCAACACCACCCCCCCAGCCTGCACCCACTGGGCCGGCAACCCTGGCACCCGCTGGGGAGCCCCGGGGCCCTGGGACCCCCACCCGGGGACACAGGGCACCTGTGATGACAAGGTCAGGCCCGTCATGGGGACAGAGGCGAACCTCGTCCTCCCAGCTGTGGGGCTTTCGGCCAGTGCCCTCTTGGAAGCTGCCTCCTCCTCCGAGACCCGCGGACAGAGCAGCGGGTCTCAGCTCCGCAGCCTGGAAGCATCTGCGTGAACCGCTAAGGAACAGATGCATGAACACGTGAGTGAATGAGCCACTGAACGGAGGAGTCGGGCCGGGGGTGTGGACCAGCCTCCTCCTGGCCCTCCGGGGAGGACAGGATGGTGGAGGTGGGTCTGGGAAACAGCCAGGCAGAGGGTCCCGACAACCAGGGCCTGTGGGGCCATTTGCATGGGTAAGTGAATTTGGGTAGTTGTTATTCAGGAATTACACGGTGTGCGGGGTGAGGGGTCACGAGGCAGGCCCCGGGGGAGCCCCTTCCGCTGAGGTCTGCACATTGAGACCCAGTCGATGGCCTGATGCAATTACTGACTCCTGTGCCCCCAGCTGGACGCCCCCATGCCCGGCCCTCACTTTCAGTGTCCTTCAGAGCACAGAGGGTGGGGTGCTCCTGCCGGAGCGGCAACCCTGCCGACCCCAGAATCACAGCCGGTTCATGAGGGTCTGTGTGACGCCTGCCGGGACCACGCACTGTCACTGGGGAAATAGAGGCCTGGTCCGGCCCCTGGTACTGCATATTGCAAAGAAAGCCAGGATGGGAATCCGGGTCTTCTTACCCCAGTTCTGGGACAGACCCCAACCTCACTGTCACCCACGAGAATCCTCAGGGGTCAGAGCTCACCGCCAGCCACCACTTGAGACATCCCCTCTGCTGGACCCTAAGGATCACCCATTGGCTCCTCTCCTGCAAGTGGGCTTCCCCAAGGCAGGCCTGGTCCCTCTCCCCGGGCAGCTGTTCCCTCCCCACGGAGGCCCGGACCCTCTCCATGGAAGCCTGGACTCTCCCCATGGGGGCCCAGTCCCTCTCCATGGGACCTGGACCCAGTAGCAGACCAGGGGCTCAGGATCAGGCTGAGAGACTCCAGAAGTCACCTGCTGAAAGGTAACTCAGTCCCTAACTCATGGGCTCCTCAGCCCTCTATCCAACCCTGCTTCCTGGCTTCCCCCTACCTCCTTGCTCATTAATCTGTCCCTTCCAGATTTGCCCAGAACCCCACATGTTCTCAGCTCTCTGGGTCTCCCCACAAGCTGTCCTTCTCCCTCCAAAACCCGGACCCACTTTAAGTTCCAGTTGAGATGTCCATCCACGGACAGGCCCCCTCTCTGCCCCTCAGCCCCTGCTTCCCTGGGCAGCTGCATCCCCATGGGGTACACAGTTGTGCTGTGTGCTTCCAGACTGAGCCCAGCAAGTAGGGCGGGGGGGAGGGGGTGGTGGAGGCAGGGGCCAGGCTGGTACCCCCCATCCCCATGAGGGTGGAGGGAAGAGCCAAACGGTGGGGAGTGGGTCAGGCATTCCCCAGTGGGCACAGGTAGCAGGGGCATGTCTTCTGGAGCCAGGTCAGGTGGTCTAGGCCTCTGGTGGCCCATGAGCCACGGGTGCTCCATGGCATGGGTGCCTTCACGAGGAGAACCTTCAAGATCACTTGGAACCCCTGCCCGTTGGTATTGGGAAAGCAGTTTATTCGTTGATTTATGCTGGGAGGAGGCCCCCAGATCAGGGAGGGAGGGGGGAGAAGGCCCAGGGGAGCAGAGGAGCCTGGGTCTCCCTCAGGACGCCTGGGAGTCAGCTCAGGAGGAATCAGGGGCCCACTCGCCCCAGGCCCGCCCAGACGGCCGCTTCCTCCCCTTCCCTTCGCAGAGAGCCGGGCCACACGCACCTGCCTCCCCCCACGTCACAGGAAATGTCTTCATGAAATATTGATCAGTTCGCACAAGCCTTGGGTTGTTGGAGGAAAGGACAGGGAGACTTTTGCATGTAAATGAGATGTGTTCAGTTCTTCCTTAACCCTTTCCTGCCTGGGGGAAGCTCGGCCCTTCTTGGATCCCCAGGAAGTGGGCGGGATGCACAGGCGGTCGCCTTGCAGACCGTGGGACCAGGACACACAGGATGCAGCCATGGCCATGAAGGTGCCTTGCCTCTGCCTCAGCAGGCCACCTGGCTGCACCTCTGTTAGATCCAGAGACACGGTGGTGTCAGCTCCCCCGCCCCGGGCCTGGGCCAGGCGATGCTTCTCAGCAGCAGAGGCTTCCAGCCAGGGCCTGGCACTGCGTCATCTGGAAAGAAGCTTCCGTCTTGATTTTAAATGTCATAATCCTATCTTGCAACTCATGGTGGTATCAAAAGAGGCATCTTCAGATCTGGTTCCAGCACCCAGGGCTCTGAGCACTGGGGAAGGGGATGGAGTGGAGCAGGACCTCCTGGCCTCGGACTCCACACCTGTAAAACGGTGAGGTGATAGTACCTGCCCCTTAAAATTGTGGTCAGGATGAAATGGGGCCATGTATGGCTAGCACAGCGCCCGGCAGTGACAACTGGTCAAAAACAGCCTCTTTCCTAGCACCTGGAAGGAGGGAGGGATGATGAATGAGGGAGTGAGTGAGTGAATGAATGTGTGAACGAGTGAGTGGGTGGGTGAACAAACAAATGGATAATGGTCCTGCAGATACTCAGCTATCCTACAGGGTCTGATATCACTCCCTGAGGGGACCTGGACCCCCCCGGAAGCCTGTATCCACCAGAGGCTCTGGCTCTCATGGTCCTTTGCAGGTGCAGGCCCCTCTCCAGCCCTGAGTCCCCCCATACTCTCAAACTCACTTTACTTGCCTCCCTCTCATGGGTGTCCATGCCTCCATCCACCCACCTATCCCCTCATCCATCCATCCATCCATCCATCCATCCACCTACTTAGCCCTCATCCCTGTCCACACCTCCATCCACTCAACAAACTCAGAAAGGAGTACTTTATGCCTCAATTCCCTCAGTAACTGGAATTTTTTTAAATATTTATTTATTTATTTATTTATTTATTTATTTATTTATTTTTATGATAGTCACAGAGAGAGAGAGAGAGAGAGAGAGAGAGAGGCAGAGACACAGGCAGAGGGAGAAGTAGGCTCCATGCAGGGAGCCCAATGTGGGACTCGATCCCGGGTCTCCAGGATCGCGCCCTGGGCCAAAGGCAGGCGCCAAACCGCTGCGCCACCCAGGGATCCCAGTAACTGGGATTTAACTGACTTTTGGATTCCTTTGGAAGACTTCTGCTTGTTTTCCAGCAGCGATGTAATAACTAGCTAGAAATGCCTTAGCATGCTACAGAGCCCGGTTTATTCTATACATGAGCACGATGTCAGGGCATGGTCACATTCCAGGACCAAGAGACATCAGGCTCCACCCGCCCTGTCTAGTCATTAATTATGGCAGGTGGGGTGGAAGGCCTGGCTCTCCGTGCCCTGGCAGATGTACAAATGTCTTTGACCTCCTGCATCTGAGTTCTGAGAGCTTTGGCTGATGCAGATACTTCTCACTTCCCCCTGCCCTGACTGTACCATGTGTGCTGATGCTCCCACCAGGGGTAGATCCCTCACCAGGGGACTTCCAAGGCAAATCTAGGACCATGCTCACATATACATGCACATGTACACATGCACCCCAACTCTGGCTGAGTCACCACTTTGGTTTTTTTCCATCCTTCATGGGGGGGGGGGCACAAGGTTTTGGAGGAAATCGTGAAGCTCGGCTTTGAAAAGTTCTGCCCCCCTTTTGTGTGTGACCTTGGCCAAACCCCTGCTCTGGGTTTCACTTTTCCCAGAAGAAAACAAAGGAGGTCTAACAGGCCAGGATGCTGTGACAGCTGGCTTACCTCGGCCTTCCAAGTCAGGGCACGCAGTAGCAGGTAAGGGGCGCCCGTCACCCGAGGAAGCAGTTGAAGGCAAAGAAAAAGGTCCACATGGGGAAGGGTGGCCTCTGAGGTTGGAGAGGCTCGGGGCAGTAAGGGAGCCCTTCCTCTGTCCCCTCCCCCCCCAGAGCCCACTTTCACTCCCTCCTACCTCAGGGGCCATTCCCTGGAGTACAAGAGGTGAGGGGTGCAGACCTGCCTCAGGAAGCCACCCCCAGATACTGTAGCTCCTTCTTTCATTATTAGGCCTTGTTTCGGCTGTCCCAGGAAACTCTAAATAAACAGCCCAGACATCTATTTCCTGATTTACTGATTTGGGACTGAAAAATGTCACTCCCTTCTGTGCAGGATGAACAAGGGCCCTTAGATCACCCACCCCCAGGAGGCCACTGCCTGCTGCAAGCCCGAGATCCACCAGCTGTGCTTCTGCTTCTACATTGCAGCAGCTTATGATATGTAGTTCTGTTTTGTAATTATAATTAACTCCTCCATGCTTTACCTCTTTGCTGATTTTTAACACTGAAAAACAATAAATAGCATTTCAATACGATATAAATATTGAACAGTGCAGCATAATAGAATGGCAGAGACTGGATGTACTCTCCCATTTGAAGAAACTAAAAAACGAGGCAAACTACATGACTCAATAGTTTTGAAGCATTGAAAATCACCAGGCAGTGCAGGGGTGACTTCTAAGGGAGAGGAAACAAATCAGGGGCTTGCTGCCTGGAGTCATAGAACCCAGTGACCTTCTGAGTTGAAGAGACAGAACTGAGAAATCAGAGAGAGCACAGTGTCTAGAGTTTTCAGAGCAGAAAATCTGAGAGCAGAGAATTGCGCGGAAAGGAGGAAGCTGCACACAGAGGGCTCCAGATTGTGCACAGACCCTCCCCAGGGCCTTCTACTAGGCACTGATCAGTGCACGCATATGAAAAAGTATATAGAAAATCAGCAAAGATATAGAAGACTTGGAACAACAGTCTCAGCTACCTTGACCTAATGGATATTTATAGATCTCTCCACACAACAGCAGAATACCCAACTTTCAAGTGCGCATATACCTTTGACCCAAATTGACCATATTCTGGGCCATTAAGTAAGTCTCAAAAAACATAAGAGGATTTGAATTATACAAATCACTTTCTCAGCCAAAACAGATTTTTTTTTTCAAAACAGATTTAAATTACAAATCAACAATTGAAAGATATCTGGAAAATCCCCAATATTTGGAAACTGAATAGCACACACATCTAAATAACCAAAAAACAAAAATGGAAATTTGAAAGCTTTTTAAACAGAATGAAAATGAAAACATGACACATCAAAATTGGAGGAAGGGTGCAGCAGATGTGGGGCTTAGAGGAAAATCTAGTACTAAGAACCTACATTGTAACAAAAAATAAAATCAATGACCAAAACTTACAAGTTAAAAAATTGGAAAAAGAAGAACAAAGTAAATCCTACAGGAAGCATAAGAAAGAAAATAATAAAGAGAATAAATCAATGAAAGAAAAAGAGGAAAACTTAAAGAAAAACCAGTGAAAGCAAAAGCTGATTCTTCAAAGAGATAAATAAAACCAATATGCTTTTTCCCAAAGTAATCAAGAAAAACATCAGGAATGAGGGAGTGAACATCACCTATTATTCTAAAGATATTATAAGGAAAAAATGCAATATTTAGAACAACTTCTTGCCAATAATTTGGGAGTGGAAAAATGCCTTCAAAGATATAAACTACCAAAGTTCACAAGAAAAAACAGATAGGGGCACCTGGGTAGCTCAGTGGTTGAATATCTGCCTTTGGCTCAGGTCTTGATCCCAGGGTCCTGGGATTGAGTCCTGCATCAGGCTCCCTGCAGGGATCCTGCCCTCTCCCTCTCTGTGTCTTTCATGAATAAATAAATAAACTCTCAGGGGGAAAAAAGAAAAAACAGATAGTGTAAATGATCTTATATCTGTTACAGAAACTAAATTTGTGGTTAAAACCCTTAAAACAAAGAAAACTAGAGGTCCAAATGGTTTCAATGATGAAGTCTACCAGAAGGAAGAAATAATACCAATTCTACACAAACTCTTACAGATAATAAAAATATCTTATTCTGATATTTAACCAAAGACATTACAAGAAAATATAGCAGTAAATGATATTATCCCTAATTAACAAAGATGCTAAATTTCTTACCAAAATTTTAATAAACAAAATCTATCTATCTATCTATCTATCTATCTATCTATCTATCTATCTAAAATACTATATCATCTTGAAGTAAGGTTTATTCCAGGAACACAGTTGATTTAACTTTCTTTTTTTTAAATTTAACTTTCAAAATCAATGAATTTTATAATATTAATGTACTACAAAGGAAAAACATATGATCATCTCAAAAGAAGCACCTAACAATACCTAACACTGATTCATGATTTTTTTAAAAAAGCTTCAAAAAACTAGAAATAAAACGAATTTCCTGTACCTGATGAAGCCATCTACAGAAAATCTACATCTTCCTAAGACTGGGAACATAGTAAAATATCTACTTTCATCTTTTCTTTTTTAGTCACTTTTACTCAACCTTTTCCTGGCATTTCTAGTGCCATAAGGCAAGAAAGAAACAAAAGATATCCAAATTATAACTTTCCTGTCTTACGTGGGGGAAAAAAGTCCTCTGGAGTCCATAAAATAAAAGCTACTAAAACTAATAAGTGCATTAGGAAAATGGTAGGGCTCAAGTCACTGTACAGAACTCAATTGTATATTTATATACTTGCAGCAAACAGTAACAATGCCATGTAAAGTACCATGAGCAAACATACTTAGGCATAAATCTGACAAAAGATATATGAGACCTACACAGTGAAAATTCCAAGGACTATTTAAAATGAAGACCTCACTGAATAAAGACCTATACCATGTTCATGGATGGGAAAAGTCAACGTTGTTAAAATATTGATTCTCCCCACATTGATCTATAGATCAGTGGAACCTTAATCAAAATTCCAGTAGGTTTCTCCTGCAGAAAGTGGCAAACTCTAAAATTTATTATTCTAAAAATTCATAGGGAAGTGGAAAAGACCTGGACTAATCTAAACAACTTTTAAAAAGAAGAACTTTTAGAGTTCTTCTAAAAGACTTCTTTAAAGTCTTTAAAGAGGACTTTACTTCTTTACATTTTAAAGTTAATTAATAGGGACACCTGAGTAGCTCAGCGGCTGAGTGTCTGCCTCAGCTCAGGTTGTGATCCCGGGTCCGGGGATCAAGTCCCACATCAGGCTGCTGTGGAGACTCTGCTCCTCCCTCTGCCTATGTCTCTGCCTCCCTCTCTGTGTCTCTCATGAATAAATAAGTAAAATATTTTTTAAAATAATTTAAAAATAAAGTTAATCAAAGCAGCATGGTATTGACATAAACATTGAGCATCATAGAGAGTCCCAGAAAAGACCCATATGTAAGTAGTCAATTGATTTTTGACAAAAGTGCAAAGACAAATAATTGGAGAAAAGATGGTCTTTTCAACAAATGGTGCTAGATTTTTTTTTAAAAGGACTTGGATCTATTTGTCAGAGCAGATACAAATATTAATTCAAAATGAATTCAAAATGAGTCTCCACATAAACTGAAACTTTATTCAGTTCTCTTCTAGGAGAAAATAGAGCAAGAGAGCTTTGTGACCTTGAATTAGATAAAAGTCTTTTTTAGAAATGACATCAAAAATACAATCTATAAAAGAACAAATTGACAGAGGCCCTTCATCAAAACTAAAAACTGCTGCTTTTCAAAATACACTGTTAAGAGAATTAAAAGATGAGTGACAAATTAGAAGACCATATTTTCAAATCAAGTATCTGTAAAGGACTTCTATCCAGCATATATATAAAGGCCTCCCCAACTATGACTGCCTGGGCTTCCATGCACTACACAGTGGTGGCAGGCCAGTGTGACTAGATTTTAAAGCTAGTGCACTGCCTCCTCCCCAGGCTCCTGGTGGGTTCCATGTCACTGAGTGGGGAAGGGGATACTGTCCCTGGAAGCAGCTTTGGGAGCCAGCCTGGAATTAGAGTGGGCATCAGAAGGATCAGAGGGCCAGAGAATTCCTGAAGACCGGGGCTGGGGGAAGGGTCCCCAAGAATGTCAGGGCATGGAGTGGCATGCAGATATGTGAAGGGGAGGCAGGCAAAGTGAGGCAGGAGTACTGGGGACTCAGGGCTGGAGAGGGGGCTGCACCTGCAGAAGACCCTGAGAGGCAGAGCCTCTGGTGAGTACAGGTTTCTGTGAGGTCCAGGGCCTCTCAGGGAGTGACATCAGACCCTATAGGATAGCTGAATATCTGCAGGACCATTATCCATTCATTTGTTCACCCATCCATTCATTCACTCACTCATTATTCTGCCCTCCATCTATACTCAATAAGAAAAGATGACTTTTTTGACCAGTTGTCACTGCTGGGCACTGGGACTCTGCCAGGCACAGGGCTAGCCATACATGACCCCCATTTCATCTTCTCCAACTTCAATACAAAGAAACCAAGTAGCCAATTAAAATGGGGACAATATGACAGACCCACCATTCAGCAGAACCATGGATAGTCAGTAAAAGCATGAAATGACATTGTCAGCCATAGAAGAGATGCAAACCACAGAATATCCCATGACACCCACTAGAATGTCCAAAATTTAAAAGTCTGACTTACCAAGTGTTGGCAGGAGATAGAGCAACTGAACCCTCATGCCCTGCTGGTGGGAATATAAAGATGGAGCAGCCACTGTGGAAAACAACATGGCAATTTATTAAATAGCTAAGCATATACCCGCCATATCCAGCCAGTGGGACTGGACCCAGCCAGTCCACTCCCAGAGAAATAAAAGCACATGCCTATATAAAGATTTATGCATGGAAGTTTGTAGCAGCTTTATCTGTAATAGCCAAAAACTGGGAACAATCTAAATGTTCATCAACTTGTGAATACATAAGCCAATTGCATATATTCATACGATTGAATACTCTTCCCTTATAAAAACGAATGAACTGTTCATATTGGCAACAACATGAATGAATCTTAAAATAATTTCGCTGAGGGAAAAAATGAGGATATATTCTATGTTCCCATTTATATAAAACCATAGAAGATACAAAATTACCTATGGTGTCTGAAAAGGATTTCCACAGTTGCATGGAGCTGAGGGTAGGGAAGTAGAATGGACTATAAGGGGCAGAGGATGTTTGGGAAATGACATATATGTGTTTATTTTTTTTTAATTTTTATTTATTTACGATAGTCACACACACACACACACACACACACACAGAGGCAGAGACACAGGCAGAGGGAGAAGCAGGCTCCATGCACCAGGAGCCCGACATGGGATTCGATCCTGGGTCTCCAGGATCGTGCCCTGGGCCAAAGGCAGGCACCAAACCACTGTGCCACCCAGGGATCCCTCATATATGTGTTTAATTGTAGCTATGGTTTCACAAGTGTCAAATGTATCAAATTTTACTTTTTTAAAGATTTATTTATTTATTTTTAGGGAGGGAGAGAGAGAGAGTAGGGGAAGGGGCAGAGATAGAATCTCAAGCAGACTCCATGCTGAGCATAGAGCCTGACATTGGGCTTGATCTCACAACCCCGAGGTCATCAATTGAGCCAAAATCAAGAGTCAGATGCTTAACCTACTGAGCGAGCCAGGTGCCCCCTAACGCTATCAATATGAGTAGTTTTATTGCATGTGCACTACCCCTCAGTAACTCTGTTTTAAAAAGAAATATAATTAAATTGTAAAATATCAAAGAGAAAAATGTGAAGAGCAATTTGAAAGAAAGGATAGATTTTTTAAAAAGATTTTATTTATTTATTCATGAGACAGAAAGAGGCAGAGACAATGTAAGACTTGATCATGACCTGAGCCAAAGGCAGACACTCAACCACTGAGCCACCCAGGTGTCCCAAAAAAAAAGGACAGATTCTTTTTTTTTTAAGATTTTATTTATTTATTTATTCATGAGAAACACAGAGAGAGAGAGAGAGGCAGAGACATAGGGAGAGGGAGAAGCAGGCTCCATGCAGGGAGCCCAATGTGGGACTCGATCCCAGGACTCAGGATCATGCCCTGAGCCAAAGGCAGGTGCCAAACCGCTGAGCCACCCAGGTGTCCCAGAAAGTACAGATACTTTATATCTGTTCAATTTGAGTTCAATTTGCCAACATATAGCATAACACCCAGTGCTCATCCTGCCAAGGGCCCCCCTCAGTGCCTGTCACCCAGTCACCCCAACCCCCTGCCCACTTCCCTTTCCACTACCCCTTGTTCATTTCCCAGAGTTAGGTGTCTCTCATGTTTTGTCACCCTCACTGATATTTTCACTCATTTTTCTCTCTTTTCCCCTTTATTCCCTTTCACTATTTTTTATAATCTCCCAATTAATGAGACCATATAATGTTTGTCCTGATTGACTTATTTCACTCAGCATAATACCCTCCGGGTCCATCCACATCGAAGCAAATGGTGGGTGTTTGTCGTTTCTATTGGCTGAGGAATATTCCATTGTATACATAGACCACATCTTTATCCATCATTTTTCGATGGACACCGAGGCTCCTTCCACAGTCTGGCTATTGTGGACATTGCTGCTATAAACATTGGGGTGCAGGAGTTCCAGCGTTTCACTGCATCTGTATCTTTGGGATAAATCCCCAGCAGTGCAATTGTTGGGTCATAGGGCAGTTCTACTTTTAACTCTTTGAGAAACCTCCACACAGTTTTCCAGAGTGGCTGTACCAGTTCACATTTCCACAACAGTGCAAGAGGGTTCCTCTTTCTCCACATCCTCTCCAACATTTGTTGTTTCCTGTCTTGATAATTATCCCCATTCTCACTGGTGTGAGGTGGGATCTCATTGTGGTTTTGATTTGTATTTCCCTGATGGCAAGTGATGCGGAACATTTTCTCATGTGCTTGTTGGCCATGTCTATGTCTTCCTCTGTGAAACTTCTGTTCATGTCTTTTTGTTGTTGTTGTTGTTCATGTCTTTTTGAACTTGGCCACAGCAACTTCTTGCAAGATCCATCCATGAAGGCAAGGGAAACAAAAGCAAAGATGAATTATTAGGACTTAATCAAGATAAAAAGCTTCTGCACTGCAAAAGAAACAACCAACAAGACTAAAAGACAACCTACAGAATGGGAGAAGATATTTGCAAATGACCTATCAGATAAAGGGTTAGTATCCAACATCTATAAAGAACTTATTAAACTCAGCAGCAAAGAAACAAACAATCCAATCCTGAAATTGATAAAGACTCTACAATCAGGATGCTAAGTCAGTTTAGCATCCACACTCAGCAGGGAGTCTGCTAGAAATTTTCTCTCGCTCCCTCTGCCCCTCCTCGCTCTCCCCTCTCTCCCTCTCCAAAAACAAAAAAAAAAAAAAAGAAGAAAAAAAAAAGAAAGAAAGAAAAAGAAAAAGAAAAAGAAAAAAAAAAAAGAAACCACAAATGGATTGAGAGCAAACTTCACCATTGCAACAGTGAAGACCACACATAGTGGAACAGTACATTCTACTAATAATACATGGCATGGTATCGTAATGTCAATTGAGAATTCTATACCCAGATGAACAGCATTCAAAAGCTAGTATGAAATGAGGACTTTCAGAACCAGAAGCCCCTGAGGAAAACCTTCACAGAGTGCACCAATAAGGGGTATACTTTGGCTAAAAGAAACTAACCCAGGAGGATGGAATCCATCTCATGACACAGAGTGGGGGCAACATAGGGAAATCCAAAGGAGCACTGACTATATAAAATAACAGCATCGCTACAGCTGATAAAGAAGGAGTAAAAAATATTAGAGAAGACCAACACTTATTCAAGATTTGAGGGGGATAAAACCCCTCAGCAACCTAAGAATATGAGAGAATTTCTTTCCCATGACAAGGATGATCAAACCCCATGGAAAATAGGATCTGTAATGGGAAAATTCATCACCACCTTTATGCCTCATATGCTGGTGGGGGCCTAGAAGCTCATGTGGCAAGAGAAAGAAATATATTTTAGAGTCTAGATAGGAGAAAAACTAAACTATCACTACTTGCAGACCATTTTCAAAGAGAAAATTGTAACCTATAGAAATCTATTAAAATGAGAGAGCTCAATGAGTTGTAGAATAAAATCCAGTATAAAAAATTTACTGGCAAAAATTAGAGAAAGTAATGTAATAAGATGCCATTAATAGTTTTTTTTTTTTTCAGAAAGTACGGTGTCATAAATAATGTGTAAGATTTTTCTAATAGGAATTTTGTTGGTTTAGCTTTGTTGGAGGGCATGAAAGAAGATCTGAATAAACGGAGAGATATACCATATTCATGAATGGGAAGATTCCATAAAACAAACATTCTCTTTAAAATCGTTCTAGCAATCAAATGTGTTTCCAATCTGTATACCAAATAGGCTTTTCAAGCTGATTTACAAAATTAAGAGCTAGAAGCCATGAGCCAAAAATAGCCAAGCTGCAGATGAAGGGGAGGAGAATTAGCTAACAGGTAACAAGACCTATTTTATAAAGTGATCATTCTTACAAGTATGATGTGGTTCAGGCAGGGATGGACACATAAAGTCATTGAACTCAAGAAAGAACAAGAGCCACACCCATTACATATGTGCACCTGGAATGTGGTTGAGGGGGCAGGGATGGCAAGCTGGCACCTGCGGCTGGCAGCACAGAGAACAGACACCTCACTTCATAAGGGGAAAATAATAAACTACAGATGGATAAGGACTTGTGTGTGAATATGCCCAACAGCCAAAGATAACACGAGATTTTATAACAATAGCACAAAATGTAAGGGAAAATTTGGTGTATCAGACACATTAAAATTTAAAATTCTGTTCAGCAAAAGACTCCATCAATAAAGCAAGAAATACAAGCTTCAGTCTGGGAGGATATATTTGCAACCCGTATAACCAATAAAGTATCACTACCCAGATACATAAATAATTCCTGAAAATCAATAAGAAAAAGGCAAGCAACCCAATAGAAAAAAATGAGCAAATGATAGGAAACTATAAATACAAGGAGAAAACAATGTGCAATAAATATGTGCAAGGCTGCTCAACTTCACAGCCGACACCAGGAAACACAAATTAAAACAACAAGACACCATTTTTCACCCGTGAGAGTGTAAAAAATTAATAAGTCTGATACCACAGAGTGTTGCTTTGAATCTGTGGAAATGGGAGCTTCATCCATGGCTGGCAGGCGTGTAAATTGGCATAGACACTATGGACAGCAATTTGTCAATACTTAATGGTGATGATAATGATAGTGGTTAATACTTGTTGAGCACTTTCCACGTGCCAGGCACTGTCAAAAGCTCTCTGCTCCGATAAATTCACAGGAAGCTGGAGACACTCGGCCTACAAGCCAGTGATCCTCCCTGCGGTGGGGGACCTGGCCCGCTGGCCCCTGGCAGACATAGATGAGGCCTCGGGTGGGATCACAGCGTAGAAAAGTGGAAACACTCTGGGAGTTCCCTGGTGGGGAGCGGTCAGTCCACCATGCCTTGGTCCCACCACCGAATATGCTACTGTAGTTAGAAGGAAAACACGGGGGCGGGGGGCACCTGGAGGACTCAGCTGATGAAGTGTGGATTCTTGGGTTTGGCTCAGGTCATGATCTCAGGGTCCTGGGGTCAAGCCCTGCGTCGGGCTCCGTGTTCAGCAGGGAGCCTGCTTCTCCCTCTCTCTCTCTCTCTCTCTTTCTGTCTCTCAAGTAAGTAAAATCTAAAAAAAAAGAAAGAAAGAAAGAAAGAAAGAAAGAAAGAAAGAAAGAAAGAAAGAAAGAAAGAAAGAAAGAAAGAAAGAAAGAAAAGAAAGAAAGAAAGAAAGAAAAAGGGAACCCATGGCGTTTGCATCAATCAACACATATAAATTTCAAACACGTGATGTGAAATGAGAAAAAGCAAGTTGCAAGTTATTTCCAGGCTATTTTACCATCGATGCAAACTTGAAACACATAAACTCTTGTTTGCAGATGCACGTTTGTGATATAAAAGCATGCACGTGTACACGGGAATGATCCACCCCAGCTCTGCCTCAGGCCTCTGGGTTGCTGTCCTTTTGTCTGCAGGAACCCAGCTCCTGCAGGAAGGGAATGAGGCAACCCCAGGGGACGTCTGCTCCACTCCTTCCAGAACTGTCCACCGTTGAAATCTGCTAATGTAATTCATTATAATTCATGAAAGCAGAATAGACGTGGGCTCAGCGCGATACACGCCAAAGAAGCATCCGTGCAGACCCCACGTCCACCCAGGATGCGAATGCCTCACGTGGTGGAAACAGGACCTCTCAGGCTTTGCGGAGCATCCAGGGCTCCCGTTAACATCTGCGGCCAGACCGAGACATCAGCGCTCACACTTCCAGTCGGCCCTGCAGGCCCACATCGATGCACCAAGGTTTTTAAGGACTCTGAAGACAAGAAAGGAAGAGGCACAAATTGTGGTTTTCGAACAATATAATCACGCACAGCAGATCCAGGGGGGAGACCACTAACAAACTGGGAAGAGCGTTTAGCAGGATAGTCAGAGCCAAGGCCAACATCTAAACCCCGTATCTTTTCTACGCACACCGGGCAGGACCACGGAGGGGACGCTGCCTCCGGGTACAATAGCCGAGAACCTGCAAACCGTCTTGGGGGAAAATCCAGCGGAAATGCGCACAGAGCCGGTGTGAGGGAAGCTGTAAACTTTACTGGCAGACACAGAAGAAATTCTGGGTAAATGGGAGAGAGGCCCTCTCCTTGGAGGAGGAAACGCCGTCCCGCAGCAGCACCCGCACAACGGGCTCCGGGTCAGGCCGCAATCGCTGTTTCGACGAGCCATGCGCCACCTGCCCTCACCTGGCACGGCAAGCGCGTGAGCAGAGCCAGCGCCGCGTGAGAGGGGACAGCGGGCAGTGGCGGCGTGTCTGCAAGTGGGAGGAAGCGGGGGCCGTGGCTGTGTCTGGAGCGGGCCCCCCAGGGGACAAATGACGCATAGGTTTCTGAGTCGTAAGCAGATAAACTCTGTGGGTTGAAGACACGGATGTAAAGGCACAGACACAAAGATAAACAATGGTCGAGTTCACGGGTGACCGGGGGCGCAGGTGACAGCCACGAAGGGAGACTGGTTTTCCCACCAATTGGAAGGGACGGTCAAGGATGGGAGGAAAACACGCATGTCCTGTGCAGCGGGTGGGGATCCTCTACCGCCTTTTGGGACGCGACCTGGGAATATCCATGAGAGACATCGCTGTGTGCCCCCCTGAGCCCGGCCCGCCCCTCAGGTCTGCTCCGGGGAGGGATGCACACTCAAGGAAGGATCCAGAAGGCCTCTTGGTAATAGGAACAAACGATTCAAAAGGCAAGAGAGCAGAAGTAGCTCCTTCTCCGCAGCGGAGAGGAGCTTATGACCCGGGAGTGCGTCCCAACAGGAGGAACGCTCCCCAGCCGCGGTGCTCAGCCGAGGAGCTGCATGACACCATTTGGGCCGCAGCAAGGCCACCAGACACGACCGCCCGATGCAGTTTGTACATACACACGTGTGCGCGGCGGCAGACAGAACCCGGTCCAGCGCCTGCGCACCCGCGGGGGAAGGGAGGCCCATTTTGTGCAGCATGTGTGACTCGGGGGATTTACACGAGCGACGGTGGCACGAGGAAGAAGCTGGAAGAGGCCGCTGGCTCTCGGGGCCTGGGGCTCAGGAGGAAGGCGGATGGATGTCGGAGCTGTTGGCGGGGACAGGTCTCCGGGAAGTGGAGGAGGTGCCCGCTGCCACCGCCACCAGGAGGGCCCCTGGGCTTTGAGCAGAGGGAGGAGCCATGGGGTGAACCCGGGAGCAGGTGGAGAAATCAAGCAGGGACCGGGGCTCCCCGTAGGGCTGGCGGAGTGGCTGGGGGCAAGTGACAGGGGACAGAAGGCGTCCCTGAGACTCAGCAGGTGAGTGCAAGCAAGTCCAAGTTCAGGCCTGGCCCTGGAGACACAGCGGGTGGAGTTGGGGAGGGGACGGGCACGAGGGGAGGTGGCAGGGGTAAGCTCCCCCTTTGGGAGGAGGAGGGAGGGGGCGTGGGGGGGATGGTTGGGTTTTGTGCCTCCCTTTGTCTTGGTGAAGCCCAGCCCTGGGGCGGAGAGGAGGGGGGAGGCAGGGGGAGGTGGGGGAGGAGGGCACGTCCTCCCTTCCGCCAGGATCTGGGGCACCATGAGGCGACAAGAGCCCCTCCACCAAGAAGGGACCTGGACAGAGGAGACTTCACAAGGGTCCTCAGACAGCGGGCTTGTCGCCCTGGGGCGGGGTGGGCTTGCTGAGCAGCGTTTGGGGGCGACAGGGTCAGGTGACCTTGGAGATGCCATCGGGTGGGGTGCGCTCTCCCGGGGGCCCTGGGCAGACAGCCGGGCTCATCCTCATCCATGCGGAGCCCTCTCGGCAGCTGCTGCAGCTCTGGGGAAGGGGAACAGCCTTGAGGGGGTCGCTGAAACCGGGTGTGCCCCTGCGACTCCATCCTGCCCGAGAAATGCAGGTCCCTCCAGCGGGGAAGCTTTTTTTTTTTTCAGATTTTATTTCTTTATTCATGAGAGACACAGAGAGAGAGAGAGGCGGAGACACAGGCAGAGGGAGAAGCAGGCTCTGTGCAGGGAGCCCGACGCGGGACTCGATCCCGGGACCCCGACGTCACACCCTGGGCGGAAGGCAGATGCTTGATCACTGAGCCCCTCTCCCCACCCCCACCCCCACCCCCCCCCCCCCCCCCACCCCCGGGAGCCCCAGCGGGGAAGCTGTGAAGCGCCACCACGCAGGTGGAACCCAGGACCCGCGTGCTGAGAGGGCGGTGCCACAGGACAGGGGGACCCCCCAGCCTGGGGCCCCGACAGCCTCGAGGAGCAGCCCCGTCCCCGAACCTGCACACGCAAGGGGGGATCCACCAACCTGCTGTCATCGTCGTCGTCATCATCAGCTTGCGGGATGGGGAACTGCCTGCCCCACAGCTCGGGCCGCCCCATCCCGACCAAGGGGCGCAGGTACAGGAGGTCCAGGAGGTCCAGGCCCCGCACGGGGCGAGCAGGGCGCAGCGCGGCCAGGGGAGGGGGCTTGGCGGTGTCCTGTGCCAGCAGGTGCAGACCTCAGCCGAAGCCCTGGTGCAGGGAAGCGAGGCAGAGGTCCCACCCCCGGGGGCCGGACACCCCTCGTGGTCTGGAAGCGACCTCTCAGCGAGACGGGGCCGAGGGGCTGACTGGGGGCGCTGGTGTAGAAAGAAGGCGGCTTCGGGGTCTAAGTCACCAGGAAGTGAGGCCTGTTTTCCACACTCGTGTGTCTGCTGTGGTTTGGGGCTGGGGAGGGGGGACACCGGCGATGCGAACCAGGGCTCAGCGTGGGCACTCGGGGAGCAGACAGAAACGGGGGGCGTCTGAAGCACGGGGTCGCCTCGGGGTCTCAGCCCCAGACCCCAGCCAAGTCCCAGGAGGGAAGACATCCTGCCCGCCGGCTCCCCAGCGGGATCGACCCCCCGGAGGTGGGCAGCCGTCTCCTGTGATCCCAGGCCGGCTCCGTCTGGGAGGCCAGGCCGACTGTCACCCTGCTCCCCA
The DNA here is from genome assembly GCF_011100685.1 of Canis lupus familiaris. Classification (NCBI taxonomy): domain Eukaryota; kingdom Metazoa; phylum Chordata; class Mammalia; order Carnivora; family Canidae; genus Canis; species Canis lupus. The sequence goes on from NC_049229.1 coordinate 72,454,534, forward strand.
TTCATTCCTCACCAAGAACAGTAATTAGAATGCAAGGTCATCTCCATATAATGCATTATGACTTTAATATCAGTAAACTCCCCTTAAATATTAGATGCAGTGAGGAAATATTAGTTAAATTATCGCAGACTAATATGATCAGTTTCCTCTAGGATAAAATGTGATAAATGGGTTTTAATAAACTGAGGAGAATTATATGCATCATATTCGTGGTTCCTGTCAATTTTATTTAGAGTAAAATGCCATTGTGATAATTAGTTGGGTTTTACTGTGTTCATTAAAAGCTTTTCTAATGACCGCTTGGAGGAATAAGTAAAATTAATTTCTTTCCTGAACATGTGAAGGATTCATCAAACAAACAAAAAGCGAACTCTGGGGCCCGCGTGAGCCGGGGTCAGGGGCAGTGGGCTGGGGGGGACAGCCGTGGGATGGCGGTGTCCTGGGGGTCGGGGGCGCTGAGACTACCCCAGAGCTGCGCCACCAGCGGAGGGGGCATGAGGCCAGGGCGGAGGTTGTGGCGGGAAGGCTCCTCCTCCAGGCAGCACTCCTTGCCTGCACAAGCTTGGCGCCGCCCGCCTGGCCCGTGCTGTTGGCTCACGGCCCCTTGGTCTCCGGGGGCTGAAGCCCAGCCTCCTTCTTGTGTGGACCTTGGGGATCCAGCTCAGGGACAGACGCTCAGGAGGGCGCAGCGGCCAGAAACTGAGCTCCTGCCCCACCTTGGGTCTCGAGGCCACCTTCTGCCCCAGCGTGGAGCAGGTGGGGTCTCCAGGCACAAGCTGTGGCCCGGGGGCTGCCAGGGGAGGCCCCTGGGTGCTGGGACGTGGGACATGCAGGGCGAGTGCAGCTCAGGTGGAGAGGGGCGGCCGGGCGTGGAGAGGTTGGGTCACCTGACGGAGGCCGCTCAGGGCTGAAGGGGGAGACCAGACCGGGGGCCATCAAGCTGCTGCTAAATGATCCTCCCCACGTCCCTGTGCCAGGGGGCAGGTGTCAAACCCAGGGCCTGGGCACTGACGGTGTTAGGATGAGCCTGAGAACCTCAACCGTGAGCACACATACTCACACATGGTGAGCAGCCCCACCACACACACTCACATGCACATACCACACACACCACATACATGCACACACTACATGCATGCACATACCGCGTGCACGTGCATGCACACACCACATGCATGTACACGTGTGCACACATACCACATACATGCATGCTACGCACATGCACACCCCGCACATCCATGCACATAGCACATGCATGCACACATGCGTGCATGAGCATGTGCCACATGCATGTACATGCAAGCATATACCACATGTGTGTGCACATGTCCACACACACCACATGCATGCACACATTTGCACACACATGTTCACCCTCGCAGCTCCCATCTCTGCCAGCTTTAGACTTCATGGTCCTCCAGTGCCTGGTCACACCTCGTCCCCCTTGAGGCCTCTCCCATCCCACATGACCCACCCAGGACCATTGCCTCAGTTTCTCCCACACCCGGGCCCCTGAAAGCAGCTGCAGAGTGAGGGCCGAGTGGGGGGGGGGGTCCATCACAGCAGAGGGCACTTTGTTTCTGAGTCTCACTGCGTTTTCCCTGTCCTGGAAGGTGAGAGGGTCCTCCGGCCCCGTGGGTTACGGGAGGTCTAGGTGTAGACCAGCCTGGGCCAGCCTCAGCAAACGCTGCCCTCCTGGAACCCGGCTCCAGGCTGCTGCTCAGCCATGGGCACAGACAGAAAGGGTTCCTTCTAGAACCGCCCAAGCGACCGCCGAGCTGCCCACCAGCCCGTGCTCCCTGAACGCCATCCTCCCCCGGTGCCGTGATGTTCAGCCACTTGGAATGTGAGCACAGCGTCCCTGTAGGATTTAGGGTCAGACCGGGCATTTTAAACATCACCCTGGGCTCCCCTTCTACAGCATGTCACTTGCCCCCTCGCCCTTGGGAATGGGCTGGCAGTGGCTGGGGTGGTGGGCAGGAGGGCACACAGGTGCCCACTTGGCCACTAGTTTTCCAGAGCGTACTCTGGGGGTGCTGCATGGAGGATCTTCTTGGCTCCCTGCTTCACGAGGCCTGGCCGGCTCCACCCTGCCCCATGGCATCCCCATGGAAGCCCCCCTTCCTGCGGCATAGGCCTCCTCTGGCTGCTCAGAGAGGCCAGTGGGCGAGCAGAGCCACCGCAACCCAGAAGTGCAAACCAGCCAGCAGCGCTGTGGTTCGGATCCCCCACCTTCTCCCGGGAAGCCTCCCTCCCCCTCCCTGGGGGGCTCTGGACACCCCCTCCAGCCTTCCACTTTGCCTGGGGGGTGGTGGGGGCAGGTGAAAGGAGGAGCCGCTCTGAGGTGTCTCAGCCCCACTGCGCTGCCCTAGGACGGAGGCGGGGTGCTTAGCGCCTTGGCACCCTCCTGGCAGCTCCTCCTCCAATACCTACAGGAGCAGCACCCGCCACCGCCCGGGTGCACGTGAGGCCCCTCGCTGCATCCGCATCCCCTGCCCACCCTTACAAGACACCCCAGAAAGCTCCACCTCTTCCCCGGGGGGGCAGCAGGAGCCCCTATGAACGTGGGCGCCCCTCTCCTGCACCTGCCCCTGCCAGCGCCAGATCTCGGGCTCCCAGCCGCCCCGCAGCCTCACGGTCGGCGATAAGAGCACACACGACCATTCTCAGAGGACTCTGCGTCCTTCGGGGCAGTTCCTTCGCCCATGACAGGGGCCGAGACGCGGGAGGCTGGTGGCCGGAGGGCCCGGCCCGGCAGCACGCGGTGCACGCGAGTGTCAGTTAACTCTGGGGAGTCGGGGTGCTTGTCACAGCAGCACACGGGACCCCAGCCGGAGCAGAGCCACCCTGGGCATGCACCTCAGTGGGGGGCCCGGTGCCGGGCACCAGGGAGGGACGTCCGTGTCGGGAGTGTCCGCCCAGAGGGACTCCCACGGGCGGGTGACTTCGCCGCTAATTCAGCAGCAAGGGGCAGACGCGGTGGGTCCGCTGGGGCGCTTGGCACGGGGGGACCCCGGCCCGAGACCAGGTGGAGGCGGCAGAGGCGCCGCGCGGGCGAGTCAATCAGGGCGCCCTAATTGGAAAGCAGTAATAAAAAGTAATTGAGTTTAATACATAATTTAGATCATTACCCGTTAAGTTAATGCCTCCCGCCTAGGTGTGGGGAGAAAATTATTTATCTGGTAGACGGGGAGGATTTCATTTGTTTTTATAATGGAATGCTCGCCAATTGGCTTTAATAAGAGCAGTTTGTTAAATCAGATTTTGAATGGGCGCGTAGATTGGAAGTTCATATGTTAATTTTTGACATGATATACTTGGCGCCGCCGCCGAGCGTGGCCGGCTGGCCCTCCCGGGAGACTCCCGGCTCCGGTGTCCACGACGGCGGAAATTAAATTGGGTCCCGCAGGTGTCTTGAGGGAAGGCGACGGGGCTCCCGACTTCGTGCTTATTTCGTCTGCAAGCAGAGGCATGAACGGGCTCCGGGGCTCCTCTGAAGGGCTTTTCCCCCTTGCAAGAGCTCAGTGGCCGCAAACAATCGCTTCTGCTAAACACCGAGGAGGACCTCGGTCGCCATCCCCTGCGCGGGTCGAGCCCTCCGGGACGCCTTCACGCATCTGGTCTTCTCCGCAGCGCCGCGAAGCGGGGCCTCCCTCCCCCGTGTCCGCAGGGGCCAGGGGCGACCCCCCAGGTGTGGGGCCACAGCCACTGCAGAATGGCCGAGGGGACAGAGGAGGGGAGCCCCCGGCAGCAGCAGGGCCCGTGACGGCATCACAACTGTCCGAGGCCCCCACGGCCCCTCTGAACAGGCTCCCCGCCCCGCCGTCCCCCGTGAGGACAGGAAGCAGCAGACGGAGAAACGAGAGAGGCCCCCCTCACCCCCCGGGCAGCCCCTGCCCCTCACAGGGCTGGACGTGGTTTGGGGTCCCTTCCTCGGCGGCCGCTGTCGGTGTGGACAGCAGGTGGATACTAGCGCCTTCCCCGGGGCTGTTCTGCTGTTGGCCACCCCTCATCGTCGCTCCGAGTCTCGCTGACGGGCCGGAGGGGGCCAGGCCCAGGAGCCCCGGGGGTTCCTCGGGCTCCCTGAAGAGCAGCCGTCCTGGGTGGGTCCCCTGGCTGCGGACCACAGCCCAAACCAGCTGTGTTCCCGGGCCTTTGGGCCAGCCCCCGACTCCCCCAACCCGGGTTCCTCTGACGACCTCGAAGGCAGGAGGCCCTGACTTACGCAGCCTGTACCTCGGGTCCCACCGGGGCCCCCAGAAGAGTCTCGCCGGCTCAGTGTCCCCACGAGGAGGGCTTCCAGAGCTGGGGAGGGGCACAGACTCGGGGTGTGGGCCTGCCCTCCAGGAGACGGGCGGCCCCACGGAGGCCCGGGAGGAGCAGGGCCGCCTCATGAGCCGTGGGCGGCTGGAGCCACGGAGCCCTGGGGACGTCCCACCCAGTGCAGCATCAGAATCACTAGGTTCAGCTGTGAGACCTGTGCTTTACATAAAATTATGATAGATAATGAGTACAACTGATGTTTTAAAACCTGGGCCTTTTAAAACATAGCTATCTCGGTGCTCACTGCCCTTTGTCTGTGGATGGGGTGCGGTGCCGGGGACCCAGGGACGGGCTGAGGCCCTGGACACATGTGGGGGGGCCGGGACGCACACTCTGTCCTTAAGGAGGCAAAAACGGTTGGGGGGTTGGTGTCCTTCCACTCCCCACTCCCCTGAGGAACTTGCTGCTGCAGAAGCTTCCAGAACAGTCATCTCCGATGGCTCTAGGAGCCCAGGATACACGACTTTGGCAACGTCTCCCTGAAACCGAGACCCCGACACAACTGGGCCTGGCTCTGGAAATAGGAACGAGCCAGAGGCCGGTCCTGGAGGAAGGTCCGGGAAGACACAGAAGGCCGCCCCCCAGGCTGGAGCAACAGGGCAGGCCAGCAGGAGTGGCCATGGTCCGAGCATCCAGGTGGTAGGAGACCCCGACCCGAGGCTCCCAGGGGGTGGGGAGCACCCGAGAAGCTTCCCCCTGGGCGTGAGCCAGACTTTAGGCCATAGTGGGAGATGCAGGGGCCTCCACCCAGGGGCCAGGGAGCGGCTTGGCTCCAGCCGGAGCCCCCTTGGGCCTCCACAGCGGCTCCGCAGCACCCCCTCGGGCCTTCCGCCCCGCCTGGGGCTTTGGATTCAGGAGTGTCTGCATCCCCAAAGCCATCACGGGGTGCGCCTTGGCCCCTGCCCATCGCCCACACTCCTGAGGACGACTTGAGGTTTTGGAGAGAAGCCTGTTCCACTGGGCCTCGTCCATCTCGTGTCCCGCTGCACGTCAAGCACAGGCCCTGGCCCCCTGAGGCACCCGAGCGGGCTGGCTCGGCAATTCGGAAACAGGGTGGGCAGGCCTCCAGTTGGGGGGCCCGCGGGGAGTCTGCGCCCTTCCTGGCGGGGACGGGGGTCCCTGAACCGCAGAGATTGAGGGCCCTCCGGCAGCGCTGACCATCAGGAGGCTCCCCCAGAGCGGGGGGCGGGGGCAGCACTGCCCCATTCGACGGCTGCCAGGCGCGCGGGCCCCCAAGCGCTCCACGCAGCGCATCTCGCTCCGTGTCAGCCTTTCCCGCTCTCTCGCCGCGAGCGTCCGTGTGCGCCGCGGGCCCCGGAGCCCCGAACACAGGGGCACAACCGCCCGCCCGGCGGGCTGACCCGGGAGGGGCCGAGGCCTCCGCTCCGGAACAAAGGGAGGAGCGTGTTTACAAATTGTCTGTTGAAATTTAAGTTGCCAACATTGGCATCAGGCCTGGCCTGCCAGGCCGCCCGGATTGGAGGGTGATTTATGAAGATTGCTTTACCTGGGGCCGCGCTGGCCGGGCCTGCGAGTAATTCACACCAGGCTCATTGCGGATGCAGTCAAAGATCCCCGTATGTCACTATGACAATGTAATCACAGAGCCACATTAAAAAGTCATTATTGTTTAGAATCCAGCTTGGTTTGAAAAACACTTACTATAAAATTCAACAGCCTTTGTAAATTACCGAAAGGTTTACTCAGGAACACTAGGTGCCGTGATTTAGGCGGGGGACTTACCGCTTTATTGATTCCGTGGGATTTTGTCGGTTCCTGCATTTATGGGGAATGATTAGCGAGTAATCAGAGTAATAAACTCCTCCGTGTCGCTTCATAAATAATGATGAATTGAATTTGCGTCCTCAAATTTCCCAGCAAGTTGCTCGCTCCTGCTCCAAGAGTCTGAGGTTCGACTTTGGGGTCGTTCTGCGGCGCCGTCTGGAAATGGGTCACCCGTAAGGTGAGATTTCATTTCTCCGCTGGTCCTGCTTCCCGCCACCCCGGGGTGTGAGGAGGGGTGCAGAGAGGAACTGGCCGCCGTGGGCGGAGAGCTGCAGTTTGGTGGGACCGCGCCCCGGGTGAGCACCCAGGCCCTCGGGGACGCTCAGGCCCGAGAGCCGTACTGACGCCCTCCGTGCGGCCCGGAGACGGATTTCTACCCGTGCAGGTGCTGCGTCCTCGCCCGCCGCCCCGGAGCCGCCCTCAGCAGCAGCGTCCGCCTGGCGCTGGCAGCCTGTCTCTAGAAGCTTCCCCTCCACTTGCCCCTTCCTAGACGCTCGCGGCGCACCAGAGCGCGCTGGAGTCTCCGCAGAGGATTGCGGTGAAGCCCGCAGCCTCGTGTGTCCGGTCGCGTCTCCCGTGGCCCAGACACGCCTTTACCCGCGGGCACCTGTCCGCTCCGGCCCTGCCCTGAGCCCGGGAACTCCCCTACACAGAAACTGAGTTAATGGACCCGACAATGGATCAGAAAGGAACGCACGTCGCACCCGAACTGAAGTGAATTGAATCGAGTTGGAAGTGGGACTGAAGTACAATCGAGAAGCCGGGCGGGCGGGTGGTGGAGACAGGCAGGCGGGGTGCACAGACCTGTGTTTCCTGTTTCTGGAAAAGCCTCGGCCTGGACGTTGGAGGCGCACAGGCCAAGCCCCTGGGACTCGGTGCCATCGGCGCTGGGACTCGGGGGCGCACCCGTGCAGGGTTAGAGCCGCCCGCCGGGACAGGTGCCCCAGCACGCGCGGCGGGATGCCAGCCTGGGGGAGCCGGCCGTCTGGAAGCACACCCTCGACGTGGAGGGGCACCAGTGTCCCGAGACAGGGTCACACTGTCCGGCTGCCAGCAGCGCGGTGGGAAAACCAGCCCAGGGAACGTGGGCATCTGCCTCGAGCCGAGGGAAGAAGGCAGCGCAGCAGGCGGCGAACAGAGCGCAGCATGGCCAGAGGTCCGGGTTCCCGTCCAGCGCTGTGAGGGCCGCGGGGACCGCTGGGGCACAGGCCTGGCACCAGGGCCGACCACAGCCGCGACCTCAAACCACCGGGATCCACGGGCAGCCAGCCGGGCCACGAGGGCAGGTGAGACGGCGCGGGGGGAGCAAGTGGCACCCACTTACCGGGCGGTGAGGATCCACTCACGCCGTGCAGCCTCCACGTCTTGGTTGGGGATGCTGGGCTGTACCTTTGACTTCTTCCCGTGAAACTCGGGGACACCAGCTCGTGCAGTCCTCCCTCGGCTCCGAGGCACAGCTGTGCTGCACCCGCTTCTCCCCACGCGCTGGCTCGGGACCCTCCCTGCGAGGAAGCAGCACCACTGGCGCCCCAGCCCTCCCCGGATTCGGGGACTTATCCCCCGGAGCTCCCCCAGGACGCTCCCAGGGAGCCCAGCATCTCAGACGTGCGTTTGAGGATCCGAGGACGTGACTGTGTGTGGGGACGCTGGCTGGCCGCGCTCTGACCCCGGGGCGGTGGACGCCACCATCCTGTCTAGAGTTACATGGCGCGCTTACCCTTTTGCCGTGATAAGCATTCACACCCACGGGAAAGCGCAAACGCCCGCCGTGAACGCCGCACAGCGTCTGCGATTTGCCGTGGTCACGATCCACCCCATTCGCTGTACCACCTTCTACCTGTGGCCGAAGGAGGGGCCCAGCCCCGTCCCTGGAGCGTGTGCACAGGCCGCGCTAGGTGGGCCTGAGCCGGGCCTCGGCAGGTGGAGGTGGTTGGGCGTCGTCTGGCCGGCTCCCCGGAGCCACGTGGGCCCTGAGAGTGGACGGTGACGGCACATATGACAGCGGCAGGGGCAGGGAGGCCTGAGTGCGAGGGCTCACCGCCCTGGCTGGCTCAAGGCGGCGGACGGCGGAGGGCTGTGGGAAGCTCCCAGGAGCTGAGAGCCGTCTTTACCTGGATGGGGGACGTCCGCCCAGAAACGCCTGGAATTGCATCCTGCCAACACCTACCCAAGCCTGGAGGTGGACTGTCTCCCAGACCTTCCAGAAGGGACCGGGGGGGGGGGGGGGGCGACAGTTACCTGCTCCCCCGGGGACACGGGCGTGACTCCCAGTCTACACGCTGTGAGCCCCGGGCACCTCTGCCTCCCTGACCCAGCTCGGACAAGTCCCTGCGGGGTCGTTCCCTGCTCCGTTCATTCTCCTCCCTCCGTCCCTCTGTCCCAGCCAGCAGGCCCCCTTCTCCTGCGCACCCCCCGCCCCATCCAACCCAAGGAAACAGAGACTGGCTTGGGGGGAGGAGACAGAGATCTCTGGTCCACACCTTGGCAGGAGGACACGGCCTCCGGACCACGCCCTGGCTGCCCCGCTGTCCCCAACCCCGGTCCCCCTAGGCACCTGCACACCTCGCGCTCCTGCACCCAGCCATCGCATTCGTGCCTTTGAACACGGGCTGTGCTGTCCCCGGGGGCCAGATGGGGCGCAGCCACCTCCAGGTCCCCGGGGACCCCTCGCAAAGCCGCCCCAGCGTCTCCCCCACCCGCAGCCCCCCCCGCCAGCATCTCTTCCTCACTCCCCCTGCAGCCCCCCCTTCCCCCGCTCCTTGGGGAAGGGCCTCTCTCAGTCCCCGGGGCGGCTCTCGCAGGTGTTCAATTATTATTTGTTGACTGAATAAGCGTCCTTGAGGCATTCAGCGGCCCAGTCCACGCATCTCGGACGTCTCGGTCGGCGTCTTCCCCTCTCAGCTCCCAAGCCCGCGGCTCGCCGTCCGCCCTTCTGGTTCTGCCTTCTTAGGGCCTTTTGTTGTCTCCTAATTGTCCGTAGCTTTTTGTTGTTGTTGTTCCTACGATCCACATTCTTTGTCCCGTGGATGTTCTTTATGGGGTGGCTGGAACCTTCAGTCCAGATGACCCAGGATGACGCGTGCCCACACGTGGACCTGGCGGGCGTCACATTCCACAACATGCCCCTGTCCCTCTCCTCTCCGCACCGTTTTAACAAAGATTCATTCTTCGCGCTTTCTCACAAACAGCATCATGCGCTCTGTGGCCCTGTGCCGCGTCCAACCCCCCTTGCCCCCCACTGGCCCAGGTCAGGCCCGCGGCTGCTGGTGCCTATGTCCCCACCTGGGACCAACCACTGCTCCCATTTCTCATGCAAAATGCAGCAGTGTCTCCAGAGACGGGGGAGACGGGGTGGCAGGTGGAGGGACCTGCGACCCGCCAGCTCCAGCTTCACTAGCAGTCCAATTGCTTTTCAGAGGGTGGAGCCAGCCCGCCCTCCCTCAGACTCTCTGAGAGTCACCTGCCGTTGCACACATTGCTACTGTTAGGTCCTTAACCTTGTTAATGTGATCACGGTAAAATCCTTGATTAGATTTGCATGTCCCTGATCCCTCGGGAGAGGGTGCCTTTCCATGGGTTTGGGATATTCGGCTTCCACTTCTGCTAATGGTGTGTTCCTATCCTTGGCCTATATTTGGTTGGTTCCTCTTTTTTTGTTGTTGTTGTTCTTTTTCTTCTTCTTTGTTCCTCTTTTGTATCATCTTATTGATTAATATAAGCTCTTTATATATGCTGCATAATGTCATTGCTATGTTTATGGAAGATATTTCCTCTTGATCCGTGGCTTGTTGTTTAACTTTATCTGGGGCACCTTCTGCTGTGTGTGGGTCGGCGTGTACAACAGAGACAGCCAAACGTATCACACCTCGGCGGTGATTGCATGTCTCGCTCAAGAATTTTTTTCTGTGCTCTGACACCATAAAGCCATTTCTTTCTAAATGCTTCAAAGTTTCTGCGTTTCACATGCAGGACTTTCTCACATGCATCATGGCTCCAGACGGAGTCTCAGTATTTGGTGGAACTAGTTCCTCTGCTTTGCGCTCTGCCTTCAAACTTGAGTCTTTCTGGTTTTTCAATATCCACGTGAAGCCGATTGGGGACCCCAAGGAACCCTGTTAGGATTATAAGCGAAACTGTGTTTAAAGTATAGGGTTTTTTTAAAACGATTTTATGTATTTAGTCATGAGAGACACACAGAGAGAGGCAGAGACACAGGCAGAGGGAGAAGCAGGCCCCATGTAGGGAGCCCGATGTGGGACCCGATCCCAGGACCTGGGGATCACGACCTGAGCAGAAGGCAGACCCTCAACCAGTAAGCCACCCAGGTGCCCCTAAAGTATAGGTTTTTAACAGGAAAAATGAACCTTTAAAATTGAGTCTTCATAGTCATGGTCTATCTCTCCAATAGTTAAATTTCCATCTATATCCCCCAATAAAATTTTAATATTTTCTCACTTGAGACACCACATGTCTTTATTTACTGCTAAGTAGAGCTCTGTCGCTCTTGTGAGAGGTACATTTTTTTCTATTTCATTTTCCAATTAGTGTTGGCGATCGGGTAGCAGTGCTGTAGATTTTTATATCCCCTTAGATCAAACCTTATTAGTTCTAGTTGTAAAGTTTCTTGGGAAATGTCTCTATGTAGAAAGCTATGTTGTCTCCATAAATAAGTCTGTGTCCTCTGTCCAGGTCTTACCCGTCTCTTTGCTCCTCGTCTTGTGACATTGGCCAGGCCATCAGTGCTGTAAGATCAGTCACGCCCCTGGTTCCGGATGACAGTGGGAAGCCGGAGATCTGGGGTGCCTTGTGGTAGTTGCCCTTTGTAAAATTAAGGGAGCCCTTGTACCTCTAATCTGAGTTCCCACCATGGAGGGAGGTGGAGTCACATTCAGCCTACATCCTCTGAGACGACCATAAACTGCTCTCCTGCGATCTGCCGACGAGGTGAATTACACACAGGGACTTCCCAGCAGTATGCTTACGTTCCTGGAACAAAACCTACTTGGTCGTAGTGATTCTCATCCCCCACTTCTGGTGTGTGACCAGTCAGGATGGCCGTGCAGCCACCCTCTGCTGCCCACTGGCCAGACCCCCAAAACCCCTGTGGGGGCGACCCCTGGGTCGCCAGGTCTTGCCCTCTGCCCAGATAGCTCATCAGACAAACTCTAGGAGGACAGTGGACTCGTTATCCCAGTATTTATTGCCAAAGATGCTCCCATATTGAGATCAAACTAGTAACTGATCCACAGAGGAAGTGGATTTATTTCTGTTCAGAGCAACATGTTGGTGGAGATTTATCTGTTCCTCCAAGTAAGCAGCCTGTTCCTGATGGACTCAGAGTCCAGACATGCCAGGCTCCCTTGGGGTTCTCAGCTGCACTCCTCCCCTCAGCCTCAGCGCCTCGGGCTCGCCTCCCCTGAGCTGCTGTCACGGCTCTTTCTCTAGGACGATGCGTCTCCAGCACACTGCATCCCCTCCTCTGCTGCCCCTACATGGGCTTGGGTTTCCCAGACAACAGTCCACAATGAGCATACCATAGCAACGGGGTGGGGTCATGACCAGGCTTCTGGAGCTTCCCACATTCCGTCTTTTTTCTCTGCTCAATACTACCCCGCCCCTCCCCGCCCATGCCCAGGAAGGGTGAAGTCCAGGGTCGAGGATGTGAATTGAATTCACACATTACTTTGGGTTGCCCGAGTGTGCAAGTGGAGAGGTGGTCAGATGCACTCAGGGGTCCACTGCTCATTAAAGAGATTTGGAAGTCCTCAGCATAAGGATGGCAGCAGAGGCCCCTGAAGGACGTCTGACCCACGTACTGATCACAAGCTAAGGGTGAGTTGATAAAGGAAGAGAGGAAGGAGACAGCAAATGAATCAGTTATTAAAAAAAAAAAAAAGAACCCTACAGTATTGTGATTAATGGCTATTCCTCGTCTCTCCTTGACACTGAGGACCTTCTATGGAGGTGTTTGGACTGTGTCCCAGGAGGTGGCTCCAAGCATCCCTGCATTTCTCATTATTCTGCTCCAATGGTCCCTGACAGGTCACTGCTGTGGGGACAGAGAAGCTATCCCTCCATGGCACTTTGTTGCAGAATTTGTGACTCACAAAACATTAACTGACTGATGTTCAGAATGTGTCGTCCTTGGTGGAATCAGAGACACACCTTCCTTTGCAAAGTCTGAAACAGGTGGATTTGGCCTCCACCCTTGGTGCAGCAACGTTGTCTTTTATCTCAAGTCAAGGGCATAGACTCTGGGTGTCTGAGAGATGTATGTGACGTCCCAGGTTAAAGGGTGGGTGGGGGATTCTGGAAGCATGGCATCGTCCCCTCCATTCTATCTTCCCACTTCCCCTGAAGTGGATGCTGGCTCCCGGGAGCCCTGGGGCAAGGGACTTAGGAGACCCTCCAGAGGCCCGATGCCTGTCTGGACACCACTGCCCATGTGAGCCCACCAGGCCCCCACCACCTGCAGAACTGCTGCTTGTAGGTAATACAGCTTCATCTGAGCCCCCAAGAGCCAAGAAAGCAAAGAGTCCCAAAGAGAGTGGGGGCAGGACAACCATGGAGAAGATCGGTCACAATGAAGGGAATGCATGGAGCCTCTGGGGGACACGGGGAAACACGTCAAGGAAGATGATGATGAGCACAAGGAGATCCGAGTACAGTGAATATTTTGTTGCTGGAGTTAAAAAGAATAATTTCAGTAGATAGATCAAAGGACATTATGATCATTGTTTAGACCCAAATCAATGGCCTGGAAGATGAAGCATAAAAAATATGAGCAAAGACCAAAAATATGAGGTGGAAATTGTGACAAAACAGATAAAGGGCTTGGAAGATAAATTTAAGAGCTCGAACATGGGAAAATTAGAGATATTTTATAGAACAACTCTCAACTAAAATTTGCCTGATGTTTTTCTAATGACTGACTATGGATTCTGGGCAAAGAGTCACATCACATCACAAGTGAGGCAAAGGCAATCATCATGACTAACCACTGTGGCGTTGACTGTGAGGACCTGGCTGAGGTCGTGTTTGTTGGGCTTCTCCACTGTTTCACCTTAACATTTACTCTTCTTCCTATTTTTCATCTTTTAATCTTTGGAGGAAAGTCACAATGAACTGCCCATACTCAAGGGGTGGCGGGGGGATGAACTATTTCCATAATTGCTTGGAATTCTTCTCCATGGGACATTTTGGTTCTTCCCCATTTATGTATTTATGTAGTCACTTTCTTAGATCGTATGGACTCACAGGTATTTATTTTATGCTTTGGGCTATAATCTTGTACCACTTTACTTTAATGCTCAAATTTTCCTGCTTTGGCCATCAGCTCTTTAAAATTGGCTCCTGTGTCCCTTTGACATAATTCCATCATTGTAGTGTTTTTAACTACTTCTTTACTTCCTGGTACTACAACATGTTCCAGGCACCTCTTGCATAATCACTGACACAGCCCCGGAATCAGCTGTTTCTCTAAGATCTCTGGTTCCTTTTACTGGAGAATAGTATTAGAAACCATGATCCAGGGGATCCCTGGGTAGTTCAGTGGTTTGGTGCCTGTCTTCGGCCCTGGGCGTGATCCTGGAGTCCCGGTCGAGTCCCACATTGGGCTCCTTGCGTGGAGCCTGCTTTTCCCTCTGCTTCTCTGTGTGTGTGTGTGTCTCTCATAAATGAATGGATAAAATCTTTAAAAAATAATAAAGAAAGAAAGAAATCAAGATCTAGGCATCAGGCGTGCTTACTGTGACTGGGGCATTGCCGTAAAATCTGGAACTGAAAAATACAGTAAGTAAAATGGAAAATTCCTAGAGGAGGTTAACAGTATATTTCAGGGGGCAGAAGAATTCACAAACTTAATGGTAGGCCAATGGAGATTACACAATTTGACGAATAGAAAAGAAAAAAAAAACAAAGAGAAATGAACAGAGCCTCAATGAAAGTGGAATACCATTAAGCACACCAGCATACATGCAAAGAGAGTATGAGATAGGAATAGAAAAAATACTTGAAAAAATAATGGCTGGAAGTTGCCCAAATCCGATGAAAAATACTAACTTCACATCCAAGAAACTCAATATTCCAAGTAGGATAAACACAAAGAGACACACACCAAAACACATGCTAATTGAAACATCGAAGACAAAGACAAAAACTCGAAAACAGCAGGAGAAAAACAACTCATCACATACAAAAGAACCCCAATAAAATTAACAGCTGACTTAGAAACACTGGAGACCAGATGGCAAAGAGATGAAATATTCAAAGTGTTGAAAGGAAAAATCTGCCAACTAAAAGTCTCCTATCAAGCAATAGTATCTTTAAAATACGAGGGTGAAATGAAGGTATTCCTAAATAAAAAGATAGTTGCTAGCAAATTTGCCTTACAAGAAATACTAAAAGAAGTTCTTCAGACTGAAAGACGGTAGCACAATATAGTAATTCAAATCCATACAAACATACAAAAGTGTCAGTAGAGGTAATTATGTAGGTAATTACAAAAGACTATAATTGCATATTTCTTCTTCCTTCTCTTGACTTACTTAAAAAGCAATTTCATAAAACAACATGTTGTATTTACATGTATCATACACATGTAATATATTTGATAATAACAGCACAGAAGTGGTGGGGAAAAGCTGTACTGGAGTAAGAGAATGAGAAATGAATTCAAGTCCACAAGAAGAAATGAAGACAATAAAAGGGTAAATAAGGTTAAAATAACAAGCTCCACGGGATCCCTGGGTGGCGCAGCGGTTTGGCGCCTGCCTTTGGCCCAGGGCGTGATCCTGGAGACCCAGGATCGAATCCCACGTCGGGCTCCCAGTGCATGGAGCCTGCTTCTCCCTCTGCCTGTGTCTCTGCCTCTCTCTCTCTCTGTGACTATCATAAATTAAAAAAATAATAATAATTTAAAATAACAAGCTCCACAAATATATACTTGCTTTCCATTTTCCCCTCAGTTTCCTTTTCTTTTTTTAAAGATTTTATTTATTTCTTTGAGAGAGAGAGCGCATGAGTGAGGGGGAGGGGCAGGGGCGAGGGAGAGAGAGACTCCTGCTGAGCAGGGAGCTGAAGGTGGGGCTCCATCCCAGGACCCCGAGATCATGACCTGACCTGAGGGCACACACTTAACTGAGCCACCCAGGCGCCCCCTCCCTCGACTTCCTTAAAAGATATGATTATATACAGTAATTTAATAATGTACTGTTGGGTTTCTAACATAAGTAGATACAAGATAAATAATGATAGCGTAAAAGGAGCGAGTGAATGGAGCAATATAAGAGCAAAGTTTCTATACTTTGCTGGAACTAAGTCACTATAAAGTCTGAACTAAATTCTGATAAATCAAGAGATATATTCTGTAAGCCCTAGGGAAACCACTAAAAATAACTTAAATATGTAATTTTATTGTTACATCAATCATTAAAGAAATCCATGATGCTTCATGATGCATTAGAAAGCATCTACCTCATACAACATAAAGCAGGAACAGAAGAATGGAAGAATGAAAATGACGTGAGACGTGGAAAACAAAAAGCAAAATGGCAGGTGTAAATCTAATTATATCAACAGTAACTCTAAATGTGAATGGATCAAACATTCCAACAGAAACGCAGAGATTGATTGTCTGAGAAATAAAATAAGATCCAACCATGTGGTGTCTACAAAGGACACATTTTAGACTCAAAGATACAAATAGTTAGAAAGAAAGACTGAAAAATGGATACAAATGCCAGAGAGGCTGCACTATGATCAGACAAAACCAACTTAAAATCACAAAAAAGGGACGCCCGGGTGGTTGAGCACCTGCCTTCAGCCCAGGGCGTGATCCTGGAAACCCGGAATCGAGTCCCACGTCGGGCTCCCTGCATGGAGCCTGCTTCTCCCTCTGCCTGTGTCTCTGCCTCTCTCTCTGTGTCTCTCGTGAATAAATAAAATCTTTTTTAAAAAAACACAAAAGATGTTACTACACATAAAGAAGACCGTTTCCCAGCAATCAAAGGGCCAATTCATCAGAGAACTATAAGCATATTTTAAATGTATATGCAGGGGGAGGAGATATGATGGCAGAGGAGTAGGGGACTCTAATTTTGTCTGGTCCCTGGAATTCAGCTAGATAGTTGTCAAATCATTCTGAACACCTGCGAAATAAATCAGAGATTTGAGAAAAGAATTGCTGCAATTCTCCAAACAGAAAAACGACCACTTTTTGGAAGGTAGGAGGTGTGGAGATGTGAATCTGTGGTGATGTATCTGGAGATGAGACCCAGGGACAGCAGCTTGTCTAAGGAGGCTACCACAAAATATTATAAGCAGTGGAGCACAAAACTGGAACTTTTAGAGGTCTGCTATGGTGAAGACCATCCCCAGGGCTCAGGTGGTGAAGCAGGGCAGAGTCCCAGGTGGAACAGCATGGCCTCAGCATCCCGGGGGTCACAGAAAGATGGGGGTGCCTGGGTGCAGTAGAGTTCCTGGGGCACTGGAATGGGGAAGCCGGTTGCAAACAGTGAGCCCAGGCAGCCCTTTCTGCTCAGTGTTGCCATAAACCATGAACCAAGGCACAGTTGGGTGAACGCTCTCCAAACAGGGGCCCAGCAAGAGGCAGCCCCAGGGTAAGACCCCCTCCTTCCCCCAGGAGGAGTGGTACAGGTGCACACCACAGGAGTCCATAAAGTTTGGAGACTCCAAATAGGGTCACATGCCTGGAATAAAAGACACTTGGTCACAGGCTGGATGAACACAGCATTCAGACTGAAACCAGGAAGACAAGAGTGATTGACCCCTTTTCTAGAGGGCTCACAGAAGAGTGGGGGGCATGAACTTTCAGCTCTGGGGCTAGAGATGGGGATCCACCATTTTCATCCCTGAAATTGGTGCTGAAAGCCTTTAGGCAGCAAAACAGCCACAGAGAGCAACCTGGAGCCACTTACCCGAAGCCTGGCCCCCTGACAAAGGGGGTGCAGATCCATCTGGGGCAAAGACATCTGAGAATCAGAGCAACAGCCCCCTCCCCCAGAAGCTCAGCTAACATCCAGCTAACAAATTTACTCATCATAGAGAACTGCAAAACTTTAGTTCTTGGGGAAAACAATATATAGCATTTGCAGGGTTTCTTCTTCTTTAGTCTTTCAGCTGTAGGTTTTTTAAGCTATTTTCTTTTTTCAATTTTTATTTTTTAATTTTAATTTTTATATATACACTATATGTGTGTATTATTTTTGGTTTCCTTTTATTGCATTTTATTGTATTTGTGTGTGTGTGTGTGTGTGTATATATATATATATGTATATATTTCTTTCCTATTTTGAGATCTATTTTATCAAACAAACCAAAATACACCCAGAATCTAGTTTATTGAGGTTTTTTTGGTTTACTTCTCATTTGATTTTTCTTATTTTGTTTTGTTTCCATTTTCTTCTGGTTACTTTTGTTTGTATTTTTCTGCTGTTCTTATTTTTGTCTTTTCTCTCTTCTATCCTTTTCTATACATAATGATAAGATGGAGAAACTTACCCCAAAATAAAGAACAGAAGGAAGTGTTCACTGCCAGAGATTTAATCAACATGGATTTAAATAAGACTTTGGAACTAGAATTCAAAACAATATAATGATACTAGCTGGGCTTGAAAACAGCATAGAAGACACTAGAGAATCCCTTTCTGTAGAAATATTAGAACTAAAATCTAATCAGGCTGAAATTTAAAATGCTTTAACTGAGATCCAGTCAAAAAAGGAGGCTCTAACAACTAGGATAAGTGAAGCAGAAGAGAAGTCAGTGATATAGACAACAAAATTACGGAAAATAAGGAAGTTGAGAAAAAGGAAAACAATGACTGGATCACAGAGGGAGAATTCAAGAAATCAGCAATACTATGAAAGTGAAATAATACTAGAATAATAGGAATCCCAGAAGATGAAGAGAGAGAGAGACAGAGAGAGACAGAGAGAGAGAATGGGCAGAAGATTTATTTGAACACATTATAGCTGAGGACATCCAACTCCAGGAGGCACAAGAAAACCCCCTTCAAAATCAATAAAAATAGGTCAACCACCTCGACATATAATAGTGAAGCTTGCAAATTTAAGAGATAAAGAGTGAAAGTAGCTTGGATCAACAGGTCCTTAATCTACAAGGGTAGACACATAACGCTGGCAGCAGACCTCTCCACAGAGACCTGGCAGGCCACAAAGGACTGGAATTATATATTCAAGGTGCTAAATGGGAAAAACATGCAGCCAAGAATACTTTATCCAGCAAGGCTGTCATTCAGAATAGAAGGAGAGATAAAGAGCTTCCAGGACAGATAAAAACTAAAGGAATTTGTGATCACTAAACCAGCCCTGCAAGAAATATCAAAGGGGATTCTTTGAGTAAAGAAAGCCCAAAAGTAACAAAGATCAGCAAAGAACAGACAATCTACAAAAATAGGGACTTTACAGGTAATACAATGACACTAAATTCAATAGTTAGTCTGAATATAAATAGAGTAAATGCTCCATTCAGAAGACACAGGGTATCAGATTGTATTTTAAAAGACCCATTGATATGCTGTCTACAAGAGACTCATTTTAGATCCAAAACCACCTCCAGATTAACAGTGAAGGAGTGAAGAACCATTTATCATGCTAATGAATATCAAAAGAAAGCTGGAGTAGCCATCCCTATATCAGACAAACTAGATTTTAAACCAAAGACTGTGATAAGAGATGAAGAAGGACACTATATCGTAATAAAGGGGTCTATCCAACAAGAAGTCCTAACGATTGTATTTATGCCTCTAACCTGGGAGTAGCCAGCCATACAAACTAGTAACAAAATTAAAGAAACACACTGATAATAGTACAATAATAATAGGGAACTTTAATACCCCAATCACAGCAATGGACAGATCATCTAAGCAGAAAATCAACAAGGAAACAAGAACTTTGAATGACACACTGGACCAGATGGACTTCAGAGATTCCATCCTAAAGCAACAGAATACACATTCTCCTCAAAGGCACATGGGACATTCTTCAGAATAGATCATATTCTAGGTTACAAATTGGTTTGCAACTGATACAAAAAAAGATTAGGATTATTCCCTGCATGTTTTCAGATCACGATGCTTTAAAATTTGAACTCAATCACAAGGGGAAATTTGGAACACAAGTACATGGAGGTTATAAAGCATCCTACTAAAGAATGAATGTGTCATCCAGG
Source organism: Canis lupus familiaris (assembly GCF_011100685.1). Lineage (NCBI taxonomy): Eukaryota > Metazoa > Chordata > Mammalia > Carnivora > Canidae > Canis > Canis lupus. Next base: position 72,473,852 of record NC_049229.1, read on the forward strand.
AAATTAAAGAAAAATTAAAAGAAATACATGGAAACAATAAATGAAAATAAGACAGTTCAGAACCTTTGGGATGTAGCAAAGGTGGTCCTAAGAGGGAAGTATATAACAATACAGGCCTTTCTCAAGAAACGAGAGAAGTCTCAAATGCACAGCCTAAAGTTACAGGACCTGGAGAAAGAACATCAAAGCCTAAACCCAGCAGGAGAAGAGAAATAATAATTAGAGCAGAAATCAATGATATAGAATTTAAACAAAAAAAAACAGTAGAGCAAATCAATGAAACTAGGAGCTGTTTCTTTGAAAGAATAAGATTGATAAAACGTTAGACAGACTTATCAAAAAGAAAAGAGAAAGGACCTAAAACTTAAATCATGAATGAAGGAGGAGAGATCACAACCAACACTGAAGAAATACAAAGAATTATAAGAGAATATTATTAGCAAATATAATCCAACAAATTAGACAATCTGGAAGACATGGATGTGTTCCTAGAAACATAAAAACTACCAAAACTGAAAGAGGAAGAAATAGAAAACCTGAACAGACCCATAATCAGGAAAGAAATTGAAGCAGTAATCAAAAATCTCTCAACAAACAAGAGTCCAGGGTGAGACGGGCTCCCAGGGGAATACTACCAAACATTTAAAGAAGAATTAATACCTATTCTTCTGAAGCTGTTTCAAAAAATTAGAAATGGAAGGAAAACTTCCAAACTCATTCTAGGAGCCCAACATTAATTACCTTGATCCCAAAACCAAAGAACCCACCAAAAAGAATTACAAGCAAATATCCCTGATGAATATGGATGTAAAAATTCTCTCCAAGATACTAGCTAATAGGATCCAACAGTACATTAAAAGGATTATTCACCATGACCAAGTGGGATTTATTCCTGGGCTGCAAGTGTGGTTCAACATCCCTAAATCAATCAATGTGATACACCACATTAAAAAAAGAAAGAACAAGAACCATATGATCCTCTCAATAGATGTGGAAAAAGCATTTGACAAAATACAGCACCCTTTCTTGATTTAAAAAAAAAAAACTCTCTGCAGCGTGGGGATAGAAGGAACATACCTAAATATCATAAAAACCATGTACAAAACCTCACAGCAAATATCATCCTCAATGGGGAAAAACTGAGAGCTTCTCCCCGAAGGTCAGGAACACAACAGGAATGTCCACTCTCACCACTATTATTCAACCTAGTACAAGAAGTCCTAGCCTCAGGAATCAAACAACAAAAAGAAATAAAAGGCATCCAAACTGGCAAAGAAGCCAAACTTTCACTCATCACAGAGGACATGATGCCTTATGTAGACTACTCAAAAGACTCCTTTTGCAAATTGCTAGAACTGGGATGTCTGGGTGGCTCAGTGGTTCAGCATCTGCCTTCAGCCCAGATTATGATCCCAGAATCCTGGGATCAAGTCCCACAGCAGGCTCCCTCCATGGAACCTGCTTCTGCCTCTGCCTGTGTCTCTGCCTCTCTCTCTCAGTGTGTCTCTCATGAATAAACAAATAAAATCTTTTTAAAAAATTGCTAGAACTGAACCAGAAATTGAGAAAAGTTTCAGGATATAAAATTAAGACACAGAAGTCAATTTCATTTCTATACACTAACAATGAAGCAGAAGAAAGAGAAACCAAGAGATCAATCCCATTTGCAATTGCACCAAAACCCATAAGATATCTGGGAATAAACTTAATCAAAGAGATAGAAGATCTGCACTCTAAAAACTATAGAAACTTATTAAAGAAATTAAGGCACAAAGAAATAGAAAAACATTCTATGCTCTTGGATTGGAAGAACAAATATTGTTAAAATGTCTATGCTACCCAGAGCCATCTACACATTCAATGCAACCTCTATTAAAATACCATCAGCATTTTCCACAGAGCTGGAACAAATAATGCTAAAATTTGTATAGAGCGAGAAAAGACTCTGAATAGCCAAAGGAATGTTGAAAAAGAAAACCAAAACTGGAGGTATTGCAATGCCTGACATCAAGCTATATTACAAAGCTGTGATCATCAAAACAGTGTGGTACTGGCACAAAAACAGACACATAGATCACGGGAACAGACTAGAGAACCCAGAAATGGGCCCTCAACTCTTCGGTCAACTCATCTTCAATAAAGCAGGAAAAAACATGTAATGGAAAAAAAGTCTCTTCAGCAAATGGTGTTGGGAAAATTGGACAACCACATGTAGAAGAATGAAGCTGGACCATCTTCTTACACCATACACAAAGATAAACTCAAAATGGATGAAAGACCTAAATGTAAGAGAGGAATCCATCAAAATCCTAGAGGAGACCACAGGCAGCAACTCCTCTGACCTTGGCCACAGCAACTTCTGACAAGACATGTCTCCAAAGGCAAGGGAAGCAGTCAAAAATGAACTAGTGGGACTCTCCCAATATAAAAAGCTTCTGCACAGCAAAGGAAACAGTCAACAAAACTAAAAAACAACCTACAGAATGAGAGAAGACATTTGCAAATGACCTATCAGATAAAGGGCTAGTATCCAAGATCTATAAAGAACTTATCGGGATCCCTGGGTGGCGCAGCGGTTTGGCGCCTGCCTTTGGCCCAGGGCGTGATCCTGGAGACCCGGGATCGAATCCCACATCAGGCTCCCAGTGCATGGAGCCTGCTTCTCTCTCTCTCTCTCTCTCTCTCTCTCTCTCTCTCTGTGACTATCATAAATAAATAAAAATTTAAAAAAAAAGAACTTATCAAATTCAACAACACCCAAAACAAAAACTCCAGTCAAGAAATGGGCAGAAGATGTGATCAGACATTTCTCCAAAGAAGATATACAAATAGTCAACAGACACATGAAAAAATGCTCAACATCACTTGCATCAGGGAAATACAAGCCAAAATCATAATGAGATATCACTTCACATAGGTCAGAATGGCTAAAATTAACTCAGGAAACAACAGATGATGGTGAGAATGCAGAGAAAGGGGAACCCTCCTGGACTGTTGGTGGGGATGCAAAGTGATGCAGCTACTTTGGAAAACAGTGTGCAGGGTCCTCAAGAGTTAAAAATAGAGCTATCCTATGACCCAGCAATTATACTACTGGGTATTTACCTCAAAATATAGATGTAGTGAAGTGAAGGGGCGCCTTCACCCCAATACTTATAGCAGCTATGTCCACAATAACCAAACTACGGAAAGAGCCCAGATGCCCATTGACAGATGAAGGGATAAAGTAGATGTGGTATATATACACAGTGGAATATTACTCAGCCATCAAAAAGAATGAAATCTTGGGACACCTGGGTGGCTCAGTTGGTTGAGCATCTGCCTTCATCTTAAATCATGATTCTGAGGTCCTGGGATGGAGCCCTGTATTGGGTTCCCTGCTCCGCAGGGAGCCTGCTTCTTTCTCTCCCTCTGTCCCTCCCCACCCCCGCTCATGCCTACGTGTGTGTGCTCTCTTTCTCAAGTAAATAAATAAAATCCTTTTAAAAACAAGAATGAGAGGATCCCTGGGTGGCTCAGGGGTTTAGCGCCTGCCTTTGACCCAGGGCATGGTCCTGGAGTCCCAAGATCAAGTCCCACATCAAGGTCCCTACATGGAGCCTGCTTCTCCCTCTGCCTGTGTCTCTGCGCCCCCTCTCTCTGTCTCTTATGAATAAATAAATAAAATATTTTTTAAAAAGAATGAAATCTTGCCATTTGCAACAACGTGCCTAGAACTAGAGGGTAGTATGCTACGTGAAATAAGTTAGTAAGAGAAAGACAAATACCATATGATTTCATTCATGTGTGCAATGTAAGAAGCAAAACACATGAACATAGAGGAAGGGAAGGAAGAATAAAATAAGATGAAAGTTGAGAGAGACCATAAGAGACGCTGAACCCTAGGACACAAACTGAAGGTTGCTGGAGGGGAGGTCGGTGGGGGCATGGGGTAACAGTGTGATGGGCATTAAGGAGGGCACCTGATGGAATGAACTCTAGGTGTTATATGCAACTGATGAATCTCTAAATGCTATCTCTGAAAGTAATAATACACTATATGTTAATTAAATTGAATTAAAAATTTAAAAACGTTAAAAGTACATGCAACTAGCAACAGACTCCAAAAATACATGAAGTGAAACTGAAACTGACAGAATTGAAGGGAGAAAAAAGTCAAAGCAATAATAATAATTGGAGATGTCAACACTCACCTTCAATAATGGAAAGAACAAGTAGTCAGAATACCTATAAGAAACTGAGTTCTTTGAACAACATTATAAATTAACATTATAAATTAACCAGACCTAACAGACATCTGTAGAGTACTCCACACAGCAACAGTAGAATGTATCTTCTTCTCGAGTACACATTCAACTGTCTTTGGGATAATATCCTCTGTTAGACTATAAAACAAATATAAATAAATTTGAAAGGGTTTAAATTATACAAGGTATTTTCTCCAACCACAATGAAGTTAAAATAGAAATCAATAATATAAAGAAATTTGGAAATTCATAAATATGTGGAAATTAACCAGTACACTCTTAAATACCCTGTAGGTCAAAGAAGAAATCTCAAGGGAAATTAGAAAATATACTTAGATGAATAAAAATGAAAACCTAATATATCGAAACTCATGAGATGCAACTAAAGTAGGTAAAGATGCTCAGAGGGAAATTTACAGCTGTAAGCACCTATATTAAAAGATAAAATCTCAAATCAATAACCTCTTTTACCTTAAGAAACTAGAAAAATAAGACTTAACTCAATCCAACGCAAGCAGAAGGAAAGAAATCATAAAGACGAGAGGAGAAACAAATGAAATAGAGAATTGAAAACAGTAGAGAAAGTCAACAAAACCAAAAGGTTTTTCCTATTGAACAAAATCTGGTTCTTTGAAAAGATAAAGGTGACAAGTCTTTAGATAAAACTGACCAAGAAAAAGAGAAAAGACTCAAACTATAAGAATCAGGAATGAAAAAGGAGGCATTGGCATTGGTCTTGCAGAAATAAAAGGGATTATAAGGAAATACAATAAACAGCTGTATGCCAACAAATTAGATTAAGTCAGATGAAACAGGAAAAAACCTAGAACTACCAAAACTAACTCCAGATGAAGTAGAAAACTTACTAGACATCTAACAAGAGATTGGATTAGAAATCAGAAACTTCCCAGGTCCAACAGGCTTCCTGGTGAGTTCTACCAAATGGAACATGAATCCTTCACAAGCTCTTCCAAGAAATCAAAAAGGAGAGAACACATCCCAATCCATTTTTTGAGGCCAGTATTGATCTCATACAAAAACCTCATAAAGACATCACAAGGGGATCCCTGGGTGGCGCAGTGGTTTGGCGCCTGCCTTTGGCCCAGGGCTCGATCCTGGAGACCCAGGATCGAATCCCACATCGGGCTCCCAGTGCATGGAGCCTGCTTCTCCCTCTGCCTGTGTCTCTGCCTCTCTCTCTCTCTGTGACTATGATAAATAAATAAAAAATTAAAAAAAAAGACATCACAAGAAAATAAGTTAGAGACTAATATCCCTGGTGAATTCTCTTGTCAATAATATGGAGGAGAAAGTCCTTAACAAAGTACTAGCAAACAATCTGGCAACATATGACAAGGATTGTACACTGTGACCAAGTGGGATTTATCCCAGGAACACTGTTGATTTGCCATACAAAAACCAATTAATATTAACAGAAGCAAGGGCAAAAACACACACGATTATCTCAAAAGTCACAGAAAAAGCGTTTAACAAAATCTGACACTCTTTCATGATAAAAACACTCAACAAACTAGGAATGAAGGATCTTCCTCAACCTGGTAAAAAGCATCCACAAAAAACTCAGAGCTAACTTCATAATTAATGGCGGAAGATTGAAAACTTTCCCCCCCTAAAAATCAGGAAGAAGACAAAGACCTCTGCTGTTGCCACTTCTATTCGACCTTATACTGGAGGTTCTAACCAGGGCAACTGGGAAAGAAAAAGAAATAAAAGGCATTCAAATTAGAAAAGAAGAAGCAAAACTATCTTTATTCATATGACAATATTGTGTATATTAAAAATCACAAGGGGGGCACCTGGGTGGCTCAGTCGGTTAAGTGTCTGACTCTTGATTTTGGCTCAGGTCACGATCCTGGGGGCCTGAGTTCAAGCCCCGTGTCAGCCTCCATGCTCAGCAGGGAGTCTGCTTTTTCCTCTGACCCTCCCCCTGCTCCCATGCTCTCTCTTTCTCTCTCAAATAAAGTATTTTTTTAAGAAAAGGAAAGAAGTGCCTATCAACGCTAGAAGGATGTGTACAAGGATGAACCCTGAAAACAGTATTCTGAATGAAAGAAGGCAGTAAAAACAATCACATATTGGGAAACTGCATTTACAATGAAGTGTGCAAACTACACAAGTCCATAGACAGGGAATAGGTGAGTGGTTCCCTGGGGTTAGGGGCAGGTGGAGAAGAACAAGAAAGGCTCCTGCAGGAATGCAGTTTCTTTCATGAGGAGTGGAAATCTCTGAAATTAGAATGTGGGGATGGCTGCACAGCCCTGTGGATGCACTAAACACGTTGACTTGCACACATTAAATGGGTGGTTTACATGGTATGAAACTGTATCTTAGTAAATATGTTTGTTAAAAAGGACCAGGACTAGAGAGGTCAGAGCAACTATATCCATCATAATAGTACAGAAAATTCCGGTCTTATTTTAAATGCACTAGACATGGGAGAGGGTGGAAAACGTGTTAGTTTAATTCATAAGGCCAGTGAAACCCTAGTTAATTAATTAAAAGACAACAGAAAGGGATCCCTGGGTGGCGTAGTGGTTTGGCGCCTGCCTTTGGCCCAGGACGTGATCCTGGAGACCCGGGATTGAATCCCATGTCGGGCTCCCAGTGCATGGAGCCTGCTTCTCCCTCTGCCTATGTCTCTGCCTCTCTCTCTCTCTCTCTGTGTGACTATCATAAATAAATAAGAATTAAAAAAAAAGACAACAGAAAAAGATAACGCTAGGCTGAATCACAAATATACTTACAAACCAGTTCTAGATAAAATTTTAGCAAATAGAATCCAGAAAAATATTTTTAAATGGCAACAATGGCCAAGTTACAGTTTATTCCAGGAATGCAAGGATGGCCCGATACCAGGAAATCTGGGATATCAAGCCAATTTAGTAGATCAATCAATCATATAATCCCACCAATAGATGAAAGAACAGTGTCTGATGAAACGTGTCAGTCAGTGTGACCAAAAAAAAAAGTCTTGAGTAAAATAGTACTAAGAGGAGAAAGTATTTTAATTCATGTTAAGAGATCTGGAAGACCAGCAGCAAATGGAAGGGCGTGGCTCCACCAGGGTGCCCAGAGAGCCTGCACAACCCCCCATGGGCCACCTAGACAAGGCCTGACCTGAGTCCTGCCCTGTGGGTCCTCATGAAGCCGGTGGGTGTCACTGCAAGGCTGTAGCTGCAGACCTCTGTGCAAGTCTACACGATGGTTCAGTTATGGTTGGGGGGGGTCCTCAGGGGCAGAACAATCCACCGCTCACGCCAGCCATCCCTGGCCCCTCAGCTCGGTGTCATCCTGTGGGATTAGGGACACGGGGAGCTGACACTGTGCTGCTCCTGCTTCCGTGTGCAATGAAGTGAATCCAGCTGGGCATGGTGTCTCCCGGCCAGCAGGTCCACAGGAGTGCGGCCAGCTGACCTCACAGCCATTTGAGGACAGAGTGACTGCCTCACACAGACGAGGTCCAAGTGGTGAGACACCAGCCTGCTTCGAGGTAAACTCAGAACTTCTCCAGGGAGGCCCACGATCATTATCTGAAATTATATTGGGCATCCCAGCGTATCAAGGAGACGAGAAAATGAAAGACAGAGTGAAATCCTGGCAGAGAAAGCAATCGGTTTTCACAACCACAAACATTGTATTTAGAAAGTAGAATAAACAGGAACATGGGAGATCGAGGGGGTCTCGTAGGACTACGTGAGATCAATACTTCATCTCTCTTCAGACCGTAAGCATCTAGAAACGGAACGGAGGAGAAAGCTGCCCCGTGACAGGGCGTCCTGGTTACCCGTGCTGCCCGACGGATTCCACCAAGCCTGGTCGCTCAAACAACATAAGCATATTGTGTCTCACTTTCCCAGCTGGGACCTGGGTGTGTGTCCCCGGGTCCTCCGCTCAGCCCAGAAGGCTGCCACCGATGTGTCCCGCAGGCCATGTTCCTTCCCGGAGCCCAGGCGGCTCTGCCAACCTCCAGAGGAGCCTGGTGCCCACTTTCTTGTGGGCTCTGGGCTCTGGGCTGGGGACCACTCTTGGCTCCCAGGGGCTGCTACGGATTTTGCATGTGGCTTCCGTGGGCAGCTCACGACGGGCCTGTCTGCTTCTATCCGGCTGAGGAGGGCGTCTCTGACTCCTCACCTTCTATAAAAGCCCACCTGAGTGGACCAGGCCCCCCAGGACAGTCTCCTTTGGACTCAATCACCCACTCTTAGGAGTGAGATCCCGCCTCTCCCAGGTCCCCCGCAGGGGCATGCACACCAGGAGCAGGGCTGTGGGGTGCCCTGGGAATCCTGCCAACCACAGTGGGAGGAGCGACGAGAGGAGGGAAGGGAAAGAGGACAAGGACAGCCCCGAAGAAAGAAGTGGAGCTCGGGACACTCCTCCCTCTACCCTTCAGGCCTGGGAATGGTCTTCTGCTCCATCCCACCCGGGATCCCCAGCCCATGGGAGAGGCGGGGCTGCCAGGATGGTCTTCCTGAAACACGGTGCTGGCCTTGCCACCCTCTGTCCTTAGAAAGACGGCCGGACCCCTGAGCTCAGTGGATGGGCCCCAGGCCTCCCCCACAGCCCTGACCTGTTCCCAGGAGCCTGTGTGCAGGGGGCCCAGGGTCTCGGCCCAGCACTGGACTCCAGCCCCAGGTGAGATGGGTGTTGGCAGACCCTGTGCTTGCAAGGCCTCTGACAGGCATCCCCCTCCCTGCTCAGGGGGCACAGAGTAGGCTTTGCACACCCCCACGCACAGGAGACAGCTGCATCCCCCACACGGCCCCTTCCCACGGCCCTGTCCACAGGGAGATGTGCACTCTTCAGTGGGGGCTCTTGTAGCCAGAGGTCTCCAGGCTGCTTGCTCGCTCCCCCCAGCCACATCCTCAGCCCACAGGAGGTACCCCGTGCCCACGCCCAGCACCGTGGGACTGGCTGAGGCCGGTCCAGCGAGGACACTCGGGAGGCCTCTGGCTGCCTTTCAGATCGACCAGCTTCCAGGACCCTCCTTGTCTGGCCCCCTCCCAGCAGACGTCCAATCTGCCAACTCCTGGCGCTCAGGCCCTGATCGTCCTCACAGCCAGCAGGCCCCTCGCCCGGCGGGGATAAGGCAAGGGCAGGGAGAGAGTCACAGGCAAGCCGCTCCCTTCTGCTGAGGAGGAGGCCTGTGTGCTGGGGAGGGGGGAAGGGAGTGAGTGCTCAAGGGGACAGAGTTGCAGTCTGGGGAGATGAAGAATGTGCAGGGAAAGGGTGGTGGTGATGATTGCACAGCGATGTGAAGGTGCTCAGTGCCATGGAACCATACCCTCAAAAAATGGTCACGTGTATTTTCTCACAATAAAAAAAAATGTGAAAAAAACAGGTTGTGTTTGTGCTGTAGCATCTTGACTTATGATCGTATCTTAAACACTTAGAAAACTGGACAGAAAATATGAAACAAGGGCACCTGGGCGGCTCAGTGGTTGAGAGCTGCCTTCAGTCCAGGGTGTGATCCTGGAGCCCTGGAATCGAGTCCCACGTCGGGCTCCCTGCGTGAAGCCTGCTTCTCCCTCTGCCTGCGTCTCTGCCTCTCTCTCTGTGTCTCCCAGGAATAAATACATAAAATTTTTAAAAAATAATAAAAATTATAAAAGCTGTCTTACCATCTGCCTGAGACTTCGACGGGGCCAGAGAGGCTGCAGCCATACCCCCGGGGCCCGCGATGGGCCTGGGTCACGTCCCTGGGCAGGCAGGTGTCACCTGAGGGCACAGGCAGGGACAGGCATGGGGACCCTGGACCAACCCAGGGCCATCGCTGCCCAGCCTGAGCATCTTCTGTTATTAAAGCGTCACAGAGACGGCACCCTTGCCAGGCACCAGGGTCCCATCAAAAAACCCTAAAGTGGGATCCCTGGGTGGCTCAGTGGTTTAGCGCCCGCCTTTGGCCCAGGGCACGATCCTGGAGTCCCAGGATCGAGTCCCACATTGGGCTCCCAGTATGGAGCCTGCTTCTCCCTCTGCCTGTGTCTCTGCCTCTCTCTCTCTCTCTCTCTCTCTGTCTATCATAAATAAATAAATCTTTAAAAAAAAAAAAAAAACCCTAAAGTATGGAACCAGAGTTGCCCTGGACACTTTGTGCCAAGGCCTTTGATTTTTGTCAATTTTATCCGCTCACTTTTAGGCAAATGCGCAGGACGCCGGAGGCCCCGGAGCTGGGCCGTGGCCTCACCTTGTCAGAATCGCCGTGGGGCCGTGGGGCGGTGGGGCCGTGGCTCGGGGCTCCCGGCCTCGCTGCAGCCGACAGGACGTGGGGCTGGTGCTGCCGCTTCTGGTAACGGAGGCTCCCGGGGGGGGGGGGGGGCAGCACCATTTCCAGGATGGCCAAACCCCCGGCGGCCCCAACAAAGCCACCGGATCTCGGGGTTGGACGGAGCCAGGCCCGTGCAGTGACCGCTCGCACCCCGGAGCCCTGGGAGCCTGCCTGCGCCCGCATCCTTCCCTGCACGGTCCAGGGCCTTCCCTCGGCGTGGAGGGGGCACACCGAGCAGGGTGGGCGGCCCCCCTCAAGCAGCCCCCCCGGGCTCCCCACCACCACAGGAGCTTCTGTCTGGCGAGCAGGGAGCCAGGAGAGGCTCCAAGAGAGTGAGGACCACTGACTGCCCCTCTGCCTCCTCCCCGGCCTGGCACTGCCCCCTCCAAGCCTCCCTGCCCTGTGCCCCATCACCTCCCAGGAAGTTCTGCAGGTGCTTGGTCCTCTGGGGCCACAAGCGTGGGCCGGGGTCCTCCTCCCAGGCCGGCCCTGAACACTCGGGGGGCCTCGCCGCGCTACGCTCTCCCCGGTGGGAGTTTCTGCTGCCGTAGAGGGAGGCAGGTGGGCCAGTCCCCGGGACCCTGCAGGTGGTCCTCAGTCCGGGAGGAGACACTCTCCTTGGACTTCATGAGACGTCCTGGAGCACAGACCCGAGGCCCAGAGAAGCCTTCTAGCAGGGACTGGAGGTCTTCCTGGAGGAGGCCGATCAGGGGTCGACCCCATAGGGAGCAGTCTAGAGAGGAGGGACCCAGGAAGCCCAGGACCTTCCAGGTGTGGGTGTGGCTTGGCTGGGTGATGACGCCCCACCTCCTCACGTGTTCCTGTACCTCCGCACAGCCGAAGCAGCCTCCCCACGGCCGATGGACCTGGCGCGACCCACAGATGAGGCCAGTCTACATCTTCTAACATGGGCACGCCCGGGGACCTGGGGTGCCACACACTTATGTATTAGGCTTGTTTAATGATCACCCAGTACCGTAATTAGATATTAAAAATCTCACTGTGCCATCATAAAATAACATGGAATGAATAATAAAGTATCATAGTTATAAAGTCATCAAAATGTAATAAAATGGTGTTATTACAAAGGCTTAAAATTTAACGATGGTTTTTTAGTGTGCCACTTATTACATAATTAAAGTTACCAAAGAGGATAGAGTAATTAAAATAGAGACTTGAGGCTTTGCAGGGGGTCCCAACCTTTGCAGGAGCTGGCCTCAACCAGGGGCTCCTGGATTGAGGGGTGAATATCCCAGCCCCCTGGCCCCTGGGGGGTAAGTCTGAGGCTCCCAGGTGACCCCAGGGGCTTCACTCCCCTCCCACGGGCTTGCTACCAGGCCTTTATTGTCCGCCCGCCTCGTCTTGCTTCCTGCCCACCCCCAAGGAAGCCCCTCACCTGACCCAAGGCTCCTGGGGACCCAGGCGTGCTCAGTGGACAGTGGGATGGAGCTCGTGCCCTCCAGCCTGCTGGGTGCCAGGCAGTGCGGGACGCGGGGCCCAGAGGTGACCCCATCCAGTCCAGGTTCAGGCACAGCAAGGCAGGGTGTGCTGTGTCAAGGATGTGACAACTGACAGGCGCCCCTGGCCAGCCCGGGGCTGGGAAAGGAGTGGAGGAGGATGGCCGGCAGAGGGCCAACCCGCGTAAGGGCTCAGGGGGGCATTTCAAGGAGCCACTCCACAGCCAGGCCATGGCCAGTTCACTTCACACTGAGAGAACTGTCCTGTGCACACCTCCAGTCCTCATCCCTCTGGGGGCAGAAGCCTCCACCCAGGACGGGAGTGTGAGGGGCAGGCCAGCCCTGCAGACGGGGCCCCGGGGACCAGCACCCACAAAGGTGCCCTCAGGGCCCGGAGAGCCAGTGCTGACACCCGCCACTTCAGGCCCGGTAGGCGCGCTCGGGCTCTCCAGGAAGAGGGGGCCTGTTGCCTCACTGTAGATCATCCTTAAAAAAGAAACCAGAGACACCCCGGGTGCCTCCCTGCGGCCCCATAAATCTGGAGAGGAGGGAGGCGCGCTCCGAGAACACAGGCTTTTGAATTTTAAATGGCCAATTTGGTCAATGAATCAATTTTGCTGGGCTGAGGCGAGCTTGCGGATGAAAGCAGTTTTAAGACCTATTTGAAGCGGTGAGAGCCTCTTTGTTCACGCTTTTCTCATACTGCCGTCCTCTAATATTTCATCTATATTCATTTTTATGGCTTTCCAAATTATAGATGTCAGCTAAAAACTGAAAAAGAGAGGTACGAGGAGGAGAGGTGGGAACTCGTCGCTGTTGAGAACAGAAGCTGAGTTTGACTTGACTCACAGCAGATCCCTGCGTCTCCTGCCCCGCTCCCGCGTCCACTCAAGGGCCTCACGTGGCCGTGGGGTGGAGAACGAGGCAGACTCCCCTCTGCAGTGGGGCTCACATTCTTGGGGGGAAGAGAGAGAGCCCCTAGGAGCCAGCAGGACCAAGACCCCGGTGCTCAGGGCAGCACAGGGTTCCAGCCACCTGCTCCTGCCAGCGCCCCTTCCACGTGCCCAGAGAGCACTGCAGGGTTACCATCCCCATCTCTGAGAACTCACATTCTGCTGACTCTGAGTCATTCTGGCCCAATGGGCTTAAAATTAATACGTGCCTTATCTTTGAGAAACAACATCTGCTCTACAATTTATAATGTGAAGAGATCAGAAGACAAAATACCGGACACCACAAATACCTGGAAGGCAGCAAGCAGTCCCTGTACAGGACCAGAGAGTTAGCTTTGTGGCCGCACCATGCCAGTTGCAAGCACCCAGCTCCGACGTCGTGCTGTGAAAGCAGCCGTAGACAGTGCGCAGCGAACGAGGGTGGCTGCCCACCACAGAGTTATTCACAAACACAGGCCAGCAGACCACAGCTCGCCAAATCCTGCTTTAAACACTAACATGAACCCACTGGTTCTTTCACAGTGTGCAGTTCCATCCAGTGAAACGCTCACTCCAGACATTGTATTTTCCATCGCTACTGCAATTCACATTTGAAATTTTTAAAAAAGATTTTATTTATTTATTCATGAGAGACACAGAGAAATAGAGAAGCAGAAACATAGGCAGAGAGAGAAGCAGGCTCCATATAAGGAACCCGATGCAGGACTCGATCCCAGGACCCCAGGATCACGCCCTTGGCTGAAGGTAAACGCTCAGCCGTTGAGCCACCCAGGAGTCCCTACATTTGAAATTTTTGTGTCTTATTTCTTCCCTCACTCTGATCATGTTTTCCTTTAAATCCTTTAGCATATGGGACATATTTATAACTGGTGTCGTGACATCCTTTTCCACCAGCTCTGTCATTTCTGGGTCTGCCTCTGTGAACTGATTTTTCTCCTGTCCCCATGCCTCTGCTTGTCTAGTGATTTTTGATCTGATGCTGGACTTTACTTTGGCTATTGCAGGTTGGGAGCTGGATTCCATTCTCTTCCTTTAAGAGTGTGGGCTTCATTCGGGCAGGCAGTGAAGTCACTTTAGATAAGTTTGGTCCTGTGGAGGCTCATTTTGATGCTTTGGAGACAGATCTAGGGTCACCGTTTCCCTAAGGTTAGCTCAGCCCACTGTGAAGGCGAGGCTCTTGTGGTGTCCCCACTGAGTGAGTTCTTTCCGCATCAGCCGATAGAAACAAAAATGGTCTGGGCCTATTGAGCTCTGGAAATCATTCACCTTGCAGCAATCTGATGATTGTCATTTCTGCAAAGTTGTTCTTGGAGTTTGCACCCTGTGAGTGGGATAACTGGCATTCAGGCAAAGACCCATGGGAGCCCCTGAACAGAATCCTGCAGCTCTTTCTCTGTCTACATCCCTCTTCTCTGGTTTTCTGCTTTGCAAACTCTAAGCATCTCAGCATCCCAGGTCCCTGACTCAGTGAGCACACTCTTGCAGGTCCCTCCTCCCTGCCCTGCATCTGGAAGTTATCTTTAGGTAGAAATACAGAGCATTAGAGGGCTCATTTCATTTGTTAGGGATCTCATTCTGTACTGCCCACTCTCTAATATCTGCAAAACAGCTGTTTCATATTTTCTTTTTTTTTAAAAGATTGTATTTCTTTATTCATGAGAGACAGAGAGAGGTAGAGACACAGGCAGAGGGAGACTCGGGCTCTCCACGGGGAGACTCAATCTCAGGACCCTGGGATCATGACCTGAGCCAAAGGCAGATGCTCAACGACTGAGCCACACAGGTACCCCTGTTTCATATTTTCTGTCATTTTCTAGGTAAGGTGTTTAAGATACCATCATAAGTCAAGATGCTACAGCACAAACACAACCTGTTTTTTTCACTTTTTTTTCACATTTTTTTTATTGTGAGAAAATATACTTGACCATTTTTAAGGGTATGGTTCCATGGCACTAAGCACCTTCACATCGCTGTGCAATCATCACACCACCCTTTCCCTGCACATTCTTCATCTCCCCAAACTGCAACTCTGTCCCTTTGAACATTTACCCCCTTTCTCTCTCCCCCACCCCCTGGTTCCTCCCATTCTACCTTCTGACTCTGAATTTGACTCTTCTCATAGAAGTGAGATTTCATATAAATGGAATCATAAAGTAGTTGTCCTTTTTTTGGCTTATTTCACTCAGCATAATGTTCTCAAGATTCCTTTATGTTGTGGCATGTTACAAAATTCCCTTCTTTTTTGAGGCTAAATAATACTCCGTTGTATGGAGCAACCGCATTTGTTCACCCATTCACCCGCTGACAGACACTTGAGTGGCTTCATGGTTTAGCTATTGTGAATAATGCTGCTATGAATGTGGGTGTACAAACAGCCCTTCGAGATCCTGCTCTCAGCTCTTTGGGGTGCATAGTGGGAAGTGGTCACTCGCTAATTTTTAACACTTGAGAGGTGTTCATTTCTCTCAGGCTGCTTTACTACTTCAACATAATTCTGATGAGTTTGGTGGCATCACGGAGTTTAGGTTGGACCAGCTTACAAATCTCTGACTCACATCCCTTGCTTTTCAGCAGGAAAGAGGGAGACCCAGAGAGTGGCAGGGCAAGGCACTCAGCAGCTAGTAGCCACACAGACCAATGCAAGCCCTGTCCCCTCTGGAGCTACTCTCAGTACTGCCCACCCACCCGCCTCCCAAGGACACACACACTCACACACAGATAGCAACTCCTCTACCCAGCGGGTCTACAGGCCAGGTGACTGCATCCAGAGAAGCTCCATCCACTTCCACACTCCCCAAAACACCACAGTGCTGGGCCCAGACCCCAGTGCCGTCCTGTCCCTCCTTGGGACACAGAGGGAGTCTAAAATGGTGACCCTCCCAGGCGAGGCTCCTGAGCAAACCACCCTGTGGCACAGCACAGGACACAGCCTGCCTGCCTTCCTCCATCTTGGGGGACCAAGGCAGGACAACACATAGGAATGACCACTAGTCACCAAGCCAGTCTGGGCTCTACCTCCTAACAGCTGCCATCAGACAGCCAAAGCCCACACACAATACAAGACACATCCAGGAGTCAGGAGGACCCGCAGGACAGGCCAAGAAGGCCGTCAGATGCCCAGCTGGTGGTTGGTGAAGCATTCACTCGCTCACTCGCTCACTCACTCGCTCACTCACTCACTCCTTTGAGGCTTCTTGACTCCAATCTGTCCAGAGTCAGGCTTTGTCCTGGGAGTATCAATGCCAGCACTACATGAGCCACTAGGGTAGGACTCCCACCCCCACCCCAGGAGGGTGACCAGCTGTCCCATTTGCCCTGCACTGAGGGGTTTCCTGGGACCTGAGATTTTGCCAAAACAAGAAAGTCCCAAGCAAACATGGAAAAGTTTGTCTCCCTCCTCCAGTGTGCCCAGCTCAAGGACAGCACCATCCTGGTCCCTGGAGTCTGTGAACACAGGACCCTGCGTGGCAAAAGGAACTGTGAGGTATGACGAAGTTAAAGGTCTTGAGATGGGTCATCGGTGACCCATCAGTGCTGTTGCAGGGGTCCTTGTAAGAGAGGCAGATAGACTCATGGAGACACAGCACAGATAGCCACCACCAAAGCCACGCTCAAGGCGGCAACTCAGAGTCTGTTCCCTCACCTAGAACACGGGGATGGAAATAATATTCATGCCAGCCCCCAGGGCTGCTGCGAAAGTTCAATATAAACAGGTAGGGAAGTGCCCTGAGACCTGGCAAGCCAGGGGTGCAGGTGGCGTGGCAGGTCACTGGGCCACCAGGCCTGCATCCTGCCCTCCTGTGGCATCTGCCCCCCAGCCCGTGGCGGTTCCTTCCCGCAGCTCCGTCTGGGAAGGTGACCAGGGTAGGCCGGGGGCTCCACAGAGCCTGTCTACTGCCGCTGGGCCTTGTGCCCCCGCCTCAAAACAGCAAATCTATTTCAGGTCCCCCCACCCCCCACCCCTCACCTCCCACCCGGAGCCAGGCTTACACATGCACAGGCAGTGCTCGCTACCGACTCGCCAATGAAGAAAAGAGAGAAAAAGAAGCATTTCTGTCTGGCGAATGAGCTGTGTTTGCTGTAATTTCTCCAGACAATTTCTTTATCAAAATGCAATAACAGGCCCAGGCATGTGGGACCTCCTCCGCCGCTGACAAAGGGAAGGAGGCTCGGTGCTGAGCGGCCCGGGCCCTGCGTCATGACCCCAGCCTCTCGGCTCAGCTGGCCAGGCGGCGCTGTGGGTGCTCTGGAGCTGGGCCTCCTCTGGCTCTCAGATGAGGCTTCAGGGCCCCCCAGAGACCACTCTGGCCTAACGCAGGGCAGGAGGGCCCCTCCCAACAGCCCACCCACCTTGGTTCCCTGGTCTCAGCCTCCTCATGTCCTATTGTCTGTCCCACCCCAGGGGTGGTCCTGGCTCTCCTGGCCCAGTGACCTGGCCAGTCTCAGGGTGTTACATGCCATCTGGATGCTGACCCCCTGTTGAATCTTTGTCTCAGCCCAGACCTCCCCCTCCCACAGTCTGGAGCCTCTCTCTGCTCTTGGGGGTGTCTCTTCCTCCCGGGAGCTCCCAGTGGGGCAGCCATCCCAGATCCAGACGCATTTCATCCTGCCCCTTCCCCAAGCCCCAGGTTCAGAGCCACCCCCTCAAATATGGTGTCACCACAGTCAGCCAGTCAAGGTTACCTTGGCTCTTTAAGCCATTGTTGTTAATGGTGGGACCTTGACAGCTCATCCAAAAGCAAGAGAAAGCTTCCTCAGCTGCTTGCTTGATGTCTCCCCACATGGCCGGGGGCCCCTCAGTCAACATACCCAAGACAGGCTCTGCTGCCCCCACCAAACCACATCCCCTGTCAGGAGGGCACCCCGCCTCTCCAGACTGGACCCTAGGCCTCGGTCTCTTGTGCCCCATGCCCAGTCAGGAAGGAGGGGGAAGCCTTGTCCATGCTGGAAGAACTTGGACATGGCAGGGTCTGGAGTCCCTTTGTGCCCTTGGGTCCTTGGGCCAGGAAGAGGAAACCCCAGAGACCCACCAGGTAGGTGGAGAGTGGGCTCCTCCAGCTGACCTCAGCCCTGTAGACACTTCCCAGGCCCTGCCTGCTCTCGGGTCTGTGCCCACCTGAGAACAAGGCAGGACATTCTTCTCTCCAGGGCCCAGACGGTGTTAGGGGTGGGGAGCAAAATGATTGTGACCAGTGAACCCCCAATAAATAAGGAAATCCGCTGGTCACCTGGCTCCCAGACCGGAAGCCCTGTCATCACGCTGACCTCACCCTTCTTTCTCTACCCCTTCTCCCTAAGGCTCTGGGCTCTGCCCGAGTCCAAGGCAGGTGGGAGTTGCCCCAGAGAGCGTGTCCCCAGGTGGCGGGCTCCCAGCTGCGTGTGGGCGGTGGGCTGACTCCGTGCAGGAAGGAGACGGCCCAACACGCAGCCACTGGCTTTGGTGATGGCTTCGCTCCCCACACTTGGCACCCCCAGACTTCCTCATCTCTTGTGATGTAATCCGGCATTTCGGAGAGAATAGGGTAAAGGCAATTTTACAGCTGCAATAAAACCAGCAAAGTGACCCTCTGATGGTTGTTAATGAGCTCCATTCTATCTCCGCAGCTAAGCAGGCAGACTGTAACCCCACACATGAGGTCAAAACGAGCGCCAGGCCGTACCCAGCGGCCGGGTGGAGCATCACCACGGTCTCCTAATCTCCTCCCGCATCCGACAGAAGCGATCAGAAGATACCTCACAGGAAATTATTTCCCTCCTCGTAACCATAGCAACAGATGAGCACTGGTCTGGCTCAACTTTCCAAGTGAGGGTCTTTGTCAACGAGGAACCAAACCCAGAGAGCAAAGGCAGAGACCGGGTCCAGCTCTATCTCAGACACGCCGTAGGGAGAAAGGGGGGGAGAGGACCCGTGTGGAGGGTTGCGTGAGTCGTGGGCGGAGTGCTGCTGTGGCTAGGATGCCGGTCATCTAAAGGGATCCACAGGCCACCTGGCACCGTCCCATCAGAACCCCAGCACGCCTCTGTAGAAACTGGTACGTGGGTTCTAAAATCCATCTGGAAGTGCCAAGGATCTGGAAAAGGAAAAGCCATCTTGGAAAAGACGAGTGGAGTTGGACTAGCACCACCTGATGCAGGACGTACTGTAAAGCCGCAGGCCAAGTGGAGGGCTGGACCTGGATCGTGAACGGGAGGGCTCCACGACCAGACCCACGAATACAAGGCCCCTTGATTTCTGACACAGGCTCCAAGGCAATCCCATAAAGAAAGGACAGTTTCTCCCGGATAAATGTGTGAAAAAATAAACAACCCCTTCCTCACACCATATACAAAAATTAGTTCAAGATGGATCATAGATCTAAATATGAAAGGCAGATGAGAGAACACCCAGCGGGACACAGGGGAGCAAACCTTTGCGGCCTCGGGGCAGGCAGATTTTCCTTGGAGAGCACACAAAAGGGACCGGCCAAGAAAAAAAAAAATGACAAATGGAATTTCATCAAAATCTACAACTTCAGATCTTCAAGACACCGTTAAGAAAACAAAAGGGCAATGCACAGACGGGAAAGAAAAAACAATGATCCGTATATATGTGGATAGACACGTGCCTGCATCTTATATCCCGAAAACATAAAGAATTCTCAGGAAGCAACAATAAAAAGACAAATAACCCAATTAAAGCTGCAAAAGACTTGAACAGATGCTTCACAAAAGAAGCTCTACAAATGGCCAATAAGGGTGTGAAAAGATGCTCGACATCATTAGTCATTAGGGAAACGCACATTCAAACCCCAAGCAGACAGCCCTTTCGCCCACTAGGTTGAGAGCCAAGCGCTTGGGTGGGTGTGGGGGCGGAAGGCTCCCACCCTGCCGGCGAGGGCGCTCAGGGCCCGGCCACCAGGAAAGCCCCCCGCAACGTCCTGCACCAGGTAACCTGCGCCTGCCCTGTGGCCCAGCATCCGACTCCCGGGTATTCACCCAAAAGAAAGGAAAACAGAGATCCCTGAGAATGCTTGCACAAGAAGGCTTGCAGCAGCCTCGTGCGTAATGAAAACTAGAAGCTGCCCAAATGTGCATCCACGGGAAAAGCAGTAAATATGGGCATTAAGTGGGGTACCAGTCGACAAATGAAAATGAATAAACTCCATGAGTCAACCTCAAAAATAGCACATTGAGTGAAAGAAGCCAGAAACAGCAGAAACAGGCTGCGCGATGCCCTCAGTTTGAAGTTTCAGGATAGGCAAAACCCTGACGGGGTGGCTCAGTCGGGTAAGCGTCCGCCTCTTGGTTTCGGCTCAGGTCATGATCTGGAGGTTGTGGGATCGAGCCCCGTCGGGCTCTGTGCTCAGCACAGAGTCTGCGTCAGATTCTCTCTCCCTCCCTCCCTCTCTCTTTCTCTCTCTTTCAAATAAATAAATAAAATATTTTTTTATAAAAAAAAAAAGAAATCAGAGCAGTGGCTGCCTGTGGGCCGGGGTGCCACCCCCGGGGCAGTCCACCTCTGGGAGACGCAGGTGCCCTATAGCCTAACGGGGTGTCGGTCCCATGGGTCACGTTGTAATCTTAGATCTCTGCGTTGCATGCTGATGTAAGTTGTATTTTCTAACAAACAAGGCCACCCCAAAAATGGCTGTGTCAGCAGCACGGAAGGGCCGCCCATCCCCTCACCCGGGGCCAGGCCCAGCGGCCACACTCCACCTCCACCTGGGCGTCCTGGCCTCGAGAGTCGCCACTGCCCAGACGCACCCCAGTGCCTTTGCTCGGTGCACTTGAGTGGTGGGCTTGGGAGTCATCGGGACCTAAGTGTGAATTTAGTCAGTGTCGTGTGGCCTCAGCTGGGTTCCCCCTGTAGCCGGGGACCACAGCACCCCTCCCAGGGCTGGTGCCCGGAGGCCTCACTGGCCTCTGGAGGGCTTAGTGAAAGGCAGCGGCCTGCAGCAAACCTCTCCTTACCCGCCTCCCCGGGACACCCCATGCTCCCTGCAGCCCCGCCGGGCTGGCCGGGCCCCAGGACCAACAGCTGCCCCCTGGGAAGGGCCCTGCACGGCTAGGTCTCGCCCCCACTTCTGATCTTTTCCAAATACACAGCCTCTCCCGGCCTCTAGCCAGCGTCCCCTGCGGTGCCCCCTGTCACCTCCAATACTCTCGATCCCCTGATGTCCGGCTCGGACGCAGCGGCTGCTTCTGCCCCCCATCCTTTGCACAGCCCCCGCCTCTGGGGCTTGGCTGGGCCCCCGCTGCAGGGAAGCTGGCTCCTGGCCTCCCAAGAGCCACGGTGTGTCCAGGGCCTGCCATCCCCGCCCGCCTGCCCGGGCGCTTCCGTGGGCAGCGGCGTGACACCCCCCCCACACCTCCCGTGAGCCGGGCGGGAGGGGCGGGGGCCGCGGGGCTGCTGCCCGCACAGCTCCCCCTCGCAGCCTGGGGGGCCGCCAGCCCCGGCCAGATGAGGACGCGCAGGCAATTTTCTCCCGAAACAAATGGAGAGAAATTGCTCTAACAGGCAGCAGCCTCTTTCCAGCTAATTTCCACATAATAGAATCAAATGACTTCCCTTCCTTTCTTTCGGCTCCTCTGCATAATCGGACAAATTGCGAAAGCGATTTGATTCGGGGGCTCAAACGTAGGGGTAGGGGTGATTCTTTTGAATAGTCACGGACAAATGGTAGGGGGAGGGTGGGGAGGAGACAGAGGGTCCCCACGAAGTGTCGTCTGACTCCA
The DNA here is from genome assembly GCF_011100685.1 of Canis lupus familiaris. NCBI lineage: Eukaryota > Metazoa > Chordata > Mammalia > Carnivora > Canidae > Canis > Canis lupus. The sequence goes on from NC_049229.1 coordinate 72,495,510, forward strand.
CCTGGAGGAGGACAGCTCCTTCCGAGTCCGGAGCGGCGGCCCCTGGGAGGCGGGAGCCCCACGCATTCCAGCACCCCTTCCCACTGGCGAGCGCGGGCCCATCTGGGAAGGCTGCTGTCCGCGTGCTTGGTGCGCAATATGTCCTGTGGGGCTTGCCAGCGGGCTCTTGGCTCTGAGCTGGCTCTTGGCACCTCCAGCCCCGCGCGCGGCCAAGACTTCAGCTCCTGCTTGTACTGCCGATCCCGTCGCGTGGTGAGAAGGCGCTGGCACTCCGGTGCCCGCCCGCCGGGGCCGCCAGACCCGCCAGCTCCGCACATTCCCGGCCCGCAGCTCCAACACGCCCTGCCTGGTGCATGCCATTGCGTGGCGCGGGGCCCCACGGCCTGCCGCGGACGGACGCACAGCTCATGCGTGCAGCCGGGGGGGGGGCGGGGGAGCCGTCTTCCCGGGTGCACCCCACTCCGGTGTGCAAGTCGCAGACAGTGAAGGGAAAGAGTAGCGCGACTGAGGACCTCCCGCTGCTCAGGCGCTGCTGTTAAAGCAAGGCGATATTTGTTTTGTTTTAACAATAGTTATTTTAAAATTATACCGACAGCACAGCCAAAAGGCTCGCTCTTTCCACGTGAGAACCTCCCAGCCCCGTGCCCTCCCCAGAGGGATCCCTGCTCCGGGTGGGTGAACACCTTCCAATCTTTCCAGGTGTTATTATGCAAATGTGCGTGTAAGAACACATGCATATCAATTAGGGCGGTTACAGGACACCGGGCCTGAGGCTGGTGTTTGTACTTAACACACACTTTCCTCTAAAGGAGCAGAGTCACCTCTAAGGTGGGAAATGCCCTGTGTCCCGACATCCCTGGAGGGGAGAGTCTGCTCCTGAGGCAGGTGGGGGGCTCGCCCGACGGACAGGCTGCACTGCAGGCCCTCCTCAATTACCCGGAGCTCAGGACAGTCCGTTCTGTGCAAGATCCAGGACGACCCGACCGCGCAGCCTCTCCCAAGGGCTGCGGGATTCAGGATCAGTCACCCGCTCCCCCATCCGGGGGTGGAGAAAGAGACCCAGGCTGGGTAGGAGACCCACAGGCAGGAGATGCCCAGAAGAGCGGTGGGTCCAGCCAAGGGGGCTCTTGGGGGCTCTCGGGGGAGCCCAGGATGTCAGGGGAGAAAGATGAAAAGAAGTCCAAGCCCGGGGGCCTGCATGGGGCCTGGTGTCAGGTGCCCCCAAGGACAGCAGCCAGAGGAATGGTGGTTGGTGGGGGAGGGGAAGGAGGTGGCACTTGGGGCTGGCAGGCAGGCTGAGCTGCGAACGCCAGGTCAGGGACCAGGGGCTCAGGGACAGAGGACAGGCCCGGGGAGCCCGGCTGGGGCGGCTCCAGGCCCGCGGTGACAAGGCTGGAGCGGACGCCCTCTGAAGATGGAGACATCCTGGAGGCTGGCATATGCTCGGCGAACGCAAACTGATTGAAATATCAGCCCGAGAGAGACGTAATTAAGAAGGTCGATGTGTTGCCAAAACATCTACTGTGCTTCAAAGCCAAAAACGTGTAGTTGGGGGACAGTCTGCTCCGCGATAACTCTGCGCCTCCAGGACGGCTAACTGGAAGCATCTCAGTGGGCACACGTCATTCCCCCGTCCTCGGCGGGCACAGGCGCGCCCTGACACTCCACCGGGCTGATGGGGGGCAGCCACCAGGAAACCCTCCATGTCCTCGCTACTGCTGAGAGCCCCGGGGTGGGGCATGCTCAGGCCAAGGAGGATGTGGACATGGGCGGGGGGGCGGGGGGGGGGATGTTCTGGAAGGCCTGCTGGGGGAGGAGTGCAGTCCCGCAGGACGGAAGGCCTGGGTACAGTGGGGGACCCAGGAAACGGATGTCTTGGGGAAGGGGTCGAGAGCACAGAGCCCAGCTGCCCGAGGCCGACTACCCAATCCGCAGCCCACCAGAAGCCCAGTGGGACGGCAGCGAGATCCACTGGGTTTGGCCGGGCCGTGTCTCTACACGTTTCAGTTTTGTCCTGGGTGTCTTGGGCGGAGGCACCCTGGTGGCACCCCAGCCTGCAGGCACCCCTGTGGGGCACCCAGAAACCCAGTAACTCCTGCCTACAAGGGCTGCCTGGCCGGGGGCTCCGGCCCTAGAGGAGGTGAAGTGATGAAAACATCACCCTCCCGGTGGACAAGGGGTTAATTCAGCCGTGTAATCGCTGGCAGCGGCCTCGCCAATGATTTATTGATTTTTTTTTTAAATAAGAATATGTCATATTCTCTGGTGTGGATATAGACCAATTATGTGCGTGGGCCAACTGGATGCGAACTTCGTCCCGACCAGATGCCAGCTGAGATCCGACGCCAAGCGGGAAGAGCGCGCCGGTGATAAAGCACGTCTACCTGACATCCTCTCGAGTTCACACGCGCCGCCCCCCACCCAGGCCGCGGGGAGCACCCGGGCAGACACGTCGCTGCCCTTCAGGGGCTCCAGGCTGCAGAGGCTCAAGGACCCCCGGCCAGGGGGCTGGGCTCCGAGGAGGCGGGGGCAGCTCAGCCCGGGGAGGGGGTTCAGACAGGGACTCAGGATGAGGACCACTAGTATGGGAAAAGCAGAGGAACACAGTGGGACGCGTGTCTCCCCGCCAGCCGCAGGTCCCCCCACTTCCCTCCAGTGTGGCCACTGCTGACGGGGGCTCCTCCCAGCCTCGGGGGCCCTCGGCCCTCACCGGCAGGGACGGGCTCTCACTACCCAGCCCACTCCCCTTCTCCAGCAGGCAGGCCAGCACTTCCTTGCAGGGTAGAAGTCAGGCCGAACCCCGGGACCCGGTTGGAGTCCAGGGGAGCCCTCCGGGGGCCCCCCTCACCCACGATGGCAGAGGCAGCCTCCCACGCCCTCCCCTCCAGGAACAGGTGCCCCAGCCAGCGCTGGCCTCCTGGCACGTCCTCGCAGTGAGCCCAAAACCAATTTTCAGACATTTCTTTGAAAATCTGCCGGCGCCCCGCGTTACGGCCCTCCTGGCATCCGAGCTTCCAGAACCAGTCTCCGCCTGGGTCAGAGTTTTGACATCCAGGGTCTTCACCCGATGGACCCTGAGTCGTCCAGTGAGGAGTTAAGCTCTACTCCGGCTGCAGCTCGGATTCGCCGAGGGGGCACGGCTTCCTGATGCTCCGGGATGGATGCGCACGTCCCGTGGGGACCCCGCAGGGGGAGGGGAAACGGCTCATTCCCGCCGTGTCCGGTGGGACCCTCCGGATGGGCTCTTGAGATGAATTGTTCGATGTCGCCAATGTCTTTCCAGCCTGCTGTCCTGCGAGGGGCCCTGCTGGCCGGAGACCCAGTGTGGGTGGTCGCGGGCCGGCTGCAGGCCTGTGGTCTCCGTAGAGCGCATCGCGACCCCCAGCCCGACGTACCAGGAAGGACCACCGCTCCCCACTCCAGGGTAGAAGACCGGACTCGACGAGGTCATGCCGCTTGGAAAGGCTCACGCAGCGCAGCTGGGCCTTAACCCAGCTCCCGCTGGCTCCCAGGCCGGGAGGGCCGGCCTCACAGGTGGTCCCCCGGCTGAGCTGGCTGGGCCTTCCTTTCCCTTCACTGGGGACCGTCCCCTGTGCCTGCGTATCCCCGGCTGCCTCGTTCGCGATGGGCCCGCTGGCTCTGAGCTCTGCCATCTTCTGACACCCACTCTGGCTCCTGCAAACGCAGCCAGAGAACTGAGAGCAGGGGCGAGAGCCTGAGCCAGGAGCTGAGGACATGAGACGCACCTGCCCAGCCACGGCCCCCAGGATGCTCGCACGGCCTCGGGTGACAGGAGGTAAGCAGCGGCCATACACCCTACTTAGGGCATAATGAGGAGAGCCTCAGAGGGCTCTAGGAGCACCGAGGAGGCTTCTGACTCAGCGGGGCCTCCAGGAAGGCTTCCATGTGGACTCAGAGCTGGGGCCCCCGGAGCAGGACTTGCCTGGTGAGCTGCTGCACGGCAAGGGGCGGGAGCTTCCTACCTGGGGAGGCAGCTGCTTCGCGGCTCGCTGGTCAGTCTCTGCAAACCCACAGATGCCTCCGTGCCACCGGGGACAGGGTAGTTCTGCCAAATGCTGACCGGCGTTTGAACGCAAGCCGAACGCCATCAGATACCCAAGCTACCCCGAACAGTAGCGGAGTTTCTGAATTTGGGACCAAGGAATCGGAGCTCTTCCGGAGTCACCAGGGTTACTATTATGGGCGCCTCCGTGGCACGTTCCGCGTGCCAGGCACCACTGAGCCTCCTCTACCAATCAGCTCGCGGGCATTTTGCTCTCCCTGACACCAGGGGCTGGGCTCTCAGTGGGCCTCAGTTTCTCCCTCTGCACAACAAGGATGATGTACTCCATGGCCTCCGTGGCCCCCAGGCGCTGGCCTCGACGTGTCGTGGCATTCCCAGCATTGTTGAGCCTGGGAAGCCACCACTTGGAGGTTCTCCGGCTGCAGTGAGCTCCTCAGCCTGCCCCCCGACCCTGAACTTGCTCCCCGGAGCCGGGCTGGGAGGGCGGCCCCAGCGGGTGCAGCTGCGGGTGCCACCTGGCACAGCGTGTCCGGGAACGGGGCTCACCCTCAGCCTGGGCCTGGCCTCCATCCTGTCTGGAGCACAGAGGCCTCCGAGGGCAGACTCCTGGAGCAAGGGAGCGTGACCCCAGCCAGGGAGGGGATGTTAGAGACCCCCCCTTCTCCGCCAGCACCTCCGTTATCACCGGGGCAGAGAATGGAGAAGGTGTGACCAGGGCTCCTGCCCTCCTGAGGCTGCGAAACAGGATGACACCAGTTCTACTGGGTCCCAAGCACAGCTCTGGGGCTAAGTGTCCTGGGGGGAGGGTTTGGGGGAGAAGGAGCTAGAAAGGCTGAAGTGGGGGCCTCTGGGGGGCTCAGCGGTTGAGCGGCCGCCTTTGACTCAGGTTGTGACCCCAGGGTCCCAGGATCAAGTCTCGCATCGGCCTCCTTGTGTGGAGCCTGCTTCTCCCTCTGCCTGTGTCTCTGCCTGCCCCCCCCCCCCCGTGTATCTCTCATGAATCAATAAATAAAATCTTTTTTTTAAAAAAATGGTTTTGGGACACCTGGGGGGCTCAGCAGTTGAGCACCTGTCTTCAGCCCAGGGTGTGATCCTGGAGACCCAGGATTGAGTCCCGCATCGGGCTCCCTGCATGGAGCCTGCTTCTCCCTCTGCCTGTGTTGCTGCCTTTCTGTGTGTCTCTCAGGAATAAAAGAAATAAATAAAATAAATAAAATAAAAAGAAAGAGAAGAAAGAGAAGAAAGAAGGAAGGAAGGAAGGAAGGAAGGAAGGAAGGAAGGAAGGAAGGAAGGAAGGAAGGAAGGAAGAAAGGCTGAAGGGAAGGGGGGGTCCGGGCGCCCCTGGGGTCCGTCTCTCGGCCCCCCTGCACCATCCAGCGGAGCGCCCACCCTCCCCAGGAAGCTCCAAGCCCAGGGCTAATGCGACGCCCCAGCGTGACCCTGTTTCCTGTGGTTGCCACCACGCGGTGCACCAGCAGCCCACACCCTGGTGGCCCAGGCGCCCCGGGGGGCGTCTCCCAGGCAGGAGCACGCGGGCAGCTTCCAGAAGGCCCGGCGGCACGCCACCACAGCAAACCTCTCCCCTCCTCTGCGTCTGGAGCACAGCCAGGGGGCAGCTGGACCTCTCCCGCCTCTGCTCCCTGTCCCTGGGCGCCCTGTATCCTTCGGTGTCGCACCACGCGCTCGGGAGCCCCTACAGCCAGCACTTCCTTCTGTCACACGTCCTCTTGTCCTCTGCTGTGTGATTTCTGGCTCCCGAAGAGCCTGGCTGACAAAATTGGCAGCAGAGAGGGCCCTGGGGACGCGGCCACCACGGCGGGATTGCAGGCTCCATACGTGCTGCTTCGCGCCTCCGAGCAGCACACACCGAGCTCCTGCTCGTGGAAAACGGGGTGCGGACAGCCGGGGCGCAGCATCGCCGTCAGCCAGCACCCCCGCCCCCAGCATGTGATCACGAGGAGCCGACTGTAGCATGTTCCTGTGAACAGGACGTCCTGGGAGAGGGGACAGGACCAGCATGTCCCTTCAATGGGGTCCTGGTCCCCGTCCTGGTCCCCGTCCTGGTCCCCGTCCTGGTCCCCATCCTGGTCTCCTTCCTGGTGCCCGTCCTGGTCCCCGTCCTGGTCCCCGTCCTGGTCCCCATCCTGGTCTCCTTCCTGGTGCCCGTCCTGGTCCTTTTCCCTGTCCTGGTCTCTGTCCTGGTCCTGGTCTCCATCCTGGACCTGGTCTCTGTCCTGGTGCTTGTCCTGGTCCCCATCCTGGTCCTTGTCCCTGTCCTGGTCTCAGTCCTGGTCCTGGCTTCTGTCCTGCTCCTGGTCTCTGTCCTAGTCCCCATCTTGGTCCCTGTCCTGGACCCCATCCTGGTCCCCGTCCTGGTCCTTGTCCCTGTCCTGGTCCCCATCCTGGTTGAACCACAGCCCAGCAAGAATCCACTCCTGAGCCGCTGAAAACCAACACATCACACGGTGTCAGAGAGTGAGGAAGTGCCCCAGACACAGATACACACAGACACAGACACAGATACACACACACCGCCGATACACACACGTACAGACACATGCACACAAACACCTACACACATGGGCACACACACGTACCACAGACACACACATGGACACATACACACGTGTCCAATGGCCAAAGCTGCAACAGAACAACAAAACACAGGACCGAATTTTAACCCAAAGCGCAACAAAAATTCACAAATTCCCATTGATATAAACAGATGACTACACGCACAGTGGGGGGCGAGGCAGACTCTCTGCAGACGAATTCGATGCCCTGCGCGGATGCCCCCTCCTGGGGCAACTCCCCCTCCAGGCGAGGAACCAGCAGCGCCCTCAGCAGGTGGCCAAGGCCGACGCCGCAGCGACTGGCTCCATTGATCACGTGCACCCGTGACCTGGTGAGAAGGGCACCCCCTCCGTGGTCTTCCCCCTAAAATCTCCCGCCAGAGTCTAATCGGCCAGAGAAACATCCCACAAGCCCCACCCGGGATCGTCCCAGCCCTTCTCAAAACTCACGATCAACAAAACGAGGGAAAACCTAAGAAACCGTCAGTTTCTTGACGGTTCAGACATGACTGACTGCGACGTGGTGTCCCGGGTGGGACCGCGAAGCAGGGAACGGGCGCGAGGGGAGGGCCCGGGACTCCGGACACGGTGTGGGCTTCGGTGGCAACGACGGTCCCTACAGGTTCATCCGCTGTGACAACCCGCCGCCCCCTGTAAGACGTCAACTCCGATTGACTATCTTCAACATCTTTCTGTCAATCTAAACCTGTCCTAAAATAAAAAGTTCATTAAATAGATAAATAAATAAATAAATAAATACAATAAAGTAAAATAAAATAAAAATAAATTAATAAAAATCAGGGGCAGCCCGGGTGGCTCAGCAGTTTAGCGCCACCTTCAGCCCAGGGCATGACCCCAGAGACCCAGGATCAAGTCCCACGTCAGGCTCCTTGCATGGAGCCTGCTTCTCCCTCTGCCTGTGTCTCTGCCACCCCACCCCGGGGCTTTCATGAATAAATAAATAAAATCTTTTTTAAAAAAAAATCAGATCATATAACTTACATATGCAGGTTGCTGGAGGGCGAGGAGGCCGCCCTTCCGGACGGTGACCACCAGCTTCAGGTGGACGGTGACCCTGGGACTCCAAACACGACCGTGACCCGTCAGCCCAAAGGGGAGCTCACTCACGGCGGTCAGGCAGTTGGTGGCATCTTCCCTCGTCAAACGTCGCCGTCGGGGAATTGTGACTTTGGTCAAGTTACTTCCCTAGCTCGACCCGGCGTCGTTGGAGCGGACTTCGCTGCGCGCAGGCCGAAAGCTCCGGGCTGCTGGGCCGTGGCCTGGGGCCATCACGGCGATTCCTTTCTTCTTTCCTCAAGGGCCCAGCGGAAATCCTGGAACTTCCCGCCTTAAGATGGAAAACCAGAAGCAAAACGGCATTGCTGGAGGGTCTGCCGGAATGACCCCCCCCCGCCCCCCAGGCCTGGCCCCGAGGGTGCGCGCGCCGCCCCAGCCAGCTGGCCACCCCAGACGTAGCCGCTCCTGGAAACCCAGCCAGAGGGGACAGTGCCCTGCTGCCCACGTGCAGGATCTGTACCCGCCGAGGGACACGGCTCCTCCCACCCGGCACTGCGCTCCCCCCAGGGCAACCTCAAGGGGTGCGGGAGCAGCTCCGAGCCCGGCGGGGCCTGCGGTCCACACCCCGGCCTGGCCTCCAGCCTGCGCCACCGGCCCCACTCCCGGCCCGTGGGGTCCGGATGTCCCCCTCGTACAAAGTGTCACCCCGTTTCCCTGCACCCCACGAGCGGGAGGTAAAAGACCTCTAAATGCCTTAGCGAGACGCACACACCCTACAAGATGGGACACAAACCCCGCCAAGCTTCAGGGGTCCCTGCCGGTGACGCCGGCGGTCCCCCACACCGCGCATCATTGCCAGCTGCTGGGCCCTTGGCCGTGGTGGCCTCCGTCCCAGCGCTGGGTCTTGGCTCACTCCGTTTCTTCCCGGAGGATCCCCTCGCTGTCTCCCTTAGCGAAGGAGGGAGGCCTGATGCCACATTTGTCTAAAAATGCGTTTTATCACCTGCATTCTCAGAGCATAGTCTCCGGGAGACAATTCCGTGTTTTGAGTTGCTTTTTCCCAAAGACAGCACCCCACGGCCTCCTGGGTTCCCGCGTCTCTGTGGAGGAGTCAGTGGTGCGTCCAGCTGTCCCTTCCTGCAACCGGACCTGCTTTCTCCTTGTCTTATGTTTTCCAGGTTTTCACGTAAGAGCCTAGAGGGCCTGCGGCTGTTGGTTCAGCCCGAGCCTCGGGCACCCGCGGCCGGATGCTGTCGCCGCTGCCCTGCAGTCAGAAGTCTATCTGGGGCCCCGCAGCCCGCAAGCCCTGCCCCTACAGGAAAGCTTACAGGGGCGGTCACGGACACATGAACGCATCATCGGGCCGGTTTGGGGAGCGAGTGTCTTCCCACCCCGGGACCATCTCGGGACACACCAACGGGGCGTCCTTCGGGTCACCTCCAGGGGAGGGCTGGGCCGCCCTCGTCTCCCTGGAGTAGCTGAGGCCCATGCGCCCAGGTGAGAGGGGTCCAGCGCCAGCCTCTCCTTCCCTCCCTGGCTGGGGCCTCTGTACCCCCCCACACACCCAGAGGCATCCGGCCGGCAGCCATCCTGGTCCCTGGGTCAGACTTGGGACCTGGCTCTCTTTCCCCTCCCTCCCCAAGACCCTGGGCCTGTGCTCACAGCCTCTGCCCCCACCCCTCCTCCTGCATGCACGTGCTTCAGGGTAGCGTCCCGCTCAGGTCTGTAGGGTAAGGCGTGGCCTTGGTGGGCCAGGGGTCCCCTCGGGGGCAGGGGTTCCCTGAGCCAATCACTGGGAATAGAGATGCTTAAATGGGTAGAGGACTCTGCAACCGGCCTTAGGATGGAGACCCAGTAATGAAGTCCGCCCTCCCCCCTCCCGGCCCTCCCACCTTCCTCCCCCCCGGCTCATGGGCTTCATACAAAGGTCCTGCAGTCCCATGTGGCCCTGACGATGAATGAGCAGCAACCTCACCTGAAGCTACCTGGTACCCAAAAGACAGGCAGTCTGGGGTCTCTCCGGCCCCCCTGAGATCCCTCAAGACCAGAAGAATCTCCCTTTCACTCCCCTCACAGGCTTCCCGTGACTCTGGGCCCTGAGCCGAGGCCTCCACCAAGCCGCCGCTGCTGCAGGCCTGTTCCCAGCACCCACTGGCCCGGCTGGGCCCTCAGGGGCTGTCTGGCTCCCCAGTGACCAGTGTGGGCTGCTGCTGTGTTTTGAGAGAGCCCACACCTGCCCTCTGGGGACGGTGCAACATGCCCCCGAGACCCTGCACCAAGCCCCCAGGTCGTCCCTCCTCCACCCCCCCAGCCCCGAGCCCCCAGCCCCCTAGGGCTCCATTTCCCTCCAGTGTGAAAAGTCCTACTGTTCCCTTTCCTGGACTTGGCCAGGCGCCCTCAGTCGCCTGTCCTGGGCCTCCTCCGAGGAGAGGGCGGGTGGGGGCAGACGCAGGCCCCCTCCCGCTGGAGCTCAGTTCCTCCCTGGATGAGGCAGCGAGGCGTCCTGCCCGCCACAGGTGGGGCATCCTGGCATCCCGGAGAGCCAGGGGTGCAGGAAACCGGGAAGGCGTCGGCAGGTATGGGCCGTAAGCCTGGCCTCTGCCCCAGCCAGACCCGCTTCTCACCCCTGGGCCCCATTCCCCCCAGTCCCTCCAGAGCTGCTGGGGTGGGCCCTCCAGCATCACAATCCCTCCTCAGCACGGGCCTGGTGGACTGGCTCGAAGGAGACCCAGCCCGGGCCTTGGCCTGTCCCCAGCAGCTCTGGCGGTCATTCCCCATCCTGTGCAGCGCCTTCCGATCTGCGAGCCCTAGGGAGGGACCCACAGGACCCACAGGCTCAGCCGCTCCTCTGCGGTCTGCAGAGGGCAGCCAGGACCAGGCCCGGCCAGGTCTCAGTGACGGCCAAGGCCAGGGTCGGAGCCCTGCGTCAGCCCGGTGACCTCACGCTGCAAGTCTGGTCACAGCTACAGGATCTCTCTCTGGAAAGGTCAGCTCTGATTCGCAGCCCTCCCTGGGGATCGAGAACAAAGAGCCCGATGCTTGCTCTTCTCCCTGGGACTGTGGTGGACAGAGACCCTCGGCCAGCCCTGGCTTCTCTGCTGGTGGCTCAGGGACGGTAGGCAAGTGTCCAGTGGCTCTGAGCCCTGGTGACTCCTCTCCCCGCTGGCACGGAAGGGCCGCCCCTCGACGGGGAGGGGCTCACAGAGATGCAACCTGGAAGGCGGGGAAGCATGTGGCCGCCCACGCAGGGTCATTCTCACCTGTGAGAAGGGGCTCCTAGCACCCGTCCCGTGGTCCCTGGGAGAGCCGGGCACCATCTCACAGACAACACGGCAGGTCCCTGCGAGCAGCCCCTCACCGAGTGGGGCTCCTGTGACCCCTCGTGCCCCTGCACCTGTGAGGGGAGGCGCTCACGAGAGGCTCGGAGCTCAGGGGTTCAGGACTGGCCCAGGCACGGCCGCGGGTGGCAGGGCTGGGACCAGCCCCCTCCTCGCACACCTTCGGGGGCGGCGACCCGAGCGCGGGGTCCCGAGCGCCTCTGCACTGACAGGCGGGCCGTGGGGGGCCCTGGCCGGCGGCTCGCGCTCCGCAGTCGGCTGGCAGGCGAGCTGCTCCCGAACGAGGGCTGTGCACCAACAGCGACGACAAAACACTCAAATCGCTTCAAGCTGTTGGTTCAGAGCCGCGGAGTCCGCGGAAAACAAACAAACACAAGCTCGAGAGCGTCGTGGCGCCTCGTGGCAGCTGAAGCGAGCGATGCCGCGTGCTCGGCGGGCGAAGGGTTGGCGGCGGCGTGAGGCCGTGGGGCCCCCCCAGCACCCCCCTCCGTGGTGTGCACACAGCCGCCCCCACGCCACACCAGGCACACCCCGGACGGCTCCCTGTCACCCCCGGAACCCAGGAGCCAGGCGGGGCGGAAGCCTTGTCCCGGGTGGGGGGCAGGTCTCTCCAGCAGCCCCTAACCACGACCCAGAGGGGAGCTGGGCACCTGGCGCTGCTCTGCACCTGCCCCTGGGGCCGCCCTACCAGGTGACCACACCCGGGGGGGGGGGGGGGGGAGCTTCACAACAGAGGTCCTAGAAGCCGCAAGTCTAACTCAGGGTCTCAGCAGGACCGAGCTCCTCCCGAGGCTGCAGGGCAGGGTCCTTCCTGCCCCTCTGGCTCCTGGGGCTGCAGCGTCCGGGGCTGTGGCCACGTCGTCCCAAGCCCTGCTTCTGTCTTCACACGGGCCCCTCTGTCTGTCTCTCCTCCAGATGTTATCGGACACCTGTCATCGGATTTGAGACCCACCCAGGGAATCCAGGGTGGTCTCCTCATCATAAGCGCTGGGGACCCGGGAGCACCAAGTCCCCCTCAGACCCTGAGGCCACGTGGTGGGAGAGCAGCGGCCTCCCCAGAGGCCAGCACAAGAGGCTGTGGGTGGGGTGGGTGCCTCCAGATGGGGCTCTCCGGAGCCCCTGGGCTCTGGTCCAGCTGTGGCCGTGGCCGAGGGCAGATGACAGGGGGCAGACACACACAGGTGGAGGGACTGGGCCGACGGGCACCCCGTGCTGCTCCTCAGGGCAGCCTTGCTACAGGGGCCACCGCCGTCACGTGGCGCCAAGCCCATGGGTCTGTGCTCCGTTGTCCCTTCCTGGTGCCTGGTTCCCACCCGCCAGCCCCCATCTCTGACAGGTGCACCACCCAACAGTGATCAGACCCAGAATGAGAGCATTTAAAGTGGGAGGGGTCCCATTGTTTTAAAATGTGGGTGTTGTAAAAGACAGCCAGTGTGGAGACATTCGGGGCGACAGGGAAAGGGAGAGGAAGAGGAGGGCGCTGCCCGGCCCTGCTGAGTGTGCAGAGCCACCTGCCCGCTGGCCCTCGTGTGAACGCTCACGCCCCACAAGCAGACGTCAGCAGGGAAGGAAGGGACGCTCTGGGTCCATCCCCAGACGGGGAACAAAGTGCCCATGGACGGTGTGCACGAGCCTCACAAACAAGCTGAGTGAAGGACGCGAAGGAAAACCCACTCTGTGGGTCCACCCGAGGGACTCCCGGAGCAGGTGAGTGAACACAGAGACTGACCAGACCACTGGGTGGGGGGGGGGGAGAGGGGAGGGGGAGGGACAGGAGGGGAGAAGGGGGGGAGGAGGGGAGAGGGGGAGGGAGGGGGAGGGAGGGGAAGTGGAATCATCATGGGTGGGGAGTGAACACAGAGGCTCTGACCAGACCACTGAGTGGGTAGGGGAGGGGGAGGGGAAGGGGAGGAGAAGGGAGGAGGGAGGAGGAGGAGGGATGAGAGAAAGGGAGGAGGAGGAGGAAGGGAAGGGGAGGAGGAGGGGGAGAAAGGATGATGGAGGGGGAGGAGGAGGAGGGGAGGGGAAGGAGGGATGAGGGAGGGGAAGGGGAAGAAGGGGAAGGGGTAGAGGGGGATAGTGAACTCAGGGACTCTGGCCAGACTGTGAGATGGGGGGGAGGGGGAGGAGTGGGGAGGGGAGGGGAGGGGGAAGGGGAGGGAGGAGGGAAAGTCCTCCCTGGGGAAGAGGAGGAATGAACACAGACACTCCCAGCAGACCCCAGGGTGGACGTAGGATGGGGGGGAGGGGAGGGGGGAGGGGGGAGGGGAGGGGGAGGGGGGTCCCCATGGGGGGCGCCGGAGGTCCCTGCTGCTCCAGGCCCCGGGCTCAAACTCCTCTTGGTCACAGGCCTCTGACCGCGCCCACCCGCGTGCACGGCCGGGCTCTAAGCAGCCCCCGGCGCAGCCGTCCATGCTCACAACCGGTGCAGAGCGTGTGTAAGTCGCGAGCCCGCAGCCCACGCAGAGGGCCGGCCGCGCAGCTTCGGGCGCAGATGGAACCGCGCACGCAAGGGACAGACGCCGTGGGCTGGCGCGGGTGGAAGGCGGGGAGCTGGCGCCTGCCTGCCGGTGGCTGCCGCGGAGTGTGGAGCCGGGCGGCCTGAGCCTGGGGCAGCGGGCTGGCCCCCAGCAGGAACCCATTTCCCACAGCCCTGGGGGGCGGGCTGGGGCGAGGCCTCCTCTCGGTCCTGTCCGGTGGCCGCTGGAGCCTTCTCTAAGGGCCCTGAGGCCTTCGTGGGGCTCCACCCGCCCACCTCAGCACCTCCCCAGAGCCGCCCCCACACACCACCCCCTTGGGGTTAGGATCCGACATAGGAATTCGGGGGGTCACAAACATTTGGACCCTGGCGGGCGCTGTCACCACATACCCTGAGCCTGAGTCACCTGCTGGTGCTCAGGGCTGGAGCGTGGTGGGTCCGCAGGGCCGGGGAGGGCACTGTGAGCGCTTTCAGAAGCCCGGCCCCGGCCTGCACGCACTTGTGCAGACAGCGCATGCCCGGACACCTCGGGCCGTCAAGGATCTTGTGTAAAAGAGGAGGGACAGCCCGCCCAAGCGCTAAGCTCAGACAGAAAGGGTTCTACTGCTCCAGACCCCTGACCTCCTGGGGGGAAAGGGGCCCCGGGTGGGGTGAGGGGGGGCTGGAGAAATCCCAGGGGCGGTGATGGCCTGGTCAGCCGAGAAGACCAGCCACGGCTGGACGTGCCTCTGAAGGCAAGGGGTGTGGGCGTGAGGAAATCGCAGAAAATAGAAATGACAACTACAGTATAAAAATAATCAGGAGAGGAGGTGCCGAGCTCAGACGGAGAAGATCTAACACGTGTGTGTGTAGACGTTTCTGGAGAAGAAAGCGGAACACGCAGGACAGGCAAAGACAGTCGGAGCGCACCGGAACACGTGCTGCCCATCCTAAAAGGAGCCCCACGGTTCCACGGGGTCAGGGGACCTCAAGGGCCCCATCGCCTACGCTCAGGTGACCTGACCACGAAGTGCGGCCCTGGGAGCCTCACCTGTCTGCAGGTGCAGGAGGCGGGCGCCCGGGTCCCCAGAACCCGGAGGCAGACGTGGAATCTGGATGGTGCGTCCAACAAATGCATTAATGTAAACTGAGGAATCCGTGACGGTGCTGAGGTCGCGTAGAGGGACAAATGTCCCCATCCCCGGGAATCCCACACAGACGTACTTAAAAGGGTCGCGCTACCTGGAGCTTCTCCTCAGGGGGCTCGGAAATCTTAGAGGCGTCTGCGAGTGAGAGCGCAAATGGTAGAGCGCACGGGAGGGAGTAGTCGGTGAACCTGGTAAAGGTGCTTGGCTCTTCCCGGTGCTGTTCTTGCCTTTACTGCTTCTGCGTGGGTTGGACGTCACTTCTGAATACAGCACCCTGAACGGAGGGGGACAGGTGCGCCAGGCTGCACAGAACTTGTAGGCCCGCCAGTGCCCCAGCTGTCCCGCGGCCGCAGGCGGCACCCCGCGGCGGAGCGCACCCTGGGACCGGCAGTGGGGTCCGCCTGGAGATGGGGGCCTGATCCCGGCGCAGCCACGGAGCCCACGCTCCGCTCTTGGGGCACGCACAGAGCTGGGGTGCTGGAGGGGTGGGAGTCACAAAACAACTTCCAAACTGGAGACGTGTGGCTTAGGACAGCAGTGGCTCCTCTTACGGTTTCTCCCGGTTGTTCTTGGCGGGAGCTGGGTGGGGGCCACTGTCCTGGGTGGCGATGACAGCTTAATTGCACGTCGGTTTATCTTGTGACCTTCATGCCCGTGACAGGTCATGCCCTTTCCTGTGCATCGCGACCCCGTGGCCCAGGCGATTTCCATCCGCATCCCCCGCAGTCTGACTGCGCCACGTGGAGCGCGGTCCTGCAGGGCGCTGAGCGGAGTCGGCCATCTGGAAGGGGCCGGCGGCCCGTTTTCGGCTTCCTCTCAGGTTCCTGTACCGCTCCCCCCTTTTATGAGGATATGCCTCTTCCCAAAACTAAAGGGGAGAAGGTGCGCGCCCTCACAGCCCCCCACCCCTCCACCCCCACCCCCAGTCCGAGGTCGTTGAGGCCAGGCCAGCAGGGTCCCTGCCAGCTGAGCACCTGCACTCCCGCCATGGGCGGGGTCTGCACCCACGACACTTGCATCCTGGAAGCAGTGTGTGTGGACGATCGGGTCCATCGGTGTTTCAAGTCCAAGAAAAAGGTGTTTTCCCAACACTGAATCCTAAATAGAGACCTTTACGTGGCTTCCAGTGTCCTCAGGTCCACGCAAATGGCCTTCACCAGGGCTGCCCCACTCTGCACAGCAGTGCCCACGGGCAGCGGCACGTCTTTTATGTCTTTTCCAGTAGACTGTGGTTTTTAGAAGACAAAACAGAGCACCCCCCCCCCAGCCCCGTGACCCACACAGGGTGTCCCTGTGACCGAAACCTTCTGTTACGGTGGGGCTGCTGCCACAATGAATGAACCGCTCCCGATGCACTAACTACAAGTCATACTTCATCCCGATTCCCTAGGCGCCCCCTGCCTTCCCCGGCCCCAGGCTCCCGTGTCACCAGAAATGTTCCAGTCTGCCTCTGGTTCCTGGCACCTCGATCCTAAAACCCGCGTAATTTCTTGGGTGGTAAGGGAGCGAGGGAAACACAGCCCATCAGTCTTACCTGAGGTGACTCTGGGGTCACTAGAGAGCTAGCTGGGCTGGGGGCTGGGGGCCCGAGGAACCAAGTGTCACCTCCAGCCTCTGACTTCTGAGAGGTGAGAGGGAATGGAGGTTGAGTCAGTCACCAAAGTCCAGTGATTTAATCGATCATGCCCACATGTTGGAACCTCTAAGAAAACCCTGACTAATGGGTTCAGAGAGTTTCCTGGTTCGTGAACATGTCCATATGCCAAGGGGGTGACACGCCCCAAACTCCACGGGGACAGAAGCTGCCGCCCTTGGGGCCCACCTGCATCTGGTCCTCGGTACCTCTTTATCTGGCTGTCCGCCTGTGCCCTTTACGATAGCCTTTATCATAAACCAGTAAATGCAAGCAACTTGTTTCTCTGAATCCTGAGAACTGTTTTAGCCAACGATCAGACCCAAGGACATAGTCACGGGAATCCTTGACTTGTATCGGGTCAGAAGTGTGGGTGGCCCAGACTTGTGACTGGGGTCTGGGACTTGAACCCTCGACCTTTGGGGTCTGTGCAGAGTCTGGGTTGTTAGCGTCAGATTGGACTAAAGGGTAGGACACCCTTCGGAGCCTGCAGAGAACTGTGTAATTGGTTGGTGTGGAAAACCCTGCGCATCTGGTGCCGAAAGTGTTCTGTGTACGTAAAAAACCATCCTGGCCATGGAGAGGTTGATCTCAGACTCCTCTTGGTTCTGATGACCTCGACAATCTTGAGGATTACCGGCCAGGTATTTTGTCAGGTTTTTCCAGATTCTGCTGGGATTCGATGTCTTTCTCACAGTTGACTGGTGCTGTGGGTCTGGGAGGCAGTCACAGAGGTTGTCTCATCTCGTCCAGAGAGCACACAAGCAACATGACATGTCACCATGGGCATTGGCCTTGGTCACCAGGCTGGGGTGTGTTTGTTGGGTTTCTCCCCTGGAAGGTGACTCTTTCCCTCCCCATCTACAGTGTCCTCCGGAAGGGGGTCGCTCTGTGAAGCCCACACCTAAGGACGGGGCCGTCCCTCGAAGGGGGGAATCCTCCTTCAAAGGGGAAACATCTACATAATTATTTGGAATTCTTCTGCGCGGAGATTTGTCTCTTCTCTCCCATTTAGTTATTCAGTCATTTAAATAGGTTCAGACTCATGGATACTTATTTTATTGTTTGGAATATAACCCATTACCATTTATTTTGCTGCTCACATTCCTCCAGCTTGGGCCCCTGGGTCCCTCGTCACAGAGCATGCCCTCGTCAAGGCAGAGTTGTCTGTTTGAGCCTCCCTTCCTACAGGCTCATCCTGTGTGATTCTTGCCCTGGTCCTAGGGATCAGCCATTTCTGCAAGGAGCCCTGGTTCTTTTCACTGGAGAACAGCGGTGCTAGAAGCCAAGCGCTGGGCACTGGGTGTGCTTATCGCTCCTGGGATGGCATTGCTTCTAAGCCCCTCGGCCAACGGAAATATTGCACAACTGGGTGTGCTAATGTGCATGGCTACTTCCCTATAAATAATTCCGTATGTAGTCATTTGTATCCATGTTACGCTAAACATGAGTTCAGGCTGACATTTCTACGTCCGATCTACACCACATGGGTCATTCCTCCCGTGGCTTCTGTCTAAATTCCCACACCAGCAGTGAGAAGTCTGACTCCTGTTTGCCTGCCGACGACTTACGGCCTGTCTGCCTGTCGTCTTGCAGATTCCACTCATTTCCAAAGTTACTTAGGCCAGTGCTTTCTCTCCCATTCTCCTTCAATGAGGTTTTTTCACACATTGTACACAGCTAAATTCTCTCATCACAGCGTGTATCTGTTCCTGGGAGACTTGAGACCTAAATCATTGGTTTTTAACTGGTGTACATTAAGGGTCTCTCTGGACTGTAAAATTCTATGGGTTTTGACAAATGCATGATGTCGTATACCCATAGTTACAGGATCCTACAGAGTGGTTTGACCTCCTGTGCTCCATCTACTAACCCTTCCCTCCCCCCAAGCACCTGGCAGGCATTGACCTTTTTAGTGACCATAGTTTTCACTTTTCCAGAATGTCGTATGGTTGGAATCATAGAGTCTGCAGCCTTTCCAGACTGGTTTCTCTCACTTAGGGATAGGCAGTCAAGGTTCCTCTGTATCTTTTCATGACTTGATAGCTCATTTCTTTTCATTGCTGAATAATATTCCATTGTCTGGAATTTATCTGTTCACCGACTGAAGGAAACCTTAATTGCCTCCAGTTTGGGGTGATGATGACGAAAACTGCCATAAACATTCAGGTGCAGGTTTGTGTGGACATACGTTTTCATATCAGTTGGATAAATACTGAGGAGTGCAATTGTTGGCTTGCATTGTAACATTATGTTTAGCTTGCAAGAAAGCACAGAACCGTCTTCCAAAGTGCCTGCACCATTTCGCATTCCCACCGGGAGTAAATGAGCGTTCTTGTTGCACCACATCCTTGCCAGCACTCAGTGTTGCCAGTTTCTTTTTTTATTTTAGCCGTTCTAATGGATGTGTAGCGGTATCTCATTGTTTTAATTTGCAATTCCATAATAAGAAATGGATCCGCTTTTTTTTGCCATCTGCATATATTCCTTGGTGAGCTGCCTGTTTAGCTCTTTTGCCCATTTTTAATTGGGATATTTGCTTGCTGGTTGCTGAGTAAGATTTCTGTATATTTTTGGACAGATTTGAGAGGCTGACTAAACAAATGGACAGGCCATATATGCCAACAGGACTCTGGCCCACAACCCGCAGCTGCCATTGTCCACAGTAGCCAGCCTGCTGCAAGCTGCGCTGGCAGGAAGTCAGACCATCATCGCCAGCAACAATCCAAGAGACCAAACTAATCCCTATAGCAATCAACCCAAAATAGCCTGGACTTTAGTTATAAATGACACATCCTTAATTTTTGTTCCCACTTTCAACTTACGACCAATCAGAGAAAGCCAAATATGCTCCCCTAAGCAACCACACGGGACGCCCACTCCCAGAGCCCAGCTTCCCAGCTTCGGTCAGCGTCTGCCTGAGTGTGCTTTCTCACAATAAACTCTTTCCACTCCTCTGCCTGCCTTTGAGTCTCAGGCAAACACGAGCAATGGTGGCCAACTCCCTTGCTACAGCAAACTTTGAACAAATAGGCTTTGCCTCTTCTCATTTGGTTTGTCATTTACTTCCACAAAGTGCTTTATGGGTTATGTGCTTTGCAAAGCTTTCTTAGTCTTCAGCTTGTCTGTTGGTTCTCTTCACTGTGTCTTTCACAGGGCATAAGCTCTGGATTTTAATGAAGTCCAATTTATGTTTTCTTTCATGGACCATGTTTCTGGTGTTTTATCTAAAAGGTCATCCCAAGTTCACTCACTCTCCTATATCCTCTTCTAGGATTTTTTAAATATTACATTTTATATTTAGGTCTATGACCCATTTTGAGCTAATTTTTGTAAAGGATGTAAGATCTGTGTCTAGATTCCATTTTTTGGGGGGGAGATCATGTGAATGTCCTATAGTTCTACCACCATTTGTTGAAAAGACTATCCTTTTTCCATTGTACTACACTTGTGTCCCTCTGACAGATCAGCCAGTTATACTTCTGTGAGTCCATTTCTGAGATCTGTAGTCTGTTCCATTGACACATTTTACATATTGCTGTATTTCATTGCCTAATATTTTCTTGAGGATATCTGCATCTATGTTCATGAGAATTATTGGTTTATAGTTCCCTTTCCTTGCTCTATTTTTATCTGGTATTGGCATTAGGGTCATGTTGGCCCCATAGAATGAATTAGGAAGTATTCCTTCCCCCTGTTTCCACTTTCTGGGAAGAGAATTGTAGAAAATTGGTACCATTTCTTCCTTAAATGTTTGGTAGTTTCACCAGTCAAGCTACCTGGACTTGCTGCTTTTTTTTCCCCAGAAGGTTATCAATCATGGATTCAGCTTCTTTAACAGACATAAGCCTATTCAGATGATCTATACTCCTTGTGTGGATTTGGGTAGTTTGTGTCCTTTAAGGAATTGGTCCATTTCATTTAAGTTATCAAATTTGTGAGCATGGAGTCATCCACAGTATCCTTTTATTATCCTTTAATCCCCATGAGATTAGAACTGAGATCAGTCTGGCTCTGCAATCCTTAGAACTGAGACCCACCTGAGACTACCTTTCAAAGTTTGGCATGGGTTATCGGATATGCTCTGAACTTGCCTTGTTATTGAGTTTATTTCTGTCTATAGCCTCCCCATTTTGAATTAGCTTCAGTATAAGGTCAGATTCGAATCTTCCCTTCAGTTTCATCCAGATCAAGGTGCTGTACTGCCATCCCAGTGGATCTGCTTTGAACCGGAACCATCCTCAGGATTGGGGACGGCAGCAAGGAGCATGGAGATTGTGTCAATGAGGTGCTGGGGCTTGTCTGTGCCCCAACTAAGCCTGAAGGGGCCTCAAAGGAGGCTGTTCTACTTTAGTAGAGTCACTGGTAAATGATGTGGGGGTAGAAGACTAGGAGAGCACACAGCCCTCCTGATGGGGAGTGACTAAGCTTGTAGCAGTGACTCTCAAACTTGTCTGCATATTGGAGCTTAAGAAAAGTACTGATGTCCAGGCTTTGTGCCAGAGACTCTCACTCAGTTGGTTTGGGGTGCAGCCCACGCTCAAATACCTTGGATAAAGGTCCAAGCACAGGCACTGACTACATCTTGGAACATTTCACCCATATATGGCACCAAATAATGGAAAGGATGGAAGGAAAGGATGTGTTGGGGCCCCTTGGGTGGTCACACCTTAGGAAGCCAAAGGGCTTCATTTGCCATGTGACAATGCTGACTTCTTCACCTGTGAAGTCATATGCTGTCACTAGGAGAGACTGGGAGAGCCTGGTGTAGAACGATCCAACCCTGTGAGGTCACTGATATAAGTTGTAACACGCTAAAGAGAGCAAAACAAGCCTGATGGCTCCCCCTCAGCCTTAGGAACAGTTACGCCCTCAAAATTCTCACTAGAAATTAAAGAAAGCCTCTGCCTGAGGGCCCTGCATGAGAAAGGAGTCCTTGGATGTCACTGCTGTCAATCTGCTTGGGTGTTAAAGAAACATCGCCTGCAGGAAGGGGAAGCTACGGTTGTTTGCACAGGGCTTGACTGCGGAGGCACCTGGTTTTGCCTTTTCCTGCCTGGAGTCCATGGTCTGGCTTCAATCCCAGGTAAATGTCAGAAGGAACCCAGAGCAAGCTCTAGACTGACTAAATGCAGCCAAACAGACAAACACTACTAAGAGATTAAGAGAAATGAACAGAATGCATGGGTTTGTCTGACTGAAAACCCTAGCAGCAGTGACTTCAGGCAGAGCTGAATCAAGGTGCTCCATGATTTGCCATCAGTCTGCCTCCACTTTTGCTTCCTGCTGTCCTCTGTGTTGGCCACCTCCTCTCAGGCTTTCCATTAATGGTAGCAAATGGTTTCTGCCATAACCAGACTCAAGTCTGCCCAGCTTGCAGCCCCAAGGGAAAGGAATGTATAAACTGCTTCTTGCTTTCCAGTGGCCACTTGCCCTTCTCCCATTGGAATGGAATTTTGAGCAAAGCCCACAGACCCAGTGACCTCTTCACTACCTACCTAGGTCTGCTGGAATCCTCTATGAGATCCTCGAGGTCTACTTACTATACCTCTCCGCCCTGCTGTCTGCCCAGGGAGGTTGCCCTTAATCAACAATAGCCACAGATTCCCTTGCTCTCTCTATTCTAAAAGCCTCTGGCTAATGAAAAACTCCAGCAGGAAACGGTGGCCACATTATTTATTCCTCCAGCTTCTTCGTGTCAGCATTGCCGCAAGCTGGCCATGTCACTTCTCCAGAGTTCACATTTCCTTTCACTGCAGCCCCTCTGCACCTGCCTTTCCCTGTTCTGCTCCCTCCTCTCACCCTTCAGACAGGAATGGTAACAGTCCTCGCTTGTTACCAGCTTGGGGTACAGCTCTATTGCTTGAGGGTTTCTATATCCCACCCATAATTAGAATGTGCTCTCTGGATCCTTCCCAAATGCTGACAGATGCACTAGATTTGATGCAGGAAAAAGCTCTAGCCAGTTGGATATGCATAGAAACGATGTGAGAAACTTCCAGGTCACACCCTGAAAGGAAGAGGTGTGCATCCTACCACCATTGTCTCACCCTCTTCACGGTCTGGTGCAAAGCAGATTAGGTGAAAAGCCATCCTGGACACGTGGACAAGAGCAATATCCTAGGGATGGTGGAGCAAAAATATAGTAAGAGCTAGGATTCCTGCATGCTCCATAGAGCAGAGCTGCCAAAGTCAGACAAAACTACTGTTGGGGTATTTCAACCATGGTGATTTAGAGCCTCTGTCTTTGAAGCTGAACCCATGTTCCAACCACACAGTGACCCTCTCTTTCTCAATAATTCCTGTCAATGTTCCCGAATTGTCTCTCTGTCCTTGAGCCACATCTCCAACTACAATCCAATCATTATTGCCAGGGAAATGGAATATTCTAACTGGCCAGGCTTGAATCCATCCCTGGAACTGGAGCTCTGATACTAGAAGGATGGCAGATTTGTGTTGGGGGAGCAAAAGTAACTATTCCTTATAGTTGTGACCAGAGCCACACTAAGCAATTCCTATGTACCTATATCCATGGTCTCATCCTTGCAGTACTTTATTAGCTCTTGTGATTCTGGGGGCCAACTGGGTTTAGTTGGGCTACTCTTCCTTGGGTCTCTTGCAGTAGAGGATAAAGGAAGCTGGGGCAATGTGCAGGCTCACCTGGCTGGCCATCCAAAAGGGCAACAGTTGAAGCTGACTGTTGGCTGGAAGTATAGCTGTGGCTGCTGACCAAAGTGTCCATAAACAGTGTCTTTTTTAAAGATTTTATTTATTTATTCATGAGAGACACAGAGAGAGAGAGACAGAGACACAGGCAGAGGGAGAGGCAGGCTCCGTGCAGGGAGCCCGATGTGGGACTTGATCCCAGGACTCTGGGATCATGCCATGAACCAAAAGCAGATGTTCAACAGCTGAGCCACCCAGGCGTCCCTACAAACAGTGTCTTGATATGGTTTGGGCTTCTCACAGAAAGGTGCTCCCAGTGTAGTGGCCCCACATTTCTTACATGGTAGCTGGCTTCCAAGAAGCAGGAAGAGGAAACTATCAAGCCAGTAGAGAGCTATGGGCAGAACTGCCATGGCATCACTTCTACCATATGCTTTTAGACAAAGAAGCCATAGGGCCACCTGGTTTCGAAGGCGTTCAGAAATATTTCACCTCTGTAGCAGTGGTGGCAAGTTCACACTGCAAAAGAGAATTGTAGGAAGGGAGAGATTGTGGCAGCTATCTTTAGAAAATACACCCTGGCACAGTCTGCCCTCTGGCCACAGTTCTCATGCCTCCATAGACAAAATATTCTCAGCCGTCATCCAAGACCCCAAAATCTATCCAATTACAGCATCAGCTTAAGGTCCAGGTTTAATTAAATTAGGTCCAGGTAAGCATGAGACTCCTCAAGTACAACACTCCAAATATGGTTCTTCTTTATGAAGATCTGTATGATAAAAAGGATCTGACCTCTCACAATATGAAATGAGGGCATGGAATAACTATCACCTCACTCTTAACCAAAAATGGGCCTCACAACCCTAAAATCCAGCCAAGTACTTTGTACCAGTTCCCTGATTAGGATAAGTTCTATTCCCTGAAAGTGGTTCTCTGTGGTTCTGGTTTTACTCTTTGAGCTCTAACCTCTATTCCTAGAATCAGTCCTCATTTTCCATAATAAATGGCCCACAGTTTCAGCTGAGTAGTTTCCTCAGCCTGCTTTCTGCCTTAGGAAGTTGAGGGCTCAAAGGCTTCTTTTGGTTTTAAATTCCCTTTTAGCCCACACTGACATAATTTCTTTATAAACTGTGGATTCCTGTGTATCAACTTATAATCTCTTGAGACAGGCTTCTCTCTACCTTGGGTAGAGACCCAGGGTATATCATCCTTAGGACTCTTTAAAACCCTATTTATAAAAAATAAAAAATTAAAAAAAAAACTACTTATAGGAGAGAGTCTACAAAAGAGTTTCTCAACTGAAGGTGATTTTGCTACTGCCTGAAGAACATGTGAATGTCTGGAGACATTTTTGGTTTTCACAAGTGGTGAGGGGCTGTCATGTAGTGAGCAGAGAGCTGAAATGATACTAAACATCCAACAATGCACAGAAAAGCTTCCTATGAAAGGAATTATCCATCCCCAAATGTCAGTAAAACCAAGGTCAAGAAACACTGGCCTAAAAAAAAAAGAAAAGAAAAAGAAACACTGGCCTATAGGAATTGCCCTAAAATATTTCTAAATCCTCAGGTAAGCATCTTACAGTCACATGTTTGTCTTCGTGTGATCAGGATCACTAGAAGACATACAGTCTTAAAAATTCCTCCCAAGAGGAAACAAGAAGTGTAGAGTGGGTGCATTCATAGAAAAGATCTGATAAAGCCTCAAAATCCCTAGCCAGGCTGACTGGTGAAGACATCTCTTTCCCAAAGCCAGTCAGCAAAGACTGGAAGAGGTGACTACTTCTTCAGATATGAAGACAGCAACACAAGATTTCAAAAAATATGAAAAAAATAAAGAAAACATGACATCATGAAAAGAGCAAGTAAGCTTATTTTTTCAGTGACTTACCTCCCAAAAATAGAGATCTATGAGTTACCTGACAAAAAATTCAAAACAATGGTTTTAAGGAATCCTAGTGAGATGCAAAAGAACACAGATCAGCAACTCAAAGAAATCAGGAAAACAGAACATGAACAAAATGAGAACAGAGAAATATAAATTCTAAAAGAGAACCAAAAAAATGTGATGGTTGGGGGGGAGGTGAGATAGGGGATGAGATGAGGGAGTGTACTTGTGATGAGCACCAAGTATTGTATGGAAATGTTAAATCCACTATATTTTACACCTACACTAATATTACACTATATGTTAATTAACTGGCATCTAAATAAGAACTTTAAAAAATAAAGACTATTTAAAACCACCCCCCCCCCAAAAAAAAAAACAAATTCTGGAGCCAAAGAAAACAATGAAGTGAAACATGCAACCAAGAGCATCAAAAGCAAACTGGATCTAAGCAGAAGAAAGAATCTGTGGACTCAAAGATAGGTCATATGAAATCATCCATTCAGAGAAGAAAAAAGAATGAAGAGTGAAGAAAACCTATGAGAATTATGGGGCATCATCAGATGAATAATATACATATGAGAATCCCAGAGGAAGTAGAAAGGGGAAGAAAGCTTATTTAAAGAAATAATGGCTAAAAACTTTCTAGCCTAAAAAAAAAAAAAATAAAAATAAAAAAATAAAAAAAATAAAAACTTTCTAAATTTGGGAAGAAATATGGACTTCTAAGTGCATGAAGGTCATAGGTTCCCAAACAACCCAAGAGGGATTGGTCAAGATACATTAAGGGAAAAAAAATACTGTCAAAAAAAATCAAAGACAATGAATTTCAAAAACAGTAAGAGGAAAGAAATTCATTACATACCCCCCTTAGACTATCAGTGGATTTATTAGTGGAAACCTTGCAGACCAGAAGAGTGGGGTGAGATATTAAAAGTGCTGAAAGGAAAAAACTACCATCCAAGAATAATTTACCCAGCAAAGCTATCCTTCAGAAATGGAGAGATAAAGAGTTTTCTGGATAAACAAAAGCTGAGGAGGTTCCTCACCACTAGACCTGCCCTGTAAGAAATGCTAAAGGGAGTTCTTCAAGACAAAATGGAAGGACACTAACTAGTAACATGAAAACATATGAAAGTATAAAACTCACTGGTGAAGGTAAGTATATAGTCAAATTTAGAATACTCTAGACTGTCACAATGATGTTAAATCAGTTAACTCTAGTAGAAAGGGTTAAATGAAAAATATATTAAAAAAACAGACATGGGGGATGCCTGGATGACTCAGTGGTTGAGTGTCTGTGGCTCAGGTCATGATCTTGGAGTCCTGGGATCAAGTCCCACATCAGGCTCCCCTGAGGGAGCCTGCTTCTCCCTCTGCCTGTGTCTCTGCCTCTCTCTGTGTGTCTCTCATGAATAAATAAATAAAATCTTTAAAACAAAAAAACATAGGTAGCATAATTTGTTAATGGATACACAATGTAAAAAGATACAAATTGTGACATCGAAAATATAAAATGTAGTGGGGAGTATAAATGTAGAGTTTTTGTATGTGATTGCAGTTATACTGTTAACAGTTTAAAATAGCCTGTTATATTTCATGTAGGTGTCATGGTAACCACAAAGCAAAAATCTAATGTAGATATACAAAAGGTAGAGAAATGAATCAAAAGTGCCACTGCAGAAAATTGTCAAATCATGAAGGAAAATAGTAAGGAAGAAAGGAACTACAAAATGACCAGGAAAGAAAAAAAAGAACAAGGACAATTACAAGTCCTTACCTGCTATCAATAATTATTTTCAGTGTAAATGATTTAAATTCTCCAATCAACAATCAAAAGATGCAGAGTAGTTGAATTGATTTGTTGTAAAAACCCAACTATATGCTTCCCATAAAGGACTCAATTCAGGTTCAAGGACACACAGAGGCTCAAAGTGAAGGGATGGGAAAAGATATTCCACACAACTGAGAACCAAATGAGAGCAGAGGTAGTTTTAGACAAAACAGACTTTAAGTCAGAAACTGGAACAAGAGACAAAGTCATTATATAATGATTAAGAGTTCAATTCGTCAAATGGTTCTGTTGTGAATACATTTGCACGTAATATTGAAGTGCCTGAGTACATTAAGCAAATAGCAGATCTGAAGGGAGAAATAAATAGCAATGTAATAGTAGGGAATGTCAGTACCCCACTTTCAATAATAGATAGCTCATCCAGACAGAAAAGGCTTTGGACTTGAACTACACTTTCGACCAAATGGACCTAACAGACATGGGATTTCATCCAACAGCAGCAGAATACACATCCTTCTCAGGGGTACACTTAACATTCCCCCAGGATAGACCATGTGTTAGGTCACGAAACAAGTCTTACTTAACAAAGTTAAGAAGATTGAAAGTGCATTGATTATCTTTTCTGACCATGTTTGTATGAAACCAGAAATCAATCACAAGAATAAAGGTAGACAATTTGCAAATATGTGGAACCTACAGAACCTGTGAAATGGAAGAAAATATTTGCTAACCACATAACTGGTAGGGAGTTAATATCTAAAATATATAATAAAGTCATACAACTCAGGAGAAAAAAATAATCCACTTTTAAAATGAGCAAATAATCGAAATAGACAATTTTCCAAGGACATGCAAATGGCCAACATGAAAAGGTGCTCAATATCGCTAATCATCAAAGAAATGCATGCAAATAAAACCCATAACGAGATACCACTCATGGTTGGGGACACTATGGGAAACGGTATGAAGATTCTCCAAAAAATTCAAAACGGAGCTACTCTATGATCCAGTAATCCCCTTCTGAGGATATATCTGAAGGAAATGAAATCAGTATCTCTAAGAGACATCTGCACTGCCATGTTGATTGCCACGTTATTTCTGATAGCCAAGATGTGGAAACAACCCAAGTGTCTGTCAACAGATGAGTGGATAAAGAAAATATTATACACAGTGTAATATTACTCAGCAATTAAAAAGAGAGTGAAATCTTTTTAAATCCATTTGTGATAATACGGATAACCCTAAAGGACATTATGCTAAGTGCAATGAGCCAGAAAAAGAAAGAGAAATACTATGTGATCTCACTCATATGTGGAATCTAAACACACACAAAAAAAGACAGAGAAGCTCATAGAAACAAAGTAGAATGGTGGCTGCCAGAGGTTTGACGAGGAGGGGAAATGGGCAGGTGTTGGGCAAAGGGTACAAACTTCCAATTATAAGATGAATAAGTTCTGGGGAGCTAATGGACAGCACGGTGACTCTGCTAATAATGCTGCATTGTATGTTTGAAATTAGCTAAGTGAGTAGATGTTAAGTGTCCTCACCACATACACATGAAAATGGTAATTAGTGAGGTGACCGAAATGTAGTAATTATTTAACAATATATACATATATCAAATCATCACATTTGTAGACATTGAATACATACAATTTTATCAGCTCAATAACGCTAGGGAAAATAAATAAATGACCAATACTATCAAATCTACCTGCATACTCCATCCTTATTCCATCACCCTGACTGCCCTCTATCATTCCCTTGCCTTGTTTTTTAGATTTATGTATTTATTCATGAAAGAGAGAGAGGCAGAGACATAGGCAGAGCAGGCTCTCTACAGGGAGCCTGATTAGGGACTCGATCCTGGGACCCCGGGATCACAACCTGAGTCAAAGACAGATGCTCAACCACTGAGCCACCCAGGCATCCCTCCCTTGCCTTGTTGTAGAATTACCACATGTGTATCCTCAAATGCACATTGCCTTATTTTGCTTTGTTTCGAGCTCTATAAAAATTGGGCCAAGCCATGTGTATTATCCAGAAACCCTGTTTCTACCGGGCATTGTTTCTTTTTTTTTTTTTTTTTTTCGGGCATTGTTTCTAAGACAATATTGAACTTCGCTAAATTTCATTTTTTATTGCTATATAATACTCCATTGTACTAATGCATCACAATGTATTTATCCATTCTCTTGCTTATGGGAACACGAGTTATTTCCAGATATTTGCTCTTATGCACAATACTGCTTTTAACATTCTTGGACATACCTCCTGGCACACGTATGCCAAAATGTCTCTAGGCTCTATTAACTAGGACTGGAACAGGTGAGTCATAAGTATGCATTACATTTAACTCCACAGGATATCAAATCACTTTTTTAAAGATTTTGTTTGTTTGTTTGTTTGTTTGTTTATGTATTTATTTGAGAGTGAACATGCAAGAGTGGGAGAGGGAGAAGCAGACTCCCTGTTGAGCAGGGAGTCTGATGTGGGGCTTGATCCCAGGACCTTGGGATCACGACCTGAGCTGAAGGCAGACACTTAACCGACTGAGCCACCTAGGCACCCCTCAAATCATTTTCCTTTTTTAAAATATTTTATTTATTTATTCATGAGAGACACAGAGAAGGAGAGAGAGACATAGGCAGAGGGAGAAGCAGGCTCCCTGTGGGGAGCCCTGTGGGGAGCCCAAGATTCTGGGATCACACCCTGAGCCGAAAGCAGATGCTCAGCCACTGAGCCACCCAGGCGTCCTCTCCAATCATCTTCTAAAGTACTGCACCAACCCTGAGTCGATGGGCGCGGCAGGTCTCACATTCCTGGGTTAGGCAGTGCTCAGAAAGGATGATCACATTGGGCATAACCCCACCTGAGCTGCGGGTGACTTGGGATGAGGGTCCTGCCAGGTGGGTGGCCCTCTCTCTTGCAGCCAGTAAACACCCTTTGATGTCAAGCTTTGGCAAATCACAGTGCCTGACTTAATCACTTATCGTGAGGCATCCATTTCAAAGACAGCTATCTCCAGTAAACACATTGCCAGCCCAATGACAAGATAAAGTGCATGGCCACCTCCACAAGATGTTGGTTGATTTTGACAATGGACCATCTGGGTCCCTTGCCTTCTCTCGTCCTATGCTTCCACTTCCTGGCTGTTATGTTTTTGGGGCACTCCCACCCTCTCACTCCCTCTCCCTCCAATCCCTACCACCGACCTTGTTTTGTGGCCATGTCTGTGCTGTGTAATTTCCCAGTCTTGTACTTTAAAAGTTTTTCAAAGATTCCTGGCAGTTGTAGCTGAAGGACTTCTTGCAGCTGTTATAAGAATCACCAGGCTGGGTCCAGCCACAACAATAGTTACTAATAAGCTGAGACCTGCACAAAACAGGTAAAAGGGTAGGGAGAGTCCCAGGCCCTCCCATACCACTAAATAGGGAAGTGGAGTAGCCTGCCAGGAAGCCCCACCACCGCCTCAGCCTCCTTCCACCCCTGCCCTGGTGGACCTGACAGTCATTGGTCCACCCTCCTAGTACCCAGCCAGCTCACCACCCTTCGAAAAAGCCAGGAAATAGAAACTTTGGAGACATCTAAACTACTTGGGAAGGGTGAGTCCAGAATGCTGTCCAGCATCCGGACCACAGCTGCTCCATCTCACACTATGAGCCACAATCCCCAGCCCTTCTTCCCTGATCGCTACACCGGCATCCCCAACCTATGAGAAGCTCAAGGAGGAGCTCAAAGTGGCCATACTCGGGAGACCCCAGAGCTCAGCTCCTATGGGGACCACCATGGTCAACATCCACAGTGAGAACTCCATGCCCAACCTCATAGTCTGGTCCCTGTTCAACCTGCCTGGGCTTTGTGGCCTTCACCCATCCTATGAAATCTAGGGACTGAAAGATAGGAGGAGACACAATAGGGGCCCAGGCCTATGCCTCCACTGCCAAGTGCCTGAACATCTGAGCCCTGGTCTCGGACCTCCTTCTGATCATTACCTTCATTTTATTTTCACCACTGGTTCATGAGGGATTTTTGAAGCAATTTCAGAGATCATAAAAGGTTATGGAAGCTACTGGTAACTGTCCGTAGCCTGAGGCTGTCACTCCTTCCACTGAATTTTATGTACACATCAGTCTATAGGTGAATTCAATAAAGCACTTGTGTGTGGGAAAAAGAATAAAATAATGTATTGCATCAATATCACACTTCCAAGCAGTTTATGTATCAGTGCACTTCTCCCCCTCACAACGCTCTGTTAAACTCCTATTTTTTCCCAATCTAATAGTCATAATAGTATCTTCTTATGATCTTAATTCATATTTTCTAGATTAATTTTTTTATGTTTATTGACCACTCATACTGCTTCTTCTATTAACTAATCTTTTGTCCATTTTCCTCTCGGTTTGTTTATTTTCTTATTGAGTTCTTTATGTAGTATCAATACTAATCCTTTGTTGCTTCTGGGTTGCTTACATCTTTTCCCAGCTCCTGACTTGTCTTTTCACTTTATGGAGTC
Organism: Canis lupus familiaris; assembly: GCF_011100685.1. NCBI lineage: Eukaryota > Metazoa > Chordata > Mammalia > Carnivora > Canidae > Canis > Canis lupus. The sequence continues at coordinate 72,526,565 of NC_049229.1, forward strand.
TCTGAGAAAGAAAAGTTTATCATTTTATGTCAACATCTAATAAAATCCCTGAAAATCCTTCTCTAGGAATGTCATGCCCACTCCTAACCTTTCTATTTTCATAAAGTTTTTTAGAATTAGAACTCTGTTGAGATTTTGATTGAAATTCCAGAGATCAACATATGTCAACTGACATCCATATGTATCAAATAATTCAATTCGTGAACATGGTACATTTTCCACTAAAGTTTTTTTTTAATATCTTCCAAAAGATAAAGTTCTCTAAAACTTTTACTTATTTTACTAGACTTATCCCCATGTCTATTATGTGGGATTTTAAAATTGTGTATTTTAATTTTTTCATTGTTGGCATACAGAAACACAATTAATTTTTGTATATTGATCTTAGACCAATATATTTTATTGATCTTTTATTATTACTATCAATATATCTGTAGAGACTTTGGAATTTTTCCATGTAGACATCATGATAATGTTTTACTTCCAAACCACATAGAATTTCTTCTTGCTTTACAGCTGAGGGCCTCTACTACCAGGCTGATAGAAGAAGTGATAATAAATATCTTTTCTTATTAATGGTTTTGAAGGCAGTGCTTCTAATGTTTCACAATTAAGAATTATGTTTGCTATTAAGTGTTTGACCAATACCCTTTATCAAGTTAAGTGAGCTCCCTCTTATTTCTGGTTCACTAAGTGGATATTTTTTTTCCCTAAATAAATGTAAACATTTATTTTCTATGTCTACTGAAATGATTATATGTACTTTCCCCTTTACTGAGTTAGGATGAGTGAATTCAATTTATAGATATTCTAATGTTACACTATCCTATATCCTTGGGATAAAGCCTGGTTGTGATATATTTGTTTAGGAATTTTTGTGTTTTTGTTCTTAAGACGAGCTTGAAACTTTCCTTTCTTGTACCTTTGTTTGCTTGTGAGATCAAGGTTATTACTGTCCCACAGAATAAGTTTCATAAGTAGTCTCTAACTTTCTAATCTTTGAGAGAATTTGTGAAACATCAGAATAATCCACCCTTTTACATTTTAATAGAACTTACCTGGAAAACCAGCAGGCTAAAGTATTTTCTTCATAAGTTTTAGTCCCTGATTCAACTTTTGAATCATTATAAATGGTTCTGAATTTCTCTTTCTTCCTGAGTCAATTGTGGTAACTTAAGTTTTTCTAAAGATCCACTATTTCACCTTACATTTTTAAAGATTTTATTTATTCATGAGAGACACAGAGAGGGGCAAAGATGTAGGCAGAGGGAGGACAAGCAGGCTCCATGCAGGAGCCTGAGGCGGGACTCAATCCCAGAACTCCGGGATCATGTCCCGAGCAGAAGGCAGACGCTCAACCGCTAAGCCCCCCATGCATCCCCCAAATATTTCATCTTAGTTTTCAAATATATTGGCAAAAGCAATATTTATCATATTCTATGATAGTATCTTCTGTATATGTTATTAGGTCTCTTTTTTTATTCTTAATATTTTTTGCATTTTAGCTCTTTTTCCTTGAGACATCTGGCCAGAAATTTGTTTTATTTATATTTTAGGATACATTTGGCTTTTTTGAAATTTTCTATTGTTTTATTGTGTTCTAGTTCATTCACAGTCATATTTTTACTTTTATCTCCTTCCTTCAAATTTCTTTTTCTTTCTACTTCTTCATGTTATTTTATTCCTTGTCTTATCTAAGTTAAATACTTAAATCATTTATTTTTATACTTTATCTTTTTCTAATATAAGCATTTAAGGCTATAAATTTCTTTTTTTTTTTTTTAGGCTATAAATTTCTTTCAAAGTATTATTTTCATGGCTTTCCACAAGTTTGCTATGTAATATTTTTATTATTTTTTGGAACAAAATATATTCAAATAAATGTGTTATAATATTTTATTTAACTCATGATATAATTAGAAGTGTGGTTATTAATTTCTTAATGAGAAATTTTAAATTTACCTTTTTGCTACTAACTTCTGGCTTAATTACATTATGGTGATGGAAAGTGATCTGTATAACCCCAGGTCTTTGAAATTTGTTGCAATCTGTTTCATAGCCTAAATGGTCAGTAATTTGCTCTGTTGCATTTTTTTATCCTTTAAATGTGCTACAAAGAAATATGTATTCTTTAATTGATGAATGCAGTGTCCATCTCTTATTGTTTGTAATCCATTGTTTCTGTTATATCAATTATATTCATTAAATCAAGCTTATAATTATGCTAGTAAGATCATACCCACACACATACACACACACTGATTTTTTTTTTTTTTTGGCTGACATATTCATTACTGAGAGACTTGTGTTAAAATCTTCCTCTATGATATCAGGTTTCTCTATTTTCACCTACATTTTGCTTTATACATTTTAAAGCTGTTTTATTGAGTGCATACATGTTTGAAATTATTATATCTTCCTGGCGAGCTAAGGCAGCTTTTCATTACACAATAATCATTTCTATCCCAAATAATTCCTATATATTTAAGTGTGTTTTGTTTGCTATCTGTATAGGCTCTCCTGATTTCTCTAGGTTAATATTGGTTTAGTCTATTTTTATATCTTTTACTCTCATTTTAAATGTTCATAAATTTTGGATGTATCTTTTATAAAAGCATATAGCAGAATTTAGTTTTTAAAATACAATCTGTCTCTTTTAACTGACATCAGTCCCTTCATTTATTTTCACAGCTTTGTGAGGTATGATGACACTCAGTAAACTACACATATTTAAAGTGCACAATTTAACAATGTATATACCCATTAAGCCATCATCCCAATAAAGCTAATGAACAAATCCATCCCCTCCTCAAATTCTCTCATGTCTATTTATAATCACTTTCTCTCACCCTTTACTGTCCTACCATCACCACACAACCACTGATCTTTCTGTCACTTTATGGAGTAAAGTATTTGCATTTCCTAGAATTTTACACAAATGAAATCATATGATGTAGACTCTTTTATTCTAGCTTATTTTATTCAGCATAAATTATTTTGAGCCCCCATCCATATTGTTGTGTGTATTGAAAGTTCATCCCTACTTATTGCTGAATTGTGTTCTATTGTATAGATAAAGCAAAAATCTGTTTATCCATTCACCTGTTGATGAACATTTTTGTTGTTTCCAGGTTTGGTCTATTACAAGTAAGGCTAATATGAACATAAATATATGAATGTGGATATATACTTTCTTTTCTGTAGGAATGGAATAGCTAGATTATACAGCAAGTGTATGTTTAACTTTTTAAGAAACTGCTAGGGGCAGCTGGGTGCCTCAGTAGTTTGCCTTTGACTCAGGTCATGATCCTGGGATCCTGGGGTCGAGTCCCACATCAGGCTTCCTATGGGGAGCCTGCTTCTCCCTCTGCCTATGTCTCCGCCTCTCTGTGTGTCTCTCATGAATAAATAAATAAAATATTTTTTTTTAAACTGCCAAACTTTTCTAAAGTAGTTGAACTATTTTGTATTTCCACCCCACAGCCCTCACCAGTACTTGGTAAATTCAGCCTTTTCATTTTAACCTTTCTATCTATGTATAGCCCTGTATCATATGGGAACTTGTATTTCCCTAATGAATAATGATGCTCAGTGTGTTTTCATGTGCTTAGTTGCCATCTGTATAACCTATGGTGAAGAATGTGTTAAAAATCTTTACCTTTACCTTATTCAAGAAAAAATTTGTTCAGACATGGGAGAGCATGAATACAGTCCACCACAACTACAAATTATGCAGTCAAGAGTCTGTATTTGGGGAAATCAGAGGGTTCAACATACTCTAACTGCAAGGGATAAGCCACGCCCTAGAAAAACCATTTTCATGATCATGTTATCACCCCTCAGTTCATTTGTAATTGGATTCTTTCTCCTCTTATTACTGAGTTTTCAGAATTCTTTACATATTCTAGATATAAGAACTTAACTCTTAGATTACTTGCAAATAGTTTTCTCCTGGTCTGTGGCTGGTCTTTTTATTAACTTAGTGTCTTTTTCAGAGCAGAAACTCTATTATTGCTATGAAATCCAATTTATTAATTTTTTCTTTTATGAATTATGCTTTCAATATCGTATCTGATAAATTTTTGCCTAACCCAAGGTCACAAAGGTTTACTCCCAGGTTTTCTTCTAAAAGGTTTAGTTTTTAAGATTTACAATTTGGTCTATGCATGTGATATGAAAAATGGATCAAAGTTCTTTTTTTGTGTGTTCAACTCTTCTGGCAGTTTTTGCTGGAATTACTCTGTAGAATTTCTTTTTGCATTTATAAAAGATTAGTTGTCCAAATATGCATAGGACTATTTCTGGACTCTGCTCTGTTCCATTGACCTACTTGTCTATCTTTTCACCAACAACACATAATTTTGCTTACTGTAGCTATATAATAAGCATTGAAACGAGGCAGTGTTAATCCTCCAACTTTGTTCTTTTTTCCCCAAAGTTATTTTGCCTATTCGAAGACCTTTGTATTTTCATATCAATTTTAGAATCAACTAGTCAGTTCCTACAAAATAGGCCCCTGGGATTTTGATTGGGATTGCAATGAATCTATAGATAATTTGAGGAGAATTAACATCGTAAAAACATCGTCTTTTGGTATAGAAATGCAGTATAGTCATTAGTTTATTTAGGCCTCATTTTGGTAAAGCTTTGCAGTTTTCATATATTTACAGGCCTTTCATATATTTTGTCATATCCATCCCTAAATAGTTCATTTATTTAAACTGATTGCTGATAGTACATGGGAAACAACTGATTTGTTTTTATTGATCTGCAGTTGTTCACTGTGCTAAACTCACTTTATAGTGTTTTTGGAGATTCTATTGGACTTTTTTTTTTTTTTTCTATTGGACTTTTTACGTAGACGATCACATCTGCAAATAAAAAGTCTTATGTCTCTTTCCAATATGAAAGCCTTTTATTTCCTTGTCTTAAAGCACTTATAGAACTTCCAACCACAAGTTGAGTAAAAGTGATGAGAGTAAACATCCCAGTCTTGTTCCATCTTAGGAAAAGAGCACTCAATAGGGGTGATGTTAGCTGTATGGTTTTGTAAATGCCCTTTGTCAGATTGAGAAAGTTCTCTACTGTTCCTGGTTTTCTGAGAGCTTTTGTTACTAAAGGATGTTGGATTTTGTCACATGATTTTTCTGCATCTATTAGTTTACCATATGGGTTTATTTCTTAATATGATAAATTACATTGTTTTTCTGATTTTTTGTGTATTTTTTTATTGAAGTTTGATTTGCCAACATATAGTATAACACCCAATTATACTTTTTTGCATCTGTATCCCTCCAAGTGTCCCCCTCAGTGCCCGTCACCCGGTCACCCCAACCCCCCACCCACCTACCCTTACACTACCCTTGTTCATTTTCCAGAGTTCGGAGTCTCTCATGTTCTGTCTCCCTCACTGATATTTCCCACTCATTTTCTCTCCTTTCCCCTATAATCTCTTTCACTACTTCTTATATTCCCCATATGAATGAAGCCATGTGATGATTGTCCTTCTCCGATTGACTCATTTCACTCAGCATAATACCCCCCAGTTCCATCAACATTGAAGCAAATGGTGGGTATTTGTCGTTTCTAAAGGCTGAGGAATATTCCATTGCATACATAGATCACAGCTTCTTTATTCATTCATCTTTCGATGGACACCGAGGCTCCTTCCACAGTTGGTCTGTTGTGGACATGCACTGTTGGTGGGAATGTGAACCGGTGCAGCCACTCTGGAAAACTGTGTGGAGGTTCCTCAAAGAGTTAAAAATAGAGCTACCTGGGATCCCTGGGTGGCGCAGCGGTTTGGCGCCTGCCTTTGGCCCAGGGCGCGATCCTGGAGACCCAGGATCGAATCCCACGTCGGGCTCCCAGTGCATGGAGCCTGCTTCTCCCTCTGCCTATGTCTCTGCCTCTCTCTCTCTGTGACTATCATAAATAATAAATAAAAATAAAATAAAAAATAAAATAAAAATTAAAAAAAAATTAAAAAAAAATAGAGCTACCCTACGACCCAGCAATTGCACTGCTGGGGATTTACCCCAAAGATACAGATGCAGTGAAAAGCTAAGACACCTGCACCCTGATGTTTTTCTGATCTTAAGCTATCTCTGCATTTCTGACTTAAATCCCACCATCATGTCGTACTCTCTTTTAAAAATATTGTTAGCAAAAAAAAATAATAATAATAAAAATTAAAAATTAAAAATTAAAAATATTGTTAGCTTCTTTTGGTTAAAATTCATTAGAATATTTGCACCTATGATAATGAAGATTATTTTTCTATGATTTTCTTTTCTTTTAATGCTTTTGATTTGAGTATCATAGTAATACTGGCTTCTTAGGAGTTGGGAAGTATTCCTTCCTTTTCAGTTTTTTGGAAAATGTTCATGTAGAATTGGCATTACTTCTTCCTTTAAATGTTTGGTAAAATTCACTACTGAAGATATCTAGGCCTGAAGCATTTTTTTTTTTTTTTGGTGGGAAGATATTTAACTATAAATTCCATTTATTTAATAAAGTCCTGTTCAGATACCTATGTCTTTTTGAATCAGCTCTGATAGTTTGTGACTTTTGAAGAATTTGTTCATTTTATCTAAATGGTCAAATATGATGTGGGAAACAAAGGCAGAAGAGAAATTATTAAACTTCCCTACTACCTGCAGCCCATTGACAAGTCCTAGAAACAGGCAGAGTGACATTCCTCTAGAAACCCAGCTGCTTCAATGTTGACACTTTGCTAAGGGCAAAAAGGCAATTTTAGCCCAAACTCCCAGGATTCTGTAAGTCTACTTTAACATATAAACATTCCTTTGGAAAATTCCTTTATCTTTTAATCACTCTCCTCCACAAGATACATGTTGACAATCATCCTCTAAGCATATGACCCACTGATAAACATCTGAAGGGTCTCATGACTGAGGGTTTACTAAATAAGTGATCTTTACCAACAATACTAGCCCCCTTGGGATCCTGGAAACCTTGTTGCCAAAATACCTGGGAGGCTTATGCTATTCCTAACCCCCTCCCAACTTGAAAGTATATAATGGGGAAAAAAATGAAAAAAAAAAAAAAAAAGAAAGTATATAATGAGGCCCTCATCATCTTCAGGGTACAGCTCTTTCTGCCCACAGATCCTGTCTGCATGTTTAATAAAACCCCCTTTTTGCACCAAAGATGTATCAAGAATTCTTTCTTGGTAAAGGGCTAGTTTCCAAGATCTATAAAGAACTTATTAAACTCAACACCAAAGAAACAAACAATCCAATCATGAAATGGTCAAAAGACATGAGGAGAAATCTCACGGAGGAAGACATAGACATGGCCAACATGCACATGAGGAAATGCTCTGCATCACTTGCCATCAGGGAAATACAAATCAAAACCACAATGAGATACCACCTCACACCAGTGAGAATGGGGAAAATTAACAAGGCAGGAAACCACAAATGTTGGAGAGGATGCGGAGAAAAGGGAACCCTCTCACACTGTTGGTGTGAATGTGAACTGGTGCAGCCACTCTGGACAACTGTGTGGAGGTTCCTCAAAGAGTTAAAAATAGATCTGCCCTACGACCCAGCAATTGCACTGTTGGGGATTTACCCCAAAGATACAGACGCAATGAAACGCCGGGACACCTGCACCCGATGTTTATAGCAGCAATGTCCACAATAGCCAAAATGTGGAAGGAGCCTCGGGGTCCATCGGAAGATGAATGGATAAAGAAGATGTGGTCTCTGTATACAATGGAATATTCCTCAGCCATTAGAAACGACAAATACCCACCATTTGTTTCGATGTGGATGGAACTGGAGGGTATTATGCTGAGTGAAATGAGTCAATCAGAGAAGGACAAACATTATATGTTCTCATTCATTTGGGGAATATAAATAATAGTGAAAGGGAATATAAAGGAAGGGAGAAGAAATGTGTGGGAAATATCAGAAAGGTAGACAGAACCTAAAGACTCCTAACTCTGGGAAACGAACTAGGGGTGGTGGAAGGGGAGGAGGGCGGGGGGTAGGGGTGAATGGGTGACGGGCACTGAGGGGGGCACTTGACGGGATGAGCACTGGGTGTTATTCTGTATGTTGGCAAATTGAACACCTATAAAAAATAAATTTATTATTAAAAAATAAAGAATTCTTTCTTGGCCACTGGCTTCAAACTCTACCATCTTCCCTACATCAAAATATATGAGCAAAAAGTTGTTTCTAATTTGCCATAATTATCCTTTTAATATTTGTAAGTGATTTATGTGATGCCATCTTTCTCACTCCTAATATTTGGTGCACACTGCTTTAGTAGTGTGCAACAAATTCTGATATGTTGTGTTTTCATTTTGGTTAAATTAAAATACTTAATAATTTCTTTTTTAATTTCTTCTTTGATCCATGGGTTATTCATAAGTGTGTTATATTTAGTTATATATTTGTGGATTTTCCAGATTTCCTTTTGTTACTGATTTCTGAATTAAATCCATTGTAGTCAGAGAAAACACTTTGCATAATTTGAATCCTTTTAAGTTATTGAGACTTGACTTACTGCTCAAAAGATGGTGTCTTAGTAAATATTCTGTGTGCACTTGATGAAAATGTACATTCTACTCATTGTGCAGAGTGTTTATAAATGTCAATTAGGTCAAATTGGATGATAGTTTACCAGTGTATTTTTGATGGTTTTTCTGTTTTCCATCAGTTATCAAGGAGGAATATAATTATAGATTTGTCTATTTCTCCTTACATTTCTACCAATACTTGTTTCATGTATTTTTAAACTTCACTGTTATGTTCATGAACATTTAGGATTGTCATATCTTCCTCATTAATCTAGACTTTTGTCATTATGAAATGGTCTTCTTTATACCTGACAATAATCATTGTTCAGAAAACTACTTTAATATAGCCACATGTTTTTTTTTTTCAACTAATGTTAGCATGGTACATCTTTTTCCCATCTATTCTAACTTATGCCTTTATATTTAACTTTTGTTTCTTATAGGCAGCATATACTTGGGTCTTGCTTTTTTATCCAATCTGAAAATCTTTGTCTTTTAATTTAGGCGTATAGACCATTTTCATTTAATGTGAATGTTGATATGATTAGGTTTTAGCCTTTCATCTTGCTATCCATTTGTCCCAACCCAATACCTAAAGGGATTTGGTGGGGAGAATATGAGATTTGAATGGATATTTAACCCAAGATGATATTAGAGTGGCAAATAAGCATATGAAAAGATTCTCAACATCACTTTTCATTATGCAAATGCAAACTAAAGCCACAATGAGATACCCCTGAAGACTTATTAGAATAGCTAAAATGGTTGTCCTCAGCTAGTGCTGGCAGGGATGTGGATGAACTAGAATCCTCACACACCACTGGGGAGAGTGTGAGATAGTCCAAGCATATTGGAAAACAGCTTACAAGTTGTGTGTTTTTTAAAGATTTTATTCATTTATTTGAGACAGAGAAAGAGCACAAGCAGGGAGGGGGTCAGAGGGAGAAGGAAAAGCAACTCTTCACTGAGCAGGGAGCCCAATGCAGGTCTTGGTCCCAGGATCCTGGGATCATGACCTGAACTGCAGGCAGACGCTTAACTGACTGAGCCATCCGGGTGTCCCTAGCTTACAGTTTTTTAAACAGCTAAACATACCTACCATATGACCAGCCATTCCACTCCTAAGTACTTACCCAAGAGAAAGGAAGCCTTATGTCCATACAAGTGCCTAGCTGGAAATAACTAAAATGTTCATCAATAGGTGAAAAGATAACTTATTCCTTTATCCACACAATGGAATGCTAGTCAGCAATAAAAAGGAGTGAACTGTTGATAGATGTCACAACAAGGAGGGATCTCAAAATAATTCTTATGAGTGAAAGAAACCAGATACAAAGCATACATATTTTATGATTCCATTTGTATAAAATTAGGAACATACAAACTAATCTGCAGTGACAGAAAGCAGATCAGTGTTTTCCTGGGGAGGGAGGAGAGATGCAGGAAGAAAAACAGCATTACAAAAGGACATGAAGATAATTTGGTGATTGATTTGTTCATCTTGATTGTAATGATGGTTTCATAAACATATATATGTCAAAACTTATCAAACTATGTACACTTTAAATATGTGCAGTTGTTTGTCAATCATATCTCAATAAAGCTCTTTAAAAAATACATCTTAAACTTAGAATTTATCTCTAAGAGAATACAAATAAGAATAAGGTCTTCCAAAACACTAGAGAAAATAAAATAGTAAACATCTCACAAAGCCAAAGACAGAGAAAGAACAAGGAAAACAGAGCATAAATAACAGATGTATCAACAAACATGTCTGTTTTGACAATATTCTAAATAAAACAGTCCAAATATGCACTCTTTGCCCAAGGTACACCTAAAATAAAATACTTGAATGTTAAAAGGGAAAGGATAGCAAAGAAATGTTACATAAACAAGAAATAGGATCAGTAAAATGAATATCAGGTAAGGCTAAAAAAGACAAACAGTAATTTGATCTGAGGAACAATTCAAGACCCAATGAAAGCATAACAGTGATTAATCTTTAAGCAGCAAATAACTTATCATCAAAATCTATAAAGTAAAAACCATAAGAAATACCATAGTAAATTAATAGCTAAAATGTAAATGCGAAGTCCTAAAACTGTTAACCCCAGGACCCAAGTTATATAAATCATGCTTTGTTTAATTCTTTTGAGGGCTGATAGCTGAATACTTGCAGAAACTTGACCCAAATGCCAGGCTTTCCTCAGATTTGCCTAAGAGGCGATTAGCATGTTCTGAAACTCAAATGTTTTTTCACCAACATAAATGCCTGTATTAAAGCAGTCAAGAATAAATATCCACACCTACAATTGCAATGTGGTGAGAATATAACAAGAATGCTGATGATAATGAAGTCAGACGATTGCAATTTTGTTAGCCTAAGGCCCTGTGCGAGCTCCATGCCCCATTAGAAGCCAGATGGGTGGGGCACCTGAGTAGCTCAGTTGGTTAAGCATCTGATTCTTGGTTTCAGCTCAAGTCATGATCTCAGGGTCTTGGGATTAAGCCCTGCATTGGACTCTATGCTCGGCACGGAGTCTGCTTGAGATTCTGTCTCTCTCCCTCTGCCCCTCCCCCTGTTTGTGCTCACTCACGCTCTCTCAAATAAATAAATAAATAAATAAATAAATATAATCTTTAAAAAAAAAGAAATCAGCTGGGTGCCTCTCACCATTCTGCAAATCCCTGGGGGGGCTACACCCTCCTGCTCCCTCTGTCCCAAGTCCCCCAACTCCAGTCTTTCTGCAGCTCCCAATACTGTTCTCCCCACATCAAGGCAAGCCCAATGCAGAACTACAACCTTTTCCTTGTTTTTCCAAATGCTTTTCCCAGAGCCCATGTGTGACAGCCGAGTCCGCTAAGGTCTGAGGAGGTGGAAAGAGTTTGCACCTCAGAAAGTTGAACGCCTTACTAATCTTACCTCAGGATCCACCAAGCCCCTTCCCTGGGTCAGGCAGAGCTTCTGCTTCCTTCCCACCAGGCCTCTTCCAGCTAAGCCACACGTCCTTCTGTCCCTCCCATCCCTGTCTCTCTCTCCAGTCCCCTCCCCTTCAACAGCTCATCGGGCCTCCTCCCTGAACATGGGCCACTCCCCGCAAGGATGACTCTGGTGCAGGAAGTAACATAATGACCTTTGTACCTACTTCCCAAAGGTCCTGACCATCACAAGCTTTCCTACATCACGGTGTTGAGCCCTGTCACGGCTCTGGAGGCACACGTACTGCTGTCAGCCCCAGTCAAATGGGACACTGAAGCTGGAAGAAACTGGGAGACATGGCCGAGATCACAAAGGGAGTGTGCAGCCAGGATCCAAAATGGGCTTCTCTTACATACTGACACAGGGCCAGGAGCTGGATATTTAAAAAATACAGATTCCTGAGTAATTCCGCGATATCCCCAGCACTCCAGCAGCTGCTCCATCTGGCTGTGAGTCACTCCATGTTTAAGCACAACATACCCGGCTTGCATCAAAAGTGTGTGAGAGAGAGGCAGACAATGTGTGAGAGATACGTGTGTGCACATGTGAGAGTGACATGTGTGTGCGCATGTATGAAAGTGTGCATATGTGTGTAAGCACATGTGAGAGTGTGCATGTGTGAACGTGTGAGTGTATGAGCACTGAGAGTGTATGTACATCCATATGTGAAAATGTGCATGTGTGTGCACATGTGAAAGTGTGCGTGTGTATATGCAAGTGTGAGATGATACATGTGTGTGCACATGTGTGTGTATATACACGTGAGAGTATTGTGCATGTGTGAGTGTGCACATTTATATATACACATGTGGGAGTGTGTGTGCATATGTGAGAGCTTACATGCATATATGTGCAATGTGAGCATGTGTGCACATGTGAGCATGTACATGGGTGTGCAATGTGAGTGTGTGCACATGTGAGTGTATGCATATGTGCAATGTGAGAGTGTGTGCACATGTGAGTGTGTGCACATGTGTACATGTATGTGTGAGTGTGCGTGTGTATGTGAAAGAGTGTGTGTGTCTGAGTTGTGTGTGTGTGCCCACGAGCATTTGGGTCTGGGGGCTGAGGTCCCTCTCCTCCCCTGCCCGGGTGGCCACCCCCCTCCCTCTCAGCCAGCCCAAGGGGAGGCAGGCCCACCCCTCTGCCCCCGCCCCCTCTGGGCCCACACCCCCCTTGGAGCGACTGTGCCCTTGACAGTGAGAGACCACCCATGCCCTCTCTTGGTCTGTAGGAACGCCGCCATGGCTGGGCTGGCATGAACCCCAACCCTCAGGTTGTGGGAGGGGGAGAGCGATGAGTCTGAAGCAGTAAGTACAGCTTTGGAACCAACTTGGCTCTTCTGATGACAACTTGCCTTGTTCCAGATGGTTCCTGGGCATGGTCTCCTTCGTTAGCATGCTAATTTATTCTGACTCATCATCGCGAAGCTGGCGCACACCTCGATGCCAGAGCACGACCTGGGGGCTGTGATTCCCAGCTGGAACAGGAGCCCTCCCCGGGGGCTGTCACCAACGCCGGGAATAAAGAGAACAGTTGGGGACAAGGCTTCGGCGGCAGGCTGAGCAGCTTGTAATTTCCCCTCCGGTGGCCCTGACATTCTGTGACAGGCTCGGGAGAGCGAGGCTGGAGACGCAGGCTCCGGGAACACTCGAGCTGCAAAGTTCTTGAGGGAGCACCAATGCGGTTAAAACATAAAGGAGGCATCGGAAACAAAGACCCAAAGCAGGGGGACCCGAACCTGACGTTTCTCCAGCCACGTCCCAGGTGTCACAGAGCCCGGTGCTCTGTCCTCTGGTCCCCGGGGGTGCAGCTCACCAAGGCCACGAACCCCGGACAAGGGCGAGTGGAGGTGGAGCCACCTGCCGCCCCGTGCACGCCACCCGCAGACCCACGCTTCCCGGTGCAAGGTTCACAACCCTGCCCAGAGACATTGCCTGGTCCCCGGGTAGGCACAGCCAGGGGCAGCCCAGAGACACGGTGTGACCTCTGTGGAGCAGCCATGCAGCCGTGAAGTCAGGGCAAAGGCCCGGCCCTCCGGCAGGACAGCCCTGGACCAGGCCCGTGGCAGTCAGATGACCCTGGACGAGCCTTCCAGGCTGGGGCCGGGAAGGCAGGCGTCTCATCCTGGCCGAGGTTCCCCAGCCGGCTCCCTCCCCAGGCCTCCCCGGTCCTCCCCAGGCCTCCCCGGTCCTCCCCAGGCCACCGTGCCACCCGGGGCAGCTGGCTGCCCTCCTCGACCCTGGAGCTCCCTGTCCCTCAACAGACAGGAGTTCCCTGCCCCCTGGGAGACGGGGACAAAGTTGCCAGGGCGCCGTGAGCAGGGTTCTGGAATCCCCGGAGCTCCATCCACATTGTCCGCAGTTTCTTGGCAACCGAGGATCTGTTTCCGTCGAGCCAGGCGCTGGGGGCCCCCTGCACCGGGCAGCCCTGGGCGCTGGTCATAAGGACCCAGGAATGTCAGCGTGAAGCAGGTGCTGAGGCTCCCCCACTCCTGGGAACACAGTGGAGGCAGACGGCCATGCGTGGGGAGGCCCCAGGGACCAAGAGGCCCCGGGGGTCTGGTGGGGGGACCGTGGCAGGGAGACGGCAGAGCCTGCTGGTGTCCTGGATGCTGAGATGCCCCCCCGAGACCCAGCCCCACCCTTGCACTTCCCGCTGGGATCAAGCATGTCCAATCAGGACACGGCTCTGGCTCTGGGGCACCACTAACACCAGGCTGCCACCAGCTACCGTCATCTCACGGGAGGATGCTCAACGCCCCAGGCCTGAGAGCGACCTGCCCTGGGCTCCAAGGAAGGGAGGCCGATGGAGGCTACAGCCTTCTCCGTCCACAGCACCCAGAAAACAGCTAATGCCCCCTGCCGCGTGGTGGGTGAAGGGAGAGTGACCATCCCCCCCAGCCTGCCCGGGGCCGTCCCAGGCACGTCTGGGGCCCCCACGTACCAGTTATTGGAAGCACCTCTCACTCTCAGTGTCGGTCGCAGGGACTGAGACACCCGCTCTCAACTCCAGGGCCAGCCGGGAGCTGCGTGAGCCTGGCAGGAAGGGTGAGCAGGGAAGGCTGGGGGAGGCCAGCCTGAGGCCTGGGACAGCCGGCAGGACCCTGGTGGGAGATGACGTCAGAAGCGCCGGGGCCTGGCACTCCGGGGGGCTGTGGATGGCACTCAGCAGGCACGGGGGCCCTGGCATAATCAGCAAGGCCCTTGGGTGAGGGGCATCGACGGCCACGGGGGGCCTCCTCCTCCTCCGGGGTGTCCCGACCCTGGCCACTGGGCTCCTACCTGTCGGGGAGGAACCCCTGCTATCACTCTGTTACATGAACACTTGCTAGGTGGGGCACAGGTGCTGGACGACGAGCCACCTTGGCCAACAGGCCACAGGGAGCGTGAAACGGAGAAGTCGACACGCACACCCGCCCCGGAGGAGCCGCGGGGAAGGTCGAGGCAGGGCGCGGGAGAGACGCAGGGCCCGGCCGCTCCAGGCTCGCCAGTGGACCACGGGCGGTTCCCGAGCCGGGGCCTGATGCGGTGCCCACGGCCCGGCCGCTCCTCGGCTCAGACTTCAGACGTGTGGTTCAAGAAAACAAAACCACCTAAACTTCTAGGTTCCTGCTCCTTTTCCAAGCCTGGTTCTCCAAGCTCCCCTTGATTCTGCGAGATACCTGGTCTCCCGCCAAGTCCCTCTCCAACCGCACGGGCGCTCAGGGGCGACGGTCCGGCCCTGCGCGGTGGCCCTGAGGCAGCCGAGCCATCCCCTCGGCGGGGGCGGCCAGCAGGAGGCCGGCGTGGACCCCCGGGGTGGGGGTGCTGAGCAGACCCTGGCGGCGGGGGCCGTATGGGCCCCGATGATTCCAGTTGCCGGGTGGCCGCTGTCAGAACTGGGGCTTCGAGGAAAGAAAACACACACCCCACCCCCCGATTCCTGGTTTAGAGACTGAACCCCGGGCATCTGCTGAGATCGCATTGCAAAACGTCTTCGCTCTGGAAGACGCCGGGGCAGGGTGACTCTTTCCAGTTAGTGTCCGCTTTTGAGGCGCTCAGACTCGGGGGCCCGTCACGCGAGCCAGGACAGCCATCCACGAAGAACGGGCCCCCGGGACTTAGAAGGGGCGTTGAATGCCGCTGCGGCCCCCAAATCAGAGACGGAGCTCAGGCGACCTGGGGATAAATGGGCTCTGACCTGTGCCCCCTCGGGTGCATCCGGGGTGCTCCCCTAACCCTCCCCGGTCTTTCTCCGGCTCCTCTGGGATAGCACCTAGCGGAACAGTTGGCTCCTGACCCTGGGCCGAAGAGGAGCACAGTGGGGACCCCGCATGCCGCCTGCTGCCGGCCCCAAAGCCCCGCCACGTTCCTGAGGAATTTATAGACAGAGAGGCCGCAGGCCCCGGACGCGAGGAACGCACTTGCTGCCCGAGCACGGCTGGTGGATCAGAGACGGACGCGGCATCCGTCACCCAGGGCTGGATTCGGCCCCCGTGCACGCAGGTTTGCACAGACGCTCCCGTCTCAGGCACGTACCACAGGGTGGCCCCCAGAAGTCTGGACTGTTCCACGGTACCCCGGGCCACATGGGGACCTCACACTGTAGGACGTGGTGCCTGGCCTGCCAGAGGATGGAGGAGAAGCCCACGGGGGCGTGCGACCTCCCAGCGGAGCTGTGTGTGTGAGGGTCTGATGGCCTGGGACGGGCCAGGACATCCGTCCTCGTCCTCCAGCTGCTCAGAAAGAGGCCACAGGTTCAGGGACCTTGGTGGGTGGGGAGGACCCCCAGCTCCTGGCAGGACAGAGCCAAAGCAGACCCCAAGGACGGTCCCTGACGAGCAGGGACGAGCGGAGATGTAAGCGTAAAGCGGGGGGGGGGGGGGGGGGGGGGGGGGCACAGGAATTCCCCGCGGGCTGCCACCAGAGGCCCCAGAGGCAGGACCCCCGCAGCAGGTACCCACCCTCACTTTGAGAAACAGCTCCTGGCTTAGGCCAAGTGGGCAGTGACACCTGAGAGTGGCACACCCAGAGCCAAGGGGGCGGGGTGGAGGGATGCCGCGTGGGCCCCCGCGCCCGCCGTCCACCAGGCTGCGCCCGCTCCACGCCGTCACCACCAGGCGCACCGTGTCCCCTTCAGGTGTCCGCTGCACCTGGGGCTTCCTCCGGGGCCGGCGGGGAGGGGTCCACCAGGTGGGGCCCCAGTTCACAGACGCCTACACCTGGTGCTGGCTCCCGAGAGCCCCACGGGGCCCGTGACCAGTTGCACACCCGGTGCCCGGTCCCTGGTCGGCCCCGACCACGCTCTGCATGTCCGTCCCCCAGGCCTACGGCCCGCGAGAGGCTCCAGCAGCGCCAAACGAGATTGTCGAGATTGTCGGAGCCCCTCTAAAGCCCGGGGTAATTGCTTCCAGGGGGTTTATGGTCCCCGGGAGTCGCGAGCCACGCCCCCTCGGCCGGGAAGGCCGCATTTCACCACCAAGGACACGACCCTGGGTATTTACAGACGGTAATGAGACTGTCCACTGCTCGATGTTGCCATAAATAAGCGGCGAAACTGCTGAGTTTCACGCAATTCTCCCTGATTGCCTGGAAGGCCCCATTATTTTAATAAAAAAACTAATCAGCAGCCTCCCGGCATCTCGGGCTCCGCGTTAATTACGGAGCGGAGGCGGCGCGGCGGGGCGGGCAGGGCGGGCAGGGCGGCCACGGACCGGGGCCCCTGTGTGCTGAGAGGAGTGGCTTAAAAGGAAGAGGAAGGGAGTGTTCGCCTTAAAAATAACAGCGATTGCGCAGGACGTCCGTCTGACCCACCGGACAGACCCCACTACTTCCACGGGCCTTCCCGGATCGAGGCAGCCACCGGCCTCCTCCGCGCCGAGGCGTCTTGGTGTCCTGGGGACTGGGACGCGGCCGCGCACCGCCTGGCGTCCCAGAAAGTACGGGGACGCTGGGGGAAGACTCGGTGCCAGACTTCCTTCCCTCTCTCACCCCCTAATGTCTTCTGTCCTGCGCCTTCCTCCTGCCTGGAGCACGGATGTGATGCTGGAGGTGGAGCAGCGGTCTTGTGACCATGAGGCTACAGGCAGGAGGACAAAAGCTTCATCCAGGATGACGGCTGGACAGAGAGACAGGCAGCGCCGAGGCCCTGCAGGCAGGGGTTGGAAGCAGCTGCTTTACCCCACGCTGCTTGTTATGCAGGAAACATAAAGGGACATAAAGCCTGGGGGGCTCAGTGGTCGAGGGGCCCAGGGCGTGACCCCGGGGCCCCGGGATCTAGTCCCGCGTCGGGCTCCCTGCATGGAGCCTGCTTCTCCCTCTGCCTGTGTCTCCGCCTCTCTCTATGGGTTTCTCGTGAATAAATAAATAAAATCTTAAAAAAAAAAAAAAAAAGAAAAGAAACCTAGAGCCCATTTGGTGAAGAAACCATTGTAAGTTGGGCTTTATTTAATCCCTAAGCAGTGCATCCAAGAATAATCATTACTAATTGAAAGAAAAAAACAAGGCCCCTGGAGGAATTTGAAGTTGGCCTCGTTTGTAACCGTGCGCGCCCTGGAACCTGGACCCCGCACCTTCCCGGGCACGGAGGAAAGGCACCCCGGACGCCGGGTGGGCCCCCCGACCTCACCCAAACCCCAGAACAAGCCGCTCTCAGCCCCTGCTGGGACCGCTCTGCGGGCTGCAGGAGGGCCAGAGGTCAGCAGGGGGGTCACCGGGGCTCGGGGGCTGTTTGGCAGGCTCTCCTGACGGGTACCAGCAGAGACCCAAGGGCCCGAGAAAATGGGGGAGTGGAGCTGGGGGAAGGAAGTGAAGCACTGAATAGAGCCTTAGGCTTTAGCTGCAAACTCTGCACTGATCTCCAGAATGAACAGAGGCGGCTCCATCCCATTTCTGCTCATTTCCCAGTGCGGTTACCTGGGGGCACGCCCCGGGGCCGCTGGCCCTCACCACAGGCCCGCCCCACACCCCCCGGGCGTCTTCCCTCCCGCCACCCTTGGCACCGCCTTGGGTTCCGAGCAGGAGGGGTGGGCAGGGGCTCCTCCTGGCATTCACCCCCTCCTGCCCACCTGTCGTCTCCATCAGCTCCAGGGAGCTCCGCACGGCCCTGGGCCAGGGTCACACTACGTATCCACGGGATCCCCAGAACCGGCCGCTGTTGAGACACTGGCCAGGAAGGGGGAGTGGGACGGGCAGCACCAGAACCCTGTCCTTCCCCGCGGACCCCGGGGCTCCAGAGGGGCCACGGGATCCGGGGGCCCGGCGTCCCCCTTCCTCCCGCTTCCACCCCTCAGGCCATCGCGCCCAGCACCCTCCCCGCCTCCCTGGCACAAGGAGCACACGGCGGAGCCCTACAGAGTGAATCCAGGCCCTGTCGCCAGTCCTCTGGCAGATGTCGGGGCCCCGGGGTCCTCGGCCTGTCCCCGGCCACCTGGTGGGGTTCCAAGGGCACCAGTGGGAGGGTTGGGGTCTCTGGCTTCCTGTTCAGGTTCACAGACCAACCAACCACTCTCTGCAGGAGAAATCGTGGCGCTCCTGCCCATCCCCATCCAGCCAGGGGTCCCTCGCGTGCCCCAGGCTCTTGGGACGGTGACAGGTGGACGGAAGCGGGCACGCCGAGCATCAACAAGCAGAACCTTCCAGACAGGTCTGCCCAGGAGTCATCCGGAGCCACGAGGGGCAGGCAGCCGGCGGCCTTGCTCCCTGTGACGTGCCCCGACGGCCCCACCCTCTTTCCTGCTCACATCCGGGGAGTCTGACCCCAAACGGGGTCCTTGAAGCCACACAGCAGAAGCCCTTGCTGGGGGCGCGCCCGGAGGCTGGGGCCAGCGGAGCCTCCGCAGTCCCGTGGGAGCCGACACCGCCGGCCTCCAGGCCAGGCCAGTCCCTTCAACCTGTCCCGGCAAGGGTCACCAGGCCCGTCACTGACGGGAGCCCCGGGACAGGGCACGGGGGAGGGCTGACTCCTGCAGCCCCAGGCCCCCACTCGCGCACCCCCTCAACGTCTCCCGTTAGCGGGCCCCACGCTGACAGCAGGGCCGGGCGGCAGCCGCGGAGCCTCCGAGGGGCTGGTGGGGGGTGGAACTGGCGGGGGAAAATGTACTTTGTAATAAAGCTGTTCATAAAAGGGAAATGCCATTTAGAGGCTCCGTTTCTGCGGGGAAACAGTCTTTATGGCCCTGTGTGTCTCGGAGAAGCAGGCGCCTCCCGGCTCCCGGCCCCGGCTGGGCCCGCGTGGGGCGTGGGGCCCAGGTCTTCGCGGGGACCGTGCCGCGCGGGGGGGTTCTGTGAAGCTGCTGTTTAGAGGGAAACCAGGTGCCTCCGCTCCCCCGGCCCCCCCGGAGCACCAGCAGGATGGGACCCCAGGAGCAGGCTGGGGCGGCAGGGGGAGACGAGCGGAGCGGGTGGGGGGCAGCCGAGTCCTGCCTCCTCCAGGGGGGAACCAGGATCCACGCCTCTCGCTCGGTCCTGCCCCTAATCACTTCCTCACTCCCCTCGCGCCGAGTCTGTGCTCCTCACCCTGCGACGTCCCGCGGTGACGTGAACGCGGGCGCCCGTCCTACAGGGCCCGGGGGTGAGCACAGAGCAGCGGGGGCTGCAGCCACCTCCTGGGTCTGGAGCCCCCGTTCCCCGGGAGTCTGGACAGGAGGGTCTGAGGGCACCAGGCGGGGGGAGGCGGCCCGGCCGCGGGTCAGGGTCCCTCACGTGGCTGCACCGAGCGTGCCTGAGGCTGGAGACGTCACGGGGCTTCCCCGCGGCCAGGACGCTGGGGGCCTCCCGCGTGGCCTGCGGGTCCTCGCGGGGTGCAGCCGGGTTCCGAGGAGGCTGCCTCACCTGCAGGGCCGGGAAGTCTCACAGCATCACAGCCTCCACGTTCTGGTCACCTGCCGAGACCCTCCAAAACCACAGAGACCAGCCCTGTTCGGGGACAGAGGGCAGGTTGCGGGGCGGGGGGGGGGGGGGGGGGGGCGGAGGGCACCTGCTGGGTCTCTGCGGGGCAAGACAGACAACCCTGCTGGGTCTGTCTCTCTCTCTGTCTCTGTCTCCATCTCTGTGTCTCTGTCTCTCTCGCCCCCCACCCTGGGACATGAGGCAGCCCCGCGGAGAGACCCGCGTGACAAGGAATCCAGCGGCCGGCGGGGACCTGAGGCCACCAGGAGGCGGGGCAGGGGCCTGGAAGCGGGCGCCCCGCTGAGCCCGAGAGGCCTGGGTGGGGGACCGTGGCTACCCCCACAGACACCCCGGGTCCTGAGCGTGGACGCAGCGAGGCAGGAGCTGTTCTCAGCCACTCAGCGTGGGTGACAGGAGCCCAGCAGCAGACGGGAAGACACCCTCGTAGTTTGGGAGTCGTGGGACCACACGGGTTCCTTCAGAGACACTCAGAGATGCGCTGCTGCACCTGGGGCTGGCTCCAGAGGGCCCAGGTACAGGGAGGGGGTGCCCCGGCCCTGGGGCGCTGGCGGAACAGCCCGGCCCCCGCCCCATCTCTCCTGGAGGCCCCCGGCTGCCTCCCCACGGGCCCCACGGGCAGGACCCTCCGGGGTAGAAGGCCTGGCTGCAGGGCAGTTGGACGTGAGGATGGGACGGGGACAGGTGGGGGCCCACTAGGGGTCCCTGAGCTGGGGGCTGGGGGACCCCATAGCCCCTTTGTCCTCAACACTGCCACCCCCTCCTTGGTGAGGGAGACCCCGGAAGAGGGGCCACCTCTGTCCCCCCCTGCACCTGACGGTCCCTGCAGCCCTGGCTGTGCCCCCACCAGCCCCTCTCCATCCAGCAGCCTCCTCTGCGGGGGGTCGGGGGGCTGGCAGCCGTGACCCGGGGGCAGAATGCTGGGCTGGACATGCAGACAGACTGATGCACGGCCCCCCGACTCCACCCCTGCAGGCGAAGCCCTGGCCGGGGGTCCCCTCAGCCCCTCGGCCCCAGGGACCTCATTCCTGCGCTGCTGCGTCAGCCGGTGGCCGCGAGGTGCCGTCCAGCACCGTGCCGGTCGCCCCGGCCTCCAGGGTGTCTGGTCCCTGTACTTGCCCTGGGATCAAGAGCCCAAGGCCCCTCCACCAGGGCTGTGAGGGCGGAGGGCCGCGTCCCCCTGGCCACCCAGAAAGCCCGCCCCGTGGGCACGTGAGGGTCGGGAGGCCCTGACCTGAGCATCCGGCGCTCCCACCTGCGCCCCCACAGCACCCCTCCGAGCCCCCCACCAGGCGGTTCCCACTGCCCAGCCCGCTCCTCAAAGGGGGAAAGTCTGCAGAGGCGGACTCGACAAGGAAGCAGGCGGCCCCAGCCCGGGCCCCGAGGGCAGGTGAGCAGGTGGTCCATCCCGGGCAGGGGATTCCTGCCCCCTCCTGGCCTCACCTGGCTGCGCTGGGGCCCGAGGAGGCCGGCCCCGTGGAGCCCACCTGCCTCCATCCCGGTCGCTCTGCGTCCCGCTGACCCACCTGGAGCCTGCCGGCCTCACTGTAATTGGCAAGGCAGCGGGAGCACGGGATATTTTTAATAAAAATTAGGTACAAGCAGATACAGGGGATTAATAGTTGTATTATGATTTTATAGTTCTCCACATACAGCGGCGTGGAGGAGACAATCAGAGCAGAGCCATTTCAGGCGGATAAAATGGGGCATTTATTTTTAATGGAAAGAGAATTTCAGGACTCACCCAGCCGTGGAAGGAGAGCTGCTGACGGCCCTCACCGGGTGGAACAAAGACAAGGCTGGAGGTGTGCGGCGTCCCCCAGGAGCCCCCCGCCCGGGTCAGCAGCGGGAGCCCCGGTTCGCCGGGCACCAGAGGGAGTCACCAGGTGGGAATCTTCAGCCCAAACTCAGAGGGACCCGGGGTGGAGCCTCGCAGGCATGGGTACGTCTGAGCCTCAGTGTCCCCTTCTGAACAGCAAGGAAGGGGGGGCTCTTAGGAAAAGCAGGGGCCCCTCAGAGGCAAGCGAGGGTGTCATCGAGGGCGTGACCCACAATCACTGGGGAGCGAACACACGTTGGGCACCTACTGGCCTCCCTGCAATCACAGCTGTGCCTCGTCTGCAGCCCCACCCTGCTGGCAGCACCCCTGGCCCCGGGGGTCCGGCCCGAGGTCAGGCCCGGGCACCGCTGTCCCTTAGCTCCCTGGCAGGAGCTCCGTCTCCCCAGGAGCCACCGGGCGGCTTTGAAGCTCACAGCTTGAAAAACGCAGCGTGGGGTGGAAGGGAGCCGAGGGGCCAGGAGCCCCCAGGGCATCGCAGAGGGTGGCAGCTGGCCTGGCGGGGGCACAGGTGGGCAGAGCTTTGGAGACCCGGGGGTGGGAGCGTGGACGGGACCAGGGCACCTGAGGGATCCATCCCACCTGGTCCAGCCTGCAGCCCGAGGCAAGGAGCCCCCAAGGAGGGGTCATCTGGCCACAGGATCGCTGCCCGGATGGCCACCTGTGCCCCCACCCGGCCTTCCACAGAGCCCGGCTGCCCACCAGGGGCCTCCCCTCAAGCCCAGGGGGTGAGCGACAGGCACAGTTCACGGGACACAGGCCAAGCCCGATCCCCACCCTCCCGCAGCCACCACCTGCTAGGACGCAGGATGGCCCCCGAGCACGGGCTCAGCACCAGCCGGGGTTGGCAACACCCAGGGGGGTCCTCCGGGACCCGCTGTGATCTGGGGACCCAGGTCCTCTCCGTGTTACCCCGAGGAGCCCCGAGGAGTCCCGAGGAGCCCCGCCGTGCGGGCCCGAAGCCAGCTGGCCGGCCGACCGGAGCCGGGTGATGACGTGCCAGCGGCGGCAGCAGAGCTCCCCCGGGCCTTCCGAGGGTGCCGAGCCTGGGTTAGCACCAGCCCCTGAGGCCCCGGATGAAACGCAGCCTGCGCGGCTCGGACACGGCAGCTGACTCAGCTGCGAGCGGGGCCGAGTCCGCACACGGGACCCCCACCCGGACGCACGCGGCCCCACGAGTGAGCGAACCACCACCGATCAATCCACGGAAACGGGACCCACGTCGGAGCCAGCGCCAGCCGAGGCCCCCGCGCCCGGCCCCCCAGAACGGGGAGGAGGCAGGCGTGGAGCGCCCACTTTCTAAATCACACAAATTAATTTAGAAATCAGAGGGGCTCCCGCAGCTCGAATGCAGATTCCAAAACAGCTTAACAGATTACCAAGCCCCTTTAAGAAGACAAATTATGCGGCTCCTCCGGGCCTGCTGGTTAATTATGCATGCGCCTCCGAGAGCCTCGTGAAATATTCACCAGCTGTGGGTTTGCACTTGCCACTCGCAGCCTCATTGCTGTGCGGGCCCCAGCAGTCGCGCCCCACGCCACCGCGGCACAGGGCGCCGCCAGCCTTGGGACCTCGGGACCCACAGACGCCCGCCCCTCCTGACCGTGGACCTGTCACATCCACGTGGGCGGCCCGGGCGCCCCGGCCACGGGGCCTCCCCGCCGGTCGCACCCGCTCAACAGCCCCGGCCTGTGGGTAACGGCGGCCGGTGCCAGGCGGCGCTCTTCCCGGCCCTGGCCCGGGCCTCCCCTTCCCCACCAGCCCCTCTGCACCTTCCCGTAAGCGGGGTCTGTGTCCCCCACAAGGGCCCCTTGCCTCGTCGTGTCTTCCTCCTGAGTGTTCGGGGGGAGCCCTGGAAGGAGGTCCCAGCCATGGAGCCGCCTTCCCGGGCCAGGGTTGGGGCCGCCTCCGTGGCAGCCTGCTGCCCAGGGTCCCAGAGGGTCCCCCAGGTCACACTGGGCACCACAGCCCCCGCACAGGGAGACGGTCCTCTGAGCGCCCCTGGGAGGGTCAAGTGAGGACACGGGGGCCCATCACCCTCCTCCTCTCCCAAGCTCAGCAGCCCGGGGGGCTCAGCATCCTGAGCAGCCACCGTCCCCTGGAGCCCACCCAGGCCCCCAGGCTGCCCCCCTCACCCCCTGGGCCACCAGCGTTCACCAACTCCTTCTTTCCCTCACACTGACTGGGCACCAGCCCCTCCAGGCCTCACGTCTCTAGTCCCTCAGCCCCTGATCCCGGGCACTGTCCTCAGCACAGGACACTCGGTCCAGACAGCACCAGGCCGGTGCGGGCCGGTGACTGTGAAGCAGGTGACACTAGGTGACGGTGTAGCCAGGCCAGAGCTAGGGCAGCCAGACAGGTCTTAGAAGAAGCACCCTCTCCGCTGCAGTGGGGTCACCAGGGCAGTGCCCCCACCTGAGAATCTTAGAATCACCCTCAGAGTCAGAGGGACCCTCAGCTGCCACCAAACCAGTCTGCCCTTGATGGATGGGAAAGCAGAGCCCTGGGCTCCAAGGAACCCACCTGCCCCCAGGGCAGCAGGGCCACCCACCCGAGGACAGGCCATGCCAGTCCCGGGCCCTCAGGCTCCCGCTCCACCTTCCCTGCCCCCCCTCGGGCTCCCAGGGCTCAGACGGAAGGAGAGATCAAGCCCCGGATGTCCTTCACAATCGTTCCACCCGATGAAGTCCACGTTAACAAGACAAGGACGGGGCCGCGGCTGTCGTCTGCTGGCACCCACGCGTCCCCACGCGACTTGGGGCATGCACATGGCTCAGCCCTGGAGGCCCCGTGCTCAGAGCGGGTGGGCTGCTGTGCACACACCCACACGCATGTGCACACAGGCATGCTCGCCAGTGTGTACGTAGACATGTGGGCACATCCATGCACACACGTACACATGCCTATATGTGAACACACACCCGGGTACGTGGGCACATACACGCACACACACATGTCCACACGTGTGCACACTCGCTCCTAAATACGGCCACATGAAGCCCCGGAAGCTGCTGACAGAAATGCCATCGTGTGGCTCTTCCACGGGCCCAGGTGGGGAGCCACTGACCAGTGGGGTTCGATTGCTCACGTCCCTTTCCTTGCAGAGAAGCTGAGGCCAAGGGAGGGAAGGGGACTTGCTCAGGGCCTCCCAGCAAGCTGGCAGCCAGCCTGGACCTGGGAGTCTTCCCCTCAGGGCTGGGCCAAGTGAGCAAGGCAGGTGCACGCGGGGGTGCAGGGTGCATACACAGGAGTGCAGGGGTGCGGGAGTGCAGTGGCTCAAGGGCACAGTGGTAGAGGGGTGCAGGGGCACAGGGGGGCAGGGACACAGGAGTGCAATGGCTGAGGGCACAGGGGCACAGGGGCATAGGTGTACAGGGACTCAGGGGTGTAAGGGTGCAGGGGTGCAAGGGCACAGGAGTGCAATGGCTCGGGGCACTGGGGTACAGAGGTATAGGTGTACAGGGGCTCAGGGTGCAAGGGTACAGGGGTGCAGGGGCACAGGAGTGCAGGGTGCAAGGGCTTGGGGTTCAGGGGCACAAGGGCACAGGGGCTTAGGGGCTCAGGGGTGCAGGGGCCCCGCAGACCCACAGCCTGCCCTCACAGCGCTTGGGTCCATGCCTGTCCTCCCTCCCTGGACGGTGGCCCAGCCCCCCTGCTCGTGTGATAGCTGCAGCGTGGCCGGCACAGTGGAGTCCGCCGTGTCCTAACTGGGCGCCCACCAGCTAAGCCTCGGGAGATCCCTTGTTTGTGTCCCAACGTCCAGCCTCGCCAGGAAGCAGGAATGTTGGACGGCAGGCCCCTTGCGTCCCCGCCTGGCCCTGGAGGGAGCTGGCTGCTGCTCGGCTCTGACAGGGTACGCACCCCCGGGATCAGGGGCACACGGTGCAGGACAGCCCTGGGTGCTGGGGCCCGAGACGGCTTCGGGCCCTCCAGCCCCGCCCCAGCCAGGGGTCCGTACCCAAGTCCTGGGCAGCACCCAGAGGCAGAGCAAGAAGATTCCGTGCCGGCTTCCCCGAGCCACCTGTGTGCTATCGCTTGCCTCCCCCCCCCCCACCCCGCTCAGATCCCTCTCCCGGCTCCCAGCCCTGCTGGAGGCCCTGCGGGACCCGGCGTAACCGGCGTCGGTGCTGCCCACCCTGCTGCCCACCCTGCTGCCCCACTGCTCTGCGCAAGCCGCCCACCGAGGCCACCCACCCGCCACCACCCCCCCCCCCAGGGCACCTCTGGGAGCCCAGAGCAGCGGGCGGTTGTATAGGACAGCCTTGGCTTTCTCTTCAAGGAAAAGACACGGTCGCAACGTCCAGAGGGAGGCGCTGGGCCGCGTGTGGGGGCGCCGGGAGCCGGCAGCAGGCTCCCCCAAGCCAGTGGCGTGCCTTTGCGCTCACTTTGGAAACTGTCAGTTCAGCAGTCTGGCTAACTACCTGCTCGGCGGTGGCCTTAAAACTGTCCACACTCATAAATCACCCCGAGATTTAAATAAGCGCTGGTGGCAGGTAATTTCTCAGAACTCCCCCACACTCGCGCACAGGATCGTGGGTGGAGTGGACAGAAAGTGAATTAAGACAGGGCTGAGGACAGAGCAGCAGCCCGTCCCCAGGGGCGATCGTGGAGGAAGGTGGGCGCTTGTGTGGATGGCGGTGGGGCCCAGGCCCGTCCCCTGCCGAGGCCCCCACCCCACATCACAGACGCCGCCAGCTCGCAGCCTGCCCACAAAGCCTCCTCAGACGGGGTCTGCTCTAACGTGCGGAGCTTTCCTCCCTCTGGGTTTTCTGGTTAACAGCGGAAGCCTTTACTGAAGGCAGTACTGATGGGGGATCGGGCACCGGGCAAAGGAGTAGCCCACAAGGGGCTGTGTCCAGGGCCCCCCAGGGCCACCTTTGCCCCACACGAGTCACAGGGCATTGGTCCCAGGAGTGTGGCTAGAAGGGGGAAGGAAAAAAATCGCATGCCTCCTTGAGACAGTTTCCAAGACCATCCCCACCCCAAAACAGAAGGGGGCCCTCCGTGTCCACCCCCCTGCTGTGATGCCCGTCCATTCATTCAGCAGACTCTCAGAGCCCTGCCTGAGAGTCTACACTGTGTGATCTGAAGTCAAGGCTGTATTTCAGCTGGGATGTGGGCTCAGTGTGCGCTGGGACCAGGGCCTAGTGTGAGCTGGGATGTGGGCTCAGTGTAGGCTGGGAGGTAGGCTCAGTGTGGGCTGGGCCCAGGGCTCAGTGTGGGCCGGGATGTGGACTCAGTGTATGCTGGGACCAGGACTCAGTGTGTGCTGGGATCAGGGCTCAGGGTGGGCTGGGATGTGGGCTCAGTGCGTGCTGGGACCAGGGCTCAGCATGGAGCAGAGTAAGAAGTCTATGGCCCAGGCTGAAAGGAGGTCTGAGCTGCTCGTGGTCTCACAGCTGGTGACAGAAATGCTGCTGGACCCCGACATGCTGCTCTTCCCCGACCTGTGGGCGGTGGCACCTGCTCCAGCTGCCTGTCAGCTGACCACAGGTCATCCCATCCCCTCAGCCTTAAGGGTTTGCAGACCACGAGGAAGGTGAAAAGCACCCCCGTCCCTGTAGCCTGTGTCTGGTCGGTGGGTCCCTGGGGGCTCCCTGGACACGGGCCAATGAAGGGACGGCCAGAGCGCAGCCACCCAGGCTGCAGCCCCGCTCGCTCCTCCTGGGCGGGCCGCTCCCCACCGCCCAGAGGGAGAAGGTCCCGCCAGGCCCCGCTGCCCCAGAGTGGGGAAGGGACCGGGGCTCCTCCCGACTCCCACCCCCGAGCTCATTCCCGGAGCCGCCCCAGGGGACCTCCATCCACCTTCCTGTTCCTTTGTAGAGCTCCCGGCAGGAGGACCCCCAAACCCTGCAGGGCAGTCATCGGGAGCACCCCATGCTTCCTTTAAAAAAAAAAAGATTTTATTTATTTATTCCTGAGAGACCCAGAGAGAGAGGCAGAGACAGGCAGAGGGAGGAGCAGGCTCCCTGCGGGGACGCAGGACTCGATCCCAGGACCCCCGGCATCACGCCCTGAGCGGAAGGCAGACGCTCAACCCCTGAGCCACCCAGGTGCCCCGGGAGCACCCCATGCCTCCTGTCTGCTGCCAGACGCTCTCAGGAGGGTGGTCTGCACCCATGACGCAGCACCCACCCTCCCCGCCCCCAGGGTCGCCATGAGGAGGGGGCCAGGCCTCTTCCCAGAATGCATCTGGCTCCTGGCACAGCGAAGGGAGATGGGGAGGGAGGTGTGACCCTGAGGCCTGTCCTCACGGGAAACCCACTGCCCCTGCGCCTGGGCCTCCTGGGGGCCCTGACTGCTGCCCATTCGCTCCAGGCCTGGCCAGGTGGAGCCGTTCATATGCGGGCAGGGGGCCGGCCCAGGGCCGGGGGTGCTCCCGGGGAGGGCGCACCCCCTCAACAGGCTGTGGTTCCTACGGGGCATCCCCAGAGGCCTCCGACGCGGGGGGAGCCTGTGAACTCCGGGTGCCCCGTCCCGCGGGCCACTGCTCTCCTCCTCGTGGGTCCCCCCTTTGGGAAAGGCCCTGCCCCCACTGGCTCCCTCCCGCCAGCCTGAGGCCAGGCCTGCCAACCCCTCCGTCCCTCCCGTGTCCCTCCCGCCAGCGGGACACGCCTGGCCTCCTGGCCGGTCCTCCGACGCCACCTGGTGGCCCACCTGCCCACGGCCACGGCCAACCACCGCCGGGGCCCCTGGCCTGGGCTGCTTCTGGGCCGGCCCCACAGGACAGCCGTCCTGGGCCTTACCTGGCCGGACCCCTGGGCACAGGTCCGTGTCCCCCGCCGCAGCCCCGGCCCGGCTGGGGAGCGGCCCGGGCTGCGCAGTTTGCTGCAGCAGCGCCCTGGCCTGGAAGACGAGTCTTGCTCAGCACAGGGAGCTCCATCCCCCGAGGGCAAAGGCAATAAAAGGCACATAAATGCAAGAAATTAGAGCTGGCCCAGGCGGAGAGGGCCCCATCCTGATTGCTAATCAAATTCCCATTCCTGGAGATCTTTAAAATCCTCCCTGTGCCCTGTTATTGTCTCGAAAGAGCTGTTATCACTCGTATAAAAAAAACTTATAAAAAATTCTAATCAACACTGGTCTGAAGGCACAGCGCCCCGCACCCCGCGCGCAGCCGGGGGGGCCGTTTATGAGGCATTTCACGCCTCAGGCTGTCCCCTCAGCCTCGGAGCTTGCATCGCCCATCAAAGTGATAAAGAGGGTGTTTGTGACTCAAAAGTTATTTATTAACACGCAGTATTTTCCACACAGGTCTCTGGGGCTGCGAGGACAGGCCTCCCCAGGCTAAGGGAACCGCGTGGGCGCAGGCATGACCAGCAGCGAAGCGGGGCAGACCGCGGGGGATGGGGTGCAGCCCCCAGCCCCCAGCCGCCGGGTCCTCCTGCGGCCACCCCACGCCCAGGACACGGCCGTGACCCCGGGGCGGGCAGGGAGCCCGAGCAGCCCCCGGGGGCACCCTGCCTGCTCACCCAGCTGGGGGCCTGGCTCCCCCGTCCAGTGCTGACGCACCGCACGGACTTTGCAGCCCGCCTTCCCTGGACCCGGGCCCGGGCCACCCGCCCTCGTGGGGATCCATGTGGCAGTGACGGCGGGGACCAGGCTCCTGC
Organism: Canis lupus familiaris; assembly: GCF_011100685.1. Taxonomy (NCBI): domain Eukaryota; kingdom Metazoa; phylum Chordata; class Mammalia; order Carnivora; family Canidae; genus Canis; species Canis lupus. The sequence continues at coordinate 72,556,434 of NC_049229.1, forward strand.
CCCCGCTGCTGCCTGGCCTCTCTGCCGGGTGCCGAGTGCCCGGGGTGAGGGAGGGCACCACACTGGGGGCCGCAGCCCTGGGCAGCCGAGGGGACAGGCTGGGGGGCAGGGGACCAGCGTCCCCGCTGCCCTCTGCAGCACCCGCCCTCCGCAGCCCCACACTGCAAGCTCCGCTGCCCCCCAGGGTGTGGGTCCACCTTGGCCTGGCCCACACACACCTGTGGGGCGCGGTGGAGGCTGTGGGACGTCCCCGCCCAGCACCCAGCTGCTGGGGAAGAGGGCCTGGGGGCTGCAGACAGAGGCGAGTGTGAGGCACCAGGATACATTTAACACACGGTGCTTCTAGGGTGATGTCCCCCCCCACACACACGAAATCTCATCGAGTCGCTTATGCTCCAGCGTGAAGCTCCTTCCAGCCGATGCCCCCCCACCCCGTGTGCTGGACACCCCGTGCTTCCCCAACCTCGTGGGGCCTCTGCAGAGGGTGCCCTCCTCCCTCGGCGGGTCCTGCAGGGGACCTTCCCAAGGAGCCTTCTTGCTCCCAAAGCCAGGAACCCACCGCGGATGAGGGAGGCTGCCCGAGGGACCCACCCCGCAGGTGGGCACAGCCTCGGTGGCCCCGGGGCCCCAGGAGACTCTGGATCGCCTGTGCATAAGCGTGATGTGGACGCCTGGACCACGGCACAAGGAAATCTAAGAAGGCCGCCCTGGGCCGTGCCCGTCCACCCGGGACCCAGAGAGGCCAGTGTGCTGTCCAGGGACAGGCTGCAGGCTGGGCTCCCGGGTGGGGCTGGGCGTCCAGAGGCTCAGGCTGCTCCCCGAGGCAGAGGCAGAGGGCCAGAGGCCAAGCTGGGGTGGCCCCGAGTGCCCCTCACTTACCGGGGGCTGTCTCTGCTTCTCCGGTGCCCACTGGAAAGTGTGTCGATGATGGGTGGGAGGTCCCTCAGAACACGGGGTCATGGCTTGAGGCCATTGATGCTTCCCAGGGAGGCACAGAGGGCACTTGTGCCCTGGGGCCTCTGGTTGCCTTCTCTGCCTCCCTAACCGCCAGCAGACGGGCTCCCACACGGGGGCATTTGCTCCTAAGACCCCTTAGCGGCCCACAGACACCCAGACCCCCATGGGGGCCAGGGCTGGTAAAGCTGGGGGTACAGACAGGCAGGGGGGCCTGTGCCGTGGGCGGTACTTGGTGGGGGCAGCCACCCGCCCAGGCTCCCGTGCAGGCACCTGTGGGCAGGTGCTAGGGTGGCGGCGGCGCCTGGAGGGAGCGAGCACCCGGGGCGGGGGGCGCGGGGGCACCCAGGCCCAGGGAGGAGCAGCACGGTGCTCACTCGACTGCCCGGGGCTGGGGCGCCACGTTGCCTGGAATCCAAACACTGACACCTGTAAAATCCCCCAGAAGGGCGGGCTGCGGGGCGGCAGCGTGCAAGAAGCTAAGCAACACCCCTCGGACGAGGCGGCGGGCGGGCTCGCTGACGCGTCGGAGAAATCCATCCCGTGGACCCCTGCAGCCCCGCGCCCTCCCCGGGCCTGGGCCCGGACCACAAGGCTCCATCCTGGCTCGGGGCGGGAAGGCGAGCCCTCCCTCGGCGGCAGAAAGGGAACCATAGCTCAGCGGCGAAGGGCAGGTGCCCCCCCCCCCAGATGACGGCTGAGAAGCCTCGGAGCGCTGGCGGCGGCTGCGGGGTCCTCCGGGTCCCGGCGCTGGAGCAGCCGGGGAGGGGGGCGCGCATTCTGGAAGCCCAGAGCCCCTCCCTCAGACCCCCACCGCTCACATGCTCTTGGGAGGGGGGTGGGGGGGTCCCCTGCCTTGGGTGTCCCCAGAGCCCTTACCAAACTGGGGGTGCTCCCCTGTGTACAGAAGGGAGGGCCGCCAGGGTCAGGGCTCGCCGAGTTCGCCACCCCCAGGTATGGACCAGACCAGGCGCCCCAGCGACGACCCGGCGCCCGGGGGTTATGGCCACACCAGCATCACCACAGATGCTCTAGAAATGCAGGCACGCCCCCCCCCCCCCCCCCCCCCCCCCGGTCCCGCAAGAGCTCAGGAACCCAGATCCCGTTTCTGCAAAATTCCCAGCCAAATCACCCAGGCGCACACGGCCAAGGAGCCCCGCCTGTGTCTTCGGCCTGGGTTCCCGAGTGTGACGTGGGGTCCTGGGAGCTCAGGGGGCCCTCCATCCCCACAAAGTCCCTGCCAGGCTCCCCACCCCACACTTCCCGGCTCCAGCCTCTCGTTGCCCCCACTCCGGCCACCCCCCGCCAGGGCCTCTGCCCAACTTCAGAGCCACGGCCCCATGGCCCGGGATCCAGCAACCGCTTGGTGGGGAGGGTCCTGACTATCGTCTCCAGCCCCCACCTGGGCTACGGGGACCCTGCCTGGACTCCACCCCCCAAGCATGGAGCACGAGGTCCCCACTGGGTGCCACGGTCCTGGGTGGACGGCAGGCGGGCCTGCGCGAGGGGTGGTCCGCGTGACCCCGCTAAGGCCTCCTGCGGGAAGGCGCCTGCAGGCCTCGGGCCCCGCTCCCCACCCGCACCTGCCTCGGGGCCCCCGTGGGCACCTGGAGTCGCTGCAGCCCCTTACACCGTGTTATACAGAGAAGGCTGCGTAAATGCTCTAAATAAACCCAAAAAGGAAAATAAGACTGTTTTACCACTGAATCAATTCACCTCTAATTTTAATGCTCTAGAAAGGTGTTTTATCGTAATGACCCCATTATTTTCCCATACGGCGGGCAGCAGCCCCCTCGTTCCCGGCCTGCCCGCCTTGCCCTCCCTGCCGGGGCTGCGGGGCTCCGAGCGTTTACGGCCAGCCCTCACTGCGGGCTGATTTTTATAGAAGATTCCACTGTTCCAGTTAATAGAAAGTCTAGCACTTAATTAGCCTCCATCAGCTCGTAGGCTGGCTCGGCGTGGGCGTGGGCGCGCGGGGGCCGACTGCACACACCAGGAGCCGCCTTCCTGCCCCGTCATCCCCCAAACGCGGAGCAGGAGCGCCGCAGAGCCGCCAGCAGAGCGGGGACCTGGAGCGGGAGCCCCGCGTCCTGCCCCCAGCAGCTCCCTGACGTCCTTCCCGCCAGGGGACCGAGGCTGCCTGCCCCCCACCCAAGACGTCTTTGTTCCAGCCACACCTGAGCACACACATGTGCAAGCATGTGTGCACGTGATCCCTGAGAGTGAGCCGGGGATCCCGGGAACGGCCGCTGGCGGGGTGCCGAGGGACAGCGGGGGTGGCCCAGCTGACCGGGGTGCTTCCTGTCACCCCTTCCCAGGCCCGTGGGCTTCAGGCTGACCCGCGTGAGGCGGCGGCAGGACACGCGGGGCAGGGTCAGTGGGGGAGGCAGACGTGCCGACTGCGCGGCTCAGCACCAAGGAGGGAGGTGACATCTGGGGGCCGCGGAGCCACAGTCGAGTCTTCAAGGAAGAGGCCTGGAGGCCACCTTGACCGTGTGTCCCCAGAGACACAGGGCCCGCCTGTGCTCTGAGCCTGCAGGTGAGGGAAGCCGGGGGGGAGGGGGGGGCAAGGGCGTGCGTGCAGAAGGGACCTGGACCCCTCTGAGTCCCGCTGAGCAGGCCCCCTTCGTGAGAGTCCTCGCCCACCCTTCCCCACCCTTCCACCTCCCGAGTCTCCCCTGCCACCCGCGTACCCTGGAGGACGGGCAGGGCCGTCACGCGCCCCCGAGGCGCCTCTGCCCTCCTCCAGTAGAACTAAGTCGGTTTCTCGTTTCACAACCTGAACAACAGCACCTGGCCACCACCCAGGGGCCCCCGAAACAAACCTCCTTGCAAGTGGGGCACCAGAGCCGTGTGCCCTGACTGGGCCCGAGCTCGCCCCTTCTGCTCCACCTGGCTGTGCACGCCCGCCCCACACCCGCTCACCCTGGCAGCGCCAGTGCACGGCACCCCCGTCACCTGGTGAGTGACCTTGCCGTCGGGGGGCGCCGGCGCAGGCAGGAGCACCGGGGGCAGGAGAGCGGGAGCGGGGGCGTAGCCGCTGGGACACCGCACGTGGGGGGCGCACCTGCAGGACCCACCTGGAGTCGCCAGCAGCCCGGCGGGCAGTGGGCCCCGGAGGCGGCCTCGGGCACGTCCGGCCTGAGCGCCGTGTTCCGTGGGCAGAGGCGGCGCGGCGTTCCGTAGCGCTCACACCCTGGCCCAGGCCTCCTTGAGGTGAAGCCCACATGGGCCGTGGCCACCGGGATGCCCGGCCTGGGGCTGCCCGCAGAGGTGGGGACCCGGCAGTCCTCGCTCCGCAGTGATGGGGGCTCGGCTCCGCGGAGACCCCGCCAGTGGTCAGTGTGGGCTTCCGCTGGAGGAGCCGGGGGTGCTCGCCGGCCACGCCACTCGCGGCCACGCAGTCCGGGGCGTCCCGTGAGGCTCTCCGGGCTGAGGGCTCCGCAGGCGTGACAGGGGGACACCCATGCTCTCAGGCACAAGTTCACCCGCCTGCGTTGAGTCCACGCGACTGTAACCCCGACACCGACCCCGACCCCACAGAGACTTGGCGCTTCCTTCCAGACTTTAAATACCTCTCTGCTCTCGTTAGCTGCGACCTCTGCCCTTTGGCCCAGGCCTGAGAGGGTCCTGCACCCGGCCTTCCCTCTGACACCCTCCCCGTGTCCCCACGATGTTCCTGGGGGAGCTGAGTGGCCCCCGCAGCCAGCGGCGGAGAGGCCTGGCCAGCCGGAGGGGCCCGCCACCCGCAGCTTCACCCGCGCCCCGTGCTCTGTGCCCCCCGCCCCATACTGGCACCCCGGGGTGCCCGCGGGGGGGGGGGGCCCAGTCCCTCACTGTGATTTTTCAAGGGCTACTTTTTAAATTACTTTTTCACTGAAACTTTGTGGCTGGTCTCATCAGTAGAGAAAAGCCCCGAAGCCCAGGGAAGTTGTCATTGAAATGCAAATGGCAGCGCCTCTGGCACATCCAATCAATTTTGTTACTAATAAGAAATGGAAATAGGAGCCACAGGAAAAGCAGGATTCCGGCTTCCGCTTCCGATTCTGCTCTGAAGGCCTCAGCACTACCCCCAGGCCGCGGGAGCCACAGGTTCCTGTCTGGCTGCCAGGGAGGGGGACCCCTCCCCGAGGGCTCAGCCTGTGCCTGGCCCCCAGCTGTACCCCCAGCCGCACCCCCAGCTGTATCCCTAGTTGTACCCCCAGCTGTACCCCCAGCTGCAGCCCCAGCCGCACCCCCAGCCGTATCCCCAGCTGCACCATAGCTGCACTGTAGCTGTACCCTTAGCTGCACCCTAGCAGCACCCCCAGCTGTACCCCCAGCCACACCCCTAGCTGTACCCCCAGCTGCACTCCAGCTATACCCCAGCCATACCCCCAGCTGCACCATAGCTGTACCCTAGCTGTATCCCTAGCTGCACCCTAGCAGCACCTGCAGCTGTACCCCCAGCTGCACCCCAGCTGTACCCTAGCCGTACCCCCAGCTGCACCCCCAGCTGTACCCCCAGCTGCACCCTAGCAGCACCCCCAGGTACACCCCCAGATGCACCCTAGCAGCACCCCCAGCTGCACCCCAGCTGTACCCCAGCCATACCCCCAGCTGCACCCCAAGCTGTACCCCCAGCTGCACCCTAGCAGCACCCCCAGCTGCACCCCACTTGTACCCCCAGCTGCACCCCAGCCATTCCCCCAGTTGTATCCCCAGCTGTACCCTCAACTGCACACACCTCCACAGACTGAGCCAGGAGCCCAGGAAGCAGCTCCTCTGCCCCAAAGGGGAGCCGTCTCCCTGTTTCCCATGACCAGCCTCAACCCCTCAACCAGCCCATGTGCTCTCACCTCCCCAGGTCCCCACACCGAGTGCCTGACCCCGGATCGGGACCCCTGGGCCTCAGGCTCCCCCCGCCGCTCCCAGCCCCTCCCAGGCCCCCTCCCAGGCCCCCTCCCAGGCCCCTGACCCACCAGCACGGCCACTCCCACTGTCCAGGAGCCTCCGGCCGCCCTCCCCATGCAGAGTGGACACGAGAGCCGTGCTTCCAGCTCTGGCCTCTGGGATGTCCCCCATGCCTGTCTGGGGACAACAGCACGGCCGCTGTTAGTTCTCCTGTTGCACGGACACATGTGGGCGGCTCCTGGGACCAGGGCAGGACTCTCCACAGTCAGCTAATCACAGAGGACCTCCCCCCATGAGGCCCTACGTGTGAGCTGAGGGGGCTGTGTTGGGGTGACAGAGGCTAATGGCTCTGGGCCACCTGTTAGCGTGACCTACCAATGCCCTCCGGCTCGCGTGGGCCAACCAGGTGCCCATTGCTGGCCCTCACGGGAGGTGTCCCAGGGTGGGGTCTCCTGGGGGCCGCGGCCACCACCACGGCTTGGCAGAGTGGCACCTCTGTGCCCGGCAGGCGTGCACTGCCCAGGTCCTCCCGTGGAGCCTGCCAGAGACCCCTGTCACCACGATCTGCCACGGGTACCTCCAGCGCCACAGCTGGCCCCTGGCCCACGGCGGGGGGCTTCACGGGAGGTCTCCACCTGGTGTCTGGTTTTGGAAGGGGCCACGTGGTGAACTGAGTGGGGACGGGGCGAGACCACCAACCCTGTGTCCTGTCTTTGGGGATCGTCCCGACTTCTGCAACCACTCAGGGGGTATGGAATGACTCTTGGCCAGGGTGGGTGGTTTGGAAGCTTCCACAGGTTTCTTTGGCTTTGTCGACCGTAATGGCTTTCACTGCACAAGCCAGGGAAGCAATGAAGGGCCCTGCCAGCGGCTAGTGTGCAGCCCAGGTGTGCGCCGGGGGCTCTAACATCACGATGGGAGGCCCGCGCCCAGCCCCCCGGCAAGGAGGCTTGGGCCCGGGTGCATGTGTCCCCGTACGCCCTCACGCTGACCGTGGCCGCGTCTGGGTCCCCTCGCAGCAATGCCAGCACCGAGGCCAGCTCTCTAACCAACAGACCGGCCTGGGGACGCGCCGACCTGCGCACGGCAGGAGGGTCAGCAGCACCCAGACACCCGGGGAGGGCGCACTCAGTGACAAGCGCACCTGGGCCATGCGGGTGGTGGGCATCGGGTCCCGGGCTGCCGGGCCACTGCCAGGCCAGCTCCGACGCGGGCAGCACCAGCCCCCTGGTGCCCCAGCAGCCCCCGCGGGGGTGGGGCAAGCCGCTCTTGGGCAGGGCGGTGACGGGCGGCAGGTCATGCAGTCCGGAGACGGGGAGCAGGGCCCCCCAGTGCCAAGTGTCCAGGAGCCGTGAGGTGCAGGCTGCAAGGGAGGCCGCCAAGGCCCTGGTGCAAACCTTCACTCCCGGAGCTCGCCTCAGGGCCCTGTGTGGGGCGCGTCCCTGCAACGCCCGAGAACCTGTCAGCCCAGGGGGTGACACTGGCGCCTCCCCACCGGCCTCGGTGAGGGGGACAGGGAGGCGAGAACACTCCGCGAACGCCCATCACTTCTGTGGACCCAGCACCTGCCCACACCTGAGTGAGGGGGAGGCCCTGGGGCCCGTGCCACGTCCCCGTGTGCCTGCGACGGGTCCTCGGGCCCCCAGCCCAAGGACGAGACACCGGGGCACCCACACGGCAGCGCCCTGGGGCCACGCGGCCACCCCCATTAAAGCCCAAACAGACGGCCCGGGGGGCTGGGCGAGCCGGGGAGCTCCCCCACTCGGCGTCCCCGCCTCCCCAGCCAGCCCCCCACCCCGCCGGAAAGCCAGCTGTGACAGGCAGCTTTCCGCGGCCCCTCGCTCAGTTATGGCTTATGTACGGCCCCCCAGGCAGCTGGCTCGCGGGAGGGACCGGCTTTATAAATAAAATTTATCATTGTAATTATGGCTCCTGTAGAGAGCTGAGGACTTTTACAGCCTCTTGGAGGTCATGAATAATTTAGGAGATGGGAGAAGGGGCCGCTTCTGTTAGTGCACAATGGGGCCCAGCGGTTCCCATTATCGCAGCTGTTGGAGACAGATGACTGGGGCCCCGCGTCCCGCGGTTCCGACTGGCGCGGGCCCCCGGCCTCGGGGCGGGGGGCACCACCCGGCAGCCCGGCTTCTGCCTGGGGGCTCCGGCCGGGTGGCGGGTGGCCGGGCGTGGCCCCAAGGGCCAGAGGGTCCGTGCTTCAGCCCGGGAACCACGCGCCGCGGCCATGGCCAGGCGCAGCTGGCCTGTCACCTCAGGCAGGACCCTCCGCCCGCACCTGCGGACCAGCAGGGAGGCGTCTCCCGGCAGCTGCAGGTCGCGAGCACCTTGCTGGACACGCAGGCCAGACGCCGCGCTCGACGTTGCCAGCTCTCCCTCCCTCTGCGCCTCCGACCCCAGTGTTACCCCAGAATCAAGGGGAGTCTTTCAGAGACCCCAAGGGCAGGAAGCATCCTTTGGTTGCCTCCTGTTGTGGAGGACTCACTACCTCACTGTCAGCTGTTCCTCTGCCTGGTTGAAAATCCCACCGCCGCCCCCATGTCTCCCACAAAGGGCGGCCTGTGGACCTCAGCCTCGGCCCCCCTTCTGGGTCCCACCCAGCGTGTGCACCAGCCCGTCCAGTGTAAGGCTCGTGCTCTCCCACCCCCGCCTCTCCTTTCTCCCGAGCCCCCCACCCAGCCACAGCCTTCACTCTCCGATCCACCAAAGGGCTCCGGCCAAGTCCGGGGGGGATGTCCCCCTCCTCATCCCTCCTGGCCCCGCAGTGGCACCGAGAGCCCTCTCGCTTCTGCCCACACCTGTCGGGACCCACAGGCCCCGTGCTCACCCTGGAGGGTCCAGGGCCCATCCTCGGGCCCCTCCATGCCCCTGTCCCGGGCACCCCAGGGTGGCTCCGCCAGCCCCACAGCTCTCCTCCCTGAGAACGGCCGGGCCATTAGCTGCAGCTGCCATAACCAGGTGCCACAAACAGGGTGACTGGAGCAAAACAAACAAGGGAAATTAATTTACTCCCTGCAGGGACGCAGCCCTGTGACCCAGGTCGCACGGGGGTCGCACGGGGCCCACACAGGGGTGAGCGGGCGAGTGCCCTCGGGCAGTTTCCCCTCAAGCCTGGCTGGGCCACCTGCCCACGCTGGACCCGGCCCTGGAGCCCGGCCACGGCGACGGAGGGGCCGCATCCGGGCCTCGGCTCCCAGCGCCGACCTCAGGCTCCCTCATCCAGGTCCCGGGACGCCTGGTGGGCCGGCCAGAGCTGGGCCAGCACGGAGGCCTCTGTGACGCTCCCAGGCCACGCTGAGTCGCTGGGACCCCATTACAGAGCCCCGCGGTCCCCCTGGCCTCCGACGGACGTCGGCCCTGCCCTGGCTCACCGGACCGTCGGCGTGGGGGGCTATGGGCGCCCTGGCTGCAGCGGGACACGACTCCGGCGTCCCCGGTGCGACGGCCACCCGACCCAGCGAGCCCAGTAAAGCAGACTCCGGCCCGGTGTGGGGGGCCTCGTCCGATCCGTGGGAGCCCGGGCAGCGCTCGGAGGGGAGAGAGCTGCACCCTCCGACGTCCTCCGGCCGGGACCTGGGTCTGCCTGGCCCATGGGCTCGGAGCGGAACCTGCGGTGGCCCCGGGTCTGCAGCTGGCCGCCCGCCGGCCCTGGGACCTCGCAGCCCGCACGAAGTCTGGGTGACTGGTCCCCCGGGGCGACGTCTACGCGCACTCGTATGCGGAGCCGCCCGCCTCTCTGGGGAACCCTAATAAAGACCCCCAGCCTTTTCTCTTCTAGGCCTCACAGCTCTTGGAACCACATGGGTTCTGGGACGTCCTGCCTCCCCGAGAACCCGCGGCCAAGCGAGCACAGCGCTGCGTGCCCAGGGCCCGCACAGGGCAGGGGCACAGTGAGGATCCGCAGATGGGAGGCCTGGCGGGCTGCAGCGGGTCTCGGCGCTGCCAGCGTACGGGGGAGTCGCGGCGTGTTGCCTGGGGTCCCCTCGCTGGTCTGCAACCGAGCCAGGACCCAACCCAGGCTCCTGGCCCCCACGGCGCCTCCCCAGGGGCACGGGGACCAAGGAGCGTCTGAGGACTCCCCTGGGCCCGCCTTATCTCGCCCTGCAGACGCCAGGCGGGTCTGAAGCTCAGTCGATGCAGGGGCGAGCAGAGGGCGCCGCGTCTGACCAGATGAGGCCGGACACGTTACCAGGCCCGGGCGGGTCTCGGGCCACTGGGCCGGGGATCGCCAATAAATCACCTGGAGCTAGCTGCTGCGGGAGCAGGCGACGGGGCTCCCGAGGAGGGCCACAAGAGAGCGGCCCCGGAGCCCGGCCGGGTGCAGGGTGGGGACAGGGCTCCTGTAGCTCCAGGACCTCAGGAAGCCAAGCTGCAGGCAGGACCCCCCCTCCCCAGCCCTCCCGGGCGGTATCCCCAGAACAGGGGACACCAAACTGTGTCCCTTTGATAAATGAAGGTGGAAAGAGCTTCCGTGGAACAGAGCCATGCCTGTGCATCCTCCGTCCACGCCACGGCTGCTCCTGCCCCAGGAGGCGGAGTCAAGCCCAGGGAACCTGGCACGTCGGCCATCTGACCCTTTAAAGGGGGTCTGCTCCCCCAGCACGGAGACAGCGCGGGGGCCGCGCCCCCACATGACACCTCGCCAACCTCCGCACACAGCGTGCGCCAGCGCTGCGTTCCAGGCGCCGTGGCTTCGTGGCCCGCAGGGGGCCCCGGGACCCAGAGAGGCCGTCACCCCTTGGCTCCCACTGCCCCTCCTGGCCCTGGTCCTCCCAGATGCCCCAGTGACCCTGCAGCGCTGCCTGAGTGCCCAGGTGGGGCGTCTCTCCACACCTCCTCAGGCTCCCCAGGACGGGTTGACCCCTCTGGGATACACCCACACCTGACCTCCTTGTCCTGTCTCGGGCCTCACCCCATCGGGCTGCCCCGTGTTGCCAGCGCGTCGGGAGCGGGCGGGGGACACTGTCCTCAGCCCCGGATGCAGGCCACCTCAGCACCTGCGCAGCAGAGCAGCTGCCATTCAGACACAAGGAGCCCCAGCCCAGAAGGGACCCTGGGAAATGCTGGTCCCTTTGCCCTGCCGTCCCCCTCTGACCCGAATGCCAGCTCCGCCTGCCAGGCCCATGTGGGGCTCAGCCCTGCACCCCAAATCAGCAGCATGGGATCCATGCTTTGGCTTTTCACCCTGAGACCCCAGAGCAGGATGTAGGGGGTGCAGGGGTGAGAAGCAGGGTGGCCTCTCCCCACCCTGGGGCTCCTCTCTGGGGCAGGGTCGAGCCAGGCTGGACTCAATGCTCACCGGGCCTCTTACAGCCCCCACATCACCCCACCCTTCTGCCTCCCCGACCCCCGCTCTGCCTCTGATTCCAGCCATGGGCTTCCAAGGCCGCAGAGCTCTGGACCCAGAACCCAGGAGGGCAGGGAGGGGGCACTGACCCCGTCTCTTGTCTGTGTTCAGGGCCTGGGAAACCAGTAGCTCCGCTTCTGCGCCCGGGGCCAGCGGCCTATCCGCAGGGTCACTGCTATTTCTGCCAAAGGGGAGAGGTAATTATAGCTCAGCTCTTGCCAGCTGGCCAGGCTCTGCAGCCCTGCAGAGGGGCCTGGGGCGGGGACGCAGGCCGGCCACAGATTGGCCCCACGGGCGGCCCGGCAGCAGCTCCAGGCCGGAGCAGCAAGGGACTGGACAGGCAAGGGACCGCCCCCCCCAGGGGGGCAGGGGGGGCGCTGCAGCCAAGATCGGGCCAGGACCACACTGAACCCCTCTCAGGGGAGGACGCCACAGAGCCTGGCTTCGTGGACCCAGGAGGGAGCCAGGTGAGAGCCCAGCTCAGGGGCATAGGTAGAAACTCACTTCCCATTTGGGAACGAAGCTTCCAGAGTGGAGATTCCCAGCAGAGATGCGGGCAGAGAACCTGCCACGGGCAGGCGAGCAGGTGGGCAGGTGGGCAGGGGCACAGGTGGGCAGAGGGCGGGCCACACTGTGCGGCCCTGGACAAGGACTGGAGGGGGAGGGCGTCCATCCCATTCACCAGGGACGTGCGGCCTTTCGGTGCTAAAATGGGCACATTCCCAAGCCAGCCAGCGTGGTCAGTGACCCCAGAAGACCCAGGCCCCTCTGAACCTCACATCTTGTCTGAAAAGTGGGGGTGGCGGGTGCTCGCAGGGACGCCTCAGGGGCCTGGCACTCTGCGCCCTTCCTCAGCGGCCTGGCCCCAGCCGAGGGTCCGTGCGTGCTCCTGCCTGAGGCCTGGCCCTCCTCGGGTGAAGTGGGAACCCGGCCAGCCCCCACAAGGTTGGGGGGCGCGACTCTACAAATCGGAGCCAAGTGTGGTCTCCTCGGAAGCTGCCGACAGACAGGATTCCCGTCATTTTGCAGGGGCCGAGGCCGGGGGGGGGGGGGGGGGGTAGCGTCCCGCTGAGGTGGGTCCGCACAGGCACACTGGAGTCGGACCCGGTCACTCCGACGGCCGGCGCGCTCCGTTAGCCGCAGCGTGGCCCTCTCCTGAGCTGACCGGCCCACCGCGCACCTGGGTCACCCTTTCAACTCAGAACGCAGCATCTACCGGGCACCCACTGCGTGCAGGTCCCCCCAGGAGGGTCAGCACATTCTCTCCGTCTTCGCAGCGTGCTGGGCGGTTGGCGAACAACCTCCATTCTACACGAGGGCCTGGGACGCGGGGTGAGGGACCCACCTGGGTCTCACTGTGGCCAGGGTCTAGGCTAGGGTCCACCTCCTCCCTCCCTCCTGCCTGGGGGCTGGAGGCCAAGGCCGGCCGCGCCGCACTCTGGGGCGCCCCCCTGCACCCAGCGGACACCCAGCCATCCCCCTGACCCGTGCCCTAGATGCGTGTCCAGAGATGTGGGGGAGTGTCCTTGGAGGCTGCCAGGACAGCTCCGTCCCCGTGTTCCCAACTCCAGGCAGGCGCCTGGGCTAGCCGTGAGCGAGCGGTCAGCCGGGGTGTCCCCGGGGGCTCTCCTCTTGCTTAAATCAGAAACGTGTGTTATCTGGGCAGCTGCCAGCCTGCTCTGGGCCGGCCCCCGCCCCGGCGCCCCGGTCCTCCTGAGGGGAGGCCAGCTTGGGGGTGCCCATGGCCTCCTGTCCCCTCGTCCAGCTGCAGGAAGGCCTCAGCGCCCCCCCAACTCAGCCAGGCTGCTGGGGGAGGGGGAGGCAAACGGCCCAAGGCACGGAGCCCGCGCTGACAGCTTCCTCCACGGCCACCCGAGGCCGCGGCCCCGCGGCTGTAATGGAAACTTCCCAGCGGGCCTGTGAGCGGACGGCTCCGGTTCCCACTCTGCGAGGCTCTGATCGCCCGCGGACTGGGGGCCGGGCAGGTGGGCGAGGCCACGCAGGGGTGTGGCACCTGCAGGAGCCCAGGTGCGCCGGGGTCTGTGTGTGAGTGTGTGTGCGTGTGCATGGGGGGCGCCGTGCACGTATGTGGTGTGTGGACCGTGGGGTCCTAGCTCCAGCCTCTCCAGCCCCTGACGTGCTTCTCCCACCTGCGCCAGCCCGGGGCCCCCCTGGAGGAGGTGTCACCAGGACAGGTGAGTGGGAGGATCCCGGGCTGTGGCTCTGCTGGTTCAGCCTCCAGAGCCGCCGGCCGGGAGGAGACCCTCCGCCTCCCCGCGGCTCCCCATCCCCTGAGCCCCGGGGTCCCGGGGGTGAACAGGCAAGGTGCAGGGTGTGAGGGGTGACGGGGGCGGGCGTGGGTGCCGAAGCCGCTGCCGGCCACCGTCGGGGCTGAGGAAGGCCCCCTCCCCATGCAGGGCTGCACTACTCGGGGGTGTCCGAGGGACCCCTGGTGAGGATGGAGACGCGCCAGCGGCGGTGGTGGTCAGTGGGCGTGGGGGCGAGCAGGGCGCAAAGGCGTGGTCGGCCTGGCCAGGGCGGAGCCGACGACCCCACCGGGTGGCACCACACAGCAAAGGCAGGACAGCGGCCCGGCCCTGGGGCTTGCGCTCTCGGAGGTGGGGAGCCTGGTGGTCCCCGTGTACAGAGCTGGGGCCGGGGGGCGGGGGGCGCGGCTGGGCTGGAGAGCCGGGGGACAGAGGCTCAGCGTCAGCGGGCCACACCCCAGAGACCATCGGGGATCTTGTGGATGCACGGCCTCGGCCAGCTCTGTGCCCCTGAAGGACGGCGGGCGAGCGTGGGGCTCCCCACTCAGCACCCCTGACCCGCGGGCCTGGAGCAGGAGCTCCGGGGACGGCCGGGGGGCCCCCACCCAGAGATGACACTGGGCAGCGCTGTGCTCCGGGCTCCGGCTCCAGGGACCGGCAGGCTCAGTGTCCCTCCCCCAGGCGGAAGCGAGTGTCCCCTCCACGGAGGTGACTGTCATGGGGAGGCGGGCCCTCGGGGCGTGTCCTCGGGGCCCAGGGCGGTGGTGACACTCCGCAGGCCCCAGGCCTGAGCTATTTTCCGCCCGTTATCACCCATCTGTCCGCGGACACTCCTGTTACACGCTCGCTGCCAGAGGCCCCGGGGCCTCCCCGCTCCCCCGCACGGCCCTGCCCTCGCCCGCCAGCAACAGCAGTGCTCGCCTCCTGCTGTGCGACTGCTGGGGAAACTGAGGCCCAGGCAAAGGCGCGGCCAGAGAAGGCCCCGGGGAGGGGGGACGTCCTCACATGGGCAGAGGGTCCTGGGCTCAGCGCCCCAGCAGAGCCACTGTTTCCCTGAGGGACGGAGCCCGGCCCCACCTCGGGCTCCCCCTGAGCCCCCGACACGCACAGCGAGCTGCCCTCACCAAGCCCACGAGCAAGTGGCTGCTGTGATCCCACTTTCAGCTGAGTAGACCGAGGCACGGAGAGCCTAGGGGGCCTGTCCAAGGTCACGCGCGGTCACACGGGCACGCGATGAAGCTGTGGGACCCACCCGGTCACTGCCAGGACACACACAGACACACTGCACACGCTGCACAAACACACATGCACACAGGCACAGTCATACAGACACACTCATACGTGTGCTCACGTGCACAGGGCATGCACCACAGGCTTGTGCGATCACACATCCCCACACTACACACTTACATGTGCACACTCATGTACATGCATACAAATAGCATGCACAAGCATGCACACACATGCTAAGGTGTATGTGCAGTCACCCTCGCACACACAGTGCACACACATACTTGCACATATATACATATGGACACATGCACACACTCATGCTCACACACATGCACATGCACAATGCTCAGACTCATGCTCATGTGCACACACATATGCACACGCATGCCCACACATCTATGCATATGCACACTCATTCTCACATGCGCACACATATGTGCACACTCATGCTCACACGTCTATGCATATGCACATTCTCGTGCTCACACAGGCACATACGTGTGCACACGCATGCTCACATCTATGCATATGCACATTCATGCTCACACAGGTGTGCACACATGTGCACACTCATGCTCACACACACACACACACGCATGCACACTCACTGCTGTCCCCAGCGCAGGGCAGGAGGGCAAGGTGCTGCAGGGCCCCCAGCTGGGTGCTGCTCTGCGAGCCTCTGGGCCTGTTTCCTTACCTGGGAGGCCAGCAAGTTCTTAAGAGAAGCCGTCCTCCCTCTGTGTCCCCTTCCCTGGGCCCACGGCTCCTTCCCTGACCCTATTTGCAATAAACACCCAATGCTGAGAAGGAAAAAACTGCTCCCTTTAGAAACAGTTGAAGCTGCCCGGGCCGTGGAGGGCAGACATCATTATGGGGTTCTGCACGGCTGTGATGTGGACGCCTGCGGGGTCCGAGGGCTGCAGCCACCCTGTCGTGTCACATCCCCGGGGAAGACTGCATGGGGAGGGCCCTGCTCACTCCTCGGAGTGGCCCGCCCCCTGGGGGACCCTGATGGCACCATGCTGAGGACACTGCGGGGGCCTCCCCGGCAGCCCTGCTCAGCCCTGGGCGGGGGGTGGACATCCTTGGAGGATACGACCAGAACGCTCCTCACAAAACCCAAATGTTCACCATGTACAGCTGGCAGGAGCAGGGATGTCCCCGAGGAACCCAGAGCAGAGAGTCCGGGAGGAGCCTGGGACTGGGGATAGGAGGGGAAGGTGGCCCCCACGCCCCCCCCAAGTCCTCTCATTATCCGGGGGGAGGGGCAGAGGGGAAGCCCCAGCCTCAATGTCCCCACGTGGACACTGAAGGGCGTGAGCAATCACGGGCCCATGGGCGGAAGTGGGGAGGGGCCACCTCACACCCACTAAGTAAGCGAGGCAAGCCTGGCACAGGGCTGGATGGAGATGGAGAGACGGAGATCAGAGAGTCCGGGCAAGCCCCAGGGGCGCCCCAGCAAGGCCCGGCCCGGGACCCCCTCCCTCCCACCCCGGGGTCTCCCCATCATGGCCTCAAAACACTGAGAGTGACATAACACACACTTCCTGAGTGGTGGTCGTGCCTTAAGACGGCAGCCCCGAAAGCTGATGACAGGGACACTGGCCGCCGGGGAGGGTGCAGGGGGCTCCGTGCTGGGAGGAGGACAGGCCTGACTGGAGAATTCTCCCTCCCTCTCCTCCGACCAGGCTGCCCCAACAAGTCATACAGTCTCCGCTTCTCCTAGGACCATGTTCCAATAAATGAGGACTGCAGGGCGAGCCTTGAGCCCCGACTCCCCGCCAGAGACGCGACATCAGACCAGGACGAATGGAGAGGCCGCTCCGGGCTCGCCGATGCCCAGGGCGGGGAGGGTGAGGCAGGGGTCTGCACAAGCCTCCACCCCGGGGTCCCAAAGCCAAGTGCACCAGGGTCGGCGATCTGGGCGCCCACTGGGGGCAGGGAAGGGGGAGCAGAGGCAGGACGCATGGCCCCTGTTCTTGCCCTGAGCAGCGCGGCCCCAGGAACCCCTGGAGAGGGAATCACCAGGTGGGGAGCTGCGGGCTCGTGGCTGGTGGCTGGTGGCCCTGGGCCGGTTTGGTCTCACAGAGAGGGTGCGAGGGCCCTGGGAGGGGAGGGAGACGGTACACTCAAAGGTGCAAAGCCAGGGCTCAGGGCAGGGGTACAGCGAGTGAGACTGCAGGGAGGGTGGCCCAGGAAGTCTGAGCCCCTGGGAGAGCGTGGGCGGGCAAGGCAGGGGGGCAGGAGGGGGGTGCTCTGGAACAGGGCAGCAACAAGTCTGGATGCTGCCCTAGCAAGGTCACCTTGCAGCCGGGGTGGGGGGTGGGGGTGAGGGGGTGGAGACAGGACGGCCAGGACATCCTGTGAGGGTACAGCTGGGAAGGGCGCAGGCCAGGCCAAAGGGGGGCCCGACTTCAGACCTGAGTCCCCACCTAGCATGTGTGCTCGCCGCCCAGCCAGGGCAGGCCACAGGCACAGGTGGCCCAGCCAGGGGGAGGGGGCAGCTGTGAGCAGGGCCACCCCAGGACTCAGTGGGTCTCCTGCCCCCCAGGAGGCCAGCAGCAAGGCCTCCCAGCCAGGAGCCGTTCCACATGGGTGTACTCACACTCAGAACAGCCTCTTGTCCCCATTTTACAGACGGGGACGCTGAGGCTCAGAGCGGCCTGGTCACCCCACATTCCAGCGTGGGTGGGAGGGCAGCCCCTGGGCAGGCACCTGTGTCCAGGCTCCGTCCCTCCCCAGCCTGGGTCTCAGGCTCAGATCCCCGCCTTGTCCGCGGTGAGTGACAGAGGCCCACTGTGGGGCACAAGCCAGGCGCTGACCTCGGATGGCCCGGCTCAGGCCCACCTGCCCCCGGCACCCAGGCCCAGAGGAGAGCCAGGGGCGCCGGGTGCTGGGATTCGGTGAGGTTCTGTGCAGGCGGCTCGGACGTGAAGATGGCCCTCGGTGGAGAGTCACAGTTACCGTCACCCTCACCATCGTTATCACGGACACCGTGGGTGGGGGCACAGCGGGGGCGGGAGACACAGGCCCGTGCGGCCACTGACCACAGCCGCGGCACCACGAACACTGCCGTCCGGGTGTGATGGCCCCAGCGGCTTGTTCCAGCCCCGGGCACTCGGGAGCAGCCCCAGGGTCACCCTGCCAGGCTGGCGCTGCAGGTGGGGCAGGTCCACGGGGTCTCCACACCCCCGCCCGTCGGGCCCCCACAGGCGTCGCTCTGCATAAACCCAGAGGCGGTGGCGGGGATCCTGGCCGTGGGGCGCCTCGTCTCCAGCCCCTGGGGGCTCACCTCGGCCGCTTCCCTCTGCCTCCCACCCCCGCCCCAGGAGGGCGACAGGAGGTGCCCCCCGTCCATCCTGAGGCGGAGCCGGACAGAGCGCCGCGGCGTGGAGCCACAGAGGACCTCGAGGCGGGTGCGGTTCCGGGAACCCCTGGAGGTGGCCGTGCACTGTAAGAAGGGAACCCGGGGAGCAGACCCGGGGCCAGGTGGGGCAGGGGGACACGCGTCCCAGGACCCCCAGAGGGCCACCCGGAGGGCCCGCAGCCACCCGTCCTGTCTCACAAACAAAACCCCAATAATACCCGGGCCGGGGGTCAGTCTGGACAGAGTAACGGTCAACACGACAGCCACTGGCAGGAAACAGCGAATCCAGAGCTGCCCAAATCGCTGTCGATCGAGGGAAGGCCGGTGGGCAGCACCCCCGCGCCCACCCACTCGTCCCCCCAGCACTGCCCCTCGGCTCCTCCCACACCTGCATCCTTCACTGCCCCCTCCCAGATTCTCCCAGCCCCCGCCGCAGGTCCTGGGGGTCCCGCTGCCCTGAAGCCCCTCACGGCCACCTGCCCTCTCCTCCCCTGGCCCCTTGGCTCCTGCTCTGGCCTTTCCCATGGGAAAGAGGTTCCCTGTAACCTCTAGCTATGCCACGTAACAAATTAGCACAGATTTAGAAGCTTCGAGCAACCCACATTTATTATCACAGCGACCCCGTGGGTCAGGGGTGTAGGCCCGGTGTAGCTGGTCGTGTGCTCAGGTCCCGCAGGGCTGCTATCTGGGGCGGGCCGGGCCGCCTCTCAGCCGAGGCCTGGGGCCCTCTTTCAAGCGCACAGAGCTGCCTGCAGAACTCGCAGACCGCCGGTTCTAGACAGCTTGCCTGATTAGGGCAGGCCCACCCCAGATAATCTGGAGACCCTTTGATTGACTCAAAGTCAGCTGAGTGGGGTTTGCATCTTCCGCTTTACCTTATTCTGCGGGGAAGCAGCAAGTCACAGGCCCCCGCACTACGGGGAGGGGACGACAGAGCTGAGGACACCGAGGGGTGGGGCTCACGGGGCATCTTAGATTCTGCGCACCTAGCCGGGTACTGACCCCTGCCGAGTTATGGGTAAAACTCAGGCCCGGCACCTGTTAGGGTCTCCCTGGATGGCCTGCCCTAAAGGTCCAGGCCGGGCCTCAACCCCTCTCCCCGCGGCCGCCGATCCCTAGGCTGCTCACACCTGCTCGTCCCTCCCGGCTCAGCGCTGCCCCCCACGCACAGCCCTGCACTCCCCCGGGAGCTTCCGAGAGGCACAGACCACAGGGCATGGGGCCCAGGTGGCGGGGTGCGCGGCCCCCCGGGGCACTGTGGATGGGAGGGAGGGTCCTGCCCCTGCCGCTCGCCAGGACCCCTGCAGGCTCCTCCCCCAGGCCAGCACGGGGTCGCCACACCCCAGCTCCCACAGGCTCTGACAGCAGCGCCTCTTGGGATCCCCGAGTCCTGGCAGCCTGAACCCGAAGCCGTGGGGCTGGGCCACCCCTGGCAGGGCTGGGTGGCGCTGGGCAGGACGCGGGCCTGCCAGACCCTGGGCTGCCCACTCACGAACCGGGCGGGGCAGGTGTATCTGAGTCGGCCCGTCCCAGGGTGCTTTGTGGGGTCCCGAGGGCACCGTGCAGGCTGAGGATGTGTGTGCCCCCGTGCACCCCCCTGTGCACCCCCAGGCCGGGGGCCCTCCCTGCCCAAGCCCACTCGTGGCTCTCGTTCCCAGACATCGCCAGCAGAGAGCCCGGCACCACCACCAAGGGTGAGTGTGAACCCTCGCCCCCGCCCCCACGCCGTGCCCGGCACCCTCCCCATACACGCCCCCGTGGCTCCAGCCGCCCCCCCTTCCCCACCCTGACAAGGTCACTCCCTCCGCCAGGGTCCCTGACGCACTCCACAGGCAGACCCTCTGGGGTCACTCCCCGTTACTCCGTCCCCAAGGGAGGCTGCCGGGGCAGAGCCAACGGGGGGCTCTTTGGCCAGGAAGCCACCTGACACCCGCAGAGGCCCCAGGCAGGGATGGGGGTGCTCCGGGCCGCGTGGGGACCACGGGAGCACCCCAAGCACCCGCCCCGAAGGTGCCCCCCACCGGGGTGAGCCTCGCTCTCCCTGCAGCCACCCCCAGCCCCGCAGGGAGGGGGCTCACCCGGGTGCCCCTCCCCGCCAGCGCCCAGCCGGCCCCGGCCCCCACGTGGCTCCCTGTTCCTGCGCCTGTCCGTGTGCGTCCTGCTGGTGCTGGTGCTCGGGCTGTACTGCGGCCGGGCCCAGCCGGTGGCGCTGGCCCTGGAGGACCTCCGGGCCCGGCTCCTCGTCCTCGCCCTGCGCCTGAGGCATACAGCCCTGAGCTGCTGGCACTGCCTGCTGCAGCTGTGACGGCCGCCCCCACCCCAGGGCTTCGGGTGTGCAGGCCAGGAGGGCGAGAGCCCAGGTCAGGTCTGGGGGCTTCCAGGGGCCCCACCCCCTCCACTCAGAGCCCCTCTTGTTGCACCTGTCGGGGTCCCCCGTGAGGTTTTCTTAGAATTCCACACCTGCTTCAGCCCCCCCGGGGGCCCCCCAGACCCTCCCTCACCCCCGTGGGCACCCTCCTCCATATCCTTGGGCGGGGCCTGGATGTGGCCACGCGGAGCCTCCTGAAGACAGGGACACCGAGCCTGTACCTGTGGGACCCCTCGGAGATGAAAGTGGCCTTTGCTGCTCCGGGCTTGCGGGGCCTGGACCTCAGAACCCCGTGGAGACAGACGGGTCCGGCTGTTGGGGTGGCGCCCCCCCTCCTGAAGCTGCACGCAGGGCAGGGCCTGGCATCTCCTCTTGTAGGTGGTGTTGGGGTGCCAGGCTGAGCCCAGCTCTGGCCCTTCCCCTGCACCCCAAGGCCTCCGGGACCCCCTCATGCCCCGGTGGGGGAATGTGCTGCCCCCCTCCTCCTCAGCTGTCCACCAGGCAGTGGCTGAGAGGGAGCTGGCTCTGCCCGGACCCCGCGACCTTCAGAACACGGCCGTCTGCGCCCGGACCCCGGGCTGCGCCGCACACCAGCTGCAGGCCCTCTGGGTCCCATGACCGTAGGCAGACGGCGTGCCCCCACCGGTGTTGCAAGGCCCTGGGGAGGCATGTGGTGACAAACTGCAGACCCTGCGTGGAGGGGGACCCCTGAACAAAGCAGGGAGGCCCACGGTCAGACACCAGGAGGGACTGCCAGGAAGACGCCATCCCGCCCAGCAACCTTCAGACAAGTGCCCACGGGACGGCCAGTCCCGCCCCCTCCAGGGGCTTATGCCCTGAGCGCCTGTCCCCTCGACCTCAGTGGGGACACACTGACTTTCTATTAAAGCACACTGCCACCTCTCTTACTGGTCCGGGCGTTCTTACCCCAAGGAAGGACATGGGGAGTCCGCTTCCTCAGCTAAAGTAGAGGTGGGGGCACAGAGGGAGCCTGTCCTTCCGGGCCTCGGGGCTGGGGAGGTGCTTTCCAGGGCTCGGGGTTTGGGGAGCCCAGTGGAGAGGAGGGGCCCGCCTCCAAGAGCGGTGGCCTTCAGGGGGCCATGAGGGGGGTCCAGGTCCCCGCCCTCGCAGACCCTCCAGGGTCACCAGCTGGTTCCAGCGTGACCACGGTGGTGACCGCCACCTCTGGCACCCGCCCAGCCGTCCCCGCAGGACCCCCCCTCGTCTCATCCCACCCCCCGAAGAGGACAGGCAGGTTACTGTCCCCTGTTCCAGGTGGGGAAACAGGCTGGGAGAGGTTGGGTCATGTGCCCAAACCGTGGGGTAGGCACAGGCCTCAGGCTCGGCCCCGTCCAGCCCGGTCCCGACGGGGGGAAGCCCCGCCAATGCCCCGTCTCTGCAACGACACCCCAGCTCTGGAGGGTCCGCAAGACTATGAGCCACGGCTTCGGGGAGACGCTGCTCAGCAGGTGCGCCACGACCCCGAGACGTCCGTCCTCACACCTGGGGGAGCCGAGACGGGCCGGGCGAGAATGGAGCCCCCAGAACACGTGCACGGGGGAGGGCCCCGCCACGGGAAGGCCCCCCTAAGCCCGCCAGTCTCTGAAGCCGCAGGAACACACGCGGGCAGGTTTTTAAATCTCAGAAACGGAGGAAACCTAGAAGCGGGGAGGCGAGGGTGGGGCGGGGACGTGGGGGGGCCGGCGCCCGAGTCCACACCCCGGGCTCAGGACCTCTGTGTTTATTTTGACTTTGACAAACATACATTTAAGGGGAAGACTCGCTACTGTGGATTTCCTCAGCAGAATTAAAGCCGCGCGGCCGCCCCCAGCTGGGAGAAGCAAGGCACCCCAGAGGCGATCCCGTGGCCCTCTCAGGAAGCCTGGGGGGGCCCCTGCCTTTCCTGTCCTGCCCCGGGGCCCCCGTCCCCCGCCCGCTGCAGGGCACACAGCTCAGTCCCACTACGCATCCAGGGGCTCAGCTGTCCCTTCCCGGCAGCCCCGGGCACGGACGTCGGGAGGTGCCGGGTACCCCCGGCCTGGGACAGGCCTGTGCCAGTGACCACCCCGCTCTGCAAGTGACATGTAGGTGACGTCCCTGCCAGCCTGAGCAAGGGGCTGCCCCAGGCCGGCTCCGAACAACCCATGAGTGGCAGCTGCCAGGGCAGACCCCAGCCTGCCGGGGACCCTCGGCTCCAGAAGCCCACGTCCTGCCCCTGCTCCTCCTTCCCGGGGCCTGGCTGGTGGCTGGGAACAGACCGGAGCTCTCGGGGACTGGAGAGTCCCCACAGCCTGTGCATGAGGGCTGGGGTGAGACCCGATCTGCTGGGGGCCTCAGTTATGCCAAAACAAGTCCCGCAAGGACCCAGCGGCTCTGCCTGGCGTCCTCGGCCGAGTGCCTCTGAGACACCAGGAGCCTCATCCACACGCCCGGATCTCCACGGACAGGCACCAGCCGAGCAGCATCCGCACAGGCGACCTGCGGGCCCCCTTCCCTGGCCCAGGCTGCCTGCCCTACTCAGCGCCTCAGTCCAGACCCAGATCCGTGGCCTCCGGACATCCTGTGCCCCCCATCTGGGAGACCAAACCGGCCTCTGGCAGCACGAGGCATGGACGGGGGGCGCCGGGTCTCTCCTTCCCTGGAGGGTGGGAGCAGCAGGACGGTGAGCCCGGGAAAGCAGAATGGCTCACTGAGCCCGGGGAAGGGGGCCCCGCTCCTGGACAGTACTCGGAGGACTGTGTGCGGATGCAGAAGTCGGGGAGCCCTGTGAGGGGGGACCCATAGCCAAGCAGCCCCAGGTTGCTCACCACTGAGCTCTGGTCCCAGTTCCCTACCCCAGCTCCCCCTCCGGATGATGTGTGGATGGGGTTGTGCCCTCTGGGGGCCTCGGTGCTGTGCACACATCAGATGGGAAGGCATCCCCTCGTTGGGGTGCCGGGGCACTGGGGGCACCCCCGTGGGTGGAGATACAGAGCTCTGCTCACACCTTCCGCTGCACACACACTCACACATACACACTCATACTCCCATTGCACATGCACACATTTCCACTCAGGCTCACATGCACTCACATTCTCATGCCCACTCATGCTCACACTCACACCCGTGGACATGCATGCTCACACAGCTCGCTCCCACACTTGTACGTGTGCGTGCTTATGTGCACATGCACACTCACACTCGTACATAGGCACTCACAAAGAACTGCACTCGTGTGTGCAGTTAACACATTCAGATGCTCACACACCCTCCCCATGCAGACCCACACGCATGCACACACACACATCACACACACCCTCACACGCACTTACAGACAGCGCCGTGGCACCTGCCTTGTCCCTCCCTCCCTAGGAGGTAGGACCCCCCAGCCCACGTCCCCACCCCCCACCCCCCTACACTGTGAGACAAACGCTGGGGCCCAGGTTCCTCCCAGGCAGGGGCACACGTGGCTCCCCCAGCAAGTCCTGTGGCACGGGGTGCGGGCTCCTAGCTCTGGCAGCACAGCCACTTCCCAGGATGGCCACCCGGCCACCACCTGACTGGCCCTGTGATGCCGAGACCCAGGCCCGGCCACCCGGGGACTCGGCCCTGCGGAGGCAGTGGGGGAAGTGCAGAGCCAGGAGGTCGAGACACACGGCAGAGAGCTCGTTCCTGCAGTGGGCCCCCTGCTCCCACGCGCTGCTCAGGAGCAAGGGACAAGAGTGGCGTCCGGCCATCGCGGGCTGGGGTCATCCTGGGGACACGGGCTGCTGCCACAGAATGGGGCACAGACTCACGCCTGGGCAAGCCGGTGTGGAGACGGCATCCGGCTGAGGCACGAGCCGCAAGCCCTGCGGCCAGAGGCATCCAAGGGGGTGGGCGCTCCCCGCACCGAGGCTCGCCCAGCCCGTGGCCCCTGGACAGGTGCGCTGCGTGTGCGGGAAGCCCGGAGGACGTCCCGCAGTCTCTGTGTGTCCCCGCGGGAGGGCTGGCGCCCGCCCCACTCACCACCACACTCAGGGCGGGAATGGGGTGCTTGGGTGAGCGGGGTCGCTCACGTCGCGCAGAGCCGAGGGGAGACATGCAAGGCAAGGGGCAGGCAGGGCCGGGCAGACCGTCCCCGGGGTTGGCCCGAGGGCCCTGGGCGGGGCGAGGGGGCATCCAGGGCCGGGCTCCCCTGGCCACAGCTAGATGACAGCGCTCTTCTCCTCCTGGAAGGAGGCGCGGGGGGTCGGCCTGGCCAGCAGCAGCTCCTTCTCATGGACCAGGTTGTCTAGCAGGTCCTCCTGGCGGTAGTTGTGGTAGACTTTCAGGAAAGCCAGGATGGTGATGGCCAGCCAGGCCAGCCACGAGGCCCAGAGGCCGAACTACGCAGAGGGCAGAGGTAGGGTCAGGAGGCCGGCCGGACCCGCCATCCGCCGCCCGGTGCGCCCACCCGCCTGCCCGGGCAAAGGCGCGACCGCTTCAGGGACAGGACCGGGGCGAGCTCCGGGGTCCGCCGCGCCTCCTGCCTCGCGCCACCACCCCTCCTGGTACGTGGCGGCCAGCCCTCTGAACCCCAAGCTGCGCGATGCTCGGGGGGACCCCGGCCCCCGGCTCCGCAGAGAGCCCGTCTAAACACGGCCTCCCCCACCGCTAGAGCAAACCGACCTTTAGCTGCCGTCACCAAACACTGAAGGAGAAACGATTTAATCGGAACCAGGCCTGAGCCACATCAAACAGATTCTCCTTGGGGGTTATTTGTCACCAGCCCCAGCTCACGCCTTCCTAATCTAATTGGTGTAAATGAGGCTGAAGCAGTCTCCACCAAATGTTCATGCAGGTGTCTCTGGCAGTTTCAGCTCCTCTCAGCAAAGAACCTTCGGACCCACTGGATGTCCAACCCCCTAGAGGCTCCTCCCCTGAAGGAAGGGTCCTCAGACCGGCCACTGGCCCCCGTGAGCCCTGAGAGGCAGGTCTGGGGTCCGGTAATGGACCTGGATGCCAGGGAGCCCTGCTCAGCGCTGGAAGGAGCCAGTCCCACCCAGGCACCCGTCACCAGCGTCATCTGCCTGGACACAGATGCAGATTTTGAGAAACAGACCCTCACTGACCACTAACAAACCCTGACGCTCCTGCATCCCAGCCCGCGGGGTCCCCAGAGATGTACCGGAGGGCAGGGAATGCAGCTTACACAGGCTGTCCCCCCACATCACAGGCTGGACCCCTAAGCCCCTCCTCAGACACCGCATCAGCTTCCCCGGCCCGGGAACACCCACGAGCGCCCCAGCATTTTCGGAGGGTGCCCACCTGGCACCAAGCTCCCGACCCGGCACTACAGATCCAGGATCTGATGCCTCATTTCCTTCCACCTGGCCTACAGCCACTGCCTGAGCCCCCGGACCTCACTCCTGCAGCGAGCTCTGGTGCCCGCTCTCCCAGGATGCCCCTGCCTCACCCCCTCTCCACTGCCACCTGCAAGACCCCCTGCTTCAGTCTCGGAGATCCGGCCTCCTCCCACCCCCTTCCGGGAAGCCTTCCTGGCTATACCGCTCACTCAGCTGTATCTCCTCTGCCTGGCCCCACCCTCAGCCTCCCCTGGGGGAGGGCTGCGCTCAGTGAACGTCCAGAGGAATGGACCCCTCCCCAAAGTGCTTGCTTCCCTGAGCACCAGGCAGCCCCCCACCAGAACAGCCCCCCCACCAGAACGCCCCGCCCACCAGAACAGCCCCGCCTACCTGGGCGATGGCAAACTGGTCGTAGAAGGCAGAGTTGTCCACGTTTAGCTCCAAATTGATGTCCTGGAGCTCTTCACAGCTGAAACAGCAAGACGTGGGGTGGCAGGTGACACTGGGACACGGAGCACAGGGAGCTGCACGCAGCAGCCCCAAACAGTGACGCAGCTGTCCTGGCCCCAAAGGCCTCATCCCTGACCCCCTCCGGCCCAAAAGCTGCTGCTCACGCTCCTCTCCCATTGCTATCGCTGCCTGCCAACCCTCCAGCAGCAAACCCGGCTCAGCACTCCCCAGGCCCCTCTGCAGGCAGCCCAGAGTGGGGTCCCCGGGCCTTGCTGTGTGGCCACATCAGAGCGCACTGGGCCTCCGTCTCCATACCCCGGGTGTGCGAGGCCCTCTTCTCTTGTGAAGGGGCATTGACATGAAGGAGGCAGGTCCAGGAAAGGCTCTGGCCGGGTGTGCACAGGTGGGGGCCCAGGCAGGAAACCTCGGGCTCGAACAGGATTCTCCTATATTTGCCATTCACAGAGAAGGCAGGGGGTGGCCTCTACTGCACTGGTTTTCATGAGGAAATAACAAAAATATTAAGGGGAAACTTATTTTATGGGTTTTATACTGTAGTATAAGGCTCCCCCATAATCCATTTATGTTTCTTTTTTCAGGATGTATTTATTGCACCAGGACGACGTCTGGGGGCAGCAGGGGTGGGGCAGCGCCCAGGCCCACCTGTGGGGCACGGTGCCCTTCTCAGTGATGGCGTCACACCACATGGTGAAGCCCACGCTCACGATGGTGCTGGCGATGAAGACGAGGAAGACCACGGAAGCGCTGACCAGGAGGTTCAGGAAGGCATAGAGGAAGGAGCTTCGGGAGAGGACAGGAGAGGACAGTCACCGTGCGCCACCACCCCAGGGTCCCCACAACAGCCCAGCAGGGCCAGGAGACAGCTCGGGCCTGGGCTGGATGGGGTAATGGGGCCATGCGGGGCCACCGGGGCCACCTTCCCCTCCCTCGCTGTCCCGCACCCCAAAGCCCCATCCCAGCCTCCCCAGGGCCTGGAGTGGAAGCACATGTCAACCCTGCCCTACAGAGGAAGCAGAGCCAAGATCCCAACCCAGTGGTGTTTGCTTCCAGCACGTTAGGACCAGCACAAGCTGAAGAGCAGGACACCCTTTCCAGGCCATTGCCCCACCCGGCTGCCCTGAGGCCCTGTGCCCACATGGTCACCAACACTGCTGGCCTGGACCTGCGTCACGGCCTTGTGGTGTGACCCTGCTCTCATCTAAAAGGCCCGGCTGTGATGGGGTGGGGGTGTGGAGAGCGCCGGAGGCAGGGCCAAGAAGACAGGCCACACGGACCCGGGTGCCTACACGGGACACCAGTGTTTGCTCTCTGGCGGCACGGGGCCTGGGGTCGCAACACAGCAGCCCACCCCACCACCCCGCCATCTCCGAATCATCCCCTGGAGACTCAGAGTCCTGCACGGGAGCCTCGGTCAGGCCTGGCTGAGCCTGGGTGCGTGCGGGGGGACCCGAGGGCGTCCTCGGGAGGGGCGGCAGCACCGGCCACCCTCGCCGCAGTGGACATCTTTGCCATCAACCCATCAGGTCTGAGGGGCACGATCACACCAGCCAGGAAAGCAGTGCGGCTGCTGTCAGGGGCCGGAACCGCGGCCGGCGCGAAGCACAGATCCACGCACCGGTCCTTGTCCACCTGTTCACTCGCCAAGCACTCTCTGAGCATCCGCCCGCCCTGTGCTGGGCCTTGAGGACAGGGAAATAACCATGCCCCAGTCCCGGCCCCCGCAGGCCTCCCAGCCACGGGCAGGCGATAAACCGAGGTCAGCGGCACCCAGGTGGAAGCAGGCGCCAGCAGGCCACGCTGCTGCACAGGCGCAGGGGCAGGAGGGGCTGGGGGCATGAACGGGAGGCAAGAGGGGACCAGGCTGCAATCCCAGAATCACACCCAAAAATCACACCCAGGAGAGTGGGGCCAGCCAGCGTGTTCGTACTCTCACTCACAAGGACGCCCCGGGGGCCTTGACCAGAGGCGACAAAGGTGAGCACCCCGTGCCAGCGCGCTCAGCACCCGGCCTAGGCCCCCACCTGAGCTGACTGGGGCCACCCTCAGGACAGCTCAGGGTCGAGGGCGCACATGTTTGCTGCCCGAACTTATCTGTGCTGCCTGAGTTGATCAGTGTTTGTGGGTGGGCTCCAGGCCCCCTGCCCACAGCAGATTACCCGAGGGCCCCACACTCTGCAGATCCTCACCCCTCCATCCTCCACCGGAGGGGCTGCCCCAAGTAGACCATGCAGTGACCTCTCTCCCTGGATTGGGTTGAGCTCAGCCAGTGGGGGCCCCGGGCCTGGGGTACAAGGAGAGGTGGGAGGTGCTCATCCCCAGG
This sequence comes from Canis lupus familiaris, assembly GCF_011100685.1. Lineage (NCBI taxonomy): Eukaryota > Metazoa > Chordata > Mammalia > Carnivora > Canidae > Canis > Canis lupus. The sequence continues at coordinate 72,584,972 of NC_049229.1, forward strand.
GCCCTGCCGGGGGGCGCCCCACTTGCTCTCCCCCTACCAAAGGTCAGCACGCCTCTCCAGGCGGCCTCATCCACATAACCCTCCCCATGTGGACCCTGCGGCCAGAGGAGGTGACAGGGCCATTGCAGGGCCCACGGCTGGCCCACATGCTCGTCTCTGCCAACCGCTCTCCTCAGGTTCCCCTCACGTGGGCGAGCCATCTGTTTCTAGCTGGGACCCCGATGGACAAGCCTAAACTGCAAAATCCACTGGGCCCTGCAAAAGCCAATAAGAGGTCAGGGGGTTATAAATAGTTATAAAGGGGTAGGTTCTGGCCGCCCCAGCTCCGAGGAGGTCCAGGCACAGCAGGGTGTCAAATCCGGCCCGCCTCTTGGCCAGCTGTGTGACCTCAGCAAGTTGCTGTCCAAGCCCCAATTTCTCCCTTTGTAAATTGGGTGGCAAGAGCCCCCCACTGGGTCATTGTGGAAACTGAGGGAGCTTATGTGGGCAAGGGAGCCCGGGCAATAACCGCCAGGGTGCTGGCTCCTGAGCACACGCTCCCTCCCCAGGACAGGCCTCCACCCACCCACAACCCTGACCTGGCCTGCCTGGAGCTGTGTGCACGGGGCTGGGCCTGCAGCCACAGGACACAGAAGCGGGGGAGCAGGCCGGGCAACCAGATACCTGGAGACTGTGGCTGGGGCCCAGCTGTGCCCCCTGCGGGACAGCGGGGTTAGGCAGGGCTCTGGGAGTCCACTCCCAGGAGCTAATGCTCCAAGGAAAGCAGAGGTTACCCAGAGTCTACACCCCGACTTCATTTTTGTTTTAAGATTTTATTTATTCCTGAGAGACAAAGAGAGAGGCCGAGACACAGGCAGAGGGAGAAGCAGGCCCCACGCAGGGAGCCCGATGTGGGACTCGATCCCAGGACCCCGGGGTCACACCCTGAGCCGAAGGCAGGCCCCCAACCGCTGAGTCACCCAGGTGAGGCGTCCCTCCCCCCAGACTTTAGATGGCCACTTGACTCCAACCAAGGAGAATGGAGTGGTCCCGGGGGACAGGACTGAGCTTCCCCAGGCAGAGCACAGAAGGCCAGATGGCCGGGACAGCCGGTTCCCTGGGTGCCCTCCACCTGCCCACAGCCTTCCATGTCCCGCCAGGCATCCTGCCCAGCAGGTCCCCAACATCCTGGGCGAACCAGCTGCTGCCCCCAGCAGGCCTTCCTAGAGGGAAGGAGGGCCAGGGTGCACGGGACATGCCGGGCAGGCAACCACCCCACCTCAAATCCTGCTCCCTGGCATCCTCCACGCTCTGTACTGAACTCTAGAGAGGCACGCCGGCAGCTTGTCGGTCCCTGCATGGCCACCCCCAGGGAACTCCCCCACCTCCATTCTGAGACCTGCCCCCTCCCGCCCTCAGGGGGTTTACAACAGAACCTCCAAGAGCCAGGAAACCTGACTGTCTGGAGACTCCAGCCATATCCCTATTAAACAGGTAGAATGTAGGGTTCTCCTGCCACGACAGGAAGGTGGCACCCCATCCTATAAGACAGCGGCGGTGGGGGGCTGAGGTCATCCCCCCAACAGCCTCCTCCCACTGCCCAGGTCCGTTCCTGGTCTCTTTCCGTGGAACCTGCCTGGGCTTCACAGAGTTTTGAAGAATTGAGTGTGTCACCCCGCCCCCCAGAATCCACAATGCGCCCCCCTGCCCACTCCCCAAGGACCCACAGGGCAGTGGCCAAAAAAACTAATAAACCAGGAAGGCCGGCACACACAGGGTTAACGCCATCTCTCTCCAGCCTCTCAGGGTGCCGGCGGATGTGCCGTCTCCATGGTGACAGCTATCCCGGTCCGGGAAGCCCTGGGAGCGATTTGCAGGCTGGGGACATGTGTGGGCCGGCAGATGGGTTGTTTTGACCCAGCGCTCCCCAGCCGTCAATCATAAACTGCTGCCACCTGCACTCTCCAAGGGCTTCTGCTCAGGCAAAGCGCCCCAGGCCCCCAGGCCTGTGACCACCCTCAGGTCACCCCGGTGCCCCCCCGCCAACAAGCACCCCAGGAAGCCACAGGTGCCACAGATTCCTTCAGTCACCGGGATGAAGCCTCCTGCAAAAGCTGCCCCAACCCCTTGGCCCTGCACGCTCCTGGGCACAACTGTCCGGGCCCCCACTTGGCCCAGGGACACACCCCACAGGAGGAGGGAGGGGACCACAGACAGGGTCTTACCCAGGCCCTGGGGACCCGGCCGTGAGCCCCTCCCAGATGAAGGGCAGGGCTCCTGGCGGGTCTCCGCAGTCACAGCAGCCAACGCCAGAGCAGTGTGGACGCTGGCCCTAAGCAGGTAGGACCCTCTAGAGCTCCAAGTCTGGCGGCAGGACTGACGTCCCAGTGGGCTGGACACCTGGGGCCCTCGCCATCCCACGAGCTCACTCCAATGGCCCTGCCCAGCCTCCTGCCCGCCTGGCCTGCTCCGTGCGGCCTGACCAACAGCTGAGCTGGGACTGGCTTCTCCAGGTTCCCATCCTGCCTGTGGCTGCACAAGGCAGGCCCAACCTTTCTGACCTCGAGGTGTTCCAGTGTCTAGCTGGTGAGGACCTATAAGCAGCTCTCTAGGTATGGCCCAGCCTCTGTGGCTCAGACCAATGCGAGATTCCAGAGCCCCAAAACACCCCCAGAGACTGGGCATGAGAAAGACAGAGCTAAGAGCCCCAGAGCCTTCAAGAAAGGAATCCTGGTCATGCAGGACTGCCCATTCCCCACAAATTGGGCAGCAAATCTGGGGAGTGTCATCATACAGCTGTAAGATGGGGTCTCTTGAGGCCATTTGTCTTATAGGGACAAGGTGGAGCAATGGGCATGAGCTGATGGTCAAACCATGCTCCCCCCATAGCCTGTGCCCACTGGCCTCAGGCAGCTTCCAGGACTGAAGGGACCTCAGCTACCCTACCCTGCTGACCGTCCATCCTTTTCCTCAGACCCTGTCTCATACCCAGAGATGTTTCCCTGTCCCCATCTGCACAGAGACACTGACTAGGTGACACCCAGGCTTGGCAACATGCGTGCGGATGACATCTCAGATGCCTCCCGGGGACACCAGCCATCCAGCAAGTTGTGTAAGGAGGAGGCCTGAGGGAGGGCAGGATGGCCCCCTGACTGGCCTGGGCTCACCCTGTGCAGAGCCCCAGCCCCACAGCACCTGGAGGCACCTCAGGCTGACATGTGGCTTCCTGCAGACCCTCAGTCCAGAACCATACTGTAGGCTACTGAACTGCGCCCCCGACAACATGCATCCGAGGCTTCACCCCACTACCAGTGTGTGTGACCCTAGTTGGGCTTGAGGTCTTTGCAGGTGTCATTCAGCTAAAGATCTCAGGATAGGTCATACTGGATTTAGGGTGGGCCCTAAATCCAACGACTGGTGTCTTTATAAGTAGAGAGAAAGAAACAGAGAGAGAAGAGGCCATGAAAACAGAGACGGTGATAGGAGTGACAAAGCCCCACGCTGAGGGATGTCAAGGGTTGTAGGCCGCTACCAGCAGCTAGCCTAGTAAGGATCCTCCCTCCAGAGGGAACCCACCCTGCCGACACCTTGATTTTTTTCTTCTGGCCTCCAGAACTGTGGCCGAATAAATTGTTTTAAGCCCCAGCTTATGGCACTTTGCTAGAGCAGCCCGGGAAACTCACACACGTGGGCTGCTGGACCTCACCCTCCACTGGGTGTTTCAGTCCCCACAGTAGGCTGTCCCATCCTCTTCACCTTGCCACCCCTGTCACTCCTCTCTGGCCCCTCTGTCCAGGCCCAAGCCAAGCTGAGGGCTCTGGGGAGTCCCCACCTGACCTCCTACCCACAGTGACCCTCAGAGCAATAGCTTATCTCTCATGTCCCCAAAAGAAGAGAAAAGCCCCTGAAAACTGCCAATGGTTGATGGATGGGGCCAGGGCAGGGTGGGGTCTGGGAAAGGGCTAGATTTCCCCTGCAGATGTGAGGCAGGCGAGGGGCAGGAGGGATTGTGGTGGGTCCACAAGGGGTCCCAGGGGTGGAGGCCATAGAATGCTACAGGCTGAGGGCCCCAGGGGAACCACATCCCACTCTCAAGAACTGTGCCAGGGCAGGAAAGGCCAAGAGGCACACGGAGGCCGGGAGGAGGGAGGCCTCCTGGACCTGCTTGCTGCTCCCTGTCTGTCATGCATCCTCAGCCGAGCCTGTGGCCCCACCATCCTCATCCTTCCCAGGAGGATGGGGGTGGGGATGAGGAGAGGACTCCCCAGTTTGCCTTGTCAGCCACCTGCCTGGCCCGTCCCTCCCCTGCACCTGGAGTAGGCCTGAGCCGGCAGGCCAGGGAGGGCCCAGGGAGGGCCCAGGCCGGCTCAGAGATGACGATGCAACATTTGCTCTCCGGGGGGAGGGAGGTGATGCAAGTAGTGGCCTTGTCCGGAGCGCAGGCGACCCTCAAGGTGCCCAGGCTCCGCGCAGACAAAGGGCAGTGTGCACGGAGGCGCTGAGCACCCAGGGTTGATATGTTGGGGGCCTGCGAGCTCCCCGGAAGAGGGAGGGTGTCCCGCTCCTCCGAGGCGGGGAGGAGGCTGGGGGCTCCGCGGGCTGGGAAGGGCCCCAGGCCCCGACTTACCCCTCGTGTCCCTTGCAGAGGAAGAAGAGCGTGCGCCAGGCGTGCGCGGCGGCGAGCAGCAGCGACAGGAGGCTGGCCAGCAGGCTGAAGCGGCAGGCGGCCGGCGGGCCCCACTCCTGCACCGTGAAGCGCTCGCGCTCCTGCACCGTCAGGTTGGCGCTCAGCCACATGCCCTCGGTGAACAGCAGGCAGCGGCCGCGGAAGTCGTGGCCATTCTCGGACAGCGGCACCACCACCACGAAGCTGAACAGGAAGGCCAGGAAGTAGCACACGCACTGCGCGAAGAGGAAATTGTTGAGCGCCATGGCTGGCCGGGCCGGGGCCGGGGCCGGGGCCGGGGCTGGGGCTGGGGCCGGGGCTGGGGCTGGGGCCGGGGCCGGGGCCGGGGCTGGGGCGCGGGGCGCGGGGCCGGGGCCGGGGCTGGGGCCGGGGCGCGGGGCTGGGGCCGGGGCTGGGGCGCGGGGCGCGGGGCTGGGGCCGGGGCGCGGGGCTGGGGCTCGGGGCGCGCGGCTGGGGCCGGGGCTGGGGCTCGGGGCGCGGGGATGGGGCCGAGGCTGGGTCTCGGGGCGCGGGGATGGGGCCGGGGCGCGGGGCCGGGGCCGCGCGGGAGGCTGCGCAGTGGAAGCGCCGGCGGGTCCTGCGCGCACCCCGCCCGGGACGCGTGCGCAGCGGCCGAGCGCGGGCGGCGCCTGCGGTCAGCACCGCGGACAGCTCCCGGAGGGCGGGCGGGGGCAGGGCGCGGGGTGCGCGCCTGGGGAGGGATGCACCCGAGAAGGCGCGCGGTGGGGACGCAAGCGGGGACGGGAGCGTGGCCAGGCCGGCGTTTGGAGCCCCGCCTCCGCCGCTAACGGTACCAGGAGCTACCTGTGCGGGCCTCCCATGGGCTGGCCCTGTCCCCAGTCCCCCGTGCGCCTGAAGGACCGGAGGCCGAGGGGTCCAGGAGGGCCGTGTCCAACATGCCCACAGCGCTGCGCGGGGGTGAGGCTGCAGTCCAGGCCGCTACGTTCTTCCGCGGGGGTCCTGGAGCGTGGAGGAGGTGGGGTCAACGGAGTTCATCTGCGGGGAGGTCGGAGAGGTCGGGGTGGGCGCAAGGAAGAGGGAGCAGTCTGGGAGCTATTTGCGCTTCTCCAGCACCGCACCCTCAGAGGGTACATCTGTTATACTGCCTGACACAAGTAGGGCCCTGAGTTGATATTTGTAAGATAAATAATGGATGCCCCGAGCACCTCATTAAGACAGCCTTTGCTGAGATGGAATCTGCTGATGCATTAATTAATAGAATTAATGCCTTGTCTAGTTCCCTTAAGACTAAAAAGTCACAGTTTAGTCCAATTCCCAGTGCAGAAGCTCTAGTATTGCTCCTTCCAAAAGAAATTGCCAACTGGTTTAAAATTACATCAGCATTTTGTTGCAAGCACTAAAAAACCTTTTTGTTTTATTGCCAAAGCAATACATGCCTTTTTTTTTTTAAAGTCAAGCAGTATAGATATAAATTAAATAAAAAGATAAAAGTGTCCTTCTCATTCTCCCACACCACCCTGCCAACTATCTGGAGTAACCACATTTCTAGACATTTTGCTAAGCGCCTAACCACACACACATACACCATTTACACAAATGCTTCATACTATACATCCCATCCTGCAGGTTGATTCTTGTATTTAGCAATACGTCATGGCTGTTATCCCCTGTCTATAATTCAGATCTATTTTAGTTTCTTTTTTTTAAGATTTTATTTATTTATTTATTCATGAGAGACACACAGAAAGAGAGAAAGAGGCAGAAACACAAGCAGAGGAAGAAGCAGACTCCACGCAGGGAGTCCGACACGGGACTCGATCCCGGGTCCCAGGATCACGCCCCAGGGAGGCAGCACTAAACCGCTGAGCCACCTGGGCTGCCCTATTTTAGTTTTCTTAATAACTGCATAACATTCCACAATAATGATGATTCCACCATTGCTGAACTGTTCCTCTTTGAATGGATGTTTAATTTTTCAATATCTGCTATTTTGAATACTGCTGAGTGGACATCCTTATGCATAGATGCTTGGGCAGGTATTTCTTATAAAGGAAATTCTTAGAAGAGGAATTGCTGTGTCATAGGGTATGCACTTGTGAAGTGTTGACAGAAATTGCCAAACTGGTCTCTAAATATGCTCCACAAATCTAATCTTATATCCATGTCATGGACACCTTCTCCAAAACTGAGAAATATTGGTTGTTTTAAAATTCTATCAGTCTTGCATGGGAGACAATATCTCATTGATTGTAAACCTGGATTCTCCTTATCATCATGAGCTTGAACATCTTTTCTTATGCTTGCTGCCATCGTAATAAGTCTCCTGTGAAGTTGCACCTTCAGTTTGCAGTCACTTCAAAGCATACACCGCAGACCACCCATAGGTCTGTGACAGCAACCCTTTTCTTGGAGAATTCGCTCAGTTTCTGCTATTATTGAGTACCCCAATTCAACCAAAGGAAGCCCTCCTAGGAAATTCAGCATCCATACACCCATAGACAACTTGGGCAAGAGTGAACATCCCATCCATCCATTATCCTGGAGGTTGACAAGTTTGAACATATCTGGGGGTGTTAAACTTGAGGGTTTGGCCAAAACTAAAGAGACCGTGCCAATGAAGAAGGAAGCGACCAATAGGAAAACTACAGAATAAACTGGAAAGATTATTAAATTTCTACCATTTTAAAAGGCACAAGACCCTGACTTTTTTTTTTTACCCTGACATTTTTTTTAAAGATTTTATTTATTTATTCATGAGAGACACAGAGAGAGAGAGGCAGAGACACAGGCAGAGGGAGAAGCAGACTCCATGCAGAGAGCCTCATGCGGGACTCGATCTTGGTCTCCAGGATCAGGCCCTGGGCTGAAGGCAGCGCTAAACCGCTAAACCGCCAAGCCACCCAGGCTGCCCTGACCCTGACATTTTTAAATATGAGTTCTATTTAACCTTCAAAAGTCAAGGGAATTCCCTTGTTATTGAAATAACTCTGGTCCATTAAAAAAAGAAAAAGAAAAAAAAAAGAAAACTCCACAATTCACTTTGTAAAAGTCAGCATTACATTAATGCTAATGCCTCATTAGAAGAATGAGACAAAGAAAGTAGCAAGAGGGCAGCCTGTGTGGCTCAGCGGTTTAGCACCGCCTTCAGCCCAGGACCTGATCCTGGAGACCGGAGATTGAGTCCCATGTCAGGCTCCTTGTGTGGAGCCTGCTTCTCCCTCTGCTGCTCTTGTTTTCTCTCTCTCTCTGTCTGTGTTTCTCATAAATAAATAAAAACAAAATCTGAAAGAAGGAAAGAAAGAAGAAGAAAGAAGAAAGAAAAAAGAAAGAAAAGAAAGAAAGAAAGAAAGAAAGAAAGAAGAAAGAAAGAAAGAAAGAAAGAAAGAAAGAAAGAAGAAAGAAGAAGAAAGAAAGAAAGAAAGAAAGAAAGAAAGAAAGAAAGAAAGAAAGAAAGAAGAAAGTTTAAAATATTGGCATGTTGGATAAACTCAATGTAGAAGGATAATCAAAAACATGCACTAGTAGGGCAGCCCGGGTGGCTCAGGGGTTTAGCGCCACTTTCGGGCCAGGGCGGGATCCCAGAATCAAGTCCCATGTCAGGTTCACTGCATGGAGCCTGCTTCTCCCTCTGCCTGTGTCTCTGCCTCTCTGTGTGTCTCTCATGAATAAATAAATAAAGTCTTAAAAAAATAATGCACTAGTAACATTTATTATAAAAGCAAGAACAGCTGGGATTATGAAGTCTATCAACAATTTATTTTATCAACAAATAAAGGAGAAAAACTCAAAGTGCTTTTTTCAACAGATACCTAAAAGGCATTTCATACAATTGAATGGCCAATCATTAAAAAAAATTAAAAAAAAAAAAAAAAACTGTGGAAGCCAGGAAGAAAATTACCTAAATATGATAAAGACCACCTTTAAAAGATATCAAAATTCAAATCAGGAAAAGAGATGAGATGAGCATTTTCAATATTACAACTGACAATTTATTTGGCAATTCTACCTAATGAAACAAGTCAAGAAATTTAAATATACACTATATCTACAGAAACAAAAAGGCAAAACACTTTTATTGGGGGATAATATGATCATATACTTGAACACTCAAGGGGCACCTGGGTGGCTCAGTCAGTTAAGCATCTGCCATCGGCTTGGGTCATGATCCCAGGGTCCTGGGATGGAGCCCCACGTTGAGCCCTGCTCAGCGGGGAGCCTGCTTCTCCCTGTCCTGCTCCGGCTCCCCCTGCTTGTGTTCTCTTGCTCTCCTGCTCTCATATAAATAAATAAAATCTCAAAAAAAAAAAAAAAAACCCACACACACAATACAAAAAAATTCAAATTTGCAATATTGTACAATGACTAGATATAAGATAAACATACAAAACTCAATGTCCTTTCTCTGACATGTTAGGTTGAGTTCCGTAATAGACTCGGAGACTCCGAAATGTACGTGCAGCAACACATGCGGCGAAGCCAGATACAGAGCTGGGTGCAGGGAGAAGCTGTAACAGAGGCTCAGCTACCAACGTGGGAAGCTCTGAGAGTCAGACGGTTGCTTGGAGATGCCCCAAGCTGAGGCAACATCTATTGTCCCCCATTTTCCAGTCAAGGGGTGCCGCCCTGGAGAGGATGAATTATCCTGGGTGAGGCAGCTTGCTTTGGCAGAAGGCAATTTCTAGAGAGAGTCGTGGCTCTGGGCAGGCAGCAGGCAACACTTCTGGCAGTTAGAGGAGTAAGTAGTAAGTAGCTCTGTCCTGAGGGGCTGTAACCAACACACCCTGGCATCCCCTACAGCCCTCGAGGCCAGATCCACCTGCGGCAGATAGTAAGTTCCCCCAGTTTGGGAACAGCTTCTCTAAAGCTCTGCTCTTTGGGAAGATTTCCTCTCACCTCTGCCTTCAGGGCCGGAACCAGAGGTGGGGCTCTACTTTGTCCCACAGACCTTTCCCCCTCGTAAGTGTTCTCAGGTTAAGTCCAGCAGACTCCTGCTCCTGCGGCTCCGCTGTGACTTTTTGCTGTGACTATTCCTGATGTAGCTGTGCCGTGTCTCTGTTCTGGTGGACGGCTGCTGGGTGGGCATGACTCTATTATGATGCGGTGGGTCAGGGACAATCCCGGTCATGTCGGTCGATTCTGGCTGTGTGGTCACCTAATGTCTCGCAGTTAGGCCCTCCGCCTCCTCCAGAGCCAGCAGCAAGCCGGAGCTGTAGCATAAGTGGATCCAATTCTCCTCTGTAGACGCAGGGCCTTGCTCTGGAACCTTAGTGTCTGCATTGTGACGATCCTATTGGGCTTTATCATAAACTCCACACAGCATCTTTCCCACCATAAATGCCTCTAACACCACAGGCAGAAGCTCGGCCCCTGTGTACGTCCCAAGGGACGCGCGTACCATACTTAGCATTTCTACAGGGTCTTTTCCGGCTCTGTGACCCAATCAAAGACGGCAGCCTTCCCTTCCGTGTCACTCAGGATGCTCACATGTGGAGTCAGCGAGCTTCAGAACCCCAAGAGGCCTCCAAGTATCGCACTCCCTCCTCCTTGGTGATGGCAGGTGCAGGATGCAGTAATCTGTTCTTTCCTTCACAGAGGACGTCCCAGCACGCTATGGACCACTGAACTCCTAAGCAGGTGCCAGTGTGGTGGCCTCCTGAGCCCTGCAGAGCTCACGCGCCTTAACGAGGCCTCCAACATACTTGCCACTTCTTGTTCCTTCAACTCAGATTAGCATGATGTCACTGACACAGTGGGCCGCTGTGACAGTAGGAAGTGTGTCCAGATGGTTCGGTCCTTTGAGCTACATTATGACAGAGGACAAGAGAGTTAGCACAGCCCTGGGGCGAGACTGAGTGAACACTGTCGTTCCTCCCACACAAAAGCAAACCGCTTCTGGTGGGATGGGAATGACATTTGCCAGATCAACGGCTGAATGTCGCGTACTAGAGGGACACATTATTCTGCTCTGCAAAGACAGCAGATCTAGAAAGGAGGCTGTGGTTCAGACTCCTGCTTGCTTGTGTTTGTGGGGGGCCCACTGTCACCCCGTAGAACACATCCGGCTCATGCAGGCGCCAAGATGCTGACTCAGATGGCGATGGTGGGGACCACCCCCTACACCCTCTAGGTCTTCAAAATGATTCTCATCTCTGCCACTCCCTCCAGGATTGGAGATCGGTTTTGTATGGGGGTACTTCCGGAAGCTTTGACTGGCCTTTCCCTCCGTGGAAACAAAGTACAGATTCTTCCAGCCAAGTGTATACATTTCCAACTATTTAAACATTCGAGAACCCAGTAAATGACAACAGGTGACCCATCATGAGCCCAGAGCTCTGTTTATTACCTGGGCACCTAGCATAGCCAGGAGGCCAAGGTGACCCTGTGCCCCCTGGGGATTGATTTTCTTTTTTTTTTTTTTTAAGATTTTATTCATTTATTCATTAGACTCAGACAGAGGCAGAGAGAAAAGCAGGCTCCCTGCAGGGAGCCAGTGTGGGACTCCATCCCAGAACCCCGGATCAGGACCTGAACCAAAGGCAGATGCTCAACAACTGAACCACCCAGATGCCCTGGGGATTGATTTCGACTCAAACCCTGTACCAAACCATCCTTGAAACAAGTGGGCATTTCCCGTTCCCCCGTGAAGGTGCCTGAGCAATGTCTGAGATCCTCTCAGGGAAGGATAGGGAGTCAGCCTCCAAACATGTGCCTCAGCGTGGCTGGCCTTTCGTCCTGAACTTCAGCTGGTCCTTCGGCCAGTGGGTTCTGGGTCTGTAGCCTGGCTCAGGTCTGGAAATGGGACCTTTCCAGCAAGGGATCATGACTCCATGTTTCCAAGGGGCTGCCCTGGGTCTCGTCCACTACTCACTCCCTTGATGCTCTGGAGTGTGGAGTGGACAACAAGCTGTCTGTCTTCTGGGGACACCGGTCTGATCACCCATCTCACGCAGGTGCGTGTTCTTTAGGTCCTGAAGGTCCCTCAGGGCATGCTCGCTCCCCTCCCAGCAGCAGTTGACTATGACTTACCGTGTCATTGGTCCCATTGCCGGCAGGGGAGTCTAGCAGACCCCTTCCCAGAAGTTGTGTTCTCTTGGGGGGCAGGGATCCCTGTGTCACCCTCAAGCAAGATGCTAAGGATTGAACCAAAAGAAGATATGTTGAAGTCCTAACCCCGGGTACCTCAAAATGTGACCTCATTAGGAGATAAGGATAATCTTCACAGAGGTGATCAAGGCAAAATGAGGTTGCGGGGTGGGCCCTAACCAACCATGACTGGTGTCCTTATCAAAAAGAGGGATTGCAGACAGATCCACATGCAAAGAGCACACAGGCGGGGGGTCACCAAAGATGCGGCAAACTCCGGAATTTATGAGATCCTGCGAGAGTCTCTCTCGAAGCCTCAGAAAGAACCAGTCCTGCCCATACCCTAACCGCAGACATGCAGCCTCCAGAAATGGGAGTGAGTAAATGTCTGTTGTTTGAGCTCCCCAGTGTTGGGGGGTTTGTTTGGGCAGCCCCAGGACACTGATCCCCAAGGGAGTACTTGACTTTAACCCAGAATGGGAAGGGGAGGGGGCCACTTCCGTGGGCCCTGGGATTGTGAGGACCTGGGGGCCGTGATTTCTGAGCTTGTGCCCAGGTCAGGCTCCCTGGGAAGCAGTCTGAGCCTGGCCCTTGCAGGGAGGGCTTCTGGGAGGGGCGCTGTGACCAGCAGCTGGGAACAGAAAGTACAAAGTCCAGATGGGGTGAGGGTCAACATGCAATCTCGGGGCTGGCCTCCACTGGCCCTGCATGCCTCGGGCCACCACAGCGTTCTTGTCGTGACCTCATTTTGACTTGATCACCTCTGTGAAGATTATCTTTATCTCCAAATGAGGCCACCACAGCCACATGCTGACCAGTCACAGAAGCAGCTGCCCTGGGACAGGGCCTTGACCTCAGCCAGGAGCCTGGGAAGAGGGCAGTGTTCCATGGATGCTCGGGAATGACTGCTTCCCCTCCAAAGCAGAGCTGCTACAGAATGGAATGCTGGCGGGGTGGACTTGCCAAACTTGAGAACCCTGTATCCTCCTCGGTCAAGAATCAAGGCTGGGGTCTGGACCTGGCTGTTTCTGCCTTCCACTCATTGTGCCAACGAGGCCCTCTGCTGTCACACTTGGCCTTAAATGGAGGTGAGTCGTGTTTCTCTGGCAGCACCTCCCCCCACGCCAGCATCTGATCCCACACTTCCACACTTACCGCCTCCCTCCACCTGTCAAGCTCTCAATATGGGGCAGCAGCAAGTGCATTTCCTTCCCCTGGTGCCCCACCCCAGACATCACAGTGGAGGTGTCCCTGACGTGCCCCGGGCTGTCACCTCTCCACTAGCACCAAGACAGGAGACACTGCCAACCAACCCAGCAGTGGTTGGTCCCGCCAAAATCCTGTGTTAGCATCTGCTTCCTGAGACCGCCCCCAGGTCGAGTTCCTGGGAAACAGATGCCAGGCTTTGATCTCTGTGGGCAGGAGGATTTGGAAGCCAGGGGAAAGATCCTCTTGGGAACAACACCCATGAAGTGACCAAGAGCAACAGGAGGATTTGGAAGCCAGGGGAAAGATCCTCTTGGGAACAAAACCCATGAAGTGACCAAGAGCAACAGGACTAGGCTGAGGGAAAAACTGACCAACAGCTGCCAAACAAAGGGTGGGCTGCTGAGAGAGTGGATGGGTGGAGGATGGGTGGAGGGATGGGGAGATACAGGGATGAAAAAATGAACTGATGCATCAGTAGAGTGGTTTGACAAATGGATCAGAGGGTGGTTGGATTGGTCAGTGGATGATGGATAAATAGATGGATGATGGGTAAATGAATGGATGATGGATGCATGCATGCATGAATGAGTGGATGGATGGGTTCATGGATGGATAGATGGATGGATGGATGGTTGGATGGTTAGATGAATGGCAGGTGGATGGGAGAATGACAGGAAGGATAAAGGGTGAACAAATGTACTGAAAGAGCAGTAGGATGGATGGGTGGATGGATGGATGGTTGATTGGTTAGTTGGATGATTGGATGGATGGATGGATGGATGACTGGATGGATGGATGGATGGATGGATGGATGGATGGATGACTGGATGGATGACTGGATGGATGGATGGATGGATGGATGGATGGATGGATGGATAACAGGTGGATGGGAGAATGGCAGAAAGGATGAAGGATGAATAAATGTATTGAAAAAGCAGTAGGGGGGATCCCTGGGTGGCACAGCGGTTTGGCGCCTCCCTTTGGCCCAAGGCGTGATCCTGGAGACCCGGGATCGAATCCCACGTCAGGCTCCCGGTGCATGGAGCCTGCTTCTCCCTCTGCCTGTGTCTCTGCCTCTCTCTCTCTCTCTCTGTGTGTGACTATCATAAAATAAAATTTAAAAAAAAGCAGTAGGGATGGATGAGTGGATGGATGTGTGAATAAGCAGGTGGATGGACATCTGGGTGGAGAGATTAGAGATGAAGAATGAGGAAAAAAATCTTTGCAGCTACACTTTGGTTCTAATGATATTCACAGTCTTTTGAGTTTGCTACTTCCGGGTGTGGACTTCAACACGGCCAGCTCAGAAACGCATTACTTATGGGCCTACTATGAGTGGACCCAGTAACCACACTCTAACCAGATTCAGATGGCTGACCTAGTAAACCAGAGTGTCAATTTACTATACACCCGGACGAGACCGGGTGACCGTCGGCAGGACGAGAACACCAGACACCAATCAGCAATGGGTGTTGGCTGCTGGTCCGGAATCCCACGTGGCAAAGTGTCTTCAGACGGCATCTTGCAGAGCATGGACTCAGATGGGGACTGAGCTCACTGGCATAACACTGAGCTCGGGCTAAAGGAGGTGGTGCCTGCATCTTGCAATAGTATCAATAGTATCCATCTGCCCAGGAGACTGGAAGTGCATGAACCCCAAATGGGGATTTGGGGGGCCCTCTGTCTCCCTCCACCATGCCAGGAAGGGCACAGCCAACAAGGATGCTGGGTCTGCTTCTGTGGCTCTACGGATGCCCTCATGCTAACACTTCACTTCTCTGAGCTTATTCTTTTTCTAGCTTCTTCAGTTAAAAAATCATAATCTGCCTTCAATTTTGATAAATGACTTCCGTCTATCCATTTTTCTCTTGGTAACACTTTTACAGTCCGTTTGCCTCTTGGGTTCCACGGGTGGGTCGAGGGGGGCTCTCCTACCATGACTACAGATTATGTATTTCCCTTTGCTTCACACTCTGCTTGTGTTGATGACCCTCCAGGATTCTTTTTTTTTTTTCTCTTTTTTTTCTTTTTTTTTTTTTTTATGATAGACATAGAGAGAGAGAGAGAGAGGCAGAGACACAGGCAGAGGGAGAAGCAGGCTCCATGCCGGGAGTCCGACGCGGGACTCGCTCCCGGGACTCCAGGATCGCGCCCTGGGTCAAAGACAGGCGCCAAACCACTGCGCCACCCAGGGATCCCCAACCCTCCAGGATTCTTCATGAGTTGTCCTACTGCCAAGAGGAAATACTCCCCCTTTCGTCTCTTTTAAAGATTTTGCCTTGAACTTTATTTTGCATGATGTAAACTTTACGAGGACTGCCGACTTTGTGTTGGCATTTTTGTTAGAACTTCTTCGGTGCTTTACGCTTTCACGTCCCGGCTTACTTATTCATGCTTTTCCTAAGTTTTAGTTACAACTTGTTCTTTATTTCTGTTCGATCTGAAAGTCTATCTTTTGACATGTTGGCCTAACCCATTCGCATGTGTTAGTGCCTCTGATAAAATAAAATCTTACTCCATATTTTCTATTTTGTTTGCCTTTCCCCTTTTCCACCTTATTTTAGAGAAAAGGTTTATCTTATTCCATCTTTTGTTTAAGTGGCTTTGAAACACTTATACCTCATTCCAGTCTGCTCTTGGCTGCCCACAGATTCACCAAACAGACTTAAGCTCCAGTTCTGCCGACAGTGTCGAGCATCAGGCAGGTCCCAGTGTGTTGCCCCCACCCGGGATGGTAGCTGCAGGTCGTGAAGCATTTTGCACAATCCGTACATGCACGTTCGCTCCCGTCCCTGTGCCAGGTGAGGTGAGGCGCCCCACCTGCAGCGCTGCGCTAAAGATGACACAAGCAGCCCACAGACGGCACTCAGCAGGTCACGGTGACGACGGCTTGTCGCCCTCAGCCCCTGGGCTCCCTGTCTTCCTCCCAGGGAACGTCTTCCAGCGGTTGCTTCAGAGTCGGTGGACCATGGGAGCTAAACATCTTCATTTTCTGTTCACACGTGAATAACAGGTTGTCTGAGGATTTCACCTCTGAACTGGGAAGATCCTGCTGTACTCAGTGTCACCCCCAACACTGAGAAGAACCGGCATCAGTGTGGCCCCTGGCCCCTTGCCACCCATTCAGTGTCGGAAGCCGTTGGGATTTCCTCCATATCGGGGATGATCCACGTTGTACTCTGATGGGTCAGGGAGCAAGTGTGGCGTTTGCTTGTTTGTATTTATCCTGCTTGGCACCTGGCAGGGCCGACGCCTGCGTTTTGCCCTGAAAAAGCCCATAAAGCTGCTTGGACTGTGGCCCCCACGTCCCTCTACAGTGTCCTCCCGGAATCCCAGCACACAGGTACAGGGACGCTGGCTCTGTCCTCACACCTCGGCCGTCCCTGCGTGCCGCTCCCAGCTCATTCCTTCCCCACACCGTGGCCATCGTCCATGAGCCCCTCTGTGGAGACATATTTGACCTGTTCCTCATGGTTGCTGGGGTTTTTTAATTTGTAGACCTCTCCTTGTGTCTCTGAAATGCCTGGCTGTCTCACTCCTGTCACGGGTGCCAGTCACCCCCTAGCGTCCTTCCTGCAGGATCTTTCGGTTCTGATTGGCTTTCTCTCCTCGCAGCCTCACATCTCTCACCCTGCAGACTTTCCTGGAAACTGGGTGATGCCTCCTGGCTTTGACCCCAACTTTGCGGTGGTGCTTCCCCGGGGAGGGCACCTGCTGTATTTGTTTGCCACAAGCTATGGTCCCTGATCAAACTTCCGTCAGCCTCCTCCTCAGCCAGCTGAGTCCAGGGTTTTGTTTTTTTTTTTTTAAGATTTTACGTATTGATTCATGAGAGACACACAGAGACAGAGACAAAGACACAGGCAGAAGGAGAAACAGGCTCCCTGTGGGGAGCCCGATGCAAGACTTGATCCCAGGACCCCAGGATCACACCCTGAGCCAAAGGCAGATGCTCAAGTGCTAAGCCACCGAGGCCTCCCTAGTCTAGTTTTAGCCAAGAATCCTGCTAAGCCAGTTTCTCAAGAACCCCCCACCTTTCATGGCCAGTCAGGGCCCTTTCTCCTGTTAATGCTCCCCTCATCTGCTGTCCGCTGCCCACTGGCTACGGTGCCCGCCTGTCACTGTCTGACCCTACCCGGGGTCAAGCCCGCTCTCCCCTCTACTGCAATAGTCTTCAATAAAGTCTGCCTTGCCATTTTTAATAGCGTCCAGGGCAAAGTATTTTTCTTTAACAAGAGGAAGGCTAACGCTTAGGCTAAGACTCAGCTTCACTGTGTCTTTCCTCAGCAAGAGCAGGGCGGGCAGGCCAGGCCTGGGTGGCGTTCCTTGCCACAGGCTGGGTGTGGGGGCTCTGCACCCCCCGGGCTGCCAGATGCCAGCACATGCCCTGCCTCTTTGAACTAAGCCCCCACCGTTGATGCTCCCGGTTCAGGCGGATCCAGCCTCCCTGCTGGGAACAGGGGCCCCCATCACTGTGCAGGTGAGACAGCTCACTTACATACGTGCACTGATTTAAGAAGTCAAGAAAATAAGGACTCCTGGGCGGCTGCTCAGCAGTTGAGCATCTGCCTTCAGCTCAGGTCAAGATCCTGGGGTTGTGGGATCGAGTCCCACATCAGGCTCCCCGCAGGGAGCCTGCTTCTCCTCTGCCTGTGCCTCTCCCTCTCTCTGTGTCTCTCATGAATAAATAAATAAAATCTTTTCTAAAAAAAGAAGTCAAGAAAACAGTTTGCACAGGTGTGGAAGCTCGAGTACAGTCAGAAGGAGTAGGTGCTCACCAGGGAAGGACAGGCCGGTGGTACATCTGCCCAGATATCTGCACCCCGAGTGCCCCACAGGCCAGGGAGGGCTCTCCCCCCTGAGCTGGGGGCCAGATGACCCCCGCTCCCTATCCCTGTCGGCCCCCACAGGAGGGATGTGGGAGCAGTCTCCAACTGGGGAACATCTGGCTCTGGGTGGGAGTGAGGGGGCGAGTAAAGGGATGAGGGCAGGGGATGCAAGTGTGGAGAACTTCTGCTTTCATTCGGCACTTCCTTTTTAAAATGAAAAACTTTATTATCTCAGGAAACCAATAGAAGGACCAAAAATAAAACAGCACCATGCCCTACTATTAGAAGGCCAGTTGCAAGGCATCAAATTTGTGCACACAGGCAAAGAAATTGTCCTGAAAAAAGTGCAAATTGCTACTTCGCTGCATGTAAATGAACCGCTAATTGCTTTTTGCAAACAATATTTATGCAAATGGCCCCACATTCTGCAAAGCTGCACAGATTATGCGTTCACATTTACATTTGTCACCACCCTCCTTTTATCTGAAGAACCGCGGGCGAGGGGCCCCCCCACAGCACTCGCTGCTCAGACTTTCTTCCTCTATGTCCCTGCGAGCCCCCGCCCCGCGGCGCCCTAGGAAGACAGCCAAGTGTCCCCGAGGCCGAGGCTGAGGCCAAGGCTGCCTTCCGCTCCCAAAAGCCCTGTTCTCAAATCCCTTGGGTCCCGGATGCACGTATAGGCCCAGCCACCCTCCCTGCCTCAGAGCTGACAACAGCGCCTCCATCAGCAAGCTCAGTAGCAGCCTGCCAACCCGGGGAGGGTCTGCGTGCCTCGAGCCTCCATCCTGGAAAGACTTTCTGAGCATCAATAAGAGAAGGGCCTGCAGCCAGGGCAGGAAAATTCACTAGCAAGATGAATAATCCCAGAAAATAAAATGGACTGATTGTTCGGCACGTGAGAAAGGCCTTAAGATCACTCACAGTAGGGCAGCCCGGGTGGCTCAGCAGTTTGGCACCTGCCTTCAGCCCAGTGCATGATCCTGGAGACCCGGGATCGAGTCCCACATCAGGCTCTCTGTATGGGGCCTGCTTCTCCGTCTGCCTGTGTCTCTGCCTCTCTCTCTCCCTGTGCCTCTCATGAATAAATAAATAAAATTAAAAAAAAAAAAAGAATCACTCAGAGTTGCACAGATTTCTGGGCACCAGAGAGAACGGAAGCCGCCTGGGCCCGCCTGCCCCTGCCGCCCGGCCACCAGAATCCACGCAGAACAAGAAGGAGAACAAACAAAACCGCGCAAAAAGCCACTCCCGGGCGCGATCAGACCCCAAGGAACGCCGGGCTTCAACACCACTGCACGTGAGGAAGGAACAGACGAAAGGGAGGACATCCCAGCGGGCGGCTGCTCACACGCTTTGCAGAGAGTAAGGGCAGCCCAGGAATAATCACTGATTTCGGGGACGAGGGAAGATGAGGGCGCGGGGTGGGCGCGGGGTGGGCACGCAGGGCTGCAGCCCAGGGCACAAGCGCTGGCCGCGCGTCCCGGGCCCTCAGTGCACCAACCCTGCATGCGGGTCCCGGGCAACCTAGCTCGGAGTCTCTGAAGGGCAAAGCTTCGAAGCCCCGTGGAGCAGGAAAGAAGGCGGGTGTGCCCTCAGGGACTAGGTGGCGGGGGCAAGAGTGGTAAAAGGGGGAAGTTTCAGGTCCCATTAAAAAAGAGGGAACCACAGATTCGGAGGACGCACGGTCCCTCCCACTCCCACCAGAAAGTAGAGCCACTTGAGGAAAGCAGCCTTGGCGACCCCATCGAGAGGGGCCTGTAAACCGCCCGAAGCCACAGCATCGTCGGAAAGAAGTTACGTCTCTTCTAAGCCACCACCGAAACCAGCATGTGAGGGGCGCCCGGGCGGCTCAGCGGTGGAGCATCTGCCTTCGGCCCAGGGTGTGACCCCGGGGTCCTGGGATCGAGTCCTGCGTCGGGCTCCCTACATGCAGCCTGCCTCTCCCTCTGCCTGCGTCTCTGCCTCTCTCTGTGTCTCTCATGAATAAATAAATAAAATCTTTTAAAAAAGAAAAAAACAGCATGTGAAAACCGACACACCTGATAAGGGGCACGTTGGCCACGCCAGCAACAGCAGCGACCAACACGAGACCGTGAGCCCCTGCTCCAAACCGAATTCAGATCCTCCCAGAGGGCGGCTGTGGCCGGAGGACCCTCCACACAGGACGGGGAGGAGGGGTCTGTCTGCAATGCACCCAGGTTTCAAGAGACCCAAGAAGGCACAGACTTAATGTTTCAAAGGGGGAGGGGGCCGGGGGGCGCCTGGGCTGAGGGGGGCCACCGTCAGGGGCGCGTCTGACTCTCAGGGTTGGGGGACCAAGCCTCCTAGGTCTCGGCTTCGGACTCTCCGTCCCTCTCCCTCTGCTCTCCCCACCTTGCTCTCATGCGTGCTCTCTCTAAAATAAATGCGCAAGTGGCCTTAGAAGAAAGTTGGGGAGCACCCAAGAGAATGAAAAAAGAGACAATGAGGGCAATAAAAAGAGTCAGAGAGAGGGGAGGGGGCGGGGGAGAAGGAGCACGCCCCACGGATGACGTGCTCAAGTCCGTATCCCCGAGGACATCCGGGGTCGGTACCCTGAAATGACCAACCTGAGACATCACATCCCCCAAGGAAGCTCAGATGTTTCCAAGATAAAGCAAACACAAAGTAGGAGCAGAGGAACCGGCCCCACGTCTCGAAAATAACAGCAAAGCAACGGTGCGGCAACAGCCCCAGAACGTCAGCGAGAGGAAGTCGGGATGGAGCGTCTGCTATTTCGGGAGAGGAAGTGTGTGTGTTCCTGCGACACTGTGGCTTTCTGAGCAGCAGTCCCTGGAAGCCCGAGGAGGGGCCTGGAAGCGAGCAGCCTGGGAGTCCGAGACCGTGAAGACCCAGGACAGGGGATCCCACACCCGGCCCCTGTGCCGTGGGAGGAGAGAAGGCCCAGGCCCCTGCCCCACATCCCAGAGGGCTGAGCGCAGGGGGGCCCCGTCCTCTCCCGCGGAGAATGTGTTTGCCCGGGAAGGATCCCCCTGGCCAGGTCTGGACAGCAGATCCTATATGAGCCCTGAGACCCCTCCAGGGATGCGGAGCTCCCGTTTCACGGGGCTTTCCCCCCACGATGCCCACGTGGACATGGGTCATAGGGACCAACGCGGAGGCCTTCCGTGGGTGAGTCACGGCGGGTCCTCCTCCAACCCGGACCCCCTGTGCTTGCTCTCAGGATGAGGGAAACAAGCAGAGACACAGAATGGACTGGTGTCCACGGTGTCCTCCAAGTGCCCAGAGAACACGACCACGCACACAGGAGCTCGGGGAGTCCCGAACCACGAGCCCTTCCTGAGGGATCCACCAGAAGGTCAACTTCCTGTGATGGGGCAGCGACGGCAGGCTGAGGACACGGCTCGGGGCCCCCACCCCGCAGGGGCTCCTGCCCGCCCTGAGGCTAGGGGAATGGTCCAGACCACAGCAGGACAGGAGCCCCCCTCGGGGCCCCAGGGTCTTAGGGGTTTACAAGGAAAAACAGTACTATCTAGAGTCGGACTTCGGGAAGGAAGCTCCCAACTGTCTACCGTGAATCCCTTGCTAGCAGGGGGAGAAAACACCTTAGCTGGGCGGTGGCCAGGCCCCCGGGGTCCGGAGAGTCCTGGTTAGGGAACCAAACTCCGCTTGGCCACCTCCCACTGTCCTGACCTCTCCCAACAACCAGGTACATAGCCCCCCACCCCCACAGGCTCCGGGCAGCAGCTCTTCCCGCCCACGGTCCCGTGCTCGGGTTTTAATAAAACACCATTTTGCACCAAGGACACATCTCAGGAATTCAGCTCGGACCTCGCCCACCACTAACCACCTCACCCACGTTCTTCCTAAAACAACGTCACATCCATCTGAAAATTTGACAGGGAAAGATTTTGCAAAAGGATGAATGTGGGGAGGAGGCCGGAAAGTAACCTACTCCTGTCTGGGCTGGGACACAGCGGGAACGGGGCGCTTGAGGGAGGGAAAGGCAGTCGGCGGGTGTCAGTTACCATTAAAAATCAGCAACCCAAGGGTACAGTGTCAAATGAAAAAATAGGGGGATAAAAAAACAAAACAGAAATAGGAGCATTTAAAAAGTACAGGAACAGAGAAAATCATAAGAATAAAAATACAGGGATCCCTGGGTGGCTCAGCGGTTTGGTGCCTGCCTTCAGCCCAGGCCGTGATCCTGGAGTCCTGGGATCGAGTCCCGCATCGGGCTCCCGGCGTGGAGCCTGCTTCTCCCTCTGCCTGTGTCTCTGCTTCTCTCTGTGTGTCTCTCATGAATAAATAAATAAAATCTTTAAAAAAAAAAGAATACAAATATTTTAAGAAAAACAACAAAAACAAAAGAGCAAAGAACACATATCACACAGCAAATGTTACCGCATGCATATAATTATCAAGTATCATACCAAACATATAAGTCATATATTTTTTTAAGATTTTATTTATTTATTCTTGAGAGACAGAGACAGAGAGAGAGAGACAGAGAGAGAGGCAGAGACACAGGCAGAGGGAGAAGCAGGCTCCACGCAGGGAGCCCGACGTGGGACTTGATCCCGGGACCCGAGGATCACGCTAAACCGCTGAGCCACCCGGGCTGCCCATAAGTCATATTGTAAATGTTAATGGGAAGCGCCTGGGTGGCTCTGTCAGTTGAGTGTCTGCCTGCGGCTCAGGTCATGATCCTGGGGTCCTGGGATCGAGTTCTCCCTCTGCCTCTGCCCCTCCCCCCTGCTCCTGCTCTCACTCCGTCTTTTTCAAATAAATAATCTTTAAAAATCAAAACAATTAATGGGCTTGACTTATCTATTAAAAGAAAAAGATGTCAAAAAAAAAAAAGAAAAGAAAAGAAAAAGATGTCGAGACGCCCGGGTGGCTCAGCAGTTGAGTGTCTGCCTTTGGTGCAGGGCGCGGTCCTGGGATCGAGTCCCACGTCGGGCTCCCGGCAAGGAGCCTGCTTCTCCCTCTGCCTGTGTCTCTGCCTCTCTCTGTGTCTCTTATGAATAAATAAATAAAATATTTTAAAAAGAAAAGAAAAAGATTTCAATTTCGCTCACGAGCAGCACCCAGCTATAAGCTGTGAACAAGAGACACACATAAAATAAAGTGAGTCAAAAAGCTACAATGAGCAGGACTGAATAAAGGCATGTCAGGCAAACAGAAGCCCCCAGAAAGAGGGCAGTGGTCCCGGGACACCAAAGCAGAATTAAAGACCAAAATCACTAAACATGGCAAAGAAGGACGTTTTAACACACAAAAAAAGACACAATTCTCAACAAAAGTAAAAAAGTCGTGGAACAAATAACACAGCAACCGGCTTTATGAGATGAAAACTCAGCGCTCACGAGGAGGCGCAGAAGCACGCCGCCCACCAAGAAGGTGCCACCTCACGCCCAGAGCAGGACGGACCAAGTGAACTAGAAGGCACGTGACGGGGCAAGGCCTGCAAAGGCAGGAGGGGAACTCGGGACCACAGGAGCCTTATGGGGGACACCCGTCAAGGATAAAGGTGAGGACACAGGATGGGTCAGGAATAGCCTCCGACTGGGAGATGCGCATCAGACACGGTCGCCAGCAGCCCGTGGGAGGTTTCAACGCCTGCACGTGGGGCAAAGCCGGCCAGGTGTTGGACCTCCCCAAAGGAGCAAGGTGGTCTCGAAAGTGCTTCTGGCTAGAGGGCATCAGCCACCTGGGCTCTCCCCGCCGAGCTATATGCTCCTCCTGGAGGGGAGCTTTGAGCGACACGTAAGATATAGAAGAGCTACCTGCACACCGGTTGGCAGAGCTTATGGATTTAGCTAATATTTGCACACACACAGCTTTAAGCCGGAGGATCCCAGATGCACCTGCTCGAGCATTCACGAAGCATTCACAAAAACAGATCATCTATTAAGTCACTAAAAATTAGTAAGTTCCATAAAGTAGAACTATTGCAATCAACAGTCTGTGGTCATCATATAATAAAACTAGAAACTATTGACAAAATGAAAAATTGGGGGCAACAAATTTTTTTTAATCTGTAAAACAATTCTTGGGTGAAAGTAGAAATGCACACTGAAATCACTTACTTCAAAAAAAAAATGATGACAGAGAAGATATGTAGTATTGGCTCCATGGGATATACTTAAAGCAGTGATCAAAGAAAATTCAGAACTGTGAACACTTTTATCAATAAACATGAAAGAATTTTTTTAAAAAAGCAATAAAATTCACAGCTCGTGCAACCAGAAATATAACCCCAAGTAAACCAAAGGGAAGCTCAAGGAATGAAATAATAAAGATAAAAGTAGAAATTAATGAGGTAGAAGAACAGAAAAGCACTTGACCTAATTAATAAATCAAAAGCCTAATTTTTTTTAATTAACAAAATAGGCAAACTGCTAACTAACCTGATCATGAAAAAGGAGAAAGCTTGAGTAAACAAAATGAGAAATGACAAGAAAAGCAACCATTGGAGAAAAAGAAAGCTTAAAGTCTGGGATCCCTGGGTGGCGCAGCGGTTTAGCGCCTGCCTTTGGCCCGGGGCGCGATCCTGGAGACCGGGGATCGAGTCCCACGTCGGGCTCCCAGTGCATGGAGCCTGCTTCTCCCTCTTCCTGTGTCTCTGCCTCTCTCTCGCTCTCTCTCTGTGACTATCATGAATAAATAAAAATTTAAAAAAATTTATAAAAAAAAAAAAGAAAGCTTAAAGTCGTGGGATTGGTTTGCAGACATCTCTGCAAATAAATTTGAAAACACTGATATTATGGGTTAAATTGTGTCTCCTGTCCCAAGAAAAGATATGTTGAGGCCCTAACCCCCAGTGTCTCAGATGGTGACCTTATTTGGAAACTGAATTGTTGTCAGTAAAATTGGTTAAGTTGTGGTCCCCTCAACACTGCTTGGTGAGAGGGAGCCCCTAATCTAATATGACTGGTGTTTTGGTAAAAAGAGGGGAATTTGAGGCACGCACACATAGTAGGAAGATGCCACGTGAAAATAGGCGAGATGAGAGTGATGCATCCACAAGCCAAGGAATGCCAAAGGTCGCCAGCAACACCAGAAGCTGAGAAGAGGCAAGGAAGGATTCCATACGGGTTTCAGAGGGAGCACAGTCTGGTTGACATCGTGTTTCAGACTCCCAGACTCCAGACTGAGACAACAAGTTTCCATTGTTTTGTTTTTTTACAGATTTTCTTTATTTATTTATTCATAGGAGACACAGAGAGAGAGGCAGAGACACAGGCAGAGGGAGAAGCAGGCTCCCCGCAGGGAGTCTCATGCAGGACTAGATCCCAGGACTCCTGGATCACGCCCTGAGCGGAAGGCAGACGCTCAACCACTGAGCCACCCAAGGATCCCAGTTTCCATTGTTATAAGCTCCCCCCCTGGTTTGTAACACTTTGTTAGAGATCCTAGGAAACCAATACATGTGATTAAAGAGATAAGTTCCTAGAGAAATACCTATTTCCAAAATTGACCCAGCTGGAGATAAGAAACAAACAGAATAATTTCAGGAGAAGAAATTGAGAACTTCCCTACATGAAATGCCCCAGACCCAGATGGTTTCACAGAAAACTGCTACCAAATTTTCAAAGACCAAATATATAGTTCCAGTGTCTCATAAATGATCCAGATTACTGAAAAATAAGGAAAACATGGAAGGGTAACATTGAAACCTCAATCTTATACAGACAATATGAAAAATGGAAACTATAGGGACGCCTGGGTGGCTCAGTGGTTGAGCGCCTGCCTCCAGCCCAGGGCCTGATCCTGGAGTCCCAGGATCGAGTCCCACATCAGGCTCCCTGCATGGAGCCTGCTTCTCCCTCTGCCTGTGTCTCTACCTCTCTCTCTCTCTCTCTCTCTATTTATTAATTTCTCATGAATAAATAAAATCTTTTTAAGAAATGGAAACTACAGAGTGGTAGCACTTACAAATATGCAAAAGTGCTAAGGAAAGTATTAATAAATAATGCAATACCACACAAAGAAAATAATGCACCACAGCCAAGTGAAGTTTCTCCAGGGGTGCAAAGTTGATTCAGTATTAAGAAAAATGTATACCACAGCATACACACTGTGCACTGAGTCGGAGAGAAGACTCCAGGCGAAGACATCTATACACAACCCTTGTCCTGAAGCCTGTATCTCTCTCAATGCAGAAACAGTAAGGAATATCCTCTAAGATTAGGAACAATGCGAGGATGTCCAGTATCTCTGCTGCTGTTCAGTATTGTACCAGTGGTATTAGCCAATGCAATTAGACAAGAAAAATCAGATTGAAGCATAAGGATTAGAAAAGAAGTAACACTATGTCAATGTACAGATGATATACCATATTTTTTGAACACTTCTGAAGAACACATGGTAAAACTAATCTCAGACAGGAGAGTATTCCAGTAAGGTGACAGGATACAGAATTAACATACAGAAACCCATAGCCTTCATGTATACAAAACACAACCAGTTAGAGGATGTAATAGGACAGAAAACCCCAATTACATAGCAATAAAGAAGATTAACTAGGGATGCCCGGGTGGCTCAGGGGTTGAGCATCTGCCTTTGGCTCAGGGCATGATCCTGGAATCTGGATCAAGTCCCATATTGGGTTCTCCACGGGGAGCCTGCTTCTCTCTCTGCCTGTGTCTCTGCCTCTCCCTCTCTGTGTCTCTCATGAATAAATAAATAAATCTAAAAAAAAAGAAGAAGATTAAGTACTTAGGGAAAAACTCAGCAAAAAAAAAAAAAAAATGTGCAAAACCTACATGAAGAGAACTTTAAAATGCTCCTGAAAGACTTAAACTAGTGGAAAGACATCCCCTGTTCTTGGGTAAAATGGCTCACCACAAAGACATCAGTTCCCTTTCAGTTGATTTATAAGTTCATTGGAATCTCAAAAAAATCCCAACAAGGTTATTTATAGAGCAAGACAAGTTAATATTGAAGTTCATATGGGGAAAAAAATATGTATATACAAACAGTGCCAGGAAAACACTGGCAAGAGTGTCTCTACCAGAGCTTCAAACATACTATATAAAGCTGCTTGTGGAATGGAGTGGAAGTGCAGAAGGAATCACGTGAATATATGAAAATTTAGTGTATCAGAAAGATGACAGCTCAGATCACAGGGACTGAGATGGGCTGTGTGTGCACGTGCGTGCGTGTGCATGTGTGTGGCAGATCTGTGCATGTCCTAACATGTTCCACGCACAAGCCCACCCACCGGCACGATCAAAGTGCAGAGGGCTTCCACCAGCTTCCTCACTCTACAGCCCCCCAACCCCTTCTACCTCCAGACCCTAACCCCCGACAACCACTAGTCTGTTCTCTGTGTCTCCTGCTGCATGACCCCAAAATGCTCTATAAATGGATTCATACAGTAGGCAACCTTTTGAGAATTTCACTCAGCCTGATTCGTAGCTATTATGTATATCAGTAGCTTGTTTCCTTTTATTACTGAGCAGTACTCCCTGGTGGGGGTGAACTAGTTTGTTAAACCGTTCACCCTCTGAAGAGCATTTGGGTCGCCCCTAATTTGGGGTTATTACAAACAAGGCGGCTGTGAGCATTCATGGACAGATTTTTGCATGAACTTAAGTGTTCGTCTCTGACATAAAAGCCAAAGAGTGCAATTGTTGGGCCACGGTAATGGCATTCTTCGCTTTAATAGAAACTGCCAAAAAAATTGATAAATTGGACTTCATCAAAATTTAAGCCTTTTTCTCTGCAAAAAGACCCAGTTAAGAGGATGATAAGACAAATTGCAGACAGGAAGAAAATACAGGCAACCCTATATTTGTCTATAAGCTTGTATCTAGAATTTGTATAAAAAAAGAAAGAAAGAAGAAAGAAGAAAGAAAGAAAGAAAGAAAGAAAGAAAGAAAGAGAGAGAGAGAGAAAGAGAGAGAGAAAGAAAGAAAGAAAAAGAAAACTGTCAAAACTAAGCAGTAAAATAATAATAATGGTCCTACTAGAAAACGGGCAAAAGACATAGACAGTTCACTGAAGAAGATATGCAGATGGTAGCTAAACATGAAAGATGTTCAATACAACCAGTAGTTAGGAAAATGCAAGTCAAAGCCCCACCGTATTCCCATCAAAATAGCTAAATTAAAAATTCTGATAACACCAAATGCTGACAATGATGCCGAGAAACTGCATCCCCCACACAAGCATTGCTGGCGGGGAGGTAAAATGGTGTAGCCACCCTGGAAGCTCTGCGGTTTGTTCTAAAAGACAGACTTTTTTTCTGAGGCGCTGAGGTGCTGAGAGGCACTGAGGCAACCGGGCAGCCACGTGGGAAACATAATAGGATCCTTACCTCACACCACACACACGACCGAGGTCCAGACGGTGCAGGGATCCAAAGACTCAACCCATCCCAGTGCAGGAAGGAGATGGGGTGAATCCTTGTAACTGTGGTGCAGGGAAAGGATTCCTAACTACGACTCACATTCCAGATGCAATAAAAGGCCAATAAATTTACATGCAAAACATACTCTAAAGTCAAGAGATGACTGACAAACGGGTATAAAAATATATATATAGGATCCCTGGGTGGCGCAGCGGTTTAGCGCCTGCCTTTGGCCCAGGGCGCGATCCTGGAGACCCGGGATCAAATCCCACGTCGGGCTCCCGGTGCATGGAGCCTGCTTCTCCCTCTGCCTATGTCTCTGCCTCTCTGTCTCTCTCTCTCTCTGTGACTATAATAAATAAATAAAAATTAAAAAAATATTTTTTTTAAGATTTATTTATTTATTTATTTATTTATTTATTTATTTATGAGAGACACAGAGAGAGAGGCAGAGCCACAGGCAGAGGGAGAAGCAGGCTCCATGCAGGGAGCCCAATGCAGGACTCGATCCCGGGACTCCAGGATCCACCTTGGTCCGAAGGCAGACGCTCAACCGCTGAGCCACCCGGGGGTCCCAATATACATATTTACAAGTCTTTTCATAGGCAAAGGGTTCATATTCCTCACCTATTAACAATCTTTAGAATTGCAGGGGGAAGAAAAGCAACCCGCTAGGAAATGGAGAGAAGACCTGAACAGACAACCCCCCGAAAGGAGGTGAACTTGGCCCGATGCTCAACCTCACACAGGCGTCTCCAACAGCTGAGTTCGAACGCAGGTCACTAGACAACACACACTAAAATAGAATCGGATCCTCGGATTCAGAGAGGCAGGACCTGCAGACACGGGCCACTGCGGGAGGACTCGGGAGGACTCGGGAGGACGTGCTGCTCAGTGGCGTAAGCCCGGCGCGCGGACAAGGACTGTGTGATTCCACTGACGCGAAGGCCCCGGATGGGGTCATGTCCACGGCGACAGAAAATAGACAGGGGGTGCCGGGGGGCGCCGGGGGCTGGGAGAGAAGGGGACCCAGGTTCAGGTCGGGGAAGGAGAGAAGGTTCTGGAGGCCGACGGTGGTGGCGGCTGCAGGAGAGCGTGAGTGTGCTTCACGAAGCCCCCGAGCGCGGCACGTAAAAGTGGTTAAGATCCTAACTCCTGGGCAGCCTGGGGGCCTCGGCCGCTTTGCGCCGCCTTTGGTCCAGGGCATGGTCCTGGGGACCCGGGATCGAGTCCTGCGACGGTCACCCCTGCATGGGGCCTGCTTCTCCCTCTGCCTGGGTCTCTGCCTCTCTCTCTGTTTCTCATGAATAAATAAATAAAACATTTTTAAAAAAAGATCGTAAATCTTACGTGGATTTTACCACAATAAAAACAAGAACACGAGACAGCACTTCAGAGAGATGAAACCAGAAGGCGTGACTGCGGCCTGCACTGTGCGGCTGTGGGGCGCCAAGCGGGTCCTGCTGGAGGGGTTCCCCGGGGGGTTTATCTCAGAGAACCATGCACTCCCCTTCCCGCCCAGCACCCCATGTCCAGGGGTCCACCCCCAATACACCTGCACACAGCTACTGGCTGCACCCGTGCTGGCGGCTGCGGGGTCCACGGGCGCACCCCCAGCCGGCAGCAGAACAAATACGAGTCACCGTGGGGGCGCGCAGCTCATAAAGAGGGGTGAGGGCTCCGAGGAGCCCGGGGCTGCAGCGGGACCTCCAGGGGACGTGTGCGAGTCGTAAAAGCAAAGAGCAGAAGAGCACCTATGGTGCTGCCTTCTGCGTCAGCGGGAAACAGGAAATTCCCCGGAACTACGTGGATCTGCTCATCTGTGCGAACAGAGGCACGGAAAGAAGTCAGGAGGGCGGGACGTTGTTCCCCACGGGGCTTGGCAGGGTCGGGGAGGAGAACGATGAGCCCGCGGCCCGGCCTGGGGACGCGCCCCCAGCAAGCCTTCCCCGGGGTGCTGCCGACCTTGAGGACCACGTTAATGGCTCGCACGCTCAAACACGAATAAGTGAATTAAGAATCAATAGACGGAACCAGGGCGTCTTGGAGAAAGAGCCAGGAAGAGAAAGAACAGAAAAATCCCGAAACACAGAGGCGCTCCGAAGACCCCGTGAGACAACTGCGACGAGCCCCCCGTGCCAAGAGGATTGGCTAAAGTGGATGAAATAAGAACTCAGGCGTTTAGGCTGATAGGGACATGCGGTATTTACAAAATATGAATTACAGCACTGGTGTCAATCATTTAATGAATACGTGTATGAATCATTAAAATATTAGCCAAGAACTATGAAAATTAAAAGCCTCGAAATCAGTGGACAGATGCAGCAGACGCGCGGACGCAGCGAGAGGAGACCGCTGTCGGGCAGGCAGAGGCTCGAGTTGCCGCCCAGGGTACAGGCCGGAGGAAAGGAAAGGCGTTTGCACCGTGGAAGCATCTGGAAGGAGAGGAGGACGGGTCTGACGCGCTCTAACCGGGGCTCCCAGGTCAGGGTCTCCAGGGCCACCCCGGGTTGCGGTGACTTGGCAGGAGGGTCACAGCCCTCAGGGTCTGGTTGTGCTCATGGCCGTGACCCCGCGGTGACCAGCTCCCGAGAGTCCTTCCCCGCGGGGTGTGGGCGGGGGCACAGGACTCAGAAACAAAGACTCCAAGGGACACACACCCCAGCACCTGCCTTCTGTTCGGTCCGCCCAGCGGCCACTCCGGCGGGCGGTCACCGTGCGCATCCAGGCATTCACTCTCCCCACGCATCCCTCCTGGAGGTTGAATCCTTTGGAAGCTGTGGGGTGTGTGACCGTGGGTTTCTCCGCCCGCTGCGGTCTGGTCAGACAACGCGGCCTGCAGGCTCGGCGTTCCCGAGCGCGGCCTCCGGCTGCAGAGGTCCCCGAGCGCCCGCGCCAGGAAGCCGCTTCCCGGCTCCTCCCATCTGTCCTGTCCTCGCTCATTTTTCTTTTCTTTTCTTTCCTTTTTTAAGATTTTATTTATTTATTCATGAGAGACACAGAGAGAGGCGGAGACACAGGCAGAGGGAGAAGCAGGCTCCATGCAGGGAGCCCGACGCGGGACTCGATCCCGGGTCTCCAGGATCAGGCCCCGAGCTGAAGGCAGATGCCCAACCGCTGAGCCACCCGGGTGTCCCTCGCTCATTTTTCTAATTGTTTGCCCGTCACGTGCCACCATGGAGCCTTAGAGATAGGACCGGTCCAACCGGACTGCGAAGCTCAGTTTTGCATTTTATTCAATGTTAATGAGTTCGATTCGGAACGGCCACACGCAGCCCGCGGCCAGTGCGGTCCCGAGCGGCGACAAACCGCCGGGGTGTTTAACAAATGATACTGGAACACTTGCTCTCCACGTGGCAAGGGCCGGGTTCCGATTCCCACACCTGTGCACACTGAACTCCAGATGCATTAAAGACCGGAACGTGAACAGCAAAGCTGCAAAACTTCTGGAAGAAAAACAGAGAATGTGCTTATAATGTTGGTGGAGCCGCAGATTTCTTGCCGCACAAAATAAACAAATAAAGGAACGTATTGGGGATCCCCGGGTGGCTCAGCGGTTTAGCGCCGCCTTCAGCGCAGGGCGTGACCCCGGGGTCCCGGGATCGAGTCCCATGTCGGGCTCCCTGCATGGAGCCTGCTTCTCCCTCCGCCTCTCTGTCCGTCTCTGTGTCTCTCATGAATAAATAAATAAAATCTTTAAAAAATAATAAAATAAAATAAAGGAACGTATTGATGAGCTCGTCCGGCCTCAACCTGAGACCTCCGACGGCGCAGAGCATGGAGGAAGCAAGCACACACGCCGACAGGACCGAGCAATTTAAGGAGAAAAGAAAAAAGACACGCATCCTCGTTGAAAGAGTGAGCCGAGGATACGGTTAAGGGGGCCACCGGCTGTCACCTTTGACCCCCTGCCGGGGCAGGAGACGCCGCCTGAGCTGTCGCCCCCTCAGTGGCCCGCCGTGCACCTGCTGTCACTCGCTGGGCACTTAAATCCTCCGCCTGGTCCTCGGCACATTCGGGCCCACCCATCTTCCTCCCGGCGGCCAGGTCGGGGCGCGCAGGACACTGGCACTGATGAAGCGCCTCTAATAGCCAACATCCATCTGCCCGTCGCGTGGGGCCCCGCGAGAGCAGGGAGGCAGCACCCCCGCAGTCCGCCCCAGGGCGCACCTGGCCTGAGGTCTCCACGGCAGCCCCACAGAGGGAGACGGCCGAGCAGGGCCGGCTCGGAGACCCCACGCGCGGCGAGCCACGGAGCCACGCTGGGGTGCCCGGCCTGGGCCTGCGGGAGGGTGGGGACCGGGTGGGGGCCTCCCTTCCTCTCACGCCATCCAGCCAACCGCAGCCAGGACTGAGCGCCCGCCCGGACCCTGCTGTGAGCTGAGTGGACCCAGGCCGCGCCCTTCTGACCTCCCTCAGCCTCAACTTACCCCTCTCCAAATACAGCCACGCTGGCAGTCAGGCTTCCACAGAGAATCCTGGGGAACCCAATTCAGCCCCTAGCATCTGTCACCCCAGCCCCTGTCTCCCCGTGCCTCTGTGGGACCCCCCCCACCCAGCCCTGGGGGTGCTGGCAGGGAAGCAGGGTGGGTGCACAGACCCAACGGGGCAGCTCGTGGCCTGGGCCCCCCCACCCCCGGCAGGAAGGAGCGCACATGCACAGGTCCGTGCACCCCGGGATCTGCACATGGAGGGAGGCACCGCCGGAGGAGGCACCAGGCTCCAGGGGGCACCCTGCCAGCGGGGGGCGGGGCTCTCCCCATGAGCCGCTTGGTGCCTGTGGGGAGTGAGCCCGGCCCCCCCACAGGGGGTCCCCATCCGCCCACCCTGGCTGCTGCCTTCTGGGGATGCCGCTGCCCAGCCAGCTCCCACTCAGGCCCCATTGAGGCCATTTGTGAGGCCCACCCCTTTGTTGTGGGGCCGTGGAGCACCCCGCCTCTGAGCCTCCTGCCCCGCCCACGGGACAACCAGGGCCACCATCGCACCCCGGGCCTCTTATTTTAGGGGTGAGTTAATGTTATATACGCGGAGCACCTTCTACCCTTGACCCCTCCATGCTCCACCCTCCACTCTCTCCTCCTCCACCCTACACCCCCGCCCTACCTCCTCCATTCCATCCCCATTCCTCCAGCCTCCTCCACCCTTGCACACTCAAGCTCTCTACCCTCCACCTCCACCCTCCTCCTCCATTCCCCGTCCCCTCCATCCCTCTATCTCTCTACCCCTCCATCACCTTACCCTCTATCCATCCCGGCATCCTTCCACCTCTCCTTCCCTGCATTGCTCTCTCCCTCCACCCTCCCATCCCCCATCCCTCACCCCACCTTCCATCCATTCACTCACCCAGCTGCCCTGATGCTGGCCCTCTGCAGAGCACGGGGGATACTCAGGCAGCCCTAGACACCAAGTGGCCCCAGCTGAGGGAGGCTGACCTGCTCCACAGGCATCTCCCTCCACCGGGCACCTGCTGCCGTTGCCTCAGGAGGGCTTCAGGACTCCGTGCCCAGTCCAGCCAGAGGCCTGGGGTGCAGCCCAGTGCCATCCTTGCCACTGCCCCCACACACCTAGGCCTATGGAGGGGCAGCAGAGCCCTCCCTGGTGAGACTCCGGGCACAAAGCTGCTGAGTGGCCAGTGGGAGCCTCCAGGCCTGAGCTCAGAGCCTGCTCTGACAGCTCCTGTTGAGGAGGGAGGCAGGGGGCGAGGGCTGTGGTCTGGGGTGACCAGGGCCCAGGGCAGGGGGACAGCAGAGGCCTGCCCCCACAGTGGGATGTGCCCGGCCCAGAGGCAGATCCTGGGTGGTCAGGGAATCCGGGGAGAGGAGGATGGAGAGGGCACAGGGACGAGAAGGGCCTCGTCTCAGTCGGCTCCAGCTGCCCCAACACGGCAGGCCAGGCGCCTAAACGCGGACATTCCTTCTGCAGGTCTGAGGGCCACGGGCACGCAGACCCCCGTCTCCCCCATACGAGGGCACGGACCCCACGTAGGGCCCCACCTCCAGGCCCATCTAACCCTGACCCCCCCCAGGGCCCACCCCCAACAGCATCGCACGGGCGGCGGGGTCTCCACGTGTGAATCTGGGGACGCAAACGTTCAGGCCACCTGGTGCCTCGACACGGGCACCAGATCACACCGCGGACACAGGCCCAGGCTTCCCTGTAGAAATTCTCTCTCCGGGGAAGAGAAAGAGTGTGCAGGTGCCTCCCCCGGGGCGCCCAGCTTCGGGGCCACCAGCCAGACCCCAGGACCTGAGCCTGACCGCCCACCTGCTTGTACCCGCCCACCTTCACCCCACGTTCTCCCTGGAGCTCTTCTTCCCAGCCCATGTCCTGACTCGGGCAAAGGACAGTGCGGCCCCTCAGGCAGGACAGCGCCCAGGCGGCCCGGCGCAGCGTGAGCTCAAGCCCCGCCTCCGGCTGTGCAGGTGCATGGACTGACCCACGCGGTGACCACACTTACCTTTCCCTCGTTACGACACCCAAGTCCCTGCCGAAGGGGGAGCACAAGCCTCGCTTACACAACAGGCACCGGACGGAGAGGCGTGTTTCGTCAAGGCGCGCACGACTTCACGCCACCTCCACATGCGATGACGAGGCTCCCCTTTCTGGATACGCTTCTTCACCCTAAATACGAGGCATCCACCGCCCTTGCTCGGAGTCACGGCTTCGGAAGTTTCTGCCCGTGACCTCCTTACTTGCTGCAAATCAAGTTTCCCTCGTGCGACCACTGCCCCGGTGTGGTCGCCGCGTGTGACTCACCCAGGAGCCAACTCACGCTGGTTCCCTTGCACCTGCACCACGCACCCTGCTTCTGCCAGACGCACGGGGCCTGGGGGTCGCTCGGGGACCCAGGCGCCCCCCACTCGGGGCCTGTGAGATGACCTGCCCACAGGACAGCGCACACAGAGCCGGGACCCCTTCTGGCCGGTGATTCTGGGACGCACTCGGTCCGACACACGTCACGGCCAGTCACCCAGGACTGCTCCCCGCTCCACACGGCCCCCACCCCGCACCCCGATGCAGCTTGGGTGCCAGCTCCCCGTGCGAGCTCGCCCACCAGCACAGGACAGGAAAGGACACCGATTCTCTCACTGGGCCTTGAACAGCGCTGGTGCCCTGAATGAAGGGCGGTCACCAGACCCCAACGGCGTGCCTCCACCTCCCTCCACGCCCCCGCGGGGCCATCCCCGCTCCCACGCTCCCACACCCATGAGGCGGCTGTGCAGATCACGAGAGTTCGTCTGCCGGTGGTGGTCGGGCCCCGGGGTCCCCGCGGGCAGGGGGTCCTTGTTATTCAGGAGACCCCGGACCACACCAGAGCTCGTGGGAGGGGTGGGTCTCCACCAGGAGACCACGCGGGCAGAGAGCGGCCCTGAGGGAGGGCTGGGGACAGCTCGGCCAGCCGTCCAATCGTCATGCCCACGTAATCAGACCCCGAGAAAGGTTGGGTGCCCATGAGTGTGTCCCGGAGTCCACAGAGAGAGGCCACAGGCGTTCAGGCCGCCCCTGATCTGTGCCTTTCTGTCAACACTTCCATCATGAGGTCTGTGAGTCTATCCACGGAATTACTGAACCAGGTGGTGGGGGGCCCTGGGGGGGAGCACGGGAACCCTGGGTTTGCAGCCAGAGAGTCAGAGGAGCAGTGGCTCAGTGTCCCTAACACGTGGCAAGTGTCTGGGGTGGGACCCTGCCCCGCACCCAGTGGGGTCTGTGCCACCTGCAGGGGGTCAGTACAGAACAGAGCTCAGTACCCCAGCTGGGGTGGGACAGGACTCAGGACAATCTGCGCACCCCCCCCGCCCCCGGGGACACAGCGGCTGCCCATCCCTGGCAGTCCCCCTGCACGTGCCCCGCGGTCAGGACAGCCCGGGCCTTCTGTCCACAAGACACGGAAAGGCCATCTGAGGAAGAAGTGCACCCGGACGCCTTCCCCTGAAGCGCTCTGGAAGGAGGAGGGAGGCGCCAGCATCAAGGGTCCAGATGGGCGACAGCAGCCGGGAAGGAAACCCGGAGCCTCGGTGCCGCGCTGCCCACGCTCCTGATGGCACGGGGGACAGCTCTGTGCAGAAACCAAGAACAGGGATGAGTCAAGTCCCGGAGTGACGCGGAGGAGTCCTTCCTGAGAGTGAGGGCACGTCGGGACAGCCCGACTCCTCTATTTTGCTTTAATTTCCATGTTTCCGTAGGCACCGAGTGCGCCGCGGGGACACGCGGTGATGCCAGACGCCTGAGGGGCCCTGGGGGAACACGAAACAGAACGTCCCCACGCTGAAGCTCTACGTCAGAGCTGTCTCGGCGGCGCGTTTTCCCTCCTAGAGGTACGTGAAATGACCGTGCGCCTTAGCAGCGATGGCCTCCCGCAAACGTGGGTCCCCACGGCCACAGCGCGGCCCGGAGGGCGGCCGGCGCTGCATCCGACCCTTGCTGCGGCTCACGGGGTCCCCTAAAGGGGCCAGAAGGGCAAAACCCCCCAGGGAGTGTCTGCAGACGCAGGAAGGGACCCCTGTTTATAATTTCTGAGAACTCCCAGAGTAGCCTTCACTTGATAAAAACTATTTCCAAAAAAAAAAAAAAAAAAAAATCCTCTTGAAGTATCAGACTTAAGAGAGAAATCCCAGACCCGATCTCCTCAAGGGCTGCAGTGAGTCAGGGCGTCCCCCGTCGCACGGGTTACCACAAGAAGTGTGGAAGCGCCCGAGCACGCCCACCACGAAGTATGGGTGCAGGGACTGGAAGGCGAGACCGAGAAGCGGCCACCGCGCACCGATGGGACCGTCCTGGTGGCAGCAGCCGGATCAACCAACTGCTAGTGCTATCGGGACTTAGGAGACGAACCCACAGAAATCGAGAGCGTGACTCTGTGCCCGGAAAATGGGAGCCCCGAGGCCACCGAGCAGCCAGGGACAAAATCAGCAGGGACGCCGCGCCACTGCCCGCCGCGCGTGACTCAGCGGACAGCTGTCCCCAGGCCGCCCTCTAGGTGAACACCACACAGATCGCAGTCGCAGCAGAGGCTTTTTCAAGAAACTTGGAAACCCCGTTGTGAAGTCCCGGAGGGAGGACCAAGGCCTCGGGCCCGGAGCTGACTGCAGAGGGAGCAGAGACAAGAGGCGGGCTGCCCCCGCGCGGGGACGGACGGGAGAGCCGGGAGGACCACACGCGAATCACGGCGACGACAGAGCCAGCTGCCCCAGCAGGCCGGGGACACGCGGACTCAGAAAGGCAGCGCGTGTGCGGAGCCGGGGGACCGGCGCGATCCCGGGAGGTGCATCTGGGTTCCCACATCACGCCCTATAAAAAGCTGGTTCCAGATGGACCGGAGGCAGAAAATGTAAAAGGAAGTGTGAGCGGCGCCGCGGGGGCTGGCCCGCGTGTGGGGAAGGAGCCCAGCAGCCCACGGGACACAGGCCCGCCAGCGGCTCGCCAGGCGAGCAGAGAAACCCCGGTGAGCACCGGGCCGCCACTCCGTCCCCTCCCCGGCGCAGGGTCTGCAAGGACCCGGGCAGAGGGGACCCTTCGCTGTGCCGGGCGTCAGGTGGCATCACACTTGAGACACCCCCAGGAACCCTCAGCCACGCAGAAGGGCAGGCCCGGGGGTCCTCAGCCCCCAGACTTATTACAGGGCCCCGATGGTTAGGGCAGCCTGGACCTGGGGCAGGGCCCTGCAGCCGGCCCTGCAGACCGGCCACAGGTGAACCCGCACCACGCCCCTCCCCTGCCCGTGGACAGGGTCACCCTGGGGCTCAGGAGGGGCACAGACAAGGACACGTGTGCCCAGGCTGCTGGAGGACCACCACCGACCCCCCCCCCAAACCACAGCTGCAAAAATGATAGCCCAGAGTGGAGGAGGCCGCAGGGCAGCCTGGGGACCCCTGCCACTGTCCCCTGGGGTCTGCGGCAGGCCCACGGGAGGTCACCGCCAGCCTGGGCCTGGGGTCAGCCTACTTAGCCTCTCCTGCAGACCCTCACCTGCCTTCTGTGCCAAGT
The DNA here is from genome assembly GCF_011100685.1 of Canis lupus familiaris. Classification (NCBI taxonomy): domain Eukaryota; kingdom Metazoa; phylum Chordata; class Mammalia; order Carnivora; family Canidae; genus Canis; species Canis lupus. The sequence goes on from NC_049229.1 coordinate 72,623,043, forward strand.
GACCCTTCCTGGTGCCTACGTGACTGATGGAGCTCTCCGGGCCGCGGCTCACCATGTTGACTTTGCAGCCGGACGCCCGAGCCCTGACCGTGGGGACCTGGCGAGTGTCCTGACCGGTCAGCAGGGACCCCCCCGAGGTCAGGGCAGGGCAGGGCAGGCCTCTGCTCCGGGCCTCCCTGCAGACCCCGCTGCCCACACCCACCTCCAGCCCCAGCTTCAAACAGGTTCCTGCAGGGGGAGGAGGAGCCTCCTTCCTATAAATGTTTAATTGAAAATTAATATTTATGAGGCTCTTGAATGACGGGGCCGAGGGCTGAATAAATACTAACGAGGGGCGAGCGTGCCCAGCTCTGCCTGCGGCTCCCCCCTGCCCCCCCCGCGAGGCCCCCTGCACCCTGCACCCCAGCCCCGCCCCCAGCTCCTCGCCAGCCTCATCCGGGAAGCCCTCCAGGCCTGTGCGCCCGCTCCCTCCGCGGGGGACTGTGCTCCGCCCCACAGGCCCCCCTCCGAGCGCAGGGAGGGCCGGGCCGGGCCGGCACCCCCCCCCCCCCCCCGCCCCGCGTGACCCAGGAGCGCCCCCGAGAGCCCGGTTTAGCGGCTGGAAGCGGCGGAGGGGGGGGTCCCCGGAGGCCGGGGCGGCGGGTGGAGCTCGGGCGCCCTCGCGCGGCCAGTGTGGGCGCGGCCTCCCGCGGGAGAGATGGAGAGCAGGGGTGGGGCGGGCGGGCGGGCGGGCGGGGGGGGGTCGCTGACCGGGACCGGGACCCCAGGCAGCGGCCCCTGCTCAGCCAACCCCCCCCCCCGCCCCGCTGCCCGGGATGCCTGCAGGGACCGCGCCCACCAGCCCCCTCCGCTCCCCTCCCGCCCCCCTGCCCCCTAGTCCAGGGGGTCACTGCCCCGGGCGCCTCCATCATCCCCAGGGGGCCAGGCCCTCGGGACTGTCACCACGGGTGGGGCCCTGAGGCCCCGGGGCACCTGGTCTGTGGACTTGCACACAGATGTAGGACGGACTGCAGCGACCCACCCCTGCATCCAGCCCCTCTCCCTTGGGCCGCCAGTGCCTGGGACGGAGAGGTGCAGGGAGACGGCGGGTCTTCCCGGGGTCTTCCCGTCTCCAGGAAGGGGTCAGCATCAGGCCTGTCCCTCTCATCCCTGCACCCCGACTCCCTTGGCCGCCTCCCTGCTGCACCCACCAGCCGGTCCCCCGGATCCGCCCTGCTGCACACCTGCTGCTCCTGCAGCACACACCCCGCACAGGTCCCCTCAAATGCCAGCCTGACCCCGGCACCACCCTGCTCAAAGCTCACCTGAGCCTCCCGGGTCTCCAAAGAGACAGCAAGGCCGCCCGGCCCGGCCTGGCCGCCTACTGTCCCCTCCTCCCCTCTGAAGGCTCCTGGAAGCAGGCACATCTCGGGCCTCAGAGCTTCCTGACTTGTTCCCTGCCTGGAACCGCGCTCCCGTCCCTTCACCTAGGTTCCACTAGCTTTGGTTTTAGAGCTGAGTCGCTTCCTCCAGCAGGGGAGGGCCCTGGGGAGGCCAGAGGTCCTGAGCCCCGTCCGGTGAGACACGACACGAGGGCTGCAGGACACAGGAGCACGTGCTGTGGGCAGCCAGGCTCCGGGCACAGAGGGGGCCGCGGGCGCACCAGGCAGGCCTTGCTTCGGGCCCAGGCCCTGTGCTTACAGGCAGCAACAACTACGTGCACCTGCCGGGACCCTGGTCCTGTTTGCTGCCCAGGGCCAGGCCATGATTCTGGGAGGGCCGGAGGGAGCCCACGCGGCAGCCGTACCCGTGATGCCGTTAGCGATCAATTCTGACCAATCTAGTCCTTTACTTACTAATACAGAGGGCAGCGCGGAGACGGGCTGCAGGCGCTGTCCCCACGGTCACCAGTTCCTTTCTCCCTGCCCACCTCCCACTCTAGAGCCTAAGAGCGTCAGCAGTTCATTTCCCCAGTCTCTCTGGAAGCAACGGTTGCCACGTGACGTGCAGACATCTGCCGAGGGGCTCCTGGCCAAGAGCTTCCCTCTCCCATGAAAGACATAAGGCTCCCAAGGAATCTTCTACACCTCACTGGCGTCCCCTGCTTCCTGCCTTCAAACAGTGTGCGTGGACCTGCAGCCACTTTGTGACCAAGAGGCAACAAGTCTACACACAGGATGGCAGGGCAGAAGGATACAAAAGCCACGGATACAAGCCACTGAACCCACGCTGGGGCCACTGTCCTTCGGCTTCTTCGTAAATAAGTGGCAGGTGTCCACAGAGTAGTGTGGCACGTGTCCATATGGCTAAGGCCACTTACACTCGAGGCTTATTTCCTGTTGCTGGGCAAACTGTTCCGGAAAGAGTAAGATAAGCTACAGCAAGAGAAGGTCCAGCAGCTGTGCAATAGACGCGCTAGGAGGACAAAATCGGGAAGACGAGACCGAGAAATAGGGAAGAAAGGTTGTTAAAACCAGTTTTCCTTGTAGCATGATTCTGTCCCGAGCTCATTTTACAGCTTGGTGACTACACTTAATGGGCCTGTGCTGAGTACTGGGAATATTCCAGAAGAGGAGACTTCAGGTGCCCTCGATGTGACAGCGTGAGGAGCTCAACCACAGTCATCACTTCCTGGGTTACACACATCGGGTCATCATGTTGCTCACCTTACATATAATTTTTTAAAGACTTTATTTATTCATTTGAGAGAGAGAGAGAGAGCGCACAAGCCGGGGGGGAAGGCCGAGGGACAGAGAGAGGCAGACTCTCCGCTGAGCAGGAGCCCGACTCGGGGCTTGATCCCAGGACCCTGAGATCATGACCCGAGCCAAAGGCAGATGCTTAACTGAGCCACCCAGGTGCCCCACGTATGTATTATTTCGTTTTAAAATAAAATACATTTTACCCTTTAAAATGTCTTATTTTTAAAATTACACATTTAAAATAAATTACATATTTAAAAAATAACAAAAAAGACAAAAAATAACAGAAAAAGAAAAAATAAAATAAAATAAATTACACATTTAAAATAAATGTTTTGGGATCCCTGGGTGGCGCAGCGGTTTGGCGCCTGCCTTTGGCCCAGGGCGCGATCCTGGAGACCCGGGATCGAGTCCCACATCGGGCTCCCGGTGCTTGGAGCCTGCTTCTCCCTCTGCCTGTGTCTCTGCCTCTCTCTCTCTCTCCGTGTGACTATCATGAATAAATAAATTTAAAAAGAAAAAAAATATTTAAAAAAAAAATTTAAAATAAATGTTTTAATTTTTTAGATCAGAACATTTTTCTGATCTGAACAAAGACTTAAGGTCTTGCTCTGCCAACCAAAGGCCTGGTCGCAAACCACAGAACGTCAGGCAGGAAACAGTTAAAAGAAACAAAAGGTCACATACCCCACACGTGCGGGTGACAACTCTCAACTCCAGAGTTGAAAAAGACAAGCTGCCGCTGGGAACAGGCAGGTGCTGTGACGTGCCGGACGTCAGGTGGGCGTAGGTGTCTCCCTCACAGACGGTGCCGGCTCTCGGGGGAGACTCTGAAGCTCCGTGGCCAAGCCGGTCACCGTTCAGACGTGAAGGGGACACGTGTTGTCCGATATGCGGAGACAAACGAGCCCCCCGGACCCTCTCCGGGAAAAGGAAGCCATCAGGTGTGCGCAGCAGCAAAGACGAGGTGTAAACTGAAGAAAGGGGGTGGGGGGAGAAATGAAAATCAAGAAATCATGATGAACAAAGAAGCCATATAGCATCTTTTTAAAAAGGGGGGTGGCACCTGGGTGGCTGAGCGGTTGAGCGCCTGCCTTTGGCTCAGCTCGTGACCCCGGGGTCCTGGGATCGAGTCCCACGTCAGGGTCCCTGCAGGGAGCCTGCTTCTCCCTCTGCCTGTGTCTCTGCCTCTCTCTGTGTGTCTCTCATGAATAAATAAATAAAATCTTTTAAAAAAAATATGTAGGGCTGACCACGAGTAAAATACACTGGGGATGCCGAACTCCCCGCCAGGTGGGGTCTGTCCCGACTCTACCCCTCACCCGCCCTGTGACCCTGGGAACTCACTTCATTTCTCCAAGCTGGGAATAGGAACCTGTGGCTGCAGGATGGTCGCCAGGAGGGGACGCATCGCGGGGCGCTCGCCGCAGTGTCGGGGGGCCCACGGTGAGGCCCGCGGAGCCTCGGGCTGGGATCGGATACCCACCTACGCGGCCGGTGCCATCAGCGTCCGTGCGGGGAGCTCCCGGGGAAAAGACAAAAGCTCTCGGGGCGCCTGGGTGGCTCAGTCAGTCTAAGCGCCTGCCTCTGGCTCGGGGCGCGATCCCGGGGTCCTGGGATCAAACCCCGCATCGGGCGCTCTGCTTCTCCCTCTCCCTCTGCCCCTCCCCCTGCTGCTCCGCTCGCTCTCTCCCTCTCTCTCTAATAAATACATAAAATCTTTAAAACAAACAAAAGCTCTCAACATGGATCATTTTTTAAGTCCTGCTGTGTTGTTGACGAGAGACACACCAAACACAAAATGACACAGCTTGAAAACATTCCGAGGAACGAGATGTACCAGGTGAAGGGGGTTTTTGTTGTTGTTTTTTTTTTTTTTTTAAAGGAAGGCAGAACCAGCGGCGGTATCATTATCAGACAAGGTAGGATTTCAGGGCAAAAGTACTCGATGAACTAAGGAGAGCATATTTGGATGAAGATCGCCCTCCACCCGCTGCCGAGTCCGGAGGGTGTCGGCCTCTCGGGAGGCAGAAGCCCCCGGGACCCTTGTGACTGAGCAGCCGTGCCCTGCACTTGCACACACGTCGTCGCGAGGTCCTTCTCAAGAGGGATGGGGTCCGGGTGCTGCGCACCAGGCTGGGCGTCTCAAAAAATAAATAAATAAATAAATAAATAAAAATAAATAAATAAATAAATAAAATAAATAAAAAAGAACGGGAAGACGAGCTGAGGGGGACCAGCGGGTCAGAATGCAAGTGGCGCGTGTAGGTAGAGTAGAAGTAGTTCTCCGGAGGGTTCTCCAATACAGGGTGTGTGTGTGCAGAGTGACTTACCCGCAGTTACAGAGGATGACAGGTCCCGAGGCCGGCAGTCGGCAAGCTGGACACCAGGAGAGCCAAGAGCGAGTTCCCAGGTCGGAAGGCCTGACGACCGGGGGAGCTGACGGTGAAGTCCCGGTGTGAGTCCAAGTGCAAAAGCAGGAGAAGACGGAGGTCCCAGATGGAAGACAGGCAGGCAGAGGGAGAGTTCAGGCCCTTCGACTGATTGGGTGAGGCCCACCCACGTGGGGAGGCCCGGGCTTCCCTCCGTCCGCCAGTTCCGATGTTAATCTCATCCAGAAGCACCTGCATAGACATGCCCAGAATCCCACTGACCCCGGAGCCCAGTCACACACGAGCTAACCGTCACAGGTAACCGGCCCGCCGTCCACCCCAGAACACACCTGGGGATCAGCCTCACAGCTTCTGAGCTCCTGGCATCTCATCCCCGAGCCTGTGACCCCTGAGTGACACAGAGGCAAAGCTGCACGTCACGGCTGTGGCCCACGGATTCCCCCATCACAACGTCAGAGCCACCCCAACAGATACCGCGTGCTCTGGAGGCCCCCAAGGCCCAGCCCACGGCGGCCTGTGCCGTCTCGGGGGGGACACGTGCCACCTGGCTCGGCCGCAGCGAGCACCCCGGTCATCACATCAAGAGTCCCAGCCCAAGAAGGAGTCCCGGCTGATGACCTGTGAGCCGTGAGCCTACCTCTCTGCCCGCCCCGCGGCTCCCGGGAGGGGCCAGGGGACCCCCACGTCGGCTCAGCCATCCCTCTGTGCCCCGTTGCTTCCTGGTCTTCGTGTTTCCGTCCACTGGTCCGGGTCTGGGATGGTCGATTTCGTCCCCCGGAACCCCTCTGGAGCAGAGCCCCGCAGGCTCGCAGAAGTCAGATTTGGAAATGAGGTTCCAGGGTTGGCAGAGAGCATCGCAAGCCCCCAGCGGAGCCAGACGGACACGTCCACGGAGCCCACATCACAGTTATTAACCTTTTGCTCCCGAGCATATGGAGAAAAGCTGCCAGAAAGCCAAGGAGAATCTGCCCGGATGGCGTCTCGGCGGGAGGCCGACGTACCTTGCGCAGCAGGTGCCAGAGAAAATGAGTGAAGGAAAGGGGAGAGTCACAGAAGGCGAGTTAGTAGGTGTGCAGGACTTGGCATTCAACAAAGACTGCGTTCCTTTCAATGCCAACCAAAGAAGCACAGGTGAGGGAACCCCCAGGAAATCTCCGTGGGTTCCCCAAAGGGGAGGTGGCACCGGCGGTGGTCCCTGACCGGCGCAGCAAAGCCCGAGGCCAACAGCACAGATGTGGGTGTGAAGGTGCTAACCTCCCGGCCTCCTGGACCGGCAGCGTGCACCCGGGGGTCCTGGACGTGCACCTGGGGGTTCTACACGTGCACCTGGGGGTCCTGCGCGTGCACCCGGGGGACCTGTGCGTGCAACTGGAGGTTCTACACGTGCACCCGGGGGTCCTGTGTGTGCACCCAGGGGTTCTGCGTATGCACCTAGAGATCCTGAGTGTGCACCTGGGGGTCCCGTGCATGTACCCTGGGATCCTGCATGTGCACCTGGGGGTCCTGTGCATGCACCCGGGGGTCCTGGGTGTGTGCACCTGGGGGTTCTGGGTGTGCACCTGGGGATCCTGTGTGTGCACCTGGGGGACCTGCATATGCACCTGGAGGTCCTGAGCACGCACCTGGGGGTCCTACACGTGCAGCTAGGGGTCCTGCACATGCACCCAGGGATTCTGCACATGCACCCGGGGGTCCTGAGTGTGCACCTGGGGGTCCAACACGTGCACCTGGTGGTCTTGCATGTGCACCCAGGGGTCCTGTGCATGCACCCGGGAGTCCTGAGCATGCACCAAGTGGTCTGCACATGTACCCGGGGGTCCTGCGCGTGTACCTGGGGGTCCTGCACGTGCATTGGGCAGTGCTGCTGCTGCTGCGGGGGTGGGGGGAACCACGCACCTGTGACCTGAGGTTAAAGTCCCTGAAGCATCCGCAGACGTCGCCCTGGACAGCTCGGCTGCCATGACTCGTGCCCACGCGAATCCGAGGTCTTCGAGTTGCAGGGGCAAGGAACTGTGGGATCCCAGAGCCTGATGAGCTTGGTGTCGAGGACTCTGGTGCCACAGACCGCGGTGCGGCCGCAAGCGCTTCCGGCAGAGGTAAAGTGTGAGGCTACGCTCTCCCTCACGAGGCTGGACGAGGAAGGAACACGAGATCCACAGCCAGGCCCCGGACCCCCGCCTTGTGCGACATTTGAGTGACACTTGTTGCCGTGCCGTCTGGGTTTTCACAGGGAGCACATGACTTCGAAACCACGCTCCACGTGCTGGGGGTCACGCCAGGTCTCCACGGCCCGAGTGTCCAGCCACGTCACCGTCCACCCTCACGGGGGTCCCGGGGCCCAGGCAGCAGGTCCTCGAGGTCGGGGGCGAGGGGGGACAGCCGGCCTGTGCCTGCAGCGCGGGGCTCCTTCCCCAGGACCCTTCAAACACTCCCCACACAGCAGGCGGGCACCCCACGCCCTCCCCGCCGGGTGGGCCGCCCGCGGTGCCCGGATCTCTCCCCACCAGCTGTCCACCCCTCAGCTGCCTCACGGTGGAACACATTTCCAAACAAGCTGCAGACACCTGCCCACCCTCTGGGAGCTCCTCAGCAGACAGATGCTTCACTAACTAGACTTGGGGATTTGTTTACGGTTCCTTTTTCTCTTGAGGAAAGATGTGTGCTACGTGCGTATTGCTCGGCCGCGGAAGGGACCAGGGCACCCTCCCTCGAAAGCACGATGCTCAGGGGCAGAAGCCAGTCACAAAGGGCCACCTGCTATGAGATCCTGTTCATATGAAATGTCCAGACCCGGGAAATCCACACAGACAGCAGCTCGGGGGTGCAGGGGCTCGGGCACGCGGGCAGGGAGGGGGTGACCGTCATCCTAGGGTACCTACCGTGGATTCTTTTTTTTTAAGATTTTATTTATTTATTCACAAGAGACACTGAGTGAGAGAGAGACAGAGAGAGAGAGAGGCAGAGACACAGGCAGAGGGAGAAGCAGGCTCCATGCAGGGGCCCGACGCGGGACTCGATCCCAGGACCCCAGGACCACACCGAAGGCAGATGCTCACCCGCTGAGCCCCCCAGGCGTCCCTGTCCCCCTACCGAGGATTCTAACCAAAGCAGTCACCGTGTGAGCCACCCCGGCCAAGACACAGAGCAGCACTGTCACTCCAGAACATTCCATCCGCACCCGCAGGTGCAAATGCTGATGGACCTCTGGCCAGCTGTCCTAGAACCCGGCGCAGCGCGGTCACGCAGCAGCGACTCCACCGCATCTTCCATCAGCATGTTTGGGTTTCACCCACGTCGCCTTGGACCTCCTCCATATATCCACATGACCCAGCTCTCCCGATGCCCACCGTCATCAACTCAAGAAAGACAACGTCACCTGTACTAGCAGCGCGCTCTGCCCGCGGACTGTCGCCTAACGTGATGCGTGGCGCCCGGAAGGCCCGCCGGTCACCGTCACCAACCCCGCAGCTAAAGTACCTGTGTGATCCGCAGCGTCGCTTTTCCTCCTGCACTTTGGAAGGCCCTTTGTTCTCTCCGGATTCATTTTTACAGCTGTTAGCTCACAAAACCACTGAGAAATGATTTATGTTATACTTTTTGATAAGCTTTTCGGCAGCAAACGGATACTGGGATTGGAAATGCATCGCTGGAGGAAATGGGGGGGTCCCACGTAATCCCTGTTTCCACTCCAAATATTACTGATTGTGAAAAAGATAGTGTCCTTGGGGCCCCTGGGTGGCTCAGCGGTGGAGCACCTGCCTTGGGCTCAGGGCGTGACCCCGGGGTCCTGGGATCGAGTCCTGCGTTGGGCTCTCCGCAGGAACCTGCTTCCCCTCTGTCTCTGTCTCTGCGTCTCTCTGCATGTCTCTCATGAATAAATAAATAGAATCGAAAGAAAGAAAGAAAGAAAGAAAGAAAGAAAGAAAGAAAGAAAGAAAGAAAGAAAGAAAGAAAGAAGAAAGAAAGAAAGAAAGAAAGAGAGAGAGAGAGAGAGAGAGAGAGAGAGAGAGAGGGAGGGAGGGAGGGAGGGAGGGAGGGAGGGAGGGAGGGAGGGTCCAGAGCCCAACTTCCCCTACTTGGGGTTTCAAAGATGTCAGCTCTGAGCCCCTCTGTCCACCTCAGCACCCTGGGGGACAAGAGGCGCTTTGATCCCGCGGGCACAGCAGCCCGTTTGCATCCTCAGAGGCGGGAGCAGCCAGGTGCCTGCAGGCCAGCGGCCCAGGGGTGGCGTCACCCGCCTGCACAAAGGCAGGGGAGGGCGGGGGAGAAGCGGCCCCTCCATCGCGGGCGCCCCTGCAAGTCAGGGCGCTGGACCTCACTCCCCCAACCTGCGTGCCCCCCCACCGCTGGGCCCTCTGACCCGCCCCTGCCCCCACCCCATGCGGGACCACCAGTCAGCCAAGACAACGGAGGGTGGTGCCGCCTGTCGACACCAGAGGGCGCGCCTCGCTCCCAAACGGACAGGGGTGGGGCGGGGGCTCCCAGGCCTGCCGAGGTGGCTGGTGGCACAGGGGGCGGTGGAGGGTCCTAGCTCAGCGCCCCCCCCCCCCCGCCAGCTCCCCATCCGCGCCTTGAGGGGCTTGGCTGGAGGCACTGACCGCCCCCCTTCACTGGCCCCCACCCTCGGCAGATGGACTGGGGACGTGACGATGTCATGGGGCTCTGGCACCAGTGAAGGCTCCTCGCAGCTGGGGGACCCCCAGCACCTGCGTCCGAGCTCCAGGGAAGGTGGTGCCGGGCACCCTCGGGGATGCCTGGGCTGCCGGCGTGGTGGAGGGAGGACCCGGGCCCAGCGGTCACCCAGCACCGGTCCTGATTGGCCAGCCGAGAGCTGCATGACCTGCCCGTGGTCACGGCCTGCGAGGGTGTGCTTGGCACAGCCCAAGTCCCCTTGGGTGCCCCGTCCCTCCCACGTCAGGCTGGTAGACGGAGCCTCAGCCTCAAAGCCCAGAACGAGGAGGGCACACGGGGGGTCCAAGGCTGGGTGGGTGCGGCCATGGCCGTCGGCTGGTGTGGGTGCTCAGGTCAGGGCAGGGGACACCTGAGGGCCATCCTTTCCTCCACATGGCAGGTCTGGCCTCCACGGCGCTCACCTCCTGGCTCCCAAGGCCCGGGCCCTCCTGGAGCCACCTCGCCTCCCTGGGCCTCAGGTCTCCCCCTGCAAAGCAGGGGTGTGGCTGGCTCCTGCCTGGTGCGTTCTGAGTGTCCTCGTGGTGCCAGCACACAGTAGGGCCACAGGACAGGACATTTCCCGCCCTGCCCTCCCCTCCACTAGCCGGGGACACCATCCGGCAGGCAGCAGCAATGCTGGCCGCCCGTGGCAGCAACGACAGGCTGTTGGTCCCCTGAGCAGGCCGGACCCCACAGGGCAGGCCCCGCGTGCAGCCCCCATGGAGCCAAGGCCCCCCTCAGCGGTCTTCAGGGGTTGACCTTGAGGACCCCCTCTGCCCCGAGCTTGTGCTGTGCAAAGGCAGCCCGGCGTCCTTCCTTCCTGGTCGGGGTGGGGAACCGGCACAGAAGGGTCTCCGGCAGGACTGCGGGGCCCTTAGCAGAGGCCCCCCGGGCGGGAGGCGCCTGCTCACCACGGAGCTCACCTGGCCGAGACAGGAAGCCTCTAAGGGGCCGCAGGGCCAGGAATGAGCTCCCCGTCCTGCGCGGGTGAGCAGGGACGCGCTCAGAGGGGCTGCGGAGGGCCCGGTCCTGGAAGGGGCCTACCCGAACCTCCAAAGGCCCCTTGGGCCAGGGAGGCGGCTTCCCTGTCCCCAGAGGCCTCTCCCGGCGGTCCCGGGACCTCGAGCTTGGGAGCACCCCTCGGCGCGCGCACCTGCACGGCCTCCGCAGACACCACCTCCCACCACCTCTGGGAGAGCAGCAGCCCGGCCAGGATGGTGACTCGGTCAGCGACCTAAGTCGCCGCGGGCAGCCCCAGCCCGGTCTGCCTTCTGGGAGGAGCCTGTCATGTTGCGAGAAGGAGTCCTTTCAGCCCCAGAGCCTGCGGGCCCCTGGCCCTGTGTGCGGTGTCCTCCGCCCGCACGTGTCGCGGTCCCATCCCCCTGCGCGCCTGTTTTCCACACTTTTCCTTATGTATTTTAAGGCCTAAGAGTCCCAGGATTTAATAATTTTACAAAACTATGTCTCAGGATTAGTCATCCGGGGTCAGTTTCCCCGAGTGCGTGAAGCGTCCTTTCAATATATTAGCTTCCGAGGTGTTGGCTCCGGGGAAGCTGTCTTGATCTTGGCTCCGTGTCTGCTCTGTGCCAGCGCTTTGGGCTTTTCCCCAGGAAGTCCTATTCCATGGCTCTTGGCTCCTTTTCTTTCTTGTTTAAACACCTTGGTGCAGACACAGTTTGCATATTACAAAATTCACCCGTTTCAACTGCACAGTGCGGTGGTTTCTAGCGTCTCTGCAAAGTTGTGCAACCGAATCGTAGCCTCCATCCACTCTCAGGACATTTCATCCCCCCTGAACCGAAAGAAACCTCACACCCCTTAGCAGTCCCAGGTCCTGGCCACCCAAATGCTCCATCTGAGTCTACAGACTCCCCTACTCTGGACATTTCCCATAAATGGGCCGTACAGTTCGCGGCCCTGCTCGACTGGCTTCTCACAGCTAGCGTAGTGGGCTTTTTTTTTTTTTGACTCTTTCTTTTAAAAGATTTTATTTATCGATTTGAGAGAGACCCAGAGAGAGCGCGAGTTCACAAGGGGGGAAGGAGCAGAGGGAGAGGAAGAAGGGATCTCAAGCAGACTCCCCACCGGGCGCAGAGTCCCACGCGGGCTCGATCCCTCGACCCTGAGGTCATGACCTGAGCTGAAAGCAAGAGCCAGAGGCTGGGCGACTCCGCCACGCAGGCGCCCCGCTAGCGCTGTTTCTAACTTCCACTCCTGTCCCCGTGTCACGCTTCAGTCCTGGTTACAGTTGAACATCATTATACGGGCACCCCGCGTTTTGTTATCGCGTGACGCGTATCTGGGCTGCTTCTCCTTTCGGCTGTTGTAAATAATGCTATCAACGGTCACGGACAAGTTCTTGTGCGGACAGAGCCTTCAATTCTCTCTGTTCTCTTGGGTGTGTGCCAAAGGGCGCAAGTGCCGGCCATTCGGGAGCTCCATGTTTCACAGTTTGAGGAACTGCCAGACTGTTTACCCAGGAGGCCACACTCTGTCCCTTGTCCCCAGCAAGTCCCGTGGGTCCAGTCCCCTCCGTCCCCATCACGGTGCCCGAGGGTCCAGCCTCACCTCCTCGCCAGCTCGGCTGCTCACCCCTCTCAGTGTGACCATCCTCGTGGGCATGAAGTGACCCCTCCCTGCAGTTCCCACTGGCCCTTCCCAAGTGCTGATCGTGTGTTTCTGTGCTAGTGACCCCTGTACCTTCTCTCCGAGAAACATCCACCAGGTCTTTACGCCTTCTCCGTATTTGGCACGTTCTCTCGAAATCTTTTCACGTGTCCGTACTTCCTTTTCTCTTTCTCAAAATATTTACCTCTGTGTTTATGTGTATCGCCTCTGGTTTCATCTGCATTTCCAAAATAATTTTCAGTTTTTCTCTAATTCTGATATGGGTCATATCTTACTGTCTCTAAGCTTGTTTTGAAGCGATAGCCAACCTCCAAGAGGGCCTGGGTGTCCTTGGCGCCAGCACCCCTGCCCCTGTGTGCTCCCACCCATGTCACATCATGCTCATGGGGCTCGCAGAGGCAGCGGGGGACCTCGCAATGTTGATTTCTGGGCTGAGGTCATAAATGGGATTCCAGCCTCCACCTTGATTTCCTGGAGCACTTGCACTGGGGGAGTCAGCCACCACGTGGTGAGGATGCTCAAGCATCGGGCACACATGGGGAGGCGAATGGGAGGGGCGCACGGAAAGGCATGCACGGGGGAGGGGTGCACAGGGGGGCACACGGGGTGGTGCACGAGGAAGGCAAGCACAGGGGAGGCAGGCACGGGAAGGTGCGCACAAGGAGCACGCATGGGGAGGCACACACGAGGAGGGGTGCACGGGGGAGGCAGGCCTGAGGGGGGCAGGCATGGGGAGGGGCACACGGGGAGGCGCGCACAGGGGACATGGCTTGCTCACCATGTGAATCTGTCTCTGTGGAAACCAACCCAGAGCCCCAGTCGCACCTTCAGATGACAGTAACCCAAGCAACACCTGAGCCCAAGTGAAAGCCAAGCCCAAGCTCGCAGAGTGTGTCAGAAAGCAACTGGTGGTTGTGTTTTGCACCACTAAGTGCTGGGGTGCTCTGTTGTGCAGCCTCCAGTACCTGACACGGGGAGGGGTTCGTGGGCCTCTGCCTGGGCGCCCCCGTGCCCGCAGGGACGCTACACTCCGCTCTCTTCCTTCCAGCGTCTCTGTACAGCATCCGACTGTAACTCATCTCTCCTGCTCCCTCTAGGGTGAAGTCCAGCTCCTGTGCCGACTTGCACAGCTCTTTCCGCCTGTTCCTTGCGGCACCTGCCCCTCTGCCCACCCCCTGCTGTCCAGAGGGTTTTCCTGGACTCTGCTGACCCCACACTTCCCAGGTGGGTTCTATCCCCGCTGAGAGATCTGGGGGCCTGACTGCAACCCTGGTGCTCCCCCTTGTGAGTGTGGCACCCTCCCGGCCCCCCGCACAGCCAGGGCTCATGGCACTGGCACCTTCCCCTGCCCTCGGGGGCTCCTGTGTCCAGGGCCACCTCCACTTTGTCCTCTGCGTCTTTCAGCTTCTCTTCTGCATCTCCAGCCTCATCTCGCTGTGGTTTCCTCCTGCCCCTCCGGTGCTCCCTCTGCCCTCACAACTTGCCCCCGGTCCAGCTGTCCCCGTCCTGCTATTTCTCATCTATGGTCATGCTTATCAAACCTAATGTTTCCACTAGGTCCCTTTTTCTTATTATTTCTTTCTTGTTCTTTTTTTTTTTTTAAGATTTTTATTTATTTATTTGAGAGAAAGTACGAGAGAGCAAAAGCAGGGAGTAGGAACAAAGGAACAGCAGACTCCCCGCTAAACAGGCAGCTGGACTCTGGGCTCCTTCCCAGGACCCCAGGATCCTGACCTGAGCCGAAGTCAGACACCTAACCCACTGAGCCACCCAGGCGCCCCTCTTCTTTCTTATCAATAATGTACTCCTGCACCTACTTAAATAGATCTAACCCATTTGCTGTATTTGATTTTATGTCTTCTTGCTTGTTTACATGCTCGGGCCGTCCGCTCCCGGGATGGTGCTTCACACGCTGCGCTTAGAAGTAGCTGTCCTCCTTCCCCAGGCTCTGGTCCAGCGCCTCCGGCTACTCTGGCCTGAGGAAGTGTCTTCTGGTCCTGGCTCTGGTCCTGGCTTTGGCTCTGGTTCCGGTTCTGGTTCCAGTTCTGAATCTGGTCCTGGCCCTGGTCCTGGTCCTGGTCCTGGCTCTGGTCCTGGCTCTAGCCCTGGCTCTGGCCCTGGTTCCGGCTCTAGTTCCAGTTCTGGATCTGGTCCTGGCCCTGGTCCTGGTCCTGGTCCTGGCTCTGGTCCTGGCTCTGGCTCTGGCTCTGGATCTGGTCCTGGCCCTGGTCCTGGTCCTGGTCCTGGCTCTGGTCCTGGCTCTGGCTCTGGCTCTGGCTCTGGTCCTGGCCCTGGTCCTGGTCCTGGTCCTGGCTCTGGTCCTGGCTCTGGCTCTGGCTCTGGCTCTGGATCTGGTCCTGGCCCTGGTTCTGGCTCTGGTCCTGGCTCTGGCTCTGGTTCCGGCTCTGGTTCCAATTCTGGATCTGGTTCTAGCTCTGGTTCTGGCTCTGGCTCTGGTCCTAGCCCTGGTCCTGGCTCTGGCTCTGGTTCTGGCTCTGGTTCCAGTTCTGAATCTAGACCTGGCCCTGGTCCTGGCCCTGGTCCTGGCTTTGGTTCTGGCTCTGGCCCTGGTCCTGGCCCTGGTTCTGGCTCTGGCTCCTGTGAGCTGCCCAGCCTGGTGGTATTTCCTCAGAGTCCGAGGAGGACAGGTCACCCCACCTGGTGATGACAGGTGCTCTCACCTGAGTTCTGGCACAGGGTTCCTAAAAACCCCGGGGATTTTCTAAGTGCTGAGAGCCTTTAGGGTGTCTTTTGTATGATAATGAGGTGATGTTGGAAAGCCCCTAGGTTGGGACTGCTTGCTCAGGAGTCCCACCCCTGACCTCTGGGGAGGGGCAATGGGTGGGGATGGGGGGGTTGTATCAATCACCAATGGCCGATGATTTAGTCCATCACAGCTGTGCAAAGCCTCCATAAGAAGCTGAAAAGGATGAGGTTGGGGTCGGAGAGCTCCTGGTGGTTGAAGTCTTGGAGGTTCCGGGAGAGCCCTGAGCTCAGGGGCCTGATGAAGGCCCGCCCCTTCCCTTCCCTCGCCCTCCGCACCACTTCACTTGGCTGCTCCTGAGTCATACCATAAATAAACCGGTGATCTAGTAAGTAAAATGTTTCTCCAGCTTCTGTGAGCAAATTAATGGAACCCACAGAGGGGGTCCCTGAAATCTCTGACCTACAGCCAGTAGGTCAGAAGCACAGGTGACAACTGGCCATTGGCATCTTGAGGGTGGGAGGGGCAGTCTTGTGGGACTGAGCCTTAACCTGCAGGGTCTCTCTTTTTTTTTTTTTTTTTCATTCGATTTGCCAACATACAGCATAACACCCGGTGCTCATCCCACAAGTGCCCCCCTCAGGGCCCGTCACCCAGTCACCCTCACCCCCCGCCCACCTCCCCTTCCACCACCCCTAGTTCATTTTCCAGAGTTAGGAGTCTCTCATGTTCTGTCTCCCTTTCTGATATTTCCCAGTCATTTTCTCTCCTTTCCCCTTTATTCCCTTTCACTACTTTCTATATTCCCCAAATGAATGAGACCATATAATGTTTGTCCTTCTCTGATTGACTTACTTCACTCAGCATAATACCCTCCAGTTCCATCCACGTCGAAGCAAATGGTGGGTATTGGTCGTTTCTAATGGCTGAGGAATATTCTATTGCATACATAGACCACATCTTCTTTATCCACTCATCTTCCGATGGACACCGAAGCTCCTTCCACAGTTTGGCTATTGTGGACATTGCTGCTAGAAACATCGGGGTGCAGGTGTCCCGGCGTTTCACTGCATCTGTATCTTTGGGGTAAATCCCCAGCAGTGCAATTGCTGGGTCGTAGGGCAGATCTATTTTTAACTCTTTGAGGAACCTCCACACAGTTTTCCAGAGTGGCTGCACCAGGTCACATTCCCACCAACAGTGCAAGAGGGTTCCCTTTTCTCCGCAACAACAACATTTGTTGTTTCCTGCCTTGTTCATTTTCCCCATTCTCACTGGTGTGAGGTGGGATCTCATTGTGTTTTGATTTGTATTTCCCTGATGGCAAGTGATGCGGAGCATTTTCTCATGTGCATGTTGGCCATGTCTATGTCTTCCTCCTTGAGATTTCTCTTCATGTGTTTTGCCCATTTCATGATTGGATTGTTTGTCTCTTTGGTGTTGATTTTAAGATGTTCTTTATAGATCTTGGAAACTAGCCCTTTATCTGATTCGTCATCTCCAAATAGCTTCTCCCATCTGTAGGTTGTCTTTTAGGTTTGTTGACTGTGCCCTTTGCTGTGCAGAAGCTTTTTATCTTGATGAAGTCACAATAGTTCATTTTTGCTTTTGTTTCTCTTGCCTTCATGGATCTTGCAAGAAGTTGCTGTGGCCAAGTTCAAAAAGGGTGTTGCCTGTGTGTGTGTCTCACATTTAGATCTTTCATCCGTTTTGAGTTTATCTTTGTGTCTGGTGTGAGAGAATGGTCTAGTTTCATTCTTCTGCACGTGGCTGTCCAATGTTCCCGGCACCATTTATTGAAGACACTGTCCTTTTTCCAGTGGGCAGTCTTTCCTGCTCTGTCGAATATTCATTGACCATAGATAGAGTTGAGGGTCTACTTCTGGATTCTCTAATCTGTTCCATTGATCTGTGTGTCTGTTTTTGTGCCAGGACCACACTGTCTTGATGACCACAGCTCTGTCGTACAACCTGAAATCCGGCATTGTGATGCCCCCAGCCTGCAGGTTCTTGATGTCATTTTGGAATGTGGGTGAGGTCCAGAGCCGATGGCCAAGAAAGAATTCTTGAGATGTCTTTGGTGCAAAAAGGTGGTTTTATTAAAGCACAGGGACGGACCATGGGCAGGAAGAGCTGCAGCCCCGGGGCTGTGAGGTGAGCTGATAACATACTTAGGAGTTGGGAGAGATCAGGACAGAGGGGGGTGTCCAAGAGATCTTTGATATGCTAAAGAGGACTCTCAGGATCCTGGGGGCCTGGCCGTGGGCAGGCTCCGGTGGTTTTCCCTCTAGTAAAGCATTAACACTGAGACAGTGGGGAGCTTCCTGGAGGAATGTTCTACTAGGCCTGCCTCCTGTGTTTGTCAATGGGCTGCAGGTCATAAGGAAATTTTATTTTATTGACATTCCCTTCCACCTTTGTTTTCCCACCTCACCGTGGAGGGGAGGGTGATGTTAGGGCTCCAGGAAGTTCGGCTATCTGCTATTGATAAGAGTGTTTTTCCTTGTAAACCCCTAAGACACTGGTGCACTGAGGGAGGCTCCTGTCCTGCTGGGCTGTGGTCTCTGACCATTCCCCTAGCCTCAGGGCAGGCAGGAGCACCTGCGGGGTGGGGGGGACCCCCTCCTGTGCCCTGCCTTCGCTCCCCCATCAATCTGAGGCCGGCTCCAGGGGGACAGTGTGGGACAGAGGTGAGCGAAGAAGGCCTGGCCGGTGCGCAGGAACTGGCATCAGAAGCACATCCCGTCAGAAGTGCCCTTAGCAAGCCCCCCCACCGTCAGAGCTTCACCTTCAACCTCCCCCCATCCACCAAGGGCTTCCCAACTACTGATCACTCACCCACCCAGCATAGAGGCTGAGGGGGGAGGTGGGTGCCAGGGCAGCCATCCTTCTGTTCTCAACAACCCCTCATCCCGGCAGGTGCACCACCCCTGCAGCCTCCCCTGGGGGCCAACCCCCCACCTCCTAGTGTCCCCTTCCCGCCTCCCTGCAGGCCCTCTCCTCCCACGACACCCCACTCCTGTCAGGACAATCTCAGTGCCCGGGCTTTCCCACCGGGGTCTTGTTTGGTTTTTCTAGTTCCCTAAATCCAACCTTGCCTGCACCTGTGGCTTCCCCAGGTTGAATGGGGAAGAGCTCGTGTAGCCACCAACGGGGACAGGACAGAGAAAACAGGCCCTGGAGGTGCCCTGGTGGGAAGCCGGCCACCGAAAAGCTCTGCTCTCCTCTCTGCCACCTGAAAGTCACTGTGTGATGAGGTCTTTGTCTCGGAGAGTGGGGGCTGTTCCAGGGGCGCTGGGAGACCTGCCCACACCTGGATGAGGTCACTCCTTCATCTCTGGGCAGGGCCTGGGCGGGGGGACTGGGGAGGCTGGGACCACCCTCTCCCAGGGCACATGTGCGTGCGCGCACACACACGCGCACACACACTCTTCACCATCTTCTCCAGGGGCATTGCGAGCTGGGCAGGAATCCAGGCACAGGAAGTGTTTGATTTCTCTTGGACCAGAGGAGTAAGCATCGCGCTGGGCAGGTGTGCTGCTTTCCAGTCCTCCAGCGGCCCGCATGCCTCACGTCCCCACGTCCCCGCCGAGGCCCCCCGAGGTCCCGCTGGTGCAGGAGAAAAGAAGCCGGGGCATTCCTGGAGTGGAGCCAGGGGCCCGGGAGGGCGGACCTGGGGCCACCTGCGGAGGAAGTGACAAGGAGGGTGGGGAGCACCTGGTGGGGTAGCTGTTGCTGGGGCTGAATTGTGTCACCCCCAAAACTCCCCCGTTGAAGTCCTAATTCCAGGGTGACTGGACCTGGGGACAGGCCAGGTGGGGTGGTGTTGGTGGTGACAAAGGTTAAGTGAGGTCGTGAGGTCCTGACCCAACTGGGCTGGTGCCCCTGTAAGAGGACAAGGCCCGGGTCTCGCTCGCCCTGGACGGCCCCACAGGGAGGCGGCCTCTGCCTGGTCCCCGGAACCGGCCCTGCGGCGCCGCGATCTTGAGCCTCAGCTTCCAGAAGTGAACGAGCTCCTCCCCGGGCCCTGCGGCACTGGGCCCCACCCTCGCCCGCCACTGCCTGGGCCGCTGGTTAGAGGTGTCACCCCACGGCCGCTGAGGCCCCAGCTCCGTCCTGAGAATGGTTGACAGGTGCGCGCGGCTGAGAAGGGAGGACCTCGAGTCCTCACCCTGGAATGCGGCCGGTTCTCCCTCCCTCCCGTGGGTCACAGGGCAGGTGACAGCCCAGTCAGGACAAAGGCCTTCTGTGCCTCGGGCCAGGTGACCGCGGGGTCACAGCTGCAGGACTGGCAGCCCGGGTCCCTCCTCGGCACCTGCGGGGCGCCCGCCCGGCGCCGCCTCCGTGACCCGGGCCCGCCATGCAGGACGGCGGCCGACTTCTAGCTCGAAACACGCTCCTCGGATTAGTGTGTTGGCCCCACACCCCGGGGAGCAGCAGGAGGCGGGGAGCTCCCTGAAGGAGACATTCTCCCCATCCTGTTCTGGGTGTGGGTCGCGCTGGCTGTCAGAGCTCGCCAAGCTGCACACCTGCGCGGATGCATTTTACTGCACATACGTCGTACCTCAAAACACGGCCCAAAAAATAGTCATTCTCTTAGAAAGTCAGAGAATAGGAACAACCTAAAGGTAGCGAATACTCAGAGTGTGACGTGGACACAGACGCCGTCAACACCGCTGCTTTGGGTTTTGCTGACTTCCATCAACCACAGAACATGATCCCATTTCCGCCAAATGTGCCGCAATGTTTTTTTTTAAGATTTTATTTATTTATTTATGAGGGACACAGAGAGAGGCAGAGACGCAGGCAGAGGGAGAAGCAGGGTCCACGCAGGGAGCCCGACGCGGGACTCGATCCCTGGATCCAGGATCACACCCTGGGCTGAAGGCAGGCGCTCAACTGCTGAGTCACCCAGGTGCCCCTGCTGCAATATTTTTAACAACCGTGTGACTTAATACCGTTTGCAAAAACCCAAATGTTTTCTTCAACCTACTGTGGGGAAATCATTCTTTCTAGGGTTTTCCTTTCAACATTGTAAACAGCACTGCTATCAACCTCCTGGAGCTCGTTCTTTTTTTTTTTTTTTTTAAGATTTTTATTTATTTATTCATGATAGACACAGAGTGAGAGGCAGAGACACAGGCAGAGGGAGAAGCAGGCTCCATGCAGGGAGCCCGACGTGGGACTCGATCCTGGGACCCGGGGATCACACCCTGGGCCAAAGGCAGGTGCTAAACCACTGAGCCACCCAGGGATCCCCTGGAGCTCATTCTTCACGCACATTCTAAATCATCATCTTGGGATCTCTGGGTGGCTCAGTGGTTTAGCACCTGCCTTCGGCTCAGGGCGTGATCCTGGAGGCCCGGGATCAAGTCCCCACATCAGGCTCCCCGCAGGGAGCCTGCTTCTCCCTCTGCCTATGTCTCTGCCTCTCTCTCTCTCTCTCTCTCTCTCTCTCTCAGGAATAAATAAACAAAAATCTTTAAAAAATAAAAAGATAAAAAAAATAAATCATCATCTTGCAGTAAGTCCCAGGATTGGTATTACTGGGGCCAAAGGCTCTCATGTTTTAAAAGTTTGGGCTTTTTCTTGTTGTTGTTTAATGTCATATGGAAAACGGTGATTTCAACAGACTTTCAGGTCCTGCCTCTCATCTGATCTTTATTACCTGGGAAGGCTGATGGTGCTGGGCCTGAAGGGGCAGGAATGGGTGGGTCTCCCGTGGAAGGTGTCACTCCTGATGGAGATGAGAGGGCCCACGCACACTAGAGCCTCACGGCTGAGTCTCAGAGAGCAGTGGGGCCGTGGAGACCCATCCCCAGAGGGGAGAGCCCACTCAGCCAATGATCCCGGGCATCCTGCTCACCAGGAGTGTTTGTGGGTTACAGGCACGGGGCCGAGGACAGGGCTGGGCCCAGGCAGGGAGCCCCCATGACAGAAAGAGAACCCAGAGAACCTTCCCACACCCACGGGGGTAACAGTGACAAAACTAGAGGCTTCAGGGTCCTCAGAAACACCGTTGGTCCCACACACTCCAAAACACTTGTGAGATGTTGGTGCTGTGTCCAGCAGGAGGCTGGGCTTTAACCCAGGCTCCTGGTTAAATCTCTGATGAGAAAAGCCCCCGAACCAAGGCTACCCAGAGCAAGAGCGAGTCTCACCAAGTGACACCCCCATCCTGCCCCGGTCCACCCCGACTGGGCCTGGGACCCAGCCCTACTCTGTCCTAACTGCCCCAGCATTGCTCAATGGCCAAGTGGCTCCAATTGGACCAGCTCTGGTGCAGCAAAGTCCACGATTGCTGGACAGAGACAACTATCCAACAGCGTGGAGAGCAGCCACAACCAGACAGAGGCCGTCGTGCTCAGAGGCTCAGGAGACGGGACTGGCTGGGTCAGCGTCCCACGCCGTGCCTCTACATCTGAGGGCAGGCCAAAACCCTGAGGGAACCCACGGTCCTGCTGGCTTCAAGAACCAGAGGACGGGTGGCTCAGCGGTTTAGCACCACCTGCAGCTCAGGGCGTGATCCTGGAGTCCCAGGATGGAGTCCCGCGTCGGGCTCCCTGCATGGAGCCTGCTTCTCCCTCTCCCTCTGCCTGTGTCTCTGCCTCTTTCTCTCTCTGTCTCTGTCTCCCATGAATAAATAAATAAAATCTTTAAAAAAAAAAAAAAGAACCAGAGGACAGAGTTGGGGTGACCACAGCAGATGGAAAGTGAGGGGCGACCCCAGAAAGGGAGCCTGGAATCCTCCCTGATGAATTCCGCTCAAGCCCCTGGCTGCTCCGTGAGCTCTGTTTGCACGGGACAGATTCTAAGCAGCTCAGCTAACAGCACAGAGATTTACACAGAGGGCGCAGTGTTTACAGCTTGAGTCCAGTTCAGTTAACCCCTCAATAAACAAACAACAACATAAAAAAAAAAAAAAGAATGCTCTGAAAGAGAACCCCACAGAGCCCCAAGCCCCCGCAACATACCAGCCACGATGTGCAGGACACAGCCCCAAATCACTAGACGTGCAAAGTGCAGGAAATGTGACTGACACCCAGGAGAAGCGGGAGACAAGGAGGAGCTCCTCGGAGTGCAGGCGGTGGGGAAAGGTCAGCCCAAAACAGCGATCCGAGGAGAAGGTGAGACAAACACAGAGTCCGTCATCTCCCCGGCCCTGCGCTCAGACCAAACGCCAGAGGAAAAGGAGCCCGGGTGTAGGCGTGAAAATGTAGGAAAAGGTGAAGAAGTCCTGAAAGGATGACGTTTGTGGACAAATTCAAGCAAAGATACAGCGCACGACAGTGCCTTGGCACCTCGCGGAGTTTAAAACACCAGTAAAACTATGCGCGTCACAGCCGGTGGGGCATTTGCAATACGATGTGCAGCAAAGCATCAAGGACTTATGTCCAGGACGCATAAATATGTAAAGAACTCCTGCAAATCAACAGGAAAAAGATCAACTCCACAGGGAAGTGGGCAGACTACATCACAAAGTGGGAGTGTCCAGAGGTCAGTAAACATGTAAAAAGGCGCCCATTTCACTAACCAGGAGGAAAATGCAGATTAAAATCACAGCATGAGGGGCGCCTGGGGGGCGCAGGGGTTGAGCGTCTGCCTTCCCCTCAGGGCGTCATCCTGGGGATCCCGGGATCGAGTCCACATCGGGCTCCCTGCATGGAGCCTGCTTCTCCCTCTGCCTGTGTCTCTGCCTCCTTCTCTGTGTCTCTCAGGAATAAATAAAATCTTAAACAAAAATCACAAGGTCATACCACAAACCCACAGGAGGGTCAACACGAAGACAAAACCTTCCAATTATTGGCAAAGATGTGGATTAACCGGAGCTCTCGCGCATCTCCGGGACAGCGAAAGCTGGCACAACCAACCGCTTTGGCAAACGTGTTTGGCGCGATCTGTGAAAGCTAAACGTACGCAGACACGCAGCTAAGAGTCACGCAGCAGAAACGGGCACACGCGTGTCCCACAACACGTACTAGAGTGCTCAGGGCAACACAGAGGCCAAAAGCTGGAAGCCTCTCCATCAGTGGCAACACCGGTGAATAAATGGGGGGCCGGCCGCCCACTGGGATGGCGCAGACGACGCAGGAGCCCCCGGACCTCGTGCTGGACTGAGCAAGCAGACGCCAGGGAGCTCACGCTGGAGGCCCCCCTTGTAGGAAGACCAAAGCCCAGGAGACAAACGGGACGAATAGCACTCGGGTATCCTTGGGTAGGGGTGCGGGCAGGAGGGGAAATGAGGGGAGCTCAGGGGCAGGGCGGGGGGACGGTCGCCTCCCCCGGCATGTTGGTCACAGCGCGGTTCAGGTGGTGCCATCAGATGCTCCACTTCGGTGACCCTGTCCCGGGAGGAACCACAGGTGCCGTGCATTCGGGAAGCAGAGGAGGAAGCCGGGGACGGTGCCGGGCCCGCGTCCACGCGGGCTCAGTGGGCGCCCACCGCGGCGGCAGAGACAGGACCGCCGTCCCTGCGCGCTCTCGTGTCCGTGCCTTTCAGTCTAGGGAGACGATCTGAGAACCAGGCTCCTTTGTGGTCATAAGACATTTCCCTGAAATTCAGCAATTCCTTCTGTTTAAATCCAAATGAGACAAATTTGATGTTTGATTTTAGGGAAAAGCATTCCAGGATTATCCCATTCTGCGTTTCAGTGACTTCCAACCTCCTTCAGTCTACATTGTATTTGCAAAGCACGATGTCTGGAATAAAGCTCAGCAACTGAACAATGGTGGTCAGATTTAAAATGACTTCCACAGACTCTTTTTGTAACTTCTTTTTGCCTGGCTTGATATTTTAGTAACAAATACTTTTCAAAAAAACCCAAAACATCTCTTTTGTGTTTCTGGCTTAGCCATCACCCACTGGGCAACTCTCTTAACCTCTCTGAGCCTCTGTATTCACAATTTTAAAATGGACATAATATCCCCAAGTTCATAGATTTTGAAAAGGATTAAGTTAGATCCTTCACGTGGAATGCGGATGTGTGTTATCACCCCATTGTTTCATGAGCCGCCCAGGGCAGGGCTACCAGATAACGCAGAATGCCCAGTTAAATCTGAATCTCAGACAAACAACAAGTAAGTTTCAGCCTAAGTATGCCCCGTGTGATACGTGGGACACAGTTATATACTTATATCAAAACAGGATTCATTGTTCATCTGAAATTGAAATTTAACTGGATGTCCTGTATTTTATTTATTTATTTATTTATTTATTGTCCTGTATTGTTATTTGCCAAATTTGGCAACCCAACTCAAGGGTGTTGCTGTGCCTTTGCTTACCTGGTTGAACAAGTACCAACCCTGCGCCCAGCACACAGTAGGCTCTCAATAAATATTGGATGGATGGTGGGTAGGTGGGTGGGTGGATGGATGGATGGATGGATGAGTGGATGGATGGATAAGTGGATGGTGGGTGGGTAGGCAGATGGATGGATAGATGAATGATGGGTGGGTAGGTGGGTGGATGGATGGATGGATGGATGGATGGGTGAATGGATGGTGGGTGGGTAGATAGATGGTTGAATAGATGAGTGGATGGATAGATGGATGAGTGGGTGGGTGGGTGGGTAGGCAAATGATGGATGGATGGATGGATGGATGGATAGTGGATAGATGGATGGATGCATGGTGGGTGGGTGGGTCGATGGCTGAATGGCTGAATGGGTAGATGGTGGGTGGGTAGGTGGATGGCTGGATGGATGAGTGGATGGATAAATGGTAGGTGGTAAGTGAGTGGATGGGTCGATGAGTGGATGGATGGGTAAAAGGATGGTGGGTAGGTAGGTAGATGGTTGGATAGATGAGTGGATGGATAGATGGATGGATGGATGGATGGATGGATGAGTGGGTCGGGGGTAGACGGATGGATGGATGGATGGATGGAGGATTGACAGTGGGTGGGTAGGTAGATGGATGAATGGTGGTGGGTGGGTAGGTAGATGAGTGGATGGATGGATGCATGGATGGATGAGTGGGTCGGGGGTAAACAAATGGATGGATGGAGGATTGACAGTGGGTGGGTAGGTAGATGGATGAATGGTGGTGGGTGGGTAGGTGGGTGGATGGATGGATGGGTGAATGGATGGTGGGTGGGTGGGTGCATGGATGGATGGATACCGGATACTGTAATGGTTTTAACACCAAGCAGCCTTAAGTATCCCATGACAGAGCCAGGGCAAAGCAAAAGAAGTGCCTGCTGACAGGAAACCCCCAGCTCAGACACATCTTACCACCCCTGGGGTTAATCTGCTCAGACTCTATCTATAAAATGGAAATGCTCTGCTGTGCCCCGGGCAAGAGGAAGCCCCGTGTGCCGCCCTGTAGGCCTGACATGGGAAGGAGGGAACCTGACTACCGGCTTCTAAGTCTTCCAGCCTCTTCCTGATTTCACATGAAAGGTGACCTCTCAATACCCAGCACCAAGGAGCCGCTGCCAGATAGCTGACCACCCCTGTGGCCAAGGCCAAGCTTGCCAGCCTCTCCCGGCAGCCCTCCAGAGGCTTCCTCAGTGCGGATGTCCAGTCCGGGTGGATACGTCTCTCCCACCTGGGGTCCTGAGCCCTGGGAGCCACATCTTTCCAGGGAGGCCACCTCCATCTGTAGGGAAGGGGATCTTACCAGTCGGGCCCACAGCCCCTGCAGACGTCTTACTAACCGGCCCTCCTCTTTCGGAGAGCCGCCTCCTTGTTGAACCGAGGCCTTGTAGAAAGCAGCCCACACTCCTCGCCCCCAGAATGTGGGCTGAGAATGTCCGAGGGTGGGGGTCGTCCTCAGAATTCTCCCGGGGGTGGGGCCCCTCATGACCAGCATGGCCCTTCCTGCAAGGGCCCCAGGCAATGAGCCGTAGGCCGTGAGCAACAGGCAGGCATGGCCAGAGCAGGGCCGCGGGGAGGGAGAGACAAAGCTGACGCCAACGCTGAGACAGGCGCCGGGAAGAGGAGACTTTGGTGGGACAATCCCTCTTTCTCTCCTGGCCTCCATCGGGTTGGGTTTCTTGCAACCAAAAGACCCCTGCCTACTTCCGCATCTCTGAACCAGAACCCGGTCGCGGGGCTGGCCCTTACCAGGACTGGGCGTACCCCTGTGGGCACCCCCACCAGCACCAGGGGCCAGGGCGCCGTCCCCCACCATCCGGTGGCTTCCTGCTGGCTCTGACAGGTCAGGAGCAGTGCGCCATCACCCTGAACACCCCTGTCCCGCCAGCCCCAAGAAGCCTGAAACCCAGAGAGGCAAAGCACGCGTGTAGGAAGCCGGAGGAGGGGCAGGGAGCACACCCGCTCGTTGGCTCGGGGGCATGCGGGGAGGGCAGCCGGCCAGCTCCCAGCAGGTAGTGTTTGCACGAGCCTTCATCCGAGCACATGGCACTGCCGGGATATGCCCCATATTCCACACTCCGGAACCCACGGACGTGGCCCAGCTCCAGGTTTGCAGCCTGGGGGGGATCCTCGCTGAGACTAGGGGTCCAGGACCCCCTTTGCTCTGGGGCCTCAGTTGTCCCATCTGCACGTAACGTGATGGAAACTAACATAACTCCAGAGGAGCGGGGAGGCAGCCAGCCTGGGGGTGGCCCCAGCCAGAGGGAGCACCCCCCCATGCCGTGGGGAGCAGGAAGGTGGGGGACAGGGGAAAGGCTGAGCCCCGTCAGAGCCCCCGCAGGGTTCTTCCCAGGGCTGCAGCTGGTCTCCCAGGCCCGCCCACAGCTGCCCGCGGTGGGGGTGCCAAGGTTCCCAGAGCCCCAGGGCACATCTGGGCCACTACAAGGCTTGGGGGAGGGGTTTGGTACTTGATCCCCATGCTGTGCTAAGCTCAGGACCGGCTTGCAGGTTCTGGGGTTCCTGAACTGGGGGAGTCCCCGGGGGGAATCCTGAGAAGCTCCTTGGCAGGAGCCCCTGCTGTGACCTGCTTGGTTGTGCAGAGCATGGGACCCCCCCACCTCCGCCCCTTGATTCAAGGGCCCTGTGGGGGCTGAAGTGAGAGCTGCTTTGGGAAAGACCCCACCCCCCCCCACATGCCCACCGCAGTCAGGCCCAGGGACCGGGTAGGAAAGGCCCAAGGTGAGAAGCAGCCCCTCCTCCCCCCCAGCCCTCCACCCTTTCCTCCTCCTCCTCTTCCCAAGGAGACAGATGGTGATGGAAGCGGCCTCCTTCGTTTTCCGGAGGATGACTCAGACCGCAGCTGCTTCCTCAGCCCCACACAGCAGCCGCAGCCTGCCCTCCCCCGCCCGGGAGCCCCCTCCCCCCACCTGCCCCTCCAGTCCCCAGTCCCTGGGGACAAGGCTGGGCTGGGCGGAGGGGCCGGGACACCCCCTTCCCAGGCCTGGCCGAAGAAGGGCTGCCGGTCCCCCAGCCTGGGCTGACCCCAGGCGGCCCCAGCTGCACGCCCTCTGCCCTAGGGGAGACCCCTCCAAAGCCCCTCACTTCCTGCCCACCTGCTGACGTCAGCACCCCTGAGCAGCAGGGAGGACCCTGTGTTCTGGGCTCCCCCTTGGTGTCCAGGGAAGGGCAAGGGCTGGGCAGCCCCGGCTGAGTCCTGGTTCTCAGGGACACTGGGAAAGGGCCGAGCAGAGGGGGAGGGGAGGGCTAGGAGGAAGTCCTCAGGGAGAAGAACGAGAGAAGTTTCCAGAAGGAGATGCGGAGTCACTGTGGAATGCTGCAGGAACCAGACAGACCAGCCTCCTCCAGGGAAAGTGTGAGCCAGAGCCCAGCAGGGCAGACCCACCCGGGATCACCAGGCCCCTCAGCCCAGAGACGCTCTCCCTGCCCCCAACCCTCCCCTGGGAGTCCCCAAGGGCCCTTCGGGGGGGCCCCCACCAGCTCCTCTCTGCCTCCCCAGCTTCCCTTCCTATCCCCCTCCTCCCTGGCCTTGCCGCAGAGCCGCCCCAAGACCAGGGCACACACGGGCACACACTTGCGTGCACACCTGTCAGAGGGCCGCGTGAGAGCCCCCCGCCCTGCCCCCGAGAGAGCGGCAGGTACCCCACGCCCACCCCGTCTCGTCCCGCCCGCCCCCCCACACACCAGGACTGCTGCAGACACTGAGCTCGGGGAGCCTCCGGGGCCAGGGATTGGGGTTGTCCAGGACCCTAGACCCCGGGCCACCCCAGGGAGCTCCCTCGGCCGCACACCCGCTCGAGCCAGGCCCCGGGCTCCTGCTGCCTGACAGAGGGCCAGGGAAGTCCGAGCAGGGGCTCCCGAAGGCCCTGACCCCCACGCAGACACTAGCGCCCTCCTGGCTTCCTCCTGTGGGCCTGCAGGTCCTCGGAATAACCAAAGCTCCCTGGCCTCCTACCAGGTGAAGGGGAGAGGAGGAGTGGGGGGCCGTGGGTGGAGGGGGCTGCGGTGCTGAACGGCTGCTTTTCTCCGGGGTGGAGCCTTGCTCCAGCGGGGGACCCCCATGTGAGCTTCGAGCCGGGCCATGGCTCCTGCCCTCTGTGTGGCCTCAAACGAGCTCTTAGCCCCTGGGACACGGGGCGCCCATCTGTCGACAGGTGGTAACGCCTGCTGCTCGAGCCCCTGCTGTGTGCACCTGCTGCTCTGAGCGCCCTCCCCAGGTGGGGCCTGGGGCTCCTCCCACACTCTGCCACTGGGCTGCCCACTGCACGTTCTGGAGCGTGGGCACTGACCCACATCCACACGACGAGCCGCCCGGAGGGCCAGGGGCACAGCCAGGCTCCCAGGTCCCAGGCCTGGCGGGCCCGGCCAAGGGCTGCGGGGCGCCCAGCCACCCCCGGAGAGATCCGGCTGTCCATCTTTCTCTTGGGGTCCCCGCAGAGCAGAGCTGAGGCCCCAGAGGGAGGCAGCGCGGTGCTCAGGAGGGGCTCCTGAGCTTCCCCAGCGTTCGCAAGCACCGCGTGCCCCACCGGCCTCAGCTCACCTCGTCCACAGCAAATACGGGGGAGCCTGGCTGGCTTCCCTGTCGGGCACCCACGTCTCCCACGGCCTAACCGACAGATGGCCCAGGGGTGGCCCATGCTCCCAGCGGCAGAAACCGGAAGCTAACTTCTGATGCAGTCACACACGTGCAGGCTCACACTCACACTTGCACTCCTGGCTGCTGCGACCAGCTCCTGCCAGCCTGGCCCTGCCCCCGGCTTCCCCCCTGACCTCGGGGCTGTCCCCCATCCTGGGTCAAGCCCACTCTACCCCTTCCCCTGCCCTCCTTGCCCTGCTCCGCGGCTTGTCTGGAGGAGCCTTCCGGACCCCCAGCCCCGCCCCTCAGCCCCCAGCCTACAGTGGCCGGCTGTCCCCCCGGGTCACCGAAGGGCTGCTTACCCCTGGGCCTCACCTCCCACCGCTGCATCTACAGCCCGGCTCTCATCTTCGCACACAGTGGAGGCCACTGCTCAGAGGAGTTCGCACAACTCACACTACTCGACCCTCTGGGCAGCCCCGGTGGGACCCGAACCTCCACTGGGGCACCAAGGGGGCCCTCTGGCTCCAAGCGGGCAGGGTGCCTGCCCAGGACTTGGCAGCAGACAAGCACAGAGCCAGGATCTGGGCCCGGGGCTGACCACTGGGCCACACGGCCCACTGTCCCCAGGCCATAACTGGCCTCCAGGGGACCCTCGCCCGGCCTGTCAGGCCCTACCAGGCCTGCTTGCGGAATGCGTCTCACATGGCTTCACTCCCTGCCTGCACAGGGCCACTGGGGAGGTGATCAGACGGCCCCTGCCCCCCCCACGCCCAGCCCGCCCAGCCCCCTCCGGTCCACTCCCCCCACCGGCAGCCACTCCAGGGAAGCGCGTGATGATTCAGGCCTGAATCAGCAGCTTTGGGAGAAGGACTTGGCCGCCTCTTCCCTGGCACAAGGGGGGAGGGGGAGAGAAGAGTCCAGGCTCTGCTGGCTGGGGTCAGCAGGGTCCCCTGGCCGGGACGAACCAGCCACAACCCCGCTGGGGTGCTGGAGCCCTGGAGCTCTTCCTGCGGGAAATATAGACACACAAACCCATCGTGTGGGAGGTGGACCCGAGAGAGGGCCTGCCCTCGGCCAGGTGGGGTCTGGCTGGAGGATGCAGGAGCTGCTTTCTGGGCTCACTCGGACTGCAGCCCACCCACGGCCCCCCCCACTGGAAACTGAGCTCAGGCTGACGCACTCACTCAGCAAACCTCCCTGGGCCCCCTCCCCAGCCGGGTCCAGTGCCCGAGGAGCAAACGCTGGGGGTGTGGGGTGGGGACCAGGCGCTGGGGCCGTTACAGCCTGGACCGTGCAAAGAAATAGTTCTGGCTCCCGCGGGAGGGGTGTGAAGGGCTCCCGAGAAGCTAAGGCAGGGAGGGGGCCCCTCGCCGTCCCCCTTGCACGGGCTTTGAATCGGGATCCTATGATGCATCTGTGCTTGGTACATAAACAACGGACACGATTTAAAATGGGAAAAAGACAAAGGACATCCTCGTGACAGCCATGGGCAGAAAGTCTGGCGCCACGCTTGTCCCTCGCCTCCATGGCCTCCGCGTTCGTTGGTCGCTCCCAGAGGGGCTGGTAGGGCTGGGGACCGACTCTAGAAGGGCCCTGGCGGGCGCTCCCACAACACTCAGCTGCCCCACCTGGCAAAGGGCGCGGCCGTGCACACAGTCGAGTGACCACCCGCCAGCGGCCGAGCCCTGCCACCGCTCTGCTCATCGAATTAGAGCTGGATTTCCAGTTCAGTTTTAAAATATGACCAAACTGGGACCCCCGGGTGGCTCAGCAGTTGAGCATCTCCCTTTGGCTCAGGGTGTGATCCCGGGGTCCGGGGATCGAGTCCCACATCGGGCTCCCCGCAGGGAGCCTGCCTCTCCCACGGCCTGTGTCTCTGCCTCTCTCTGTGTCTCTCATCGATGAATTAAAAAACATATATGTGGCCAAAGTCATAAGGAATCGATGCATGAAAGGAAAGAAGGGTGCCACCCGGGGGGGAGGGGGGCCCAAAGGGGAGAGCCTGGTGGGACAGCCCGGGGTTCGTGCTGAGCCATCCCTGTAGAGCTGGGGCGGGGGAGCTCGCTCCTGGTGCACCCCCTGGGCCACACCTGGCCAGGAAACCACAGGCTAATCACACACAAGCCGTGTGGTGCCTGAGAGACAGGTCAAAGTTCAGCCGGAGAGCAGGGCCCACTGGTGGGGAGGGGCAGAGACTTCCCCTGGAGGGAGGGCCTGGGCGTGCCAGAGGGAGGGGGCGGGGCCACCCCGCAGAGCCAGCACCCTGCACAGAGGTCTCAGGCTAGCGACTGGCGTGACCAGTGTCTGCGGAACAACCACATTTGGGCTTGAACTTTCTGGTTATCTGGAACTCCTAAACGTCAGCAGCTGTTCAGGATACAAACAGGCCCACTGGGCACTGGGGCGGAAGGCACACGAGGGGCGGGGAGGCCCGGGAGGGGCTGGGAGCAGAGACCTGGGCTGGCCTTTTTGTTTTTTTTCTAAAGATTTTATTTATTTATTCATGAGAGACACACAGAGAGAGGTAGAGACACAGGCAGAGGGAGAAGCAGGCTCCATGGGACTCCGTGGGACCCGATCCCGGGTCTCCAGGATTGCCCCCTGGGCTGAAGGCCGCGCTAAACCGCTGGGCCCCCCTGGGATCCCCTTCGGCCGGCTTTGAGGGTGGAGCAGGCCAGCGGGGACGCACAACCGAGTCTCCACTTTGTTGTGAATCTGTCAACGCTCTCCACGGACGGCGGAGGTGCACGAGTGGATTCTTGTCTGTAAAGGCCAAGAGGCTCAGCGCCCAGTTCAGGGACGACAGGGGCAAAACGGAGGCCAGACCCCAACTCGGGTTACTCTGGGACACTGGGGTCCCTGGGGCAGGGTGAAGGCCAGTGGCTGGGCCCCAGTGAGGGGGCGCCGGGCCACCAGCCGCGACTCCATTCATCAGTGCCTCTGTCAGCAGGCTTCGTCCCTGGAACGAAACCGTGGAGACCTGAGACGCCCGGGCGAGGCGCCGTGTCTCCAAGGAACACGGTCCAGGAGCCAGAAACCACCAGCGAGGGATTCCCGACCCGGTTCCCGACTCTCCAAGAACGCCAGGGAGAGTCGGACCCATCGACCCCCTGCCTGGACGCACTTGGCCCTGAGCCCCGTCCCCTCTCCCCGCCCCAGCCCTGCCTCTCTAGAGGGAAGAGAAGTCCCACCCTTTTTTTTTTTTTTTTTAATTTTTATTTACTTATGATAGTCACACACACAGAGAGAGAGAGAGAGGCAGAGACATAGGCAGAGGGAGAAGCAGGCTCCATGCACCGGGAGCCCGACGTGGGATTCGATCCCGGGTCTCCAGGATCACGCCCTGGGCCAAAGGCAGGCGCTAAACCGCCGCGCCACCCAGGGATCCCTGAGAAGTCCCACCCTTGATGTGCAACGGCAGACCCTGGGCTGGGGGCACAGTGGGCCCCAGGTGCCTCCTCATGCTCGAAGCCCTAAGGAACCCCCCTGGAGGGACTCCATCTGGTGCGCCCCCAATGACTCCCTTCCCCGCTTCCCAGGACCGAGGCTGTTCATCCCAGGGGTGCCCCCTCGTCGACTGCAGAAGCCTTTCTTTGGACAAAGGGGCACAGCCCCCCAGTATACAAACCAGTCAGGGCTCAGCTGCTCTCTGCCCCCATCACACTGAGCTATCTGTGCAGAACCATGGAGAAAACCGCTTGCCCGTCTACACCTTCTGGGGCAGCTGTGGCCACCAAGAGAAGGGGAGGCAAGGGGCATCCTGTCCCCCTGGGGGTCTGCAGAAGCCCCAGGCTGCTCCCTGCTTGGCAGGCTGCATCTCCAGCCATGACCCTGGGCACCCCGGCCCTCAGGGCAGGCCACAACTGCCTGAGACCCAGGGATCACTGGCCTGTCCAGCTCAGAGAGGGGCCGGAGGGAAGCAGGTCGGGGACAGAGGGACCACAGACCCGGACACTGGCCAGCTCCACCAACATGCCAGTGTCCCTGGCCTGCGGGTGCAGAGGACAGTGAAGGAGCAGGTGCCGTCCGCACAGTCTCAGCAGCCTGGGCCTTGGTGGTGGTTGTCCCCGGTCACCACGAACGCCGAATTTGCTCCTAGGGGACGCAGGGTCAGGGTCCACCAGCCTCTGGCTGATCACTGGCTGATCAACACACAACCCGGTTCCGTGTGTGTTTCTGGCTACAAACACCTTATTTAGTGTAGAGTTGACCCCTGGACCTGCGCTAAGCCCCACGCGGTCAAAAATCCCCCATGCATGGGATCCCTGGGTGGCACAGTGGTTTAGCGCCTGCCCTTGGCCCAGGGCACGATCCTGGAGACCCGGGATCGCATCCCACGTCAGGCTCCCTGCATGGAGCCTGCTTCTCCCTCTGCCTGTGTCTCTGCCTCTCTCTCTCTCTCTCTGTGACTATCATAAATAAATAAAAATTAAAAAAAAAAAGATATTGTGTTTAAAAAAAAATGCCCCATGCAGCTCTTAACTCCCCCAAAACTTCACTGGTAACATAAACTGCCAGTTCATACGTGTCTTGTGTGCTACGTGGATCATCCGCTGTGTTCTTACAGGAAGCCGGAGAAGGGAACACGTTACCGGGAAAATCATAAGGAAAGTACAGTCACGCACCGGCCGGATCTACTGAACAACAGCCCCCGTCTAAGCAGACCTGCCAGCCAAGGGTCATCCGTACACGCTCACGGGCTCCCTCTGAGCTCCGGGCCGGCCGCTTGGTAACAGGCACCTGACGGAAGTCTCCCCACACAGGTGTGTGCGCGGGAGGCGCGTCCCCACACTGGATAGCCATTTCAACAGCGAAATCTCCAACAAAAGGACAAAAATGCGGAAAATGCGTTACTGGATAGGCCCGAGAAGGACCCCCACTCACGGGGTGGAGTGAAACCAGGAGGCAGGGCGTCGCCTCCTTGGACCTCCGCTGGGGGGCCTGCTCCTGGGGGACTCAAAGTCATTGCCACCCTGGGGATGCTCCCAAATGGCTGCGGTTTTAAGGGCCCAGATGCGTGTTAAGCAGTGGACAAGGTCGCAGATACAGGCTCTGCGAACCACGAGCGTGTCCTATGAGTGTGTGCGTGGGTGTTCAAACGAAGAGGGGAGAGGCCCCTGCCTGGCCCAAGCCTCCACTGACCCGCCCGGCCACTGTCCCTCCTGGGAGCCGCTGTCTGGTCCCACCTCCTGGACCCTGATCCTCCACCAGGGGTGGGCCCCGACCCACGCCGACCTCCTGCCACCAGGCACAACGGGCAGGCACCCAGGGGCTCCCTGCAGCTTGAGCTGGGAAACTCTGAGAGGCTGCTGTGAGTGGGCACTCAGGGAGAGACGGGCCCACAGCCACCCCCCACTGCAGCTCCCCCGTTTGGAGGTGCTCAGAGGTGCTGTGTCCTTATGAGCAAGCACAGATGCAGAGCGGCTGCCCGAGGAGTCACAGCTGTTCTGTGGCAGCGCTGGGTACCCAGCTTCTCACTCACCAGGTAGAATGAGCCCTGAAGTGGATGGCTGGATGGACGGGCGGGCGGGTGAGTGGGTGCATGGGTGGGTGGACGAGTGGACACGGAGATGAATGGAAGGGTGGGTGGATGGATGGGTGCATAATGAGCAGATGGACAGGTGGGTGGACAGGTGGGTGGGTGTTTGGGAGTGTGTGTGGGGTGGGTGGGTGGGGAGATGGACAGATGGTGGGTGAGAGGAAGGGTGGGAGGGTGCGGGGGTAGACAGGTGGGTGGAAGGGTGGGTGGGTTGCCATGCTTTTGCTGACTCCATCCTGTGGCAGTGTCAGAGGTCATCTCAGGGCATCCCACTAAGGAAGCAGGTTCCAAAATGAAAGCGATAAAAAGCACTCGGGTGCCTGTGCAGGGAAATGAAACCGAGGGCCAGGCTGCTGCTCGGGGTCTCTGGGCCCTTGGGCGTCCACCCCCCACACTCAGGGCTGTCCTGGCTTTCACCTCCGCGTCACGTGTCAGGCCGGGAGACTGCTCTCTGAGAAATGCCCACGCCTGCCTTCCTGCTCCCAGCAGAGCTCACGCTGGCAGAACCAAAGCCTGCTCATCCCAACCTCCGAATTCTGCTTCCTGACAAGGGGTGGCGGCCAGCTCTGTGCAGGCCCGGGGCGGCGGGGCACCGTGCTATGCCCGAGCGTGTGCAGGGGGCGCGTGCTCCCGCAGCGTCAGGCTCAGGTGGCACACGAACTCCGGCCCACGTGTTAGTCGGTTGACCACGGGTTAGAGCTCCAGCGTGTTTCTTGGCCTCAGGCATCCGGGTATCCAGAGCTGGGAGTGTGCACGGGGGCACCCCCAGCTTCAAAACAGCCCCAGCCCCAGGAAGGGCCGCCGGGTAGACACAGCTTCCAGAGAGAACGTCCATCATCAGTGTGCTGGACGGTGTGGCTGCAGGAAGTTTCTGAGGTGGGACAGGAAACCAGGGCGGAATGGGGCCTGGACGGGGGCATGCTTGGGGGTCAGAGGCACTAAAAGAAGTGGGGAGCAGGATTGAGGGGGCCCTTATATGTCCCAAGGCTAGGCTGAGGCCTGGTGGGTCGGAGCCCAAGGCCAGGGGAAAGGCATCCTGAGGCCAGTGTCCGCAGCCACAGCCTGCCCGACCCCGGGCCTCGGCCACCCACCGCACACGGACACACTCCCTGCCTTCTTCATCCTGCTGGCCGGTTACCCGCTGTGGTGACCGACTCAGGCCTTGGTGGTGGGTGGGGGGCATGACGCCCCTGCCCTGGGGCCCACCTGCACCAGGCAGGTGTAGCGGGGAGAGCCCTGGGCAGGAGTCCACCTTGCAAACTCCCTCTGCTCCACCGGGGCAGGGGACCCGACGGCTGAGTGGGCCTCAGAAGGGCCGGCACGGTGGCTGCGACGCAGACCGAGGCCAGGTCAGGCCTCCGTTCCAGTCTCTGGGTGAGGCTCCGGATTTCTGCGCACGCCCCAGGCCGCAGGGGTGAGGGGTGCAGAGAAGCTGCTCAGCTCCGGTCCGGCTAGGCCATCCTCCCCAGCCCAGGCTCAAGGCTAGAAGGTTGCTCTTTCCTCCACTGCCTCCTTCCATCCACGAGGTCAACAAGCACCCCCACTGACCGCAGCCGGTAGCCGCCAGGTGCCAGGCGCCAGCTCGGGGTGGCAATGAGTCAGCCGGCCCGTGTCTTACCCCACCTCCAGGCGCCTCCAGAGCCGGGCATCGGGCTCCGGATCCAGGAGAGCATCCAGGCCTGACACCCCGCTCTGGGGAGGGCGGGGAGGCTTCCCGGAGGAAGCCCCAAAGCTCAGAGGGGCAGGGAGAGGCGCAGGGGGTGGGGAGGAGAGGCCTGGTCAGCCTTCCAGGCAGAGGCACACTTGCCCGTGCAAGGACTCGCTGCATTCCAGGAATCGCTGGGTCCCCATCCAGGGGTGGCCATCACATCCCCGAGTCTCCCGGCTGGAGAGGGTCCAAGCGTCGGCAGGCACCTTTCCTGGCTGGCTCCCCTGGGTACTCAGGGGCCCTCATCTGGCAATGGCCTGTTGCCAGGAGCCACCCCTGCACGGGGGGCGGACCCAAGACGGCTTCCTGGGCTGAGCAGGGGTGCACACGCCCCTGGGAGCGGGTATTTACAGGCCAGCCCTTGTCCCCACCGGACGGGCACGCGGTCCTGGGCAGAAGCAGGAGTGAGCCTGAGAAAGCCCGTGGGCCCGGCCCTGGCACCTGCACCGGTGCCCTGCCCTCTGCCCACCGTGCCCTCCCGCGGTAAGTCCTGCCCACCCCGCCTGCCTCCCCGGGGCCTGAGCGCCGCAGGTCTGGAGAAAGGCTTGTCAGGCAAGACCGGGGACGGGGCTGCTCGGTCCGCATCTTCTCCTCTTGCCCTAATTACGAGCTTTAGAGGCTGCCGTCCTTCTCCTTCACAGGTGGGACCTGGCAGTTCAAGCAAGTCCCGGCCTGACTCACACTGAGCGTGCTGGGGCCGGGCGTCAGGGCTCTGCCCCCACCTGCCCCTGACGCACCTGTGCCCCCCCCTCCCCCAGCCCGCAGGCCTGGGGCCATCGGCTCCCTGTGAGCTCCAATGAGGGTCAGATATCAGAAGGGACTTCCAGGGCTGGGGGCCGCCTCTCCCTAGCGACTCAGCCAGGTTTCCGAGCCTGCTACGGGCGGGAGCGGGTCGGGGTCGCCGTCAGGGTGCAGCAGTCTGGCGGGCCTGATGAGGCAGGGCAAGAGGAGGGGGCGCTCCCGGAGGCGGCCGCGGGTTGGAGGGGGGGGGCCAGGCGGTGCTCTCCATGCAGGGGCGGGGAAGGTCTCCCACAGGGGTCCTCGGACGTGGTGGGGGGCAGATGCGCGTCTGCAGGGCCCCCCCCCGCCCCGAGCCCTGTGGCTGGGCCGTCAGCTCGCTGCAGGGGTGCTGGGGGGGGACACGCGCGCGGGCGGGGCCGGGCGGCCACGGGGAGGTCTGGGGCGCCCCGCTCCGCGGCTCCAGCAGCGCCATCCCCGCGCCAGGAGCCAGACCCGCAGGGCGCGGGCGGGGCCGGGGAGCCCCGGACCCCCCGGCCCCGCCCCGGGCCGCGCCCGCCCCCCACGTGGCCGCCGGCGGGCGGGGCGGCCCCTCCTCTTCCGCGCGCCCCGCGGAGGGAGCCCAGCCCAGCCCAGCCCGGCCCGCAGCGCGCCCAGCCGAGCCGAGCGGAGCCCGGGGGCCCGGCAGCCGCGGCCCGGCCCGACCCCAGCGAGCGCCGCGCCCCCGCCCGGTGAGTCCACGCCTCCGCGCCCCGCGGGAGCCGCCGGGGAAACTGAGTCCCAGCGCGGGGCTCTGGGGCCGGGGAGGGCCTGGGGCGGCGCGGGGTGCGTGCTGGCCGCGGCCCCCCCGGTCGCCCCCACCCCGGGACCCCCCCCACCCCCTCCCCGGGCCGCCCACCCGCGCGCAGACGCCGCCCGCGCGCCCTGGCCCGCGCCCCGCCCGGTGGGGGCTGGATTCCGCGTCCCCGCGGCCGCCACCTCCATCCCCTGACCGCGGATCAGCCACAGTTGGGAAAATAAACTTCGGCTCCGGGTCGGCGGCCCGATCCCGCCCGCGCCCTGGTGTCCGTGGTGTCCGCGGGGCCGGGCGCGGGCCCCCATCGCTGCCCCGGGGCCCCCGGGTGGGGCTGGAGGGCTGCTGTGCGCTCCCCCACCCCGGAACCCGCTTCCCGAGGAGGGACCCCGGGATGAGCATGACCTCAGGAAGGAAGGGGGGTTACCCGCGGTGCCTGCATCAGCCTCCAGCTGTTCCTGGGGAGCTCAGGGGGCGCAGGGGGGCTGCTGTCTGCCTGCCCTGGAGGCTCTGTAACCCAGGGCCCCGGGCTGCACGGTGACTGACGTCCGTTGGTGACCACGGCGTTAGTGCCCTGTCCTGGCTGGCCACGCAGGAGTCATTGTGGCCGAGAGGGCGGTGGCCCTGCCTGGGTCCAGCACACACACCCTCGGGGGAGCTGGAGTTGGGAACTTCCCTTCTTCCCACCAGCCCCACCCCTGCTTCCCCAGGCTGTGGGACCTGGGCAGGACGCTTGCCTGCTCTGGGCCTCAGTTTCCCCATCTGCACCTGAAGGATGGGGACAGGGTTCAGGCATGGCAGGGAAGACACCCAGAGCAAATGCCTCAAAGCCCCGCCACGGGGCTGCCCGGGACAGGGGGCCTGCGGGGAGAGGGTGCCGGGTCTGGGGTCCGGGGCCCCAGACTCCCTCACCAGGACGGCATCAACTCTCGATTTAAAAAGCCAAGTCGGGGCAATAACCGCCCGCTGATCGCTGCCCCGGCCCCATCCTCGTCTCGGCCCAGGAGCAACGGGCCCTGCTGGGGGAGACCGAGGGGACCGGGGGTGGCCCTGCTGGGATGCACCCAGGCAGCCTCTCTGCCGGGGTTCCGCTGCTTTCCCGCAGAGAGTTAACTCTCAGGTGAAGCCCCCCCATTTTGTGGAGGTGCTGACAGCTGTCGGAGCTAATTGCACACACCTCACATGCCGGCCCCCGGGCGCTCCTAACCTCACGTACACCCTGTTCGCCTTTCATCAAAGTGCAGTGATTTTCCAGGCTGGAAAAGTTAGCGGGTTCCTAGGGCTGCTGTGAAGAGGGGCGCTGCTGTGGGTGCGGGGGGCGCCGGCCTGGTTCTGCACTGGGGCGGAGGGTTCTCCGGGGCACCCAGAGGAACCGGAAAGCAGAGCCCCCCCCAGTCGGAGGGATGCGGCCTGACTCGGCTGCCTGGCTCCCTCCCGCACTGTGGGCTTGCATACAGCAGGTGTCTAGTAGTTGCATGGGTCAAGGCCCAGTGGACACAGCGGATTGGGAAAGGCATGTCCGCTTCGATTTCGGGACAGTGAACAGGAGTGAGTCTAGGGGAGAAAGGCCAGGACTGGAAGGTTGAGGCCAGGCAGGAGCCGGTCTCTTCCGGGCTGTCCCCAGACAGAGCCGCCATGCCTGGGAGCCCCTGGACGTCCGAGACCAGGACGCTGGTTTCAACCCACTGGGGAGGAAGGAGTGCATGTGAGGGGATGAGCTCCCCATCACTGGAGGTGTGAGAGCAGGCTCTGACACGTGGCCGCCTACCAGCCTCACCCTAGTCAGGAGGGTCCTGCCCGCCCACCTCTGAACACCGGACAGCCGGGTCCTGAGCTGGCGTGGGGTCTGTCCACACAGCTGCCCCGTCTACCCCGCCCGCAGAGGTAACTGTGAGGTGGAGGGAAGCTCTCATGGTGCCCGCCAGCCGCCTCCCCAGCCAGGCAGGGAGAGGGGGGCGGGGGGCCTGTCCTCCCAGGAGGGGCCGCTGCTGCTTGTCCTCCCGAGGGGTGCTCAAGGAAGGGAGTGGGTGGGTGCGCGGGCTCTCCGGGCCTCCTGAGCTGCGTCCTGAGCAGGGTCCGTGTGCAGAGGAGCGAAGGACTGAGCCAGCCTGTCACACCTTCCCGCCCCACGGCTTCCGACCCTGGCGCCTACCCAGCCAGGCCTGGGTCCTATGGTCATCATCTGTTTCAGGAAGAGGAAACTGAGGCACAGAGCTGCTGGGTTGTAGTGGTGCCGTTTTGGCAGGATGCATTTATAAAGCCCCTACTGTGTGCATCTGCGCTCCCCTCACTGCTCCGGTGGGCCAGAGGGCGGGCGTACAGGGGTCAGGGTGAGCACTGGTGGCTCCAGGGGAGCACGTGGCAACCGAGGCTGTCCCCGTGTCGCTCGGCACCATCACAGGACCCTCGGGGTCGCGGCGCTGGACCAGTCTGGGAATAGGAGAGCGTGGTCCAGGCCTGGGAGCACCCCCGGGGCTCCAAACAGGGGAGGGGGCAGGCACCGGGGCACCCGGTGGCTGCCATAGGCCTGCTGAGCTGGACCCCTGGGCCGGCGGCCCTTCCAGCAGTGTGGGGTGGTCACAGAGGTCTCGGGTGCCCAGATGACGAGACCACACAGAGGCCACTCCCCTGGGGCCACCTGAGGACAGAGTGCCGTCTCCTGCCCGCCCCCCTCATGGCCACCCTCCCACCCAGCCCCACCTCATGCCTGGCGCCCAGGTCGGGGTCCCCTCCCACCCGTGTGCTGCTGCAGCACCCTCCACCGCCCCCCTTCCCGTGAGCTGGGCCCGAGCCAGAAGAGGGGCTGGGAGGTGAGAGGGTGGACCGGGGCCCCCTGCTCCCACAGGGGTGGCCCGGGCCGACTGAGCAGGGTGGGTGGCCAGGGCTGCTGAGGGCTGTGGGCTGGAGCCCTCCGTGGGTGGGAGACCAGTCGGGAAACACTTGGGGAGGTGGAGGCAGACCCACTGAGGCCTGACCGTCGAGGCTAGCCCAGGGCGCAGTGGGTCAGGGCGGAGGAGGCCGGTTCCGGACACACACGCGGCCCTGGGTGATGGCTTCCCTGCACTGGCCCCGCGCCCAGTCTGCCCTACACGCTCACTCACGCACACTCACGCACACACGCAGCCCATGGGGCAGGGGTCTCTGAGCTCCACCTCGGCCCTGCTGAGTGCTGGTGGACGTGGGTGTGGATGCCCGCGTGGGCTGGCCAGCTATGTCAGAGGACCTCGGTCTCCCCATCTGCGCCTGGTCCTGGGTCCTCTTGGGCCCTGGGTGTGGCCTCAGTGTGCAGCCTGCTTCCCCCGCCACCCGGGTCCCCACTTCTGCTCCCAAGTACGGCTTGGCTCGGCGGCCTGCACGCAACAGCAGGGAGGCCGGCGTCTGCTCTTCACCCCGCAGAGGTGGGAGGGCACGCCCCCCTCCCCTGCCCGTCCGTGTCTACCTTCCCACGTGTGCAGACGTGAGCGCCGGAGAACAGGAGCCCCACGTGCCCAGATGGGCTCCTGCCCTCTTGGAGGCACCTAGGGCCCTGCCTGGTGCTCCCAGGCTGCTGTGGGGGTAGGGGCGCAGCCCGGGAGGGACCCTGCAGGCCAGGCAGGCCCTGTAGCCGGCAGGTGCACCCCTGGAGAACGTCCTGGCCACCCCAGAGATGAGAAAACCAGGTCCTCGATGGGCCTGGTGGAGGCAACTGGCCAGGAATGGCTCGGGGCGTCCCCTGCTGCACGCCGAGGTCTTGCTCACCTGGCGGGTCAGGCTGCCGAGCCAGGGGGTCCAGGGACGGAGCGGGCCTGCGTCCCAGCTCAGTGTGGGCCCCCGGCAGCCTGGCTGAGGAGGAGGAGGCGCGGCGGCGGGCACAGGGGACAGGGGGCAGTGGGCACAGTACTTGCTGGCATTTCCAGGGCCCGGTTGACCGATGGCGCTCCGTGGATGGGTCGGGTTGGCGCTGAGCAGCTCATCCCCACTTGGGGACTGGAACCCGGGCCCTGGGAAGTCCAGGGGACAGAGCCAGCCAGCGGCAGAGCCTGATGTCACCCAGAACCTGAGCTGTGCCCTGCCCCCTGCCCCCCACGGCCCCTGGCACAGCCGGGCGGCCCCTCCCCCCTCAATCCACTGCTTTGTTCACCCGCCGGCCTCCAGCTGGGATGTGGGACGGGGCCAGGGGCAAGGACTGCTGGGGCAGGCAGTGGGCAGACTTCAGCCCCACCCCAAAGCCTGAGGCCTACGCGAGCAGGCATCAGGGTCCTCCCAGGCCCAAGAGGCCTCCTCCCAGGACAGCAGGGAGACACGGAGGGAGACACAGAGGGACACCGGAGGGCCTCCCGGAGGAGGCGTCTCTACGCTGCCTCTGATCTGGGGGCCGGAACCCGGGGAGGAGGGATTGGGGCGGCCAGCCCGAGGTTTTCCGCGGCCACTGGAGGCCCTGCGGGTGGAAGCCGCGGCCAGGTGCCTGCGGTAGAGCAGCACCCGATTCAGCCGCCGCCCCGCCAACTTCCTCGCGCTCCCCCACACCCGACCACAGGTCTGCAGCCATCGCTCCCCTCAAGCATCCGGCCGCGACTGGCTCAGCCCCCCGTGCCACTCTCCTGTGCGCAGGGTGGGCGGCCCCTGCCCGCCGCCGGCCGCCAGACTCAGGACCAGAACCCTGCAGATGCCCCCAGACCCCCAGGGAGGCCCGCGGGCCGTGCCCCTCGGCGGCGGGGAGGCGGAGGCCGGGCCGCAGCAGGTGGAAGCGAAAGCTCAGCTTCCTGGCGCGGGCGCCGCCGCCCTTCCTGTCCTCCCCGTCAGCAGCCCTGACTCCCAGGCCACCCCCAGCCCTCCCGGGAGGTGCAGCCCGCAGCGCCCAGCCCGGGATGTGCCCTGGGGCGGGGGTTCCTGTTTGCCCAGGTGTGTCCTCCTCACCAGGGCAGCCCCCTCCGCCGCTTCTCGTCCTCAGCCTGGAGGGTGGGACCGTGGAGGACCAGACAGGCCGTGCGGGCGCCCCAGGTCTGCCATCACCCCACCCGCCCCTGGACCCTGGAGCCAGTGGCCCAAGCCCAGGCCTGGCCTCCCAGCGCTCAGCACCCGCCAGCCCAGACCCCCCTCCACTCCCCGTCGCTGCGGGAGGGAGCCCAGCGCCGGCTCTGCCCTGCCCCCCGGCGCCCTGGGCTGGTGGCCGGCTCCCCCACCCGAGCCCAGGTCCCCTAGGGACGGTGGGCCTTTTCTGTCT
The DNA here is from genome assembly GCF_011100685.1 of Canis lupus familiaris. Taxonomy (NCBI): domain Eukaryota; kingdom Metazoa; phylum Chordata; class Mammalia; order Carnivora; family Canidae; genus Canis; species Canis lupus. The sequence goes on from NC_049229.1 coordinate 72,666,015, forward strand.
CTGCTCTTTTTCTCTTTCTAATGATGAAAATGACCACATTCACCCCAGACGCAACTTGTGCTGGCATCCGGGCGTGTGTCCTGCGTGGCGTGTCGCTGCATGGCTGAAGTCCCACACGGTACGGCGCCGTGTCCTACTTCCCGTCTCTGTTTTTAATTCAGCGCTGCTGTGGAAGTCTTGGTGCCCCCCCGCCCCCAGGCAGCCCCTCTGTTTGCTGCCCGATGCCGCAGTGGCCTGGCCGGCCTCCTCCACGGGGTGGGGGTGCGGGGCCAGGTGAGGCCTCGGGACACACAGGCCCTGCTGGCCGTCCTGGGACCTGCGACGGCAGGCAGCAGGGGGCCGGGTACCCCTAGGTAACCAGGACAGCGCCCTCGGCCGAGGCCCTGTGCTCCGTGCCTGTGGGTGAGTGGGCGGCGGGGAGGCACTGGGTGGTTGGTCCTTACCCAAGGCCCACTGTGCACAGCACCCCGACCTGGGAGGCGCCCACGGCGGGCGAGCCCCACGAGTCCTTGGAGGGTTTACAGCCTGGTGGGGAAGGTGGTGCGAGCCCTGGACGCCCAGGGGAGCCGGGGCTGGGGAGCCAGAGGAGGACTCGGCTCCAGGGGCTTCCCCCAGTCACGCAGGGCCCTGGCTGCCCCTGAGCTCCAGGGAATTGCTGCTGGAAATACAATACAAGGGTTGCCAGGCAGTGGAAAAATTTGGAGCTAAAAATACAGTGTGGCAGCCCCGGAACCCCGCTCCTGCCATTTTACCCGCCTTCCCCAAGGAAGACAAGCTCCCTCTTTGCACCCCGCCCCCGCGCCCTCGCTGGCTCTGGGCCCAGAAGCACCCCAGCCCCTGTGCGATGCTGGCAGGGCCACCGGGAAGCCGCCTCCCCACAGCAGCCCACCCCCCTCCGGGGGCCCAGGTCCCCAGCCTGTGTCTTCCCGACGCCTCACTCCCACCCCTAGGCCCCAGTCCCCCCAGCAGCCCTCGCGGGGGTCTAGGAGAAGGCCAAAGCCCTTCCTCGCCGGAGCCGAGCGGTGGCACTTAGTGTGGGCGTCTGCACCCGACCACACGGTTCAGAGCCCAGGGGGCCCAGGGGACCCAGGCCGGGGCCGCCCAGCAGCCATGCCCAGGACCCGCGCTCCCTCTCTGGCTGTTTCCCCATCTGCATAGCAGAGGTTGGACTCTGAGGTCGGGGTGGGGGGGCAGCTTCGCCCGTGCCCCTGTGCCCCCCGTCCCCCTGTGAATACACTCAGAGCACTGCCAGGCAGGGGCGGCGGTTTCCCATGAGTCAGCACAGCACAGCTGCCTGGGCGTGTGGTGCCCGGATGGAGCGGCCGGTGCTGCTGTGCGGGGCCGGCCGCGCGTGGGCAGGAAGCAGATGGGTGACCAGCGCAGGTCTCCTCCGGTCCTCGGGGCAGCCCCGACGTGGGCTGGCTGAGCATGGGCCAGCAGCACACCCCGGCCAGTGGGCTGACCCCGGAGAGCTCTCGGGGTGGGGGGGGGGGCATGACCCCCTGCAGCGGGAGCCCCACTTTAGTGCAGAAAAGATTGACCCCTGAGAAGCATCGGGGGACGGACGTGCCGCTCAAGTCCGAGCCCCAGCATCTTCGTCTGCAGAGACCCCTGCCCATCCGAGTTCCACGGGTGCAGGGGGAGGCACGGTCTGCCTGCGGGGCACGTGGGGGGTGCTGAAGCTCCCCCAGGGTCGGTGTAGGGTCTGAGTCTCCGGATACTCGGACCCTGGGAGACAGTCCGTGCTTTTCAGCAGGTGGTGCCCACTGCAAGAAAGGCTCTGGAAATGCGGAATCCTGCGCAGGCCCCGCCCCCGGCAGGCCGGCCCCGCCCCCGCGTGGGGTGGGGAGCCCCGAGGTCACATTCCTGAGCTTGCGGCCCGCCCCGCCAGGCCGGCTCTGGGAGGGTCCCTGCCACCGCGCCCTGTCTGGGCGCCAGGCCTGGCCTGCAGCCCTGCGCTCTGGCCCCGGGAGGCGGTGGACGGTATTACAGCAGCGCGGGGTGCTCCGGGGTGCTCCTGGGTGCTCACTGCCTGCTCCCGGGTCCCGTTCGTCCACTGGGAACCCACAGCAGCTGTCCCTTTGCCGCCGGGGAGCCCAGGGCAGCGTGACTTCCCCGCGAGCACAAGCAAGCCCAGGAGTCTGGCTCCTGCCTCCCACGCGGGTCCCGGGTGTCGCCGGGAAGGCTTGTTCCCCACGCTGTTCTCCCGACAGCAGCAAATGCCTGATTCCCTCGGGGGCTCCTGGCAGGAACGTTCAAACGCCCCCCCATGGGAACAGGCAAGGGCTGTTTACCCGCGGAGCCGCTTGGATCGGGCACCAGCACTTGCCTTTGGCAGCGACTGCAGGCCGCGGGAGGGGGCGCCGGCTGCCTTCTCGTCCCGTCCCCGAGCGGGGATTGTTCCTGCGGTCACACGGTGTCGTACGCGGGCGTGCGGTGTGCGCACGTGGTGCCTCTGTGCATCCTGCGATGCACGTGTAACGCCATGTGCGTGTGTGGGGGGCGGTCACGTCCGTGTGTACGTGTTACATGATGTGTGTTCACACGCACGTGCATGGGTATGTGCACGTGTGCAATGTGTACAAGGAGGGGCATGACCAGCTTGGGAGAGTCAGGGCGCACAGCTCAGGATCCCTGGCGGACGAGCAGCTGGAGGGGGCTGGTCTCCGCCTGCCCTGGTCCCAGCCCCCAGTGCACCGAGGGGGCCCTGGGGGCTGGGGTGCGCAGAGAGGACCTGGCAGTGTCAGGTCGGGGCGCTCTAGCCCACGCACGCTGTGCCCGGAGCTTGTCTTCTGCAGCCAGGGACCCCTGGGGCTCTTGGCCAGAGAAGGCCCGGAGGATGCTGGGGGCCCGGCCTGGGAGAGTTCTAGTTCCAGCTGCTCAGCCTGTGCCAAGGCAACAGGGACTTGGGCCAGTGGGGCGGGGGCGGGGCCGGGAGGGCAGGGTCAGTCCTGGCTGCGTCTTTAAGCGGCAGCACCCACGGCGGGTGGCAGTGTGAGCAGAGGCCCCTCCGCTGTGCTCCTCATGCTGGTGGGAGCGGCCCTCTCCCCGGGCAGCGTCCCCGTGCGGAGCCACCGCTGGCAGCCGGGCGGCTCAGCGGTCAGCGGTGATGAGAAGCCAGGACAGCGCGCCGGGCAGCCCGAGGCAGGGCCTGGAATGGGTGGGCAGAGGCAGCCGGAAGGTCTTGCGCATCTGGGTGAGTGGGCGGTGGGGCAGGGGGCAAGAGGGTCAAGGCCTGAGAGGGACAGGGGAGGCCATGGGGTCACAGGGAGGGCTGACGGGCACCCCGCACGCCGCTGCAGCGATGCCCACACCCACTGCCTCTCCGGGTGCTCCCAGAGGTTCCGGTGAGGATAGTGGGGCCCTCGCGGGACCCGCAGCCTGCTGAGCCGCCTCCCCGGGGGGCTGGGTGGGGGCTGGGCTCCTGGCCTGCACCTACTGCGAACAGAGGAGGGGCTGCTGGAGTGCCAGGGTATCGCATGCCTGGGGTATGGGGAGCCCGGAGAGCACAGGGGACGATACCCAAGAGCTCCCCAAGGCACAGGGGGTGCGGGGCCTCCAGGAGAGCCGACCGTGGGCGCTGGGGACCCCGGGCCGGGCCAGCGATGGGCATCTGGGCTCTTGTCCACACTCAGAGATGCCCCCTAACTTGGCGGGTCGGGCAGCCCCGAGAGCGGGGCCGGGCTGGACAGCCTCCCCCTGACTGGGGTCCAGGCTGGCTCCGTTCTGCGCTTCCCAGCGCTGGGGGTGGGCTCGTGACCTGGCTGCTGTAGGTGCCACGGCCCTTTCTCTCCTGTATCCCTGGGGTGCTGGGGTGCTGGGGTGCCGGGGTGCCGGGGAGCTGGTGGCGGGCCGGGCCCGGGGCACGAGGCAGTGTCCTCCGGGCTCTGTCTCAGCAGCTCCGAGCCGCCCTCCTCACGGTAAGTACGAGACCCGAGCCATACATGGTTGCAGGAGAGCCTGGGCTGCCCCTGACCGTGAGGCCAGGCCCCAGGGGCTGTGGCTGAGGACAGCGTCACCGCCGAGGGCCCTGCGGGGGGGGGGGGGCACTCGGTGGGTGTGGCGAGGGCACAGAGGCTCAGCGGCCTGTCCTCCTTGGGGAAAGGCCTGTGCTCGGGGGCATGCGGGGTAGGGGTCACACCTGTTGAGGCTGCACATGCTCGGCCTAGGGGGACGCCCGGTCCTCCGGCCCACAGAGGGATGCTGAGGGCCCCAGAGGCCACCGCCTGTCCGGGCTGCTTCCCCACGGGGCCCGGGCCTTGCTCGCGATCGGGGTGGGCACTGGTCAGCCCCCTCCCCGGCCACGCGCCCGATGCCTGGGCAGCCCAGAAGTGCCCAGGGTCTGGACCTGCTGCACCCTGTTGTCCCTATCTGACCCTGTCCCTTGGGCAGGGGAAGTGCTCTGGGACGAGATAAGGGAGGGAGCCCCAGAGACACCACTTTTGTTGCATCGTCACCGTCACCGCTGGGTCAGTGGTGTTCCTAGTACCCAGGGGGGACGGGGGGGGGGGGGGGGGGGGGGGGGGGGGGGGGGGCGGTGGCCGCTGTGGCGGCCGTCGGGGGTGGGGAGGAGCGCCTGGCCGGCACAGGGGAAGCCCGTGGGCGGTGGCGGCCCTGACTGGACCAGGGCACAGCGTCCCCCCCTGCCCCCAAGGCAGGCCTGGGGTGAGCGGGAAGCAGGGCCACCCCGTGCGGCGGGGGGCGGGAGACACCGAGGACACTGCCCCGCTGGCGCCCCGGTCTCTCCCCGTCCCTCCACCGGCGGGGCGCCCCCGTCACCCCCCGACCCGGGACTCACGCCCGCCTCCCCCCGCCCTGCAGTTCGGCAGGATGTCGGTGAAGGAAGGTGCGCAGCGCAAGTGGGCGGCGCTGAAAGAGAAGCTGGGGCCGCAGGACTCGGACCCCACGGAGGCCAACCTGGAGAGCGCGGACCCCGAGCTGTGCATCCGGCTGCTGCAGATGCCCTCTGTGGTCAACTACTCGGGCCTGCGCAAGCGGCTGGAGGGCAGCGACGGCGGCTGGATGGTGCAGTTCCTGGAGCAGAGCGGCCTGGACCTGCTGCTCGAGGCGCTGGCGCGCCTGTCCGGCCGCGGGGTGGCCCGCATCGCCGACGCCCTGCTGCAGCTCACCTGCATCAGCTGCGTGCGCGCCGTCATGAACTCGCAGCAGGGCATCGAGTACATCCTGAGCAACCAGGCCTACGTGCGCCAGCTGTCCCTGGGTGAGCCGCGGCCCGCCGCGGGGGGGGGGGGGGGCTGGCGTGGTCGCCCCCTTGGTCGGTCAGGGTGAGGCTCCGGGCCGGGGAGGGCCGAGGGAGGGCCGGGGTCACAGAGAGGACTCACGGGCCAGGCAGGGAGGGCTTCCTGGAGGAAGAAGACCTCCGGGTCAGCTCAGCCGTGGTCGTCCAGCCGCTGCACCTGGTTGCCCCCTCTGCTCTGTGGCCTCGCCTGGCCTTGCCCCACCCTGCCCCCCTCTCCGGCCTACACCCCTCCCTCCGCCCCGGAACCTGCCACCCTGGTCCAGGCCCTCGCAGCCAGGCTCACCTGAGTCCACCTGAGGAGCCCCGCTTACATTCCCCTGGCCCCAAGCGCCTTGAGCTTCGCGGGCCGCAGCCCTGCAGTTCTGGCCAGCACTGGCGGCTGGCGGCGTCCTCTTCCCCCTTTCCCCACACCCCTACCCTGCCCGTGCCCTGCTCCCATCCCCGGGGGGCTTCGCCTTCCAGCACCCAGCCGCCACTCTGGCTCAGGCTGCTCTCTGCCTTCGTGCACCTGTTGACTGCTTAAGTTCTGAGTCACGGTCACCTCCTCCAGGAAGTCTCCCCAGGCTGCTCTGTTTTCTACCTGTGGGAGTGACCTCAGGCGGCCCTGAGTGAACAGAGGTCACTGTGCGTCCCTTGCCTGCCAGGCTGTGCCGCTCTCTGGCAGCAACCGCATCTCCTTGATGCTTGGTGCTTTGTTGGGGAGCGCGGGTGGGTCGGCCCGTGGGTGGGCGAGTGCCCGTGTGGGTAAGCAAGGCAGAGGCTACCTCGGGCCTGTCCTATGCAGCCCGGGCCTGGCTGTGCCCATGTAGACTCCTCTGTGGCCTCTCAGCAAGGCCCATAAAGGACACCCCCAAAACTTGCCCAGCTCAGGGGATGAGGTGGGAGGCAGGAGCTCAGCCCAGGGAGCTGTGCCAGTGTGGGCCTTGGGGCCAGGGCCAGCAGGGGCCACTCTGAGTGCGGCCCAGCCCAAGAGACCCCCGCCTCCGAGCCCCTCCCTGTGGCACCTGCCTCTCTGGTCCCCTAGTAGAGGCAGGTCAGCACCCCAGAGGCCAGCCCACCTGAGGCCAGTCCACCCCGAGGCCAGCCCACCTGAGGCCAGCCCACCCCAGGGCCCAGTCCACCCCGAGGCCAGCCCACCCCGAGGCCAGCCCACCCCAGGGCCCAGTCCACAACCCCCACCCGAGGCCAGCCCACCCCAGGGCCCAGTCCACCCCGAGGCCAGCCCACCTGAGGCCAGCCCACCCCAGGGCCCAGTCCACACCCCCTCCCAGGCCAGCCCATCCCCAGAGGCCAGCCCACCCCAGAGGCCAGCCCACCTGAGGCCAGCCCACCCTAGAGGCCAGGCCAGCCCACCCCTGAGGCCAGCCCACCCATGGCCAGCTCACCTGAGGCCAGTCCACCTGAGGCCAGCTCACCCCCGAGGCCAGCCCACCCCTGAGGCCAGCCCACCCCCAGAGCCCAGCTACCCGAGGCCAGCCCACCCCAGAGGCCAGCCCACCTGAGGCCAGCCCACCCTAGAGGCCAGGCCAGCCCACCCCCGAGGCCAGCCCACCCAAGGCCAGCTCACCTGAGGCCAGTCCACCTGAGGCCAGCTCACCCCCGAGGCCAGCTCACCCCCGAGGCCAGCCCACCCCCAGAGCCCAGCTACCCGAGGCCAGCCCACCCTAGAAGCCAGGCCAGACCCTGACATGGCCAGTGGGCTGGTGCAGAGCGCCCCCTGGAGCCCAGCTGCAGGCCCTGCCCTTCCTGGTGAAGTGTGAGTCAGGTCAGCCAGGCACAGGGTTGGGGGGGACAGAAGAAGGAGGAGCCCAGGCCTGGGATCGAAGGATCCCCCTGAGACTCGCCTGCCCTTGACAGCTCTGGACACGTCCAACGTGATGGTCAAGAAGCAGGTGTTCGAGCTGCTGGCTGCCTTGTGCATCTACTCACCCGAGGGCCACATGCTGACCCTGGACGCCCTAGACCACTACAAGGTGAGCCTCGGGGGCGCCTGGGGCCGTGGTGGGCCTGCGGCGCACGCTGACCCCTGCCCACCCCGCAGACGGTGTGCAACCAGCAGTACCGCTTTAGCGTCATCATGAACGAGCTCTCTGACAGCGACAACGTGCCCTATGTCGTCACCCTGCTCAGTGTGATCAATGCCATCATCCTGGGCCCTGAGGACCTCCGCACCCGCACCCAGCTGCGCGGGGAGTTCACTGGTGACCGCCCACACCCCCCGGAGGCCCCGCTGTGCCTCTGCCTCTGCTGCCCCCTGGCTGACCCGGCCCACGCGCTCCCCTCCAGGACCCCAGGGGAGGTCTCTGGGAAGCTGCCCCCGCCTGCTCCCTTTGGTGGACTCGGGGCCTTTGGGGGTGGCTCTCAATGTGACGCTGACCCCCCAGTGCTGTCCTGCCAGGGGTGGCAGTGACCACTGAGTGGGTACAACTGCGTGTCCCCTCCAGAGTGTTGCTGGTACCTGTAGGAATGGCAGGGTCCCCCTCCTGCCCCCTGGGCTGGGTATCCTGGGGGTGGCAGTAAGCCCAGGGCAAGAGCAGAGAGGAAGGCAGGAGCAGGTGCAAGCGGCCCGGGGTGGGAGCTGACCAGAGCAGCCCAAGGCCACTCACCCCACTGTCCCTTCCCAGGGTTGCAGCTGCTGGACATTCTGACGCGGCTACGGTGAGTCGGCATCACTGTTCTCTGAAGCCAGGCTCACCTTGAGACCCTTGGGTCCCAAGCAGTACTCCCAGACGGGCAGGAGGGGACTTGCAGCAGTAGCCCCAGTGGGCCCAGCCTGTGGACCCAGGTCCCAGTGACGACGGTTTGCCTGATGGGTCACTCCGCAGAACCAGGGGCTTGGCAGCTGCCCCTAGGGACCAGGCTTGGCAGGTGCAACACAGGACGCCCCGCTAAGTGGGAGTTAGGTGGACAGCAGAGCCCTCCTGTAGTGCAAGTATATCCCAGATGTCGTATAGGACACACTTAGGCTAAAAATCATTTGCTGTTTGTCTGAAACTCAAACTTGGTGGTGCCTGGGAGCCCACGTAGCCGTGAAACCCCATCCTGGGCCCCATGAGGTGCACTCTCCTGGGTGGGGGCGGTCAGCTGGGCCGTGGGGGGCCCAGAGGAGGAGCCTGGGTGTGAGGTTGCTAGATGCCGAGAGGGGCCCGCCCTGCCGCCAGGGGCGCCGCTCACCGGCCAGGCCAAGGTGAGCGGCAGGTGCAGGGCCCCGTGCATGCTGCAGCTCCCACTGCCCAGGCCGGAAGGCCTGCCCCTCACAGAGGCCAGAGCGGACCCCTCCATGTGGAGTGGGTGCTGCCCTCCCAGCACCCCTGCATGCTGGGAAGCTGCCAGCCTGCCCCCCCAGGTGTGAGAACTTTCTCTCCCCCTTCTCAAGGGCCTTGGGGCGCTGGTGACCTCCAGCCACGCCCATCCTGGCCACAGTGGCCGCGTGCCCAGCACAGCCCTGCCCGGGTCGTCTGCACGTGTGCCAGGTTGGGGGGCGGCTGGTGGGGCACAGCCTCAGCTTGTGCCCCCCACCCCACCCCAGGGACCTGGAGGACGCCGACCTGCTGATCCAGCTGGAGGCCTTCGAGGAGGCCAAGGCGGAGGATGAGGAGGAGCTCCTGCGGGTCTGTGGCGGCGTCAACATGAACAGCCACCAGGAGGTGTTCGCTTCTGTGTTCCACAAGGTGAGCCGGGGCCTGTCTCCCGGCCGGGGTCAGAGGCCGTGACCCCGGCAGACCCACCGCGGCCGGAGCACTGAGGCCAGATCGGGAGCCACGTCAGGGAGCTGCAGGGGCCGGGGGGCGGCGTCTGGTCCAGCTGGTCCTCCCTGGCTGGCACCTCCTGTCCCTCAGAGCCAGGGGGCACGTGTCCCCGAGGGGCGTCCAGGGACACCTGGAGACATCTGGGGTGGGCAGGGGTACCGCTGGCTTCGGGTGGGCAGAGACCAGGGATGCTGGGCGGCGTCCCTCCAAGCACAGGGCAGCACCCGGCACGGACAGTTGTCCAACCCCAGCTGGCCGCAGCGTGGCCGTCAGGGAACCTGGGCTCCGGCCCCTCACCAGGCCCAGGACGGCGACAGCGGGGACGGTCCCGGCCTCGGAAGCCCACCGTTGTCAGCCCGCCGGGCAAGGGCACGGCCGCTGACCCCCGCTCTTCCGCCGCGCCCAGGTGAGCTGCTCCCCGGCCTCCGCCCAGCTGCTGTCCGTGCTGCAGGGCCTGCTCTACCTGGAGCCCGGCCTCCCCTCCAGCCAGCTGCTCTGGGAGGCTCTGGAGAGCCTGGTGAACCGGGCCGTGCTCCTGGCCAGCGATGGTGAGCGGGCGGGGCACGGGGGGGCTCCCGGCCTCGGCCCGGGGGCAGTGAGCAGGCCTTTCCGCCGCCCCGCACCCACGTCTCTGACCTGGGCCCTGACCCCGACCCCCCACAGTCCAGGAGTGTACCCTAGAGGAGATGGTGGAGCGGCTCCTGGCTGTCAAGGGGCGGCCACGCCCAAGTCCCCTGAACAAGGCCCACAAGAGTGTCCAGGCCGACCTCGGCCAGAGTCGGAGGGGCAGCGTGCCCCAAAACAGCGGCGCCCCGAAGCCGGGTGTGGAGGACCAGCAGCCCGAGGCGGACCTCACCAGCCGGCACGTGGTCGACGTCCAGAGCACAAGCAGTGTGACTGCCCCAGAGCCGAAGGGCCTGGAGCCGCAGGCGCCCACCCCAATCCCCCCTGCACCCCCACTGCCTGGCTTGGGAGCAGGGCCTCCTCCCCCTCCCCCTCCCCCTCCACCGCCCCCACTGCCAGGCCTGGGGGCCCCAGCCCCCCCACCCCCTCCACCACCCCCACTGCCTGTCTCTGGTGGGGCCCAGCCTCCCCCACCTCCGCCGCTCCCGGGGTGCCCACCCCCACCTCCACCGCCTGGCATGGGCGCCCCTCCACCCCCACCCCTGCCGGGTACCTCTGGCTCCTCTGTGGCGGGTGGCGGCGAGGAGGAGATCATCGTGCCCCACAGGGACCCTGGCCTGGGCTCTGCCTGGGTCCCCAGCCACCGGCGAGTAAACCCTCCCACTGTGCGCATGAAGAAGCTCAACTGGCAGAAGCTGCCGTCCAACGTGGCGCAAGGTGAGGGCGCCCCAGGCTCCGCGGGGGGCAGGGGCCCGGCCCTGTGTGTCTGTGTCCCCCTGCTACCAGCCAGGGCGGCAGTTCAGTCCCTGCTCCCGACGTAGCCCTGGGTCCTGGGGAGAACAGGTCAGAGGTCACGCTGGAAAGCCCTGTGGGGTCCCCCCGCCCCCGTGCACACCGCTGTAAGCCGGGGTGTGCCTCCGATGCCGCCCCTGCGCTGCCCAGGCCCTGGGCGCAGATGCTCGGAGCGGGTCACGGCCAGGGCCGCTGGAAGGCCTGGATGGCACCTGCACATGCCGCGGGGGACGGCGGCCGGGGGCTCTCGGGCCCCGGGGTGGCCGTGAGCCTGACGGGGACACCTGGTCCGCAGAGCACAGCTCCATGTGGGCCTCGCTGAGCTGCCCGGGCGCCCTGGTGCTGGAGCCTGACTTCTGCAGCATCGAGCGGCTCTTCTGCTTCCCCGAGGCCAAGGCCAAGGAGCGGGCGGCCGCCGCCGCCAGGAAGGAGCCCAAGGAGGTGGGGCCGGGCTGGGGCCGGGCTGGGGCCGGGGCCTGGCCGCCCTGCACGTCCCAACGCCGGCGGGCTGTCTTCCAGGTCACCTTTCTGGACTCCAAGAAGAGCCTGCATCTCAACATCTTCCTGAAGCAGTTTAAGTGGTGAGAGGCCCCGCCCCCCGCTCCGGCCACGCCCCCCGACCACGCCCCCGGCCCCGCCCCCGGCGTCCTGGGCTCCACGGTGCCCTCTGCAGGCCGCCCTGGGAAGTACACACCCCCTCGCGGGCGGGCCTTGGAGACCAGCCGTCCCACCCGCACCCCGCACCCCGCACCCCGACCCCGGGAAGCCGAGGCCCCAGGCGGGCGGGGCTCCCAGCCCCCGAGTCCTTCCCTGCAGCTCTCGGGCATGCGTGAGCCGGCGTGCCCCGGTCCTGAGCAGCCCCCTGGGAGGAGGAGGCAGAGGGTGCAGACTGGGAGTGTGGTGCTCAGCCCCCAGCCTGGTTCCTGCGTGCCCCCGGCAGCTGGGCCCCTGCAGCCTCACGGGTGTGAGCAGCAGAGGGGTCCTGGGCTGAGGGCAGTCCCGACGGGCGGGGTCCCCGGGAGCCCACAGGAGGCCGCTGCACTCCCTCTGCCCCCACCCCCACCGCGCCCCCTCTCCTGCAGCTCCAACGAGGACGTCGCTGCAATGATCCAGGCTGGGGACACCAGCAAATTCGACGTGGAGGTTCTCAAGCAGCTCCTCAAGCTCCTTCCTGAGAAGCACGAGGTGAGTGGGGGGGAGTGCCCTGGGGGCTCCCCGGCAAGGGCAGGAGCAGGGGCGCTGGGAGCTGGGAGCTCGGCCCGCCTGGGGCCTCAGTGGGCAGACACCGGGAGCTGTCATGCCGCACATGAGGGGACGGTGGTGACAGCAGGTAGATGCAGGTGCTGGGCAGTGGGGGACTCCCTGGGACGGGCTGGGAGCTGGAACCCCACGAGTGGCCTCCTCCCCGCAGATTGAAAACCTGCGCTCCTTCACAGAGGAGCGGACCAAGCTGGCCAACGCCGACCAGTTCTACCTCCTTCTGCTGGCCATTCCCTGGTGAGCGGGCAGGCCTGGGCCCCGGGGCCTGTGGTGGGGAAGGGGCAGGGGGAGCGGGCCCAGACCCGGGGACAGAGTGGGGCCGTGCACCCCGTTCCGTGGGGGCTCCACTCAGCGCTCACGCACCCGCAGCTCTGGCAGGGAGGGGCGCCCCACTGGGAGGCCACAGCCCTGCCTGGTGCTCTTCCGGGGCCCCACCCAGGCCTGCTGAGTGCGCCCTGGGACCCGGCCCGGGACCCGGCCTGTGAGCAGCCCCCGAGCCGCGGGCCCAGAGCAGGTGGGGGCCCAGCCGCTGACGTCCCGCTGTGTCCCCAGCTACCAGCTGCGGGTGGAGTGCATGCTGCTGTGCGAGGGCACGGCCGTCGTGCTGGACATGGTGCAGCCCAAGGCCCAGCTGGTACTTGCTGCCTGCAACAGTGAGTGGGGGGCAAGCCTGGGGCCCCAGGACAGGGAGGGGGCCCGTGGCTGCTGGCCTCCCCCTGCATAGATACGTCCCTGCTCTAAGACACACACCGAGCTTGTGCACTTACATGCGCATCCAGACACACGGTGCACACACGCGGCTGCATGTGCACAGATATACACGCGTGCACACGCATACGCAGCCACATGGGCGTGCGCAGATACAGGCGTGCATACACAGATATGTGCTCAGGGACACCTGTACTCACCGCTTTCTCCAAATGAGAGATGAGCAGGAAAATACCACAGCCCCAGGGCAGGGACACACGTCTGCTCCCATCTCGGCGGCGGAGCCAGGAGGACCACCCTCCCCGAAGCCCCAAGGACAGTTAGCTGAGAACCCGGGAGGCCACAGCTATGACCTTCAGGAAGGCTGCTCTCAGCAGCGTCACCCAGAGGAAGGGGCAGGGGTCGTCTGCCCCCGGGTGGTGAGGGGTCAGTGAGTGCTAAGAGTGGCACACCTGGTTCCAGAGCCCCTGAACCAGGAGGGGGTTCCAGCCCTCCTGCCCAGCCCTGGACCAAGCTCGGAGGGGTTTGGGGGAAGCGCCTAGGGGAGGGGAGTGAAGAATGCTGAGACCCCCGGGCCACAGCCTCAGACACCCGCAGCACCCTCCCCCCTCAGCCCTGGCGCCCTCCCACAGGCCTGCTCAACAGCCACCGGCTGCCCGTCTTTTGCCAGCTGATCCTCAAAATTGGAAACTTCCTCAACTATGTAAGTGGGCCCCGCCCCAGCTCGTCCCATCCCCTCCTGCTTCCCACCCCCCACTTCCCTCTCCCGAAGCCTCAATGGCACTCACTGCCCACCCTGCCCCTCGCAGGGCAGCCACACGGGGGACGCCGATGGCTTCAAGATCCAAACACTGCTGAAGCTCACGGAGACCAAGTCCCAGCAGAGCCGTGTGACGCTGCTGCACCACGTGTTGGAGGTGGGTCCTCAGGGTGGCCCCTGAGGCTCGGGCATCCCTGGGCCAGGGTGTGGCCACAGCAGCGCTCAGGGGACACGTCCTGTTGCAGGAGGCGGAGAAGAGCCACCCGGACCTCCTGCAGCTGCCGCGGGACCTGGAGCAGCCCTCCCAGGCAGCAGGGTAGGTACCCCGCCCCGCCCCCCTCTGGTCCTGGCCTGGGAGGTGGCTGGGCCAGGATGGGCCTCATGGCCGCAGCACAACCCTGGGCCCCCGGGAGCCCCTGCCCCAGAGAATGCTGTCACCTCGGGATAGACCTTGGGTGGACGCCGAGGCCCAGGAGACGTAGACGTAGGGCGTGACCTGGTCACAGTCACACCAGGAGCTAGGCCAACTCTGCCTCTGTTCAAGGTGGATCCTCACAGCAGCCCACGGGGAAGGCTGTGCCACTCCCCTTGTACGGATGGGGAAACAGGCCGGGGCAGGTGGGGCTGCGTCCGTGGGGTCACTGAGCCCGGGGGCGCAACTCAGGGAGGGTGGCCTAGACCTTCCAACTGCAGGTACATGCTGCTACAGAGGGTTCTCAGGCCTGAGAGCCAAAGTCAGGCTGAAGCATTGGGTCATTGTCCCGGCTTGTCCGTCGCCGGCACCACGTGGCCCTCTCCAGAGCTCTGACTGCTTCTGGTGACCTGCAGGGGTGCAGTCCAGTGTCCCCTACTGTCCCCATAGGTGTGCGGGCTTAGGACGCCCACGGGCCCCACAAGACCGGATATCAGCTGTTCCTGACCCCACCTGGTTCTGGGATATGTTTTAGGATCAATCTTGAGATCATCCGTTCCGAGTCCAGCAGCAACCTGAAGAAGCTTCTGGAGATGGAGCGGAAGGTGTCCTCCTCTGTTCCAGAGGTGCAGGAGCAGTACAGCCAGCGCCTACAGGCAAGCTCGAGCAGGGTTCTGGGCTGGGAGAGGCAGTGCCCGGTGACCTGTGGGGGGTGGTCTGGGTCGGGGGAGACAGTGCCCGATGACCTCGGGGTGGGGGTCTGGGCCAGGGGAGGCAGTGCCCGATGATGTCTGGGGGTTCGGGGCCCCGCAGGGTTTGTGCCAGGCTAGGCTAGTGAACAAGGCAGGGCCAGGTGAGCGTGGGAGAAGACCACCCCAGGGTTGGGGTGCTGCAGGAGGGTAGCATTGCTGTCCTCGGTCCCCAGAGTAGGTCCCATAAGTGCGGGGCTTCCCTGATCCCAGGGACCCCAGTATCCAGACCTCCTGGTCCCAGCCAGACGCCGCTGCCTGTGGGGGCCAGTGCAGGTGGCCCATCACCCTCCTGCAGCCCGGCCTCATCCCCGTGATGGCAGGTGGCACCACTGTGGGCTCCCGCAGGGCTGTGACCGTGCCCCCCCGCCCCCAGACCATCATCAAGGCCTCCCGGGCGCTAGATGAGGTGTTCCAGGCCATCGAGCAGAAGAAGCTAGAGCTGGCCAGTTACCTGTGTGAGGACGCCCAGCAGCTGTCCCTGGAGGACATGTTTGGCATCATGAAGACTTTCCGCGACCTCTTCATCCGCGCCCTGAAGGTGGGCCGGCCGCAGCCCCTCGCCGACCTCAGGCGTTGCAGGTGGCATGGCCCCGCGGCGCCAGGCCCGGCCGTCCCTCGGGGGCTGGGGGTCACGGGCTCCGTGTGTCCCCCTCGCAGGAGAACAAGGAGCGGAAGGAGCAGGCGGCGAAGGCCGAGAGGAGGAAGCAGCAGCTGGCGGAGGAGGAGGCGCGGAGGCCGCGGGGCGAGGATGGGAAGCCTGGTGAGGCCAGGCCCGGGAGGCCGGGGGGCGGGGGGGCTCGTGGGGCCGGGTCTGCACGTGGGCCGCTCCCCCGACCCCGACCCCAGGCTCCGGTGGCCCCCACCCCTCCAGGTCACCTTCAGGGTCAGCCGGGTGGGCTCCAGGGACCACGGCATCTCTGAGGGTCTCGGGCTTCTCAGTCAGGAGGGGCGTCGGGAAGCAGGAGGAGGTGTGTGTCATCGACGCCCTGCTGGCCGACATCAGGAAGGGCTTCCAGCTGCGGAAGACGGCCCGCGGCCGAGGGGACGCGGAGGGGGGCAGCAAGGCGGCCGCCGCAGACCCCCCGAGGGACAGGGCGCCTGGTGAGACCCTCTCCCGCCTCCCGCGCTGCCCGAGGGGTGGGGCCGGGGGGCGGGGGCCTCTGACACGGGTCCCCGGGGCTCCGGGCTGCGGTGGCGGGAGAGGCCGACCCGGGCCTGCGGGAGGGGTGCTCCGCTCTGCGTGGCTGCCCCGGGGGAAGCAGGCCCCGCGGCCCCGGCTCGGCCGCGCCGTGGGCAGACCCTGGACGCCGAGGCCCGCTCTCCGGAGCCCCCCCTTGGAGGCCCCCGGGAAGGCCCGGGCCAGGCGGCTCTGCGGGGCTGGGATGGACGGAGCCCCCGGGGGCGCACCCCGAGTCGGGGCCTGGGAGCCGGGCCCGCCCACGCCGGTCCTGCCCTGTGTCCACAGCGGCCGCCAGAGGCCCCGCGGGAGGCGGCGGCCCCACCTCCGATCCCCGGGGCTTGGACCTCGCGGACGCCGTCGCCCCCAGCCCGCAGCCCGCCGTGGACGCACCCGAGGACGGCGGGCCCGGGCCCCAGGAGAGACGCTCTTCCTGGTACACCGATGCCAGCGAGTTCCTGGCCCCCGAGGAACCCCAGGGGCCCCCGCCTCCTCAGGGCGCCTGGCCAGTGGTGCTGGGAGGGGCCCAGGCCCTGAAGCCTCTCAGGATCTCGGGTGACAAGCCCTCCGGGGCCCAAGACACTGAAGAGCCCACAGCCCCTCGGGGCGTCTGCCTGGCCGAGGCCGACAGCACCGTCCGGGCCCCGCAGGAGGCCGCTGCCCGCAGCCGCAGTGCCGACCCCCCTGCCACAGGCCCTGTCGGGGACGGGGATGGGGACCAGGAGGACACAGCCCCAGACTCTGCGCTGGACACATCCCTGGACAGGTCGTTCTCTGAGGACGCAGTCACGGACTCCTCGGGGTCCGGCACTCTCCCCAGCGCCCGGGGACAGGCCTCGAAGCGGATGGGCAGGCGAAGGAAGAAGCGCCCCTCCAGGAGCCAGGAAGGTAACTCGGGGCTCCCCTCCCATCATTCCTTGTCCCCCCGAAGCAGGGCCCTGCTGGGAGGCGTTGACGTGTGGTCGGGGCTCATCCGTCCCACGGTGGGGCCCTGAGCCTCATGCGGCAGCCCAGACGTTCCCTCCCCTGCCCCCCAAGAGCGGGTGATTCCCGGGACGTGCCCACAGCCTGCAGGAGAGGAGGTGGCCACCCTTACGCACCTGGGAGGGGCAGCTCTGGGGGGGGCCGCTGGCCTCGTCCCCACGCCCCTAAGCCACTAACCCCCGTTTTGCGCCGCCTCCAGCAGGGAGTGGCAGCCGGGCGTGGAGCCAGGGGCTGCCTGAGGCCCAGCCGCGTTTGGCTCCTCGTCCACGCAGCCCGAGTGCCAGGTCGCCGGCCCCAGCTCTGAGTTCAGGGTAGTCTAGGAGTAGGCCGTTGAGTGCATTTCTCTTATTTGAAAGCAGAGGTTGTCCCTGACCCTGATGATAATAAAACAAAAAGATCGTGTGTGATTCAGTAAGGTACGTACTCGAGCTGGCGCTGCGCACTAACGGTGGCCGCAGAGGCAGGGGCCGCGCCCAGCCCCTCCCGGGCACTAACCTGGCTTCCTCCAGCCTGCCTGGGCCTGTCAGCAAGCCCTGCCCTCCTCTGCCGCTGGTGGTGGGACCCGCCTGGCCCCCTGTCGTCCCTTCCCTGTCTGCAAGGGCGGGAGCCTTGCTTAGCTGGTGTCTGCGCGGTGGCAAGGTGCGACCTCAGAGCTGTGCCAGGCAGATGGGCCTTGAGAGGGCGGGGCGGGCAAGACCACCTGGGGCGCCCTCCAGGGAGCAGGATGCGGGGTCCGTGAGGGCAGGGGCAGCTTGGCCTCCCAGGCCCAGCAGGACAGGCTGCCCCTGTCCCACGCAGTCTGGCTGACCTGTGGCTTTCCTGACTCCGAGCCCCCGGGGAGGAGTGAGGAACAGGGACAGTCCCAGGGCCAGCTGCCAGGGAGAAGCGGGCCACCAGCCCTCTCCCTGGCAGCAGGGACCACAAATGGATCTGTAGGCACGTCCTGGGCAACAGTGCCAGGCCCCCCAGGCCCTCCGAGTATGGGCAGGACCATCAGTGCCCCCTGACGTGGCCCGAGAGGCTCACAGATGCAGACGGAGGCCTGGGGTCCCTACTGTGTTCTGGACTGTGCTGCTGGAGCGCAGATCCCGTTCTGGGGGGCCGCCTGGTTCTCCACCCACCTGCATCCGGCTGGGTGCCACCGCGCTGTGCTGACCCCCTGGACCCAGAGGACAGGTCCAGCGGTGCCCCGAGGAGGCAAGGGCAGGGGTGAAGTCGGGGGCGCTGCTGGGTATAGTCTTTAACCTCAGCTCCAGAGTTTGCTTCTGGGGTTGCTTTCTGAGCATAAAACACAGCCGTGCACTTGCCGGAATGGCGCTGGTGGGTCCCTTAGGAGCCGGGATCGGGGCTGGTCCTGGGTGGGTGTGGGGGACGCTGGGCCGTGTGGTCTGGGGGTCTGGGGGGCCGGCAGCCACATGTGGCTGCTGCCCAGTGAACCATCCGTGTGCCCAGCACGGGTCTGTGCTCCCAAAGGGATCAGCCCCGGGGGGCGGTGGCTCCCAGTCCCCCGGCACGGGGTCTGCTGCTGCACGCTCGCCCCCCTGCCCCGGCCCACCGTCCCGGCAGCTGGGGGCAGGAGGAAGGAATCCCAGCCTCCTTATCGCCTCAACTTTTTTTTTTTGGAAAAACTTCACCCTGACACCTGACAGGGAACTTGTAAGATCATAGTGAACACCACGTACCCTTCACCCTGAAGCAGCCACAACTAGCAAAACGTAGCAAAGTGACGATCAGCATTTGCTGCATTGCTCTCAACTTCCCTGAAGGAGTTCAAAGCCAGGGACTCATGCCCTTTGGCCCCTGAGCCCACCTGGGGTCTCCTCCTAGGAAGGGGGCTGCTCTCCCCGCCCCTCCCCCTCCCCCAGGACGGGCCCAGGCCTGTCAGGTGCAGCCCCAGGCCCCAGCAGGGCCCAGGCAGGCGTCCTCAGGCAGGCCTGTCACCCTTTGTGGGTTGGGGAACTGAATCCTAGCCGGGACCACACCTCCAGCCTCTGTCCCATGTGCGCTGGAACCGTGGAAGGCACGTTCACTTCGGGTGGATCCCACGCCCCCACCCACGGGTTCCGGACTGTGTTGGGGCAGAAATTGCACACACATGACACCTCAGGAGGCGCTCGGGCCATTTATCCCACAGCCAGTGACCTGGCCCTGCCTTGCCCTGGATCCTGGCACAGTGGCGGGGCGGGGGGTGGGGGGTGTGCAGACAAAAACCCTGCTCTGGATGATGAGTGACCTTTGTGCCTGCTCGAGACCCACAGGGGGCATGTGGGGGAAAGAGCTGAGCCCTGGGCCACAGGGCTTGGCGGGGGAGGGCTGCGGGTGGAGGGAACTGTGGGGGTGGGCTCTGGTGCCCTCAGGACCGAGCTGGGAAAAGACCAGTCAGGAGGCCTCCAGTGTAAGGGGCTGCTCAGGACGCAGCTGAGGATGCTGTGGGGAGACGCAGCAGTGGGGATTGATGAGGGGAGGTGGTGTGGCCTGGGCCTGGGGGGAGAGAATGGGGGGAGGAGGGAGAGCTGAGCTGGGGAGAGAACAGGGGGTGGTGGGAGAGCTGAGCTGGGGGGGAGTGGAGGGGGGAGAAAACGGGAGGGGGAACGTTGAGCAGGGAGGGGGGGAGAGAGCAGGGGAGAATAGGGAGAGAACGGGGAGGGGGAGAGCTGAGCTGGAGGGGAGAGAACAGGGGCGAGGTAGGGGAGGGGCAGGGGGGCGGGAACAGAGCAGGCATGAATCCAGCCCGGGCAGGTGCAGGTGGACAGGAGCCAGCTGGCTGGGGGTCGTCCCCACACCTTCCACCTGGAAGGGTCTTGCTGCCCGAGGGCAAGGCCTGGGGTCGGGGGGAACCTGTGCGGCCACGGGGCAGTGGTGGTGACGATGATGATGACGACGTCCAGAGCCCGCCCTGCGCACCTGCTAACGCTGCCGTTTCCTCTCGCTCCCGCAGGCCTCAGCCTTAAGCCCAAAGCCAAGTGAGCGTGCCCGCGGCTGGCCCCCCAGCACTGGGTCACCGGATGTGCCGCTGAGTGGGGCTCCCCCGGGCCAGGCTGGAACCGGGCCCCTGGGAAACCAAAACTCTGTGCCTTACCCTCCAGGGACATGGGGCTCCCCCAGCTTCTTGGGGCATTTTGGCCGAGACCCCAACAGGCCCAGGGCCCGGCCCCGGCCCCGGCCCCTCCCAGACAGCCTGCACGCCCCCAGCGCCCCGGTCTGCTTCCTGAATGCCGTGGCCGCGCCTGCACCCGCATGCACCACAGCGCTGCCCGCGGGCTGAGTCCCCAGGGCAGGGGCCTGTCCCCAGGGCGCCAGCTTACAGGCCTCCAGCCGCGCGGCCCCGGATGCTTCTGGAGACCGGCCCTCGAGCCCTCTCCCCACAAAGCCACGGGAGCCCCCGACCCTGCCGCCGCCCCGTCCCAGGCCCCAGCCCCCGGCCCCCTGCTCCCGCTCTGCCCCTCCACCTGTTCAGCTGCGCTGGAGCAGAGCGGGTTTTAACTGAAATAGGATTGCGTATGCACTTCTGCTCTTCTGTGGTAGCTGAGTTGTGCGTGGGTGCGTGGGAGGGGGGGAGGGAGGACCCTAGGGCCTTGGGTAGGGGCGGGCTGGCCAGCATCCGCACAGACAGGCCACGGCCCCCCTGCTCCGCAGACCGGCGGGCGATCCCACGGAGTTGGCCCCCATCCCGGTACATCCAGCCCTGGGGTAGCCGGGCGTCCACCCTCGCTGCCACGGCCAGGGCCTGGCCACCTTGTCAACGGAGTGACCCACCCTGCCCCCGCCGCCTCCTCCGGGGAGCCGGCCACGACCCCCCCGGGCTGAGAGGTAGCCCAAGGCGTCTGGAGAGGCTCAGACCAATAAAGGAGAGCTGGCCCAGGGAGTGGCTGCGTGGCGTTCAGAGCGGCGGGCGAACGTGGGGAGGGGGGGGCAGTGCCGTGTATGGGGAGTGGGGGGGGGCTGCCTGCCTCACAGAGCACCCGGGGCCGAGCGGGTGCTGAGCAGACCCCGGTGCAGGAGGTGAGCACACCCCTTACAGGAGGCTCGGCCCCCATTGGTGTATAGGGAGTGACTCTTCAGATTTACGAGGTGTCCAAGCACCATGGTCCAGTTCTAGAATATTCCATCATCCCCTGAAAGTCCGCTTAGCAGTCACTCCCCATGCTGCTTCTGCCGGCCCCCAAATCTGCTCTCTGTTTCGATACATTGGCTTCCTTTTTTTTTTTTTTAAGATTTTATTTATTTATTCATGAGAGACACAGAGAGAGAGGCAGAGACACAGGCAGAGGGAGAAGCCGGCCCCACGCGGGGAGCCCGATGTGGGACTTGATCCCACAACCCCAGGATCACGCCCTGGGCCGAAGGCAGGCGCTAAACCGCTGAGCCACCCGGGCTGCCCCATAGATTGGTTTTCTGTGGACGTTTCCTGCAAAGGGTCACACCACGTGCCGGTGACTCCCACGTAGCGTGTCTTCGAGATCCGTGGTGTGGTGGCGTGTGTGGACGCTCCATTCCTCTTCGTGGCTGAGTAACACCCGGCCGTCCGGGTCGGCCTGGCTCTGCCTCCTCGGGTGCGCCCCCGGCCCCCCACCCCGGGGGTGTTTCCCAGTGAAACTGCTGTGGACGTGGGCTTTCCTTTCTCATAGGCTGAGGTTTTGACTCTTTACAAGACCACAAAGCGGCGGCCCGGTGTGTCGTCCCCGCCAGGCCCTATTTGGCGCTCCGGGCGCGGGCGGCCGTGCGGGTGCGCGTGAGGGCTGTGTCGGGACCACCGCGTGCCCTGTGGTCCTGGGGTGCGCTCTGCCCCCGGAGCGGGGGGGGCCCAGAGGTCACGCGGTGAGCCCCCCAAGGTCGGCGACCTGTACTGCCACTGCCCTGGGGACGACGGGCCCACGGTGCACAGGCCGCCGCAGGGGGGCCCGTTCTAATTCAGGCCGGGCCGTGTGACTGGCGGGGCCCCAGCTGCTGGGCCGGGACGGGCTGTTTATAGAAAAGCCTGACTCCCCCCGGGCCCCGGGCTATTTATAGGCCCCCGCGTAGGGGAGCTGCGCCCCTGCCGGCCGGCCTTGGCCCTGCAGATCCCGCGGGACCTGCGGGTGCCCCCCCAAGGGCCCCGAGCCCGCACCCCCTGCAGCAGAGGGAGACACCGCATGTGACGGGACTCCGGCTCGGCGCCCGCCCCTCCACGGGCCCCACGGGCCTCCAGGAGCCTCAGCTGCCTTCTGGAAACAAGCAAACAGCCCTTCTTCCCACGTTGGTGGTCCCTTCGGCGACAATCCTGCCTTTTCCCGGTCCACACTGCAGGCTTCCGAGCTCCAGCTCCTGTCCCGCTGCTCGCTCTCGCCGGCCGAGCCCTCGGGGCTCACCCTGGCCTGCCTTCGGAGCATGCAGACCCAGAGTCCGGGCGCCCCCCTGGCCCCGCTCAGCCCCTCCCGCGGGCGGGGAGCAGTGTCGGGGCTGGGGGCAGGTGCTGCCACCCAGGAAGGCAAGGAGGTGAAGCCTGCCCCTCACACCCCACTTGTCGCTTGCATTGTGGTGTTTGTCCCCCCGTCTCCCCCTCGCAGTGCTGGGAGAAAGAAATTGTTGGTGTCCCCATGTGAGAGAACAGGGCCCAGGACCCGGAGGGGTCAGAGCCAGGGCCCCAGCGGGAGGACCGAGGGGGGTGGCCGGCAGCACCGGCCTCTGCGGGGACCGTCCCTGAGTGACCTCGGTGTGACCACTCTCCCTCCATGGGAGCTTCTGGTCCTCTGGGTGCCCACGGAGCCCAACGGCTCTGAGCCCTGGCCACAGGTTAACGTCTGGGCAGCAGGTCCCTGTGTCCTGAGATGCCGTCCCCCACCCCCCAGAGAGAGGGGCACTGGCTCCTGGCCCTGGGGGGACGGGCTAATCGAGCGCTCCGGCCCCAGGGCTCCATCGCTGGCCCCTGCTCCCAGAGGGGCTGGCCATGTCCCAAGCCCGGTCCACATGGGGTGTCGGGGCTCCAGGTGGGCCAGGGGGTGGAGCAGATGGTGGGAACACGGGCCCCCCGCAGACTGTCGCAAATGGTCTCTGGAAGCCCAGTCCCTTGGTAGGCGGGCCAGGACAGGGGTCTGGTGTGGGGCCTCTTGGAGACCCCGGCCGCGTGGGGCCGGGGAGCATCCCTGGCTGTCTCTGTCCCGGCCAGGTGGCCCTGCCATCACGGGCCCGTCTCCCTGGGCTCTGGGTCCTGCAGACCAGAGGCTGCGCCGCCTGGTGGAGCCCGCCGCTGCTCCTGTTGCTGCCGCCACCGCATGCCTGTGCTGGACGCTGAGCCCCTGAGAGAATGGGTGGGTGTGTTGGGGGAGGGGACACACTGTCCTCTCTCTCCTTGGCCGCCAGAGCACGTGCATCAGTCCAGGGGACCCAGGGTCACCTCAGGGCAGGTGCGGGCCCCAAGTGCCCAAGGATGCAGACTCTCCAGGTGGAGTGAGAGGACACGGCTCCCCTTTTACGAGTGGCACTCCTGACCTGGAGAGAGCCCCCCACCCCGAGTTTCTAAAACCCTGAGGTCCTAGGCCTGACGGGGACGCGGTGGAGTGGGCAGGTCTGGGAGCAGGACAGCACAGGTGCCCCGTTAGCGCTCACGCAGGCGAAGCCTGGGTCTCGGGGCCCACGGTCTGTCCTTGGGCCCCCAGCTCCAGAAGGAGGTGCCCGCAGCCCCACACGGCGCCCCGTGGTGGCTGGGCGGGCGGGGGCGGGACCCAGCGGCCTGGAGGTCACCGAGAGGCGCCAGTGCGCCCGCCAGGCCCGCCCCCGGCCCGCCCCCTGCCCCGGGCCGGCTCCTTTTAGTGGCGCGGCTGCGGGGCGTCCTGTGGCCCAGCGCAGCAGAGGAGCCAGACCGACATGTCGGGGACCCGCGCCTCCAACGACCGGCCCCCCGGCACGGGCGGCGTCAAGCGGGGGCGGCTGCAGCAGGAGGCGGCGGCGACGGGCTCCCGGGTGACCGTGGTGCTGGGCGCGCAGTGGGGGGACGAGGGCAAAGGCAAGGTGGTGGACCTGCTGGCCACGGACGCCGACATCGTCAGCCGCTGCCAGGTGCGGGCCCCCCCCAGAGAGCCCCCTCCTCCCCCGGGCCCGGGGACCCTGTCCTCCCTGTCCTCCCCGCCCCGGCCTGGACACGCCTCTTGGATGCCTCCCCTTCCTGGACGCCCTGCCCGCCGCCGACCCTCCGCCCGCGCACTCCCCTCCCCCGCCCTGGTCCCGGACCGCCTTCCCCGCCAGCCCCACCCTCGGGCCGCGGCCAGGGAGGAGCTATAAATACCTGTGCTGAGCTGGGGACACCCGATCTTCAGGGGGTGGGGTGGGGTGCTCCCGGGGTGTGACACCGGCCCTCGGTTGGGGGCGGGGTGGGCCCCCCAGCTCCTGGCTGGTTTGAGACGCCCTCCCTCCCCGCTCTGTCTGGGTCTGGCCACGGGGTGTCCCCCGGGGGCCGGCCAAGAGGAGGCAGAGGCAAGGGCAGGACAGTGGGCCGGGACCCAGACAGGCCAGGGGCAAGGAGGGTCCCGGCCAGCCTCGGAGCGGGAGGGGCCGGGGACGGCTGGCCAGGGTGACCGCGGGGGGGGGGGGGGGGCAGACGCAGGCTGTGTCCCCAGGAGCCCAGGGTGGCCCCTGCCAGCTGCGGACCGCTCTCACGGGGCTCCCTTGGGGCCCCTGCCCCCGCGCCAGGGCCCAGAGCCACGCTTGCTGCCTGGGCAGACAGAGCTGGGCACAGAGGGGCCAGCGTGGGTGCAGGCTTCGGCCGGGCTGGGGTTCAGAGCCAGGCCCAGGAGGGCTGCCCCGAGGGGAAGGCCCCCCCCAGCTGCTCGCCCGGTCTGTGGCCTCATTCCCGAGCTCCTGCCAGGAGGGCTGGGGCTGGGGCACACCCGCCGGGGAAGGACCTGGGCCCAGCGCTTGGCGCAGGGAACGCCTCAGCTGCCGCCTGGCCTCGCCTGCCCCGGGCAGACAGCACATTCCTGGAAGGTGCTTCCTGGGACCAGGACAGACCCCCACACACCCCCTCCGCCCCGGGCCAGGCCAGCACGCCCGCCCCGGCCCCGGAGAGCCTCCGGGTGCCAGGGAGGCCTCGGGGTGCCCTGCTGCGTGGGCCGGTGGCCCTTGTCCCTCCGCGGCCAGGCACGTGGTACCAGCGCCCGCCCTGGGACCTGCTGGCTCCGGGGAGCCTCTTAAGTCTACCGGTGGCCCGTCTCCGTCCTGAAGAGACTGGGGCGCTTTGCAGGCCCTCCTGGCCATGGAGTGGGGCCTCCCCGCGCTGCCACCTGGGCCAGCAGGCCAGGCCCCGCCGTCCCCCATCTGTCACTGGGCAGAGTCTTGCTCGGCCGCAGAGCAGGCTGGAGCGCCGTCAGCTGACCTGGGGGCCCGGGGGCAGCGCCCCCTCACCCCCTCTGACTTCTCAGACCGAGATTAGATGCGTGTCCCCCTGCAGGAGCCCCGGCTGACTCACAGGGGGTAGCTGGGGGCCGCCCCAGGAGCCCGCAGCACCTTGGCCCCCTCCCCGGCCGCCTGACCCGCTGGTGAGGCAGGGAACAGTTGAGGAGTGAGAACCAGCGGCGCGTGTGGGTCCCCGGAGACCTGGGGCCGTCGGGCCGCACAGACGAGGCCCAGCCCTGGCCCTGGGGAAGGCTGCCTCTTACTAGGCGTGTGCGCAGGACGCCCACAGTCGTGGCCACAGGTGCACGGAGCCAAACCCGCCCTGACCCCGGGAGCCGGGCGGCACGTGGGAGCAAGGGGCCCCGGGAAGCAGGCGGCAGGGCACCTGCGGTGGGCACGAGTCCCGTCTGGGTGGCTGCCTGGAAGGGCTGAAGCCGGCCAGCCCCAGTGACCAGAGGGTCACCTGGCCTGTCGCTTGGGCCCGGGGCCGTCCCGAGTGGCAGCTCCATCCCCCACAGCTGCCCAGCTCCACTCCGCCTCCGCCTCTGTGACCCTCGCCGCCCGCGGGCCTGTGTCTCCCCTTCTCCGACTCGGCACACGTCCGCGGTCTGGGGCCAGACCCACCTGCACCCCCACAGCCGTCCCGGCTTCTTTGCTGCCCATCACGTGGGGCCTGTGGTCAGCACTACAGTCCTGGCCTCGGGCCTGGGTCCCTGCTGCTGTTTCCTTCTCCAGGTGGGGGACAGCCTCCCCTTCTCACTGCACAGATCCCACATGTCCCACGGCTGATGCCGTCCCCGTGGCACCCCAGCAGCCCCTCGTGCACCCCGAGCATCCTGGGTCTGTGGGGCTGCCCTGGGGCGCAGGGGTCGGGGCACGACCTCCCTTTTCTGGTTGGGGTGCAGGCTCCCCTGGGGACCGCTGCTGGCCTCCAGTGGCTCTGGCACCCCCTGTTCTCTGCACTGTCTTTGCATGGTATTGGGTGCCCCGTGGGGTCCCCACACCTCCACCGGGCTCACTTTCCGTGTCGGCCGGTGTCCTTCCCCTGCTCGGCCCTCTCCCCGGCCTGGAGTCGGCCCCAGGCCCACGCGGCCAGCTGCTCACGCCCAGCCCTTCCTCCGTTTCTGACGTTACTTTGCCCAGGACCACCAGGGTAGAGGTTTAAAATTCCCTCCATCCCAGCTGCCCTGTAAGTGGCACTGGGGCTTCACGCGTGACCGGGCACCATACAGGGTGCGGTGGTGGGTTTCTCTCGGTTTCCACCGCAGTCTATGCCACCACCCCATCCTGAAGGGGCTGGGGCCAGCCAGGTCACCCCTCCACGTCCCGCGGCTTGTGGGTGTCCTGGGAACTCTTTCCCCAGGTGGGGATCACCTCGAACCCCAGACTGCTCAGGGCCCTCCATGGGGAGCGGGGCCGGGAGTGCCTGGTGTCACTGCCAGAAGCAGGCCTGCCCTGCGTGTCTGCACCCTCTGATGGCATCAGTCACGCAGCGGGGGCTCTAGAGGGAGGGTTCCCCGGCTTACACAGCCCCTTGTGTCCTTGGGCACGTCCGCCCCGGGCAGGTGAAACCCGCATACCCACCTGGAGCCCGCGACCTCTAGCTCCCCCGACCTGCCCCAGTGCCTCACTGTGCAGAGGGCAACTTTGTGTTTGGGTTGGATGCTTGAGTGAGACGAGGTCAAGCGCTGCAAGGTGGGTGGACTTCAGGTTTACCCTGACGGGCAGGAGGCCGGGGGTTGGTCACCGGTGTCTCCACCCTGGGAGCCGGCTCCTTGCTGTGTGCCGCGCAGGATCCTGATAAAACAGGCTGCTCCAGCGGCCCAGGACCCAGACTCAGCCGGACCCCAACCTCACGCAGGGCTGGCCAGGAGCGGCTCCAGGGCCTCAGGGAAGCTCCCCGCTCCCCTCCTCACCTCCTTGCTCCCTTTGTCCACTTGTCTGGCATTCGGAGCAGAGCTGGGGATGGACGATGGACACAGGTGGCCGAGCTGGTCCCTCTCCAGTGAGCTGGGCTGGGGAGGCCGGCAGGGATGGGGCCGGGGCTGTCAGGGACACAAGATCAGCAATGTCGGGGAGACGGGGAGTCTGGGGCTCAAAGGTCTGAGCCCTCAAAGCTGACAGGATGGGGGTGGGGGGCAGGGGGCTGCATCACGGGACCCCCAGCCAGGCTGGTGCGTCCCCGGGGACCAGGGCCAAGGGGACACTGTGGCCAACGGAGCCGTCCAGAGCAGCATGGAGACCCGTGTCGTCGGGGGTCCAGAGAGAACGGGAGGGGGGCGGTGCTGGCTGAGTGGGTCCTGAGGGTGGGGGCAGGTCGGAGGTCAGCAGAAGGCCATCCAAGCTGACGACAGGGTGCTCAGGATGAGGGCCGGAACGGGACAGATGCTGGGGAGCAGGGGTATGTGTGTGGGTGACACGTAAGCAGGATGTGCTCACGGGGGAGCCTCACGGAGCCGCGGGTGTGCAGAGGGGGAGTGGGCGCCCCAGGGGCAGCCCTGAGCCCCTTCGCAGCGCCCCTACCCGGTGCACACTCACAGCCCCCCACACACACCGTTGCCTCCCAGGAGGTGGCAGCCTCTCTGGGCCAGCTGAGCCCACCCCGTTCCCGTTACCGGGCCTGCACCTGCGGAGCCAGAGCAGATGTGGGGCCCGAAGCTCTGGCCTTCACGGGGCGCCGCTGCCTCCCAGCGGGGCTGCAGGAGCCGGTCCCTCGGGCCTGGGAGTGGCCCCAGGAGACGCGCTGCGCGAGACTCAGGGACCTGGTGGGGTGGGGCTGAGGGGCGCAGAGAAGGGGTGCCGGGAGGATGCTCTCGGGGCTCTCTGTTCTCCAGGTTTTGGGGCCTGGTGGGGACGAGGACGAGGTACCAAGGAGGGCAGCAGAGGCCACACTCTCTAGATGTGGGGGGTGGGCTGGGGGGGTGTCTGCACTGAACGGCCCATGGGCACCGCTCTGGCGACAGGCCCTGTGGGTGTCCGGGGGCTCCCTGCCGGGCCTGGTGCCGACCCCCTGGTGCCAAGGAGGGTGGGCCCACTGGACTCCTGCAGGGGCAGGAAGGGTCAGAGCTGGCCAGGTTCCCCTTCTCAGATCCCTGCGTCCCGGAGGCATCGGGCAGGGGTGTCCTCGGGGGACTGTGAGTGACTGGGCGGGTCGGGCAGGGGCAGTGGGTCTGGAGCTGAGCCACACGTCCTCACCTGTCTCTCCCCGGGACCCTGGACAAGCTCCTCCCTCCAGCTGGTTTTCCCCACCGGGTGGGAGCTGGCCGAGCGGCGACCCCAGCCCCAGCCCCAGCCCCAGCCCCTGGCCCGGCTCTCCTTGGGCCTGCAGACGACCCTTAGCAATCAGCTAAAGCCTAAAGACGGCAGGGAGGTGTTCCTGCCCCAAACTTGCCACCCGGGGGAGGGCAGACCGGGGTCTCTCCAGGACGGTCCCCCAGGGCCTCCGCAGAGCTGCTGGGACGGCCCTCCCGGCGGTCAGCAGGCCCCAGGCTCGGCATCCTGGGGCGGGCCCGTGGCCCTGGGCGTGGATCGTGGTCTGACGTCTGGGCCCTGGGGCTGCCCGGGGCCATCTGACGCCCACTGGCCCACGATGGCCCCTGCCTGTTCCTAGGTGCCCGTGTTTACCCCCAACAAAGGTGCGGCTGTGCCGACAGTGCTCGTCTGTGTGTGTCCTCGGGCCAGCTGACGTTGGCACTGGGCGTGGGGAGAGCGCGGGGCGGGGGGTGTCTGGCCCCGGGTGCGGCAGGCGGGGAGTGGCCGTGGGGGGAGCGTCTGCAGAGGCAGAGGGCCTGCGTCCCCGCCAGCCCGGATCCCGCTGCCACCTCCCTTCTCTGGGGACCCAGGTCCCGGGTGAGCTGATGGAGGCCACGGCCCCAGCGCCCCCACCCTGTGGTGGTGGCAGTGGTCATATAGGATGCCCGTGCTAGGGGCGTCAGCGCCAGGGTCTGCCTGAGGCTGGGCCCGCTGCCCCCGCCCCGTGGCCTCACCCCGTCAGCTCCTGCTGTCTTCCTCTCGCTCCCCTCCAGCCGCCCCCCTCCGCGGCAGCCCACCTGGCTCACCCCCAGCGCCGCCTCCATCCTGAGTCCCGAGCCCACGCCCCTGGCTCCCAGGCCCCCCCGCCCCCTTCGTCCTTCCCGTCTGCCCCCCACAGGGCGCCCGTCGTGTCCACCGTCATTCCCCCAGAGCCTGTGGTCACTTCGACAGCAACACTGGAGGTGCCAGGGAACCCGGCCCTGCTGGCCACGGGGCGCCGGGGAAGGTGGCCCGGTTGTGCTGCGGGGCCGTCGGGCGGCACACCCGCGCTGCAGTGACCCCGGGAGTCCGTGGGACAGGCCCTCCACGCCGTGCAGGGCGGCGGGAGCAGGCCGCACACCCCGTCCTCGTGCGCCTCAAACACGGGCTGCCGGGGTGTGTGGGCGCCCCCGGGAGTGGCTCCTGGCAGGGCCGTCTGGGCGGCTGGCACAGCGCGGGGCGAGCCCGGGGAGGGGTGTTAGGGCCCCAGCCCCTCGCCTTCATTTACGGATGCGTGATGTGAGGCCCGGGAGGGAAAGCCCGTGTCCTGGGGTCTGTGGTCTGCGTCTCACTGTCCCCAGGTGCCGGGCCAGCCCCCTGCCTGGGCTGTCTGGGTGGAGGGATGGGCCTCCCTCCCGGCTGGACCTTCTGGGCTCCCCTCACGCCCCCCAGCCAGCCCCAGCCGCCGTCAGCAGCAGGAGGGTGTCCCCCAGAACACAGGTGGACTCAGAGCCGTGTTTTCCTTTTTATTTTTAGATGGGGGGCACGGGCCCCAAGGGAGGGCCCCTGCTATGGGGACTGGGGGTGCGGGCCCTGCTGGCCAGTGCCTGCCCCCGTCCCTCACCCCACCCCACCCCAGACAACGGTGCCACCTCACCCACTGTCTGCCACCATGGAGCTCGGGTGGTGGGGGCCTGGGCTTGTGCTTCCTGGAAGGGTTGGCCCTCATTCCTGCATCAGAGGAGGGACCTCCAGAGCGGCTCGCAGGTGCCACCTGTACCCAGCCCGCCTCCTTGGGGCGTCAGCGTGTGCCCAGGAGATGGTCCCGGGCAGGGTACGGGGTTGGGACGGTGGGACCAGCCCAGGCCAGGTCCCCTCCAAGCCAGTCCCCCGGTCAGGCCCCTACTCCTCGTCCGTGGATGGGGTCACTAACCTGGCGTACCCAGACATCCGTCAGAGCCAACCCCCGCGTGGACAGCATCCTGGGGCCCCGGGGGACAGACCCACTGCCCTCAGCCTCCCAGACGTGGCTCCTGACGTGATTGGGGCTGGTCCAGGGTGAGGCTGTGCAGGCCCACCCAGGGGAGGTCCACGCCCGCAGGTGCCTGCACACTCAGCCAGGTTTCTGTTCCCAGGGGGGCAACAACGCTGGCCACACCGTAGTGGTGGACGGCAGGGAGTACGACTTCCACCTGTTGCCCAGCGGCATCATCAACACCAAGGCCGTGTCCTTCATCGGTGAGTGCCCCCGGCCCCGGGTGTGTCGGCGGGGTGGGCCTGGGTGCCATCCAGCCTGGCCGGAGGGAGAGAGGGCAGGAGGCCCCGCTGAGCGGCGTGCGAGTGACCGCGAGGGCTGCACACCTGTGCGGGGGTGTGGGTGTGAGGACGTGAGCAAGTGTGCCGTGCGGAGGGGTACGCGCAGGGGTGCAGCAAGCAGGTGCGTGTGTGCGAGCAGTGGCCAGACCCTGCTGCAGGGGCGGAGGCCCGGCCGGCTAGCACCCCTGGCCTCTAGGACTGTGGGGTCTCTTGCTCTGTCTGCCCCCCACCCCCCTCTGGCCACCAGGCCTGACCGCCTGTCCTGAGGTCAGCTCTTAGCCTGAGCCTCCCCCGCAGGCGGCCCCCAGTACCGCCCGACCCCGGCCAGGCCGCCGGGATGGCCTCCCACCGCGTCCCGGACCTTTCCTCTGGCCCCGTCCACGACGCAGCAAGGCCACGCTGGGGACTCCTGTGCCCCCACCCCCACCCCCCAGTGGGGAAGCGGGGGCCGCAGCTGCGGGTGTGGGCCCGGTGAGGACTCGGGGCAAGTGCTGGCCGAGGAGCTGCGTGTGGACAGGCCGAGCTGAGGGCGCCGCGAGCCTCCCCCACCTGGGTGCAGTCTCGGGCCCACTGCAGTGGGCGAGTTCACCTCGGGGCCCAGCCGGTGCCCTGGGGAGGCGGGGGGCTCGGGGGGGCTCTGACCCAGCCTTCTCCAGGGCCACGTGGTGGGAAACGAGGCCACAGAGGCCGTGCTTGATGAGAGGTGCTGCGCCCGGTGTCGGAGCCCAGGCTGGGTGGTCACTAGGGAGCGTCGAGGGGGCTCGGTTCGGCCACCCGCGTGCTCTGCAGGGGGCGAACGTGCCGGCACTCACGCTCCGCTTGCGACATTCGCCGGGCCTGCCCCACTGTCATCTCAGGACACCGTGGCATTTAGGTGACCTTTTGTACTTGGCGTGGCTTGCAGTCTGCGCCACTCCCACCTGGACCCATGTCTGGTCTCCTCGGGCCCAGGCGGTGCCACCGGCAGGCTTGGCGGGGCCGGGGGTGGACGCCGGGGGCTCCTCCTGGGAAGGCAGCAGGTGGCCCGGCCCGGTTGCCTTCGCTCTAAGACAAGAGGGCTAGCATTTCGCTCTAGCCTGGACCCCACGCTATCGTGCGGTGTGACCTGGGCGCGTCCCCGTCCTTCTCTGGGCCTCAGGCTCTGCCCGCGTGAAACATGTATGTGGACCCCAGCTCTGGTGAATGTGGACAGAGAAGACGCGGCTCCCCAGAGCCCCTGCCTGGCTCCCGGGAAGGGCTGGGGGCTGCATTTCTCCTGCCTTCCCACCTTCGTGCTGTGCCAGTAAACTGCACCAGCCCCACCAAGGTACAATCTATGTGCCATGGGACGCAACACAATCCAGCCTTGGAGCCTTGTGGCCACTGCAGGAAGTGCCCCGAGCCGTTTGCTGGAGGCCCTCCCACCGCAGCGTCCGCACCCGCCCCGCTCCTCCAGCCTCGGGCTCTGCAGATGCTTCACCAGGCCTCCTCTTTTGTTGTGATGAATACACACAACACAAATTTGCCATCTTAGCCATTGCTAGGCACAGAGCTCGCTGGCGTGAAGCAGGTTCACACTGTTTCACACCCACCACCACTGTCGTCTCCAGAACCTTCCATCTCGCCAACCTAAGGCTCCGTCCCCTTTATACACTAACCCCCCTGGCGCATCCTCGGCTTCCTGTCCCTGTGCATCGACTCCCCCAGGGACCTCCTGTGAGTGGAATCACACAGGGCTGTGTCCTTCAGTGACCTGCCTTGTCACTCGGCACCATGTCCTCAAGGCCCATCCGTGCCATGGCAGGTGCCAGAATTTCCTTCCTTTTTAGGCTGAGCAGGGTTCCGGTGTGTGCTGGAGCCCCTGTGCTTCACCTGTCCGCGCGCGGGTTGGAGGCCTGGGTCGCCACGGCCTGGGGACAGGGCTGCTGTGAGCGAGGGGGCACACGCTTTGTGCGGCCTTGAAGCTAAGCGGCTGGCGGCCACCATTCGCTCCAGCCCCCTGTGGTGTGTTGCAGGCAACGGGGTGGTCGTCCACTTACCGGGCTTGTTCGAAGAAGCAGAAAAGAACGAGAAGAAAGGTAGGTCCGAGTCCCCGCCCGTGCTCCCTGGCCCGAGCCAGGCCCCAGCGGCGTGTTGGGGAGCGCCCCCGGGGTGGGTTCTGGGGGGCAGGGGTGGGGTCAGCTTCCCCAGCTCTCCGGGCCCCACCCGCCTCCCGCGGGCTTTCGCTGTGCAGAAAGCTGGTCTTGGCCCAGGGTGCGGAGAGCAGGGCAGCCCAAGGCCCCAGACCCTGGCTGTGGGGCTCAGTGTTTGCGGGAGCTCGCAGGACAGGTGTGGCACCAGGCGGTTCACAGTCAGCAAGCCCTGGAATTTGATGAAGCTCCCCAGGAAACCCTGATGTCCGGCCAGGACTGGGGACAGGCAGTGGCCGAGGCCACCGGCCAGGGCATCACGGCAAGCTGCTCCCCCTGAAGGCCGTCGAGAGGCAGCAGCCCTGACGCCCTGACACCCTGACGGGGTCCGAGGAGGAAGCGGGCCTCGGCCTCGGGGCCGGAGTGCTCAGGGCAGGAGCGAGAGGAGCCTGGGGAGCCTGAGCCTGGACACGAGCCCGGGACGTGCCAGGACAGAGGCCCCGGGGCAGAGGTGGGGTGGCCCTGGGACAGACTCCGGGCCCTCTGCAGGGGGAGATAGCCTGGGCGACCTCCGTGCTCTCTTGCCTGGGGGTGGCGGGGAGCGGGGCCAGCCTGGCCCTCTTGCCGTGACGGCTGACCGCGTGCCGCGTGACCGCAGGTCTGAAGGACTGGGAGAAGAGGCTGGTCATCTCGGACCGCGCCCACCTCGGTAAGCACGCCCGGGCCGGGGGCAGGCCGGGTGCCACCACCTGCCGTGCGACTCCCCCACCGCGGCCCCGCCACCTGCGGAGCCCACGCAGCTCCACGGGGCCTTCTCCAGGACCTTCAGAGCGGGCAGGGGGTCGGGATCACGGTCCCCTCGGCAGAGGGAGAACAGGCCCAAGGGGCTCACGGTCCCCTGTGAGACTGCGCTGGGCACAGGCGGTTCTAGGCCCCTTTCAAATGGGGCCACCTGGCCGGGCGGCCCGGGCGAGCGCAGGGGAGCCCCGTAACCCTGTGTCTGTCTCCCGCTCGGGGACCCTCGCCTGGCCGCGCAGTGTTTGACTTTCACCAGGCGGTGGACGGGCTGCAGGAAGTGCAGCGGCAAGCCCAGGAGGGGAAGAAGTGAGTATCTCGGTGGCTTTCCAGTCTGGGAGCTCTGGGGTGTGCCCAGAGGGGAGCGGGGTCCACCCGAAGCCAGCACGACCGCGGGCATCCCAGCCCAGCCTGACCACACACACACCCACACACACACCCACACACACACACACACACACACACACACACACACACGGGCCACAGCGCCACCAGGGCACCCGAACCCCTGCCCCACCAGCACCCACGCCCATTCCTTTGTCCTCCAAAGATATGCATGAGAACGTGCGTGGGACTGGTTCTCCACGCCAGGGCAGGGAGAGGCTGTGGCCGTCCTGCCCCATCAAGTGACACACTCACTGGCTGCACGTGTGCACGCACTCACACCCGTGTGCACACAGGTACGCACACACACTCGTACACAGGACGGCCGGGGGCAGTCCTGAGCGGCCACTCCCTGAGCCAGGGCGGTGACGGGCAGTGGGTACGGTGGGCACGGCCAGCACACCCAGCCCCCGGGAGGCAGCCCGGGCAGAGAGCATCGTCACCGCCCGGCCAGGGGGCAGGGGGCCTGATGCAGACCAGAGGTCTCAGAGCCCCAGGTCCCGAAAGACGGCAGGATCAGGGCTGGCCCACAACCACCTGGGGGGCCCCAGCCCCCGATCCCTGACAGCCAGTCACTGGAGGGGCCAGTGGGCTCTCACAGCACCCCCAGACTGCCGGGGTACTGCCGGGGAGGGCCCCTCCAGCTCAACCCCATTTTCGAGGGCTGCAAACAGGCGCCGGGGTGCTAGCCCAGGGCCCTGAGCGACCGGCTCCTTCCCAGCCCCGTCTTGCATATCAGCCCCCCAGACCCCCCCAGGCTCACGGCCGCCCCGTCTTGCAGTATCGGCACCACCAGGAAGGGGATCGGACCCGCCTACTCCTCCAAAGCTGCCCGCACGGGCCTCCGCGTCTGCGACCTCCTGTCGGACTTTGATGAATTTTCCGCCAGGTACCTGAGCCGGCCACAGCCCCAGGGGGGACCGTGGCTAGTGCTGAGGGCGCGGACACCCAGGCGGGGCGAGGGGTCGCAGTCACTGTCGCCCCCGCAGATTCAAGAACCTGGCCCGCCAGCACCAGTCCATGTTCCCCAGCCTGGAAGTGGACGTCGAGGGGCAACTCAAAAAGCTCAAGGTAGATAGGGGCGCTATCTAGGGATGTGGGGGGAGGGCATGGCGTGGTGCGGGGGGGCATGGCGGGGGTACAGCAGCCCAGGGAACACTCGGGGAGTGCACTGTCCCGGGCACTGCTATGGAGTGGCCGGCCCTCTCGGCAACCACAGGCCCCCTGTGCAAGCTCATGCCAGTGAGGGCAGGAGGGTGCCTCCCCAGAGGCAGGGGACCCTCAGGCCCCCCACTTTCCCACAGGGGACGTTTCCCAGGATGTGCTGGGGAAAGAGGCTGGGGCCTGGCTGACTCACACAGGGGCAGCACTGGGTCAGGGCCACGATGAGGAGAGCACAGAGCCCTTCCGGAAGTTTCCAAAGCTGGGCTCCTGGCTCTTGGGCGCTGTGAACAAGGCCAGTGAAGATGCCAGCCACACCGGATGGGGGCCCACGTAGTGACCTCAGTGTAACCCCCTTGTTATAAAGGCCTGTCTCCAAACAGTCACGTTCTGAGGTGCGGGGGGGTGGGCGGTCAGGACTTCTACAGATCGGGGCGGGGGGGGGGGGGGGAGGGATGCAGTTCAGCCCTTGGCTGCAGGACGGGCCGGTGCAGGCATCACGGACGACGCCCAGACGGGTTTGCAGGCCAGGCCCCTTACGGGAAGGGAATGTGCCGGGCGTCCTGCCGTCAGGAGGGCCCAGAGTGGGGGGCCGTGGCCTGGCCCCACCGCGGCCTCCTCTGCCTCCCCACAGGGCTTTGCAGAGCGGATCCTCCCCATGGTCCGAGACGGTGTCTACTTTATGTATGAGGCGCTCCACGGCACCCCCAAAAAAATCCTGGTGGAAGGGGCCAACGCAGCCCTCCTTGATATTGACTTCGGTAGGTGCCCGGCCCGGCTGCTCCCACGATCCCCCCTTTGCTGCCTGCCGGGGACCAGGCTGGCCGCGGAGCGGGTGTGCAGGGCTGCCTTCCGGGGCCACGCTGCTGCCCGTCGTCCTCATGCTTCAGCTGGGAGGGGGCAAGCGACAGAGCTGGCCTAGACGGGAGGGGAGCGGCCAGAGCTGTGGGCCCTCAGCACGTCCCGTCCTGACCCCACGACCACATCAGCCCCAAGGCCACCTCGTACAGGCAGGGGAAGCGCCCACCCTCCGAGCCGGGGGCAACCTTCTGTCTCTATTCCCCCGCAGACTCCTACGTGGGCCACCGCGGCCCGACGCACAGTGCCCACACAGGTCACTCCCCCGGGAGGGTCCCTTGGCCACTCGCCCTGGAGACCCGCCGAGGGGACGTGCAGGAGGCCGACCCAGACGCTGCCTCTGCCAAGCCGGAGCCCTGGGCCGGGCTGCTCTGCAGGGGTGGGAGGCGCCCCTGACGGCTCTGTCTTGCAGGGACGTACCCCTTTGTGACGTCATCCAACTGCACCGTGGGCGGCGTGTGCACGGGCCTGGGCATCCCCCCCCAGAACATAGGCGAGGTCTACGGCGTGGTGAAGGCCTACACCACACGCGTGGGCATTGGCGCCTTCCCCACCGAGCAGATCAACGTGAGTCCCCAGCGCCGGCGGGGCCACAGCAGGGGCCACAGAGGCAGAGCCCGGCCCCGTGCTGGGCAGAGCAGGGACACAGGCGAGGGCAGAGGCGGGCATCCGCCGGGTCGTGCGCCACAGAAGCTCCCGGGAAGCCCCGGGGACCAGCCCTTCAGAGCACCCCATGCGGGCAGCTGGGGGAGCCCTCAGGGTGCCGCTGGCCGCCTTTCCTCAGCAAGGGCCCAAGGTCACGTCCTGAGCGGGGGCTGTGAGGCCATCGTGGGAGGGAAGGGCGCCGCATCCAGAACACCCCGTGGCTGTCGGGGCAGGGCAGCAGGCGTAGGGACGGGGCCTCACCCAGAAACAAGCACACACCTGCCCCCCCCATCCTCACGTACCTGCACGTGGGCCATAGCGGGGGAGGCAGGAGGCGGCCGTCCCCAGAGCCCGGTCCTCCACGTGTCCAGGAGGAGGCGCTCAAGGACACGGACCCCGCTGGTCAGCACGGCCTCACCAGTGGGAGCCTCGGCTGAGGGCACACCTGCCAGGGACGTGGGGACGGGGGAGGCCAGGCACGAGGAAGGACTTGTCAGGGGGTACAGCATCCAACAGTCCCCAGGGGGCAGCAGGGAGAGGGAAGAGGGGGAAGAGGGTTAGACAGCAGGAGGAGGAGAAGGGAGAGGGGGAGGGAAGGGGGGAGGGAGGAGGAGGAGGAGGAGGGGAGGGGGAGGCACAGAGAGAAATGCCAGGCGCAGGCCCCCCCTCATGCCGCGGCGGACCTCACTGCTCTGCCGTCTCACGCAGGAAATCGGGGACCTGCTGCAGAGCCGTGGCCACGAGTGGGGGGTGACCACCGGCAGGAAGAGGCGCTGCGGCTGGTTGGACCTGATGATTCTCAGATACGCTCACATGGTCAACGGCTTTACCGCGTAAGCAGCCCTCCCAGCACGGGCTATGTCGGGGGGGGGGGGGGGGGGCGGCACGGTGGGGCTGACGGGTGACATCGGAGCTGGCCTGCCATCTGCTCCTGAGCACCTGTGGGGAGGGCGACAGCAGGCGGCCAGAGGGCGTCCTGGCACCTGCAGGAGGTTAACGCCGGCCATCGCGGGAGGGAGAGGAACCTGGCGTGACGGCCTACGCAGCTGTCCTCACGGACACGACGTCCTCTAAGTGGGATGTCGCCGGGCTTGGCCGGACCCGACTGCCAAGACCTCCCTTAGGTCTGCCCGGGTTGGGCGCTGGGCGGCCAGAGGGAGACACTGTCCCCACACCGTGAGCAGGTGCCAGAGAGGCTGCGCTCTGAGCGCCGAGGCCACGGCAAAGCGGAGGACGGGGTGGCATCGCCCCCATGGGCTCAGGCAGCACAGAGACCCACCTGTGAGGCTTTCAGGCCTGGCCTGGACAGGAGGAAGGACAGCATAAGGCCCTGGGCTCAGAGCCCGGGCCAGGAAGAACCGGCGGAGGCGGCCACTGTCGCTGCCACCAGGGGCTGGACACAGTCCCTGCGCGTCCCTGGGGGTGCTGGCCGCAGAGGAGCTGAACGCAGCCCCATCGCAGGGCCCACAGGGTCAGGGGGGCGGGAGCAGGGTCCCGTGGGGGCACCCGAGGTGAGGGCCCCCTCTGCCCACCTGTCACCGGGGCTGCTGTCTGCGTTTCCTGGTGGCCGTAAACAGCAGGGGAGACGCAAGGGTGGAAGGCCAGCCCGCCCCCAGCTTCTCCAGTGGGTGGCCGTCTGCTGGTTGGGGACAGGCTGGCCTTAACGAAACTGGACATCCTGGATGCCCTGGACGAGGTGAAGGTCGGCGTCTCGTACAAGCTGAACGGGAAGAGGATCCCCTATTTCCCAGGTACGGGGTATGGGGTATGGTGGCTTTTCTGAGAAGGGACTGGTCTGCACGTGAAGTACGCAGAGTGCCTGTGGGGAGCCCCCTTCTTCCCTCCCATGGGGATGGAGTGGGGACAGGGAGGGGACAGGTGGGGACCGGACCGGCTGGCTGCGGGGCAGCCCAGGGAAGGGGCTCAGAGGGACGGACACACCTGGGGTGGCAGGTGGGAGCCAGCCCCCTGCTAACCCCAGGCCCCAGGGACGCTTATGTGCTACCAAGGCCCACCTCCGGGGCACGCTGGAAGCTCCCTGGACAGGGGTGGGCTACCGCACGTCCCCTCTTTAAAAGCAGGCAGGTCATGTTTTCTTGGATGGCCCAGTTCCTTATGCACCTCGACGCCCGCCCCAGCGACTTCCTACCCACGGCCACGGGGCAGCCGCGCTCACGCTCCCCGAGTGCACGCATATAACCACCAGTGCTGCTTGGCTGCAGGACCTGCATGTGTCCTGTCCACCCGTGTCCCCGGCCCTGCTGACCCCTGGCCTTTGAGAAGGCACAGCAGGGGGGTGGTGTGACCCCAGGGATCCGGGGCCCAGGGAGCACACAGTGAGGACGCTGGCAGTAGGACCGCTTGTCCCAGCGCCTTCCATCAGTAAGGGATGGGTGGCATCCACTGGGAGCCACATGCCGGGAGCCACGGAGTCCTGGCTGCAGCAGGGTCCTTGCCCTGGGAACAGGACACACAGATCCCTTCACGCTTCAGGACCCTCAGAATTTCCAAGGGGGGCGGACCCGGGTGGCTCAGCCCATTAGGCATCCAACTCTTGATTTTGGCTTGGGTCATGATCTCGGGTCCGAAGATCGTGCCCTGCATCGGGCTCGGTGCTCAGGGCAGGGTCTGCAGGAGATTCTCTCTCTCTGCTCCTTGCTCTGCATGCTCATGAGCGAGAGATCTCTAAATAAATGGATAAATAAAATGTTAAAAAAAAAAAAAAAAAAAGAATTTCCAAGTGGGGTCCATGGAATTCCGCAGCTGAGCCAGCACTTGGCAGATCCGTGTCTGG
This sequence comes from Canis lupus familiaris, assembly GCF_011100685.1. Taxonomy (NCBI): domain Eukaryota; kingdom Metazoa; phylum Chordata; class Mammalia; order Carnivora; family Canidae; genus Canis; species Canis lupus. The sequence continues at coordinate 72,705,152 of NC_049229.1, forward strand.
GGTGGACGAGTCCCCTGGTCTGGAAGGGGTACAGCCAATGTCCGAGAACCACCTCACCCACCCCCCTGAAGACCAAACAGGGCCGCTTGGCCAAATAGGGTGAGCAGCTACCCCCACCCCTGCCGAATGGGCACCAGGTCTTCAGGACATGGGTCCCCCCCGCCCCCCTCTGTCTCCAGCGAACCAGGAGATACTACAGAAGGTCGAAGTCGAATACGAAACGCTGCCTGGGTGGAAGGCGGACACCACGGGCGCCAGGAAGTGGGAGGACCTCCCCCCGCAGGCCCAGAACTACATCCGGTTCGTGGAGAATCACATCGGAGTGGCAGGTGGGTGCCCGTGCCCCTGCCACCACCCCGCCCTCGGCCCCCACGCCCGGGGCTGAGCCTCCCTTTCCCTTCCAGTGAAATGGGTTGGTGTCGGCAAATCAAGAGACTCGATGATCCAGCTGTTTTAGGCAAAGGCAGGGCTGGCCAGCAGCCGCGGCCCCATCCGCATCCACAGCCACCAAGTCAACGCCCGAAAGGAGGAAGGAGAAGTATTTTCTGTACTTTATGTTCCTAAGCCTTCAGCTCAGCTGATTTCCACGGTGACCCAAACATCTGACAGCCAGCGTTGTGTACATTTTTATTTTTTAAATCCTGCTATTTAAAATGAGCCAAAGTACTCAGAACAGAGAACTTCTACGGCACGTGCATTGTCCCACGGTGGTGTGGCCGGCTGGAGCAGTTTAGTAATAAACATATCCAGTAGCCACCGAACGGTGGTGACCAGTACGTGTCTGGCTCTGACCATCCTTTTGTTTTGACTTCTGAACACTAACGCTTGGCGTGACCAGTCGGGGTGACACAGGTTTCCGGGATCACACAGCCAAGCCCTGTGCTTGTCTGGAGGGCAAGCGGGAGCGAGCCCGGTGGGCAGACCGCAAACATTCAGTGCGTCCCAGAGGGGAACCCTGCAGCACCGCCGCCTGAGCTCTGAGCCCGTGGGGGTGCAGGCAGCGCCCAGCAGCCCCCTTCATGTCAGCCGTGTGCACCTGCCCTCTGCCCTCCAAAGGTCACCGGCTGGAGCAGGTCACTTGTTAACTGGCCACAGCTGCCACGAGCTTCCTGAGGTCTTCGCTGGGAGCTGAGGAGTCCCCTTGAGCAGCTCTTCGGAGCCTGGGGTAAATGGAGAAAAATAACTGTCCTGGGGAGATCACTTTGGTGAGGAAAGGAGTTAGACGGGGAGACCGGCTTTGTAACCCGGCACTGGCAGCTGGGCTCATGGAAGTGGGTCGGTGCCCACGGGGCTGGCTTTCCCGGGGACCTCGCGGGGCCCGAAGGTTCGGTGGTCCAGCCTGGCTGGCTCACACCAAGGACACCTAACCGCGGGACAGCATCCTTGGTGAGCAGGCCCGATTCTGAGCCTCCTGGGCCTTCATGCACACTAGCAAACGGCTCCAAACAGTGTCCAGAACAGTCTTGGGCGACGTGAAACAAGCCAGGAACACGGGCCGCAGCCGCTTCCTTGGCCTTCCAGTCGCCGAGAGCACAGCTACCCGGAGGCCACGGGAGAAGCACCAGCCAGACACAGTCCTTTCCATTTCCCGAGGCAGACAGGAGCCGCCCTCAGGTCTCGGTGCCCCCAGGGGGACACGCTTCTCCGGGCGAGCGGGCTGTCTGGCCACAGCAGAGGGATGCGCGCCTCTGACAGTCACCCAGGGTAGGCATTTTTCAAAAGAAAGAGAAACCATTTCATTCTGTATAAAAAGCTACAAGCCTGGCTTTGGAAGGTTGACCTGCATATTTAAATTAGCTGCCAAATTTTCAATTCTCTACCTTGTAGTGGCCGCTAAATCCTTCGCTTCAAGATTTTGTTCCACCTCCAGACAAAATCTTGCAGAGGCAGCCTCGGGCGATGCCCTCACGTGGCTGTAGCGTTTTGCAGGCTGAAAAGATCAATTTACGGGGGTGATGATTCCTGCGTGGCGCCAACTTCCTTACTCCCAGGGATGGGAGGCTGTCCTGAGGGGTGGGCGGGGGCACGCAGCCCCCCTTTGCAGCAGGTGTCGGAGGGTCTGAGCGATGGTAAGGTGCTCTCTCTTTTGCACCCGTAACAGCCCCAGCATGGAGGGGCTCGCAGTGGTCTCAGCTCAACGCGCAAGGGAGACAAATCCCTAATCGATCCAGGTTGCTGGGCTCTTCCAAGTGCCCTGAAAAGCGGCCAGTTCTCTGGACGTTCACTTACCTGCACTCGGCCACCCCGCTCCGAGGCGCTGACCGGTGAGGGGAGCCGGACGGCCAGAGACATCCTTAGAGGGGATCCAGGGGAGCTGCCTTCGCCAGAGCCCAGACCAGGCGCCAGCCCAGGTCGGTCAGCAAGTGAGCGAGCGGTGGTGCAGCACACACCCAACTCACTCAGCAATGAAGGAACCTCACCGAGGGGCTCAAAGTCGGCGCGCTGAGGGGCCCAACACGAACGCGTCTGCAGAGTGAGCTGCCCGTGTGCTGCGAGGCTCTAGGACAGCAGCTGCACTGCAGGGAGGGGAGCGGAGCCAAGGCCTCCTGTGGCCACACAGGTGTATGCGCTTGTTGTCACGGACGCCACCGTCCCTCGCTCATCCGGGCACTGCTCTGGGCGCACATCCGTTCGACTTCGCCGTAACTAAATTACGCTGCAACTTAAGTTACTCACAGGGATGCAAGCGCAGCGACTGCCCAGCCCTGGGATGGCTGAGATGGTCATTGCTCAAAATCTTAGGGCCCCGAGGCCACCCTGACCAGACACGGGCGAGAATGCACCTCCTGCCAGCCGTGCCCGCGGTGTGTCTCTCGGGAGGGGGAAGCGTGTTCCCTCCTCAACCTGGTGAACGTTCATTTCCACAACGTCCCACTTTCTGAGGTTATGCTGCTCGGCACCTGCTTCACACACAGCCTGACCCTGGGCGGCAAGTGTTCTCGGAGCATCCTCTGGCCTGGGCAGGGCAGGTGTCCTTACCTTGTCCCTCCACAGGCCCCTGTACTTCCCTTTCGGTGACATCTGTCCCAGCCGGGGGGAGGGACCCCGCTGGCTGTCCTCAAGGCCGCTCCGAGAGCCCAGCGCAGAGCCCGGCATGTTACAGGCTGAACCGTGTCCGCCCTGGGGATTCCTGGATCACCCGATTCCCTGCACCTCCCTGCACCTCCTGTCGGGACTGTAGCTGGAGAGAAGCTTCCTTCCTAGCGTTGAGACAGAACTGACGTCTAGCACAGGCCCTACTGGCGCACGTACCACCGTGTGGGCGCGGGGTGTTCGGGGCGACCAGCCGATGCGCACACAGTAGGAGCTTTACCACCCGAGCTCGGCTAACACGTGGCAGCCCATCTTCCTGTTGCCGCGGCTGCAGGGACAGCAGCTGACATCTGCTCTCAGTACCTTCCAAGCTGCACAGGTGGCCTCCGGCCAGCACCTCCCCGATTCCCGCCCCATCCCACCGCCACCCCCTCTGCTGTTTCTGGGAGCCCGACGACGTGAGGTGCCGCGGGTGAGCGGCACAGTCCAGCATTTGTCCTCCTGGCTTACCCCACGTAGCATCATGCCCTCCGGCTTCCCGCGGGTTCCTGCAAATGCCGCGCTCCCCGGAGTCGGCGGCCGCCCCGTAGGGCCGCAGGGTCCTTCGCAGCCCTCTGGACAGGGCCGCGCTGACCCGCTCGGTGCATTCGAGCCCCGGGCCGGGGCCGCGCTGACCCCGCGGTGCGGACGCTCCCTCCCTCCCTCCCTCCGAGTCGCCAGCCTCAGTCCCCCCCCTCCGCGACCCCCGCCGTGACCTCGGTCGTGACCCCGGCCGTGACCCCGGCCCGGGCGCTGCCGGCAGGTGGGCATGAGGCGCGCCGGCCCCCCGACACCCACTCGGCCCCGCGTGCGTCCTCGGAGGCCCCGAAGCGGCTCCAAGCGCGGCCACGCGCCCGCAGAGAACGTCCCGAGCCCCGCACCACGAGGCCCACACCCCGCAGGGGCCGCCCTCCGCCGGCCGGAAGTGACGTCGCTGCCCCGGAAACGCGGCCGACCGGCACGCCCACTTCCGTGACGACGAGGAGCTCCTCCGACCTCGCATCTCGGAGAGCGCGAATCCTCCTCCGGCGCCGGCGGCTTGGACGACGGCGGGGAACCAGTGTCAACCCTCGCGTCGGCTCCGCCCCGCGCCAAACCCCGAGCAGCCCCGCCCCTCCCGCGCGGCCCGCCGCGGCCCCGCCCACTCCACCGCGGCCTATCCCGCGGCGCGCTTTACGCAAGGCCCGCCCTCGGCGCGTAGGCCCCGCCTCCAACCTACGCTGGGCCAATCCCGCGCCGCGGCCCGCCCCCGCCCTGGCCCCGCCCATTCCACCGCGGCCTATCCCGCGGCGCGCTTTACACAAGGCCCGCCCCCGGCTCGCCGGCCCCGCCTCCAAGCTACGCTCGGCCTATCCGGCGCCGCGCTCGAGCCCCGCCCCCGGCCTGCCAGTGCGGCGCACCCTCCGAGCCTCTCTCCCCACGCCGCTGCCTTCCGTGCGTCCCGCGCCGCCGTCGGACCCCCCCCCCCCGCCCTGGCCTTCGGCGTTTCCCGCGCAGCCGGGCCCCGCCCCCGTCCTCTCCCCCAGCCTATCCCGCGCCGCGCCGCCGCCGAGCTCCGCCCCCTTCCTCGCCGCCGGCCTATCCCGCGCCGCGCCGCGTTGGCGCGCGGCTGTGACGTCACGGGTGGCGGCGAGGCGCGCGGCGGAGCTGCGCCGCTCCGGGCCGGCGGCCATGCCCAAGCGGGGCTGTCCGTTCGCGGACGCGGCCCCCCTGCAGCTGAAGGTCCGCGTGGGTCAGAGGGAGCTGAGCCGCGGCGTGTGCGGCGACCAGCACTCGCGGGAGGTCTTCGGTGAGTGCGGGGCGCCCTCCCGCCCGCGGGGGCCCGAGCCGGCGGCGTCGCCCCGGCCCCGCGTCGGCCCCGCTGCAGGCCCCGGGGAGGGGGAGGAGGGGGCCCGGCTGCGGGGGCTGCGGGCGCCGGGCCGCGCCGGCGAGTACCCGGAGCTGCCGAGGTGAGGCTCCGGGGTCGCCCTCTCCCGCTGTCCCCGGCCCTCCCGAGCAGCCCTGGGTCGCAGACGAGGCTTTCTGAGCCCTCGAGTGATAAAGCTGAGCGCAGCCTGGGGCCGACCCGGTCAGGGCAGGCAGGCAGGCAGGCAGCTTACCTGCAAGCGGGGGACAGTCCGGCAGCTCTTTCCCGCTGCCTTGAGGTCCTGGGCGTTCCAGCCGGGCAGTCACCCCAGGCCACCTCCGGGCCGCGGGATCCCGGGACAAGGTGAGGAGGAGCTGCGTGGGGCAGGGCTCACCAGCCGCCCATTTGAGTCACCGTCCACGTCACACGGAGCCAACGGCTTCCAGGGCCTGTTGGGCCTGGCCCCGTGGGGACGAGGCAGGAATCACAGAGCATCTGGGGGCTGGAGTTGGGCGTTTGATCTTGCGAAAGCCCCCGATGACGGACGTGTGGCGCGCGGAGAGCCTCTGCTGCTGGTGCCGAGCCACCACTTCGGCTCTCAGGTGGGAGTGTCCCGGGCCCACAGGCGTCTGCGGAGCTCCAGGAGCGCTTTGTCAGGAGCCGGTTTCTGTCGTGCTCTGTAGTAGGTGAAGGGGGTGCACGCTGGCCGGGGCTGTCGGCCCAGCTCTGAGCCGCTGGGTGTGAATGAGTGATCTGAAGCCCAGAGCGTCCTCTGTGCTATACACCAGCCGGCTTGCAGGGTGCCGGGCAGGAGAGAAACAGCAGTGACATGAGGCCACTTGTGGGGAAAGCCGCATGGAAGGTCATGAGAGGGAGCCTGGGTTGGGCTGCGTGGTGCAGGATCATCCTGGCGGAGGTGGCCGCTGAGCCCTGGTAAGGAAGGGCGAGCGGACCCAGTGGTCCCCAGCTCACCAGGGAGCATCCTGGGCCGGGGCGGCTGGATGACAGCACAAAGGAGGCCTGGCCACGGCAGCTGGCAGGATGAGGGGGCAGTGCCAGGGCTTCCACGTTGCAGGGCTGTGAACACTGGGACTGATTTCTCTTCCTCAGAGAAAACCAAGCAACTCCTTTTTCGAGGGGCCCAGGCCTACATGGACCACTTGTGGGAGGAAGGCTGTGCCATTGTTGACCTGCCGGAGTCCCCAAAGCCCGGCCCCACAGAGGCCCTTCGGGCAGCCCGTGGGCAGATGCTGATTGGACCAGATGGCCGACTGACCAGGAGCCAAGCCCAGGCCTCTGAAGCTGGTGAGTGAGGCCAACAGCAGGCACTTGCCCAGCCATGCGCTAAGGGTGGATCTGAGCACTTGACTCCTGACACTGTCTGCCTGGGAGCTTCTCCTCCCCTCCCTGCAGGGGCAAGAGCTGGCCCTGGGGTCTGAGGAGCTGGTGAGCACCAGGAGGCTCCCGACCTTAGGAGGTTCTAACCCCCATCCACCCCCGGCTGATATGCAAGCCTGCAGGTTGTGAAGCAGCTTTTAGCTGGGGGATCAGGATCCACTTGCAGCAAGACCCAGAGTCTCAGCTGGGTGGCTCCGCCGGTCCGGCGCCTGTGTGGTGTGCAGCTCAGACGACCACCTTTGTTGCTGGTTAAGAGCCATAGTCCCTGCTGCCCCCCTCCCCAAGGCCTGGACTCGGGCCCAGGAGCTCTGTTAACCAGTGATGCAGGGCCACACTTTGAGACACGGGTGCTGGACACACGAGACGGGGGCCACAAGAGTTCTCATACAAGCCACAGTGGGGAAGAACCGATCCTTCCAGTACCGACATTTGAATAGCGAGAATGGAAGGAGCACTCAACCCAGAGTCATGGAACCAGCCCTGTAACATGCTCCCAGGCACTTGGGGTCTCCCTAGTGAACAAGGGTCTGTGGGCCGTGCTTTCTCGTGGGGTGTCAGGAGGACCCGCTTGCAGGGAGTCCGGTCAGGGGTTGTCGGTGGCCCCACAGCCTCCAGCACTTCAGATCCCTGCAGGGCTGACGGATGGCGTTTCGTTCTTACAGACCCCTCCGGGGCAGCGACCAGAGCCTGCTCCTCGTGCGTGCGAGCCGTGGACGGGAAGGCAGCGTGTGGCCAGTGTGAGCGTGCCCTCTGCGGGCGGTGTGTGCACGTCTGCTCCAGCTGCGGGGGCGTGGCCTGCGCCCTGTGTGCCCTTGTGGAGTAAGTGGTTGACCGTGGGGTGCCCGCACAGGCACTTGAGCACCCCCGTGACGTTGAGGCCTGGAGGTTGGGAGAGCGGCCGTCTGGCACTGCCCCTGGGGACGCGGTGGTGCCAATAACTGCTTTGCCTGGTTTTTTAAGTTTTTCTGAAGACTGAGCTTTTGTCACAGAACTGCAGATCACATAGGCTGCCACTTCTGCTTTGCTCATAGTCTTCTGTCTCAGTAACTTCGTGATCTGATCTTTCAGGCTCCGACGTAAGGACTGCGTCACATGGTTTTTCCTGTTGGTCTGCTCGCCAGTGCAGGAAGCAGGGGTGGGGGTGGGGGTGGGGAGCAGGCGCAGGCCTGTATGTGTGTGGCTGGGTGCGGGCTGTCTCGAGCCAGAACGGACCGTCTGCTTAGTGTGTTACTTGAGTGCGCGTGTCTGCCTCCGCTGTCTGGATCCCGCGCCTGCTTGAGAGGCACCAGGTACCATTCCCACCCCAGTGGCCACTTTTGGTGCCGGCTGGGAGTGCAAGACGAGGCCCCCACGCAGACTTGGAGCTGGTTGTGCGGACCTCACACTAGTTTAGTCACAGCAGCCTAAAGCCAAGCGTGGAAGGCAGAAGCCCACCTCAGGTGGGCCAGCCGGCGGAGCCTGGGAAAGCCAGGGGCGGGGTGGGTCCTGGGAACCCCTGCTGTCCTGTTTGGGTTGTATGTTGGCCAGTTATGCATGTGGAATACTCTTCCCTTTGCTTCTGCGAGCTTATTTTTACCTTCCTGTCTCTGTGCAGACTGAAGAGGGCTGGGCCCCCGCGCCTCCAGGCCATTTCCCTGGGGAGGGACCCAGTTGGGCAGCGTTCAGGTTTAGGGAGGAGTTCCTGGAGCCCTCCCCCTACCCCTCCATGTGTGGCAGCCTTCCTCCTGTCCTGACGGTGTCCTCCTGGCCTTTATCTCCTGCTTCCTCTTCCCCAGCTACCTACGGAGTTCACCCTGTGATGGGGGAGGGAGTGTCCATTTCTTAGAGCTACGGCCAGGGGACGGGCTCCCTGCTCCAGGCTCCAGGTCCCAGGGCTGAGGTGGCATCCCAGGTTTAGAAGGCGGCCTGGGCCTGCTGCTCCCTCCCTTTCAGGGGCAGCCCCTTTGGGTCCTGGTATCCGGGGCCACGGAGCTGGGAGCTGTGCCAGGCTCTGCTTCCACTAAAAAGTAGCCCTGCGGCCATCGGCGTCCTGCCCACAGCTGGTCACCTGTGGCACGTCCGGTGCTGCGGTGCTGTGGGCCACAGGCTTACCGTCTCCCCTCCCCTCCTGGTGGCAAGCTGCGCTGCCTTCTTGATGGCGCATCTCAGACTGAGGCCTCTTTCCAATTTTCTTGTCTTTTCGTGGTCTCTCCTAAGGACCCTCCTCTGTGATTTGCTAAACTACTGTGGTCCAGTAAATTCTAACTGGATGCCGGGAGGTTCCCGTGTGGGGGGCCACAGGTGGGCCGTCGGCTCTCAGTCCAGTAGGGCTGCTGTGACAGACAGCAGTGGGCGGTAACTTCGCGTGTGGGGTTAGGGCCCACCCGCCTGCGGTGTGGCCCTGGCTTAGCTAGATCTGCCTGCGGCTCACGGCTCCGTCCCCAGATACAGTCAAGGGACTGGGGTCAGCACCACAACATACCAATCCCGGCGGACACAACTGAGCCCCTAAAAGCCGTTTTCTCTCTTCCCTGTGACATTGCAGCTGTGGTGACGTTCACGAGTCGGTGCTCTGTGCCAGCTGCGCCATGTTCGAGGCCTGAGGGCTGGCCTTCCCGGACGGACTGCACCGGTGTCGATGCCGTAGAACTGTGGGGGGTGGGGGTCTGTTTTATATTTTGTACCGAGGGCAGAAGTGAATAAACCTTTTATATTTGGACGAGAGGACTCAGTTACCGGTTTGGGGGCGTGGCCTCCTGGAGCAGCGCCCCACAGGTGGTGTGCTGGCCCCCTGGGCTTCCTGTGGGGTGTATAGATGGGAAATGGAAACGGGCATCCACAGTCAAGCTACTGCAGCCCCTCCAGCCAGTGATGACGAGAGAGCATTTGGATCCAGGCTTTCTGACGCCAGAGTGCAGAACCATGGTGCCAGAGCAGCTGGGGCGGGACGGGATGTGATGTCCCACACTGCCCCTGAAATGCCACCACTACGTGCCCCCATCTGGGTGTCCACTTGGTTTTTCAGATGCCTGCGTGGCCTGGCTCCAGGTGACCGGACGGTCCCTGTTCTCCAGGGAGGGGTAGCCAGCTGCACCATGTCCTCAATGCATTTGGGGCAGTGGCCTGAAGGGAGGGGAGTTGACAGGAGCAGCAGTAGGGTGGCCAGGAAGACAGGAGAGGAAGCCAGGGGAGGTCACACAAGCAGCCTGTGGGTCTCCCTCTCCTGGTCCCTCCATCCTGGTCCCCACACATGGGGTCCCCTGCAGGGCAGATATGTCCAGGGATAGTGGGGTATGATTCTTAGAGGACACAGGGTGGCAGGCTGGAGCAGGGCCCAGGCTGTGACTTGCTACTGTGGGTGAAGCATCAAAACCACCAAAGTTCAGATGGGAAGGGCCACACACAGAAGAGGCTGATGTGCCATCGGGGCAAGGGGAACAGCTGTCCATCAGTCCTCATCATGGGACCACCTCCTCTCGTCTGGCTTCCTGCAGAAGCCCTGAGACCTCTCTCCAGGCGTCACCTACAGGCCATGGCCCAAATAAAGCACATCACGCTGGTCATTTGGGAAATGCAAATCAAAAGCGCAAGGAGACACCACCTCCCACCCATCAGGATGGCCATTAGTAAGAAAACAAGGGTTGGCGAGGATGCCGAGAAACTGGAAGCCTTGTGCACTGTTGGGAGCGTAAGATGGTCTGACCACTGTGGAAAACAGTGTGGTGGTTCCTCAAAAAGTTAAAAATAGCAATCTTGTATGATGCAGCCAGCCCTCCACTGTGTGTTTACCCAAAAGAACTGAGAAGGAACACGAAAGATGTGTACACTCCCGTGCTCGCTGCGGTGTGAGTCCCCGTGGCCAGAAGAGGGGAACAGCCTGTGTGTCCATCGACAGGCCAGGGGGTCAGCAGACCGGCCTGTCTGGGCCGCAGGGGGGTATCTAGCCTCGGGGAAGGAGGCCCTGACCCCTGCTGTGGCCTGGATGGACTGTGAGCATGTGGGGCCCATGACATGACCCGGGCATGGGAGGACCAATCCTGTGATCCCTCATGCTGTCCCTCGTAGAGTCCGATTCATGGACACAGTAGGATGGGGGTGCACCAGGGGCTGCGGTGGGAGGTGGGGGGTGGTCAGGGCTTCACTGGGACAGTTTGGGAAGGTGGGTGGTGGTGGTGAGAGCCGTACAACAGCAACTTGCTGCATGTAGAGCCACTGAGCTGCACACTTAGAAATGGTTAAAGTCAGGTCAGGGGCACAGTGGGTTATGTGGCTGATTCTTGGTTTGGCTCAGATCGTGACCTCAGGGTCCTGGGATTGATTCCCATATAAGGGTCCACATTCAGCAGGGGGTCTGCTGGAGAGTCACTCTCTGCCCTGCCCCCTGCTCACACATATGCATAGTCTCGCTCTCTAGAATAGCAAATAAGAAAATTTTTAAAAATTGCTTCTAAATTTTTTTAATTTTTTAAAAATTGCTTCTAAAGAGGCATGTGGTGTCATTCTGCATAGTGACACATGTACCTATATTAAAGAAACAAACAGTAGACTCTTGAAAGCAGAAGTAATAGGAGTTTAGTTTTGACATCTGTGGACACAGAGCTTGGAAATGGGAGTGTGCCCTGCCCTGTTGCTGTGCATGGGGCCCCAACGGCACTTGGAAGGCAGATGGAGAAATACGGGGTGTGCGCTGGCCATCCCAAAGCCACGGGGCTTGGGGGCCCTCGGAGCTGCTCAGCCGGAGGGGCTGGATCCTTCCATGGACACGGAACGTCCGTGGGAAAACTGGTAAGCAAGCCAATAAAGGAGATAAGACAGATGTTTGGAAAAAGTCCTTTAATCCAAAGTCAGGCAGGAAAGATGAAAGGAGTGAGAACAAATGGGACCCAGAAGAGCAGCAAGAGGGTTCTTAGGCTCCGTCCCACCTCAGCCGCCTGCAGTGCGAGCAGCAGACCCAGCACCTTGGTCAACGACCTGAGGGCTGGTCAACTCCGTCTGTGCGCACGCATCCCCGGGCTGGCCGCTCCCGGAGAGCAGGCCCAGCCCGACGCCCCCAGCTCTGCAGGGCATGCCCGCGGCAGCGCACCCCACATCGCCCGCAGCCCCCAGCTAGCTCTCACGCCTGCGGCAGTGGGTGAGGGGCAGCCCCGGGGCCGAGCACTGCTTCCCACCCCCACCCACGTCCCTCCTGAGGCTGCCCTGGGCCGGCAAGGCAGGTGGGGGGTGGGCCAGGAGAGGTGGTGCGGCCTCACTGCCCCCACCAGAGGCCCCCACCCACTTGCCGCCTGCACAGGCCTTGCCTGCTGGGACAAGCTGGGCTCCCAGGAGTTCCCTGAGGTGCCCATCTCCTTGCACCCTCTACTGCTCCCCCCCGCAAGTTCAGGGCGTTCATTCGTTCCTCAGCACCCCCCATGGGGTGCCATGGCCATGCCCTCGACCTTGACACCTGTCCTGGGACCAACGGCACCCCGCATCCCCTGTGGGAAGAGGTGAGCCGCCTGGCAGCGGCTCCAGGCACCTCCCTCATCCCCCCACACCCGCCACTTGCAGTCACTGTTTGCTCCAAGCTTGAGGCCAATGGAAGCATCTCACTGGATTTCCTATTATTTCCGATAATGGACTTTTGCCTTTCCTCTTCACGGTGTGAAGTGTACCTAAAGTGCAACGACCTTAATTGTGTCTAATGTCTTGAGGAACCGCCGTAGTTTGCTCCCAGCGGCCGCACCACTTCACATCGCAGCGACGGTGCGCGGGGTTCAGATGGGATGCCCGTTTCTCTTACCTCTAAAGCTCCCTATACTATGTAACGTTTGTGTGTTTGTGGTTCTAAAAAAGCTGTGTACTCCTGTGACTGGGGGCTACGCCAGATGTGCCCCCCATGCGGCGCTCCCTCCAGCAGGAGGGGCAGCCACCCCACCTGGGATCACCTTGGAGTCCAGAGACGGAGGGGCCCTCACCCCCACCTCCAGGCCTATGCACCAGGACCTATAAACGTCCGGGCGTCCCGGCCACACCTGCAGGGGTGCGTCCCCGGGCGAGGAAGCCAAGGCTCGCAGGCACTTGGTGGACAGTTGGCTCTGCTCTGAGCAAGCGACCACCGGGCATCCACCAGGTGGCGCCTGCAGCGCGTCCCACTGGGTTCCTGGGCCGCATCTGGGCCACCTGCACCCCTCTACCTGGCAGTCCCAGACCTGCTGCGTGGCCTCCCCCAGGCCTCCTGGACTGTACGGGGGTGACACGGCTGGGCGTGTGGACTGCCGGGGCATGTCCCCGCTGCGTGAGCCCTGCCACGGAGGGCCGTCTTCCCTCAGAGGGTAGGCTGATCTGGGGGCGCCCCCCCGATGCACCGGCCGCCTCACTCTTTACCCGCCACCCACCAAAACCAGCCACAAAGTTGAAAAGCAGTGTTTATTGAAGAATTCGGAGGGAAAGTTTCATAATAGTAAAAATAGTAAAGTTGAATGTAAAAAGCGCCCCCGTGCAGCACAACGTCGGGCCGCGAGGCGCGGAGGGTGCTCCGAAGGCCCCTCCGAAGGGCACTGGGCGCACGGCGGGCCAGTGAAGCTGCTCCGGAGGACACGTGATACCTGGGACACCACCGAAGTGGGATGGCCCCAAAGGGACAAAAGGGGGGGAGGGAGGGGCTTTCTTGTCACTAAGATTAACAAAACCCCAAGATGCACGTGAATAGCATGATACACAGCAACGGATTGCAACGTCGTTCCTCTGCCTCTCGGGCGAGCCCGGCCTGGCCTGCCCCGGGAGGGGACCAGGCCAGCGTGCCACGGCCAGGCTGGGCCAGGACAGCCGGCGGGAGGGACGGGGGCCGCAGGCGCGTGGCTGCGCGAGGTCCTCAGCCTTTTCCTATGTGAGGCTAATCGTTCTGAAGGCCAAGGCCGTGTCTGGAGACCCGGATGAAATAAATTAGAGAAGCGCGCAGGACCCCTTCCTCGGGGCCGCCGGTCTTCCCATCCCCGGAGCAGGGCGCGGCTCCTCCCAGTGCATCCAGAACTAAACACGAAATCCTAACGGTCCTGCCAGGCTTCCTCCCCGACCCGGGGCCGGCGCGGTGGGCGGCGCGGTGGGCGGCGCGGTGGGCAGCGCGGCGCAGCCAGCCGGCCTTCGTCACGCCGTGCCGCTGGCCGAGTAGGAGAACTGCGGGAAGTGGGGCCTCCGCTCGCTGTCCTCCCCCTCCATGTTGTCACCTGCAGCCGGTGGGCGGGAGGTGCGCTCAGACCCCGGAGCACGGCTGCCGTGCCCGAAGGCCGGCCTCGCAGGCCCTCCCGCCAGGGAGCTGGGCGGGCTGCCCTCCTCACCTTGGTCGGGCGGCGTGATGGTGATCATCTGGGCCGTGAACTCCTCATCAAAATACCTGGTGTCTGTCTCCGACGTGACCTGAGGCTTGAAGGGCGGACTGAGCTGTGGGGGGCAGTTAGGGGCGGCAGGTTAGGGGCTGAACTCTGCCCTGCCCCTGGGGCCTGAGCTCTCCCCCTCCAGGAACCCCCGGGAACGGGGCTCTGGCACGGAGACGCACAGAGGGGGCGGCCCGGGCCCTGCACACGCGGCCCCGCCACTAGGGCCCACCGGGCCAGGCTCCCGGCCACCCCACAGCTGGCCCCGCAGCTGGCTGGCTCTGCAGGCCCAGGCCCCCGCGCAGAAGGCCACAAGTCCGTTCTCTTTTCTAGCTTTCATGACTTTCTGGTTCTCTGACGAGGTAGGAAGGAGATGAAGAGGGACTCCACAGGCCAGGATGGGCTCCCAGCCCCATCCTTGGGTGCCGTGCACACCCCTTCCTGACCAGAGAGCCACTGGCCCAGCTGCCAGGGGCTTCCACTCTGATCATTCATGATAAAGGGCCAGGCCCATCCCCACGGCCCCCGGACCCCCCACCAGGGCCAGTGAGTAGTATTCCCATGCAGTGCCTCAGGGGGACCCAAGAAGCAGCCAGTGCTGGGGTATGAGGTGCACGTGACATGCCCCAGATCCACACAGGGCTCCCAGGGCCCTCCCTGCCCAACCTCCCACCAGGAGAGGAGGCCAGGCCTTCCTCTGCATGAGCTCTCTGGGGCCTCGCCTGGCACAACGGGGAAGGGACAGTCCTGAGTGCACGGCCTGGCTGGCCTCATTGGTGGCTCCAGGACAACAGCGCAGCTGGCTGAGTTAGGCCGCGGAGGTTGCGGGGGGAACTGTAGGGGACGTGCCCGTGGGAGGGCCCCCCAAGCAAGCACTGCCCTGCAGTACTCCAGGGCTGCCCCTCGTGAGCTAGCAGGGGTCAAGGTTGGGCAGCAGCTGGGCTGTCGGAGGGCAGAGCCCGGTGGTGGCAGACCTCAGGGCAGGGTAGTGGCTGGGAGCTGAGCAGGGTGGGGGCGCCCCGTCTCGCAGACAGGGCGGAGGCCCACCCGGTGTGTGCGGCCTGCAGGGGAGGGGAGAATGGAAACCAGGTGGGAGTCTATTTGGTGACAGGTGTGCAGCACGCCCTGGTCCAGGCTTCCTGACCTGCTGGGCCACTGCGCCCCTCAAGTCCCTCAGAGGGCAAAGGACAGAGGAATGGGGGCAAGCGGCAGCTGCCTCGCTCCTGGGAGGCCTCCTGCATGCGCTAGGCAAGCGGGTGCTGTGCCCCGATCCCACGTGCTCAGGGCGGCAGGACGGACTATGGACAAGTGGAGAGAGTGGGAGGGCAGGGTTAGGGCCCCCGCTCCACTGCCAGGCTTCACGGGCAGCCTCAGGGACGGGGAAGCCTGAGGCCCAAAGCTGACAGGGCGCCGGGTTCGGGGAGTCCACGCCCCCACACTCCCTCTGGGGGTTGGACCGAGGGAGGACCCTGCGGGAGGACCCTGTTCGGGGCTTGGGAGGAAATCCCGCAGTGCAGACCCTGTAAGCCTGGAGAAGGGGTGGGAAGGGGGGAGATGCGCCAGGCCACCCACACACCTTCTTCTCGTACACGTCCTGCCACACGATGCTAGCGAAGAAGCGGTGCTGCATGATCTCCTTGGCGTCCTCTGAGCCCCCTCCGAGCCTGCGGAGGGACACGTCAGGGGCTGCCATGCCTGGCTCAGGGCTCGGGCCCCTCACCGGGCCCTCCTCCTGCTGGGGTCTCGGGGCAGCAGGGAGGACGGTGCAGGGGGCACAGCCTGGGGCTGGGGGGCACGGGAGAGGGGAGCCGGTTTGAGGGTGATGGTCCTGGGGCGGGGGATGGCACTGCCTCCCTGGGGGCAGTGGACAACACCAGGCCATGGGCCAGGCTCCTGCACGAGGAGGACGTCGGGGAGGCAGGTGCTGCCGGCAGGGCAGGGTCTTCCTGAGCAGGTGTGAGAGGCTGCGAGGTCCCCATCGGCCCTGGCCGAGGACGTCACACATCAGCCACCAGCGTGGCCCGGAGGCTGGCCCGCTGTCCCTGGGGGGCACGGGCACGGGGGTGGGGTGGCCCACCAGCCCCCTGCTGGCTCAGGGCCGCGGGCTCACCTCTGCTTGGGGTCCTTTTTGAGCAGCCCTGAGAGCAGGGACTTGGCCTCAGGGCTGAGCGTGCGCGGGAAGCGCAGCTCCTCCATGAGGATGAGCTCGAAGAGCTTCTCGTGGTCCTGGTTGTAGAAGGGCAGGCGGCCGCACAGCATCTCGTACATGACCACGCCCAGCCCCCACCAGTCCACCGCCCGGCCGTAGTCGTTGTCCTCCAGCACCTGGGGACGCAGGGGCGCGGGTCACAGGCCGCCCGGGGGACGCGGGGGCCCAGGCCCCCTGGGGACGCGGCAGGTGCGCACCTCGGGGGCCAGGTACTCGGGCGTCCCGCAGAAGGTCTTCATGGTGGCTCCGTCCTTGATGCCTTCCTTGCACAGCCCGAAGTCCGTGATCTTGATGTGCCCGTCCTTGTCCAGCATGAGGTTCTCCAGCTGTGGGGGGGCGGGTCAGTGCCAGCCCCACCCCCTGCAGCGCACCCCCCAGGCCGCTCCCGCCCGCCCACCTTGAGGTCGCGGTAGACCACGTTCTTCTCCGAGTGCAGGTAGTCCAGGGCCGACACGATCTCGGCGCCGTAGAAGCGCGCCCGGTCCTCGGGGAACACCCGCTCCCGGGACAGGTGGAAGAAGAGCTGCGGGACAAGGGCGTGACGGTGTGGGGGCTGCGGGCCGAGACCCTGCCTCCCGGGCGGGACC
The DNA here is from genome assembly GCF_011100685.1 of Canis lupus familiaris. Taxonomy (NCBI): domain Eukaryota; kingdom Metazoa; phylum Chordata; class Mammalia; order Carnivora; family Canidae; genus Canis; species Canis lupus. The sequence goes on from NC_049229.1 coordinate 72,721,592, forward strand.
CCAGGGCTCAGGGCCAGCCCCACGCACGCCGCGGCCACCCTACCTCGCCCCCGTTGGCGTACTCCATGACGAAGCAGAGGCGGTCGTGGGTCTGGAAGGAGTACTTCAGGGCCTGCGAGGGAAGCAGAGCTGGTACGCGGCCCCCGGGCCCCGCAGGACGCCCGACGCCCACGGGCCGGTCTTGAATCTCAGGCAGGTAGGGTCCCGGAAGCTGGCGATCCTGGTGACCGCGTGGAGGCTTCCCCCGGGCTCGGGGCCCAGCGCGGGACGGGGTACGGTCGGCAAGGGGAGGACACGCCTGGGCAGAGCTTCCCGGCCGCCCTCCCACCCCACACCACCAGCGGCCTGGCCGTACACGGACCGAGTCGTCCCCACAAGTGACTGACCCCGGGTCTAGCCCAGCCGCCGGGGAGGAGCCCCATCCACGGAAAACACAGGACAGGCTGGTCTCTACCGGCCACAGACTCGGGCAGCGGGGATAAGCTGTGCCCCGTGAGCCCTGTCCCCTTGGAGAACCTGCAGAGGGGGTGCCACCGCCAGGGCCGGGGGTGGGGGGGGCAGCGTGCACGGACCCCGGAGGCCCTGTCGAGCGCGGCAGGGTGCTGTGGTCATGGGGGTGCGCTGAGGGGGAGGGAAGGACACAGAGCCTGGACACGAGCAGCAGGAGCAAGGTGACACAAATCTCAGGCAAAGCCAGCATAAAGAATGAGTCTGGGCTAAAAAATGAGACCTTCTTTAAAAATGTCGGTCACTTCTCCTAAGAAAACGTTTTAAGGAACAGAAACTTTAGAGAAGTACAGCCCCTTCCCTACTTTGCTCCTGCTTTGGATCAGGCGGTCCCCTGGGCTGAGGACACCCTGAGTAGGTGACGCAGCCTGGGGGTGGGGGGGAGTCCCAGGGAGAGCCCGGGTGGGGGCAGCGCCCGGCCAGACCCTGCAGGTGAGCGCGGGCCCATCCACACCTCCCAGGAGCTGGCCGAGCCCGGGACGGCGCTAAGGCTAACGGCTTTCCGGACGCTCCTCCTGGGCCAAGGGCCCCCCAGGATGAGACCCTCCTGGCTCCAGCCTCAAGGGGGGAGTAGCCGGAAGGGGGCGTGCAGGGCAGGCACGGGGGCTTGGGGTCCTCCCAGGGCCTCGGGCAGCGCGGGGGGAGGAAGACCCCATTCCGTGCACGGGGGCACAAACCACCCCCGCCTCCCGGCATCCTCGCAGGTGTGCCCACCCTCGGCCAGGCACGCGGGGCTTCCGCGGACAGGCTGGTGGCAGGGAGCCCCCGGCCCAGAGCCTCACCCCCGCAGGCAGCCCGGCGCCTCCAGGACTCACCGTCAGGAAGGGATGCCGAGAGTTCTGGAGAACACGGTTCTCCGTGAGCGTGTGGGCAACCTCGTCCTGGAAGACAGAGCCCGGTGAGCCCCCGCCTGCCCCTGCCCGCCCCCACACCCCGGCCAGGCCCCGGCCCCGTGCCCCACCTTGGCCACAATGACCTCCTTCTTCAGGATCTTCATGGCGTAGTAGCGGCCCGTGGCCTTCTCCTTGACCAGGATCACCTTCCCAAACGTGCCCTTCCCCAGCAGCTTCAGGTACTCAAACTCATTCATGGTCTGTGGGGCGGCGGGCAGGCACCTGGGGTCAGGGCGGCCCGGACCCCCCCGCAATCCCGCATCCCAGCCCTACTCCTCCCACAGGGCTCCCAGTGGCCACAATGGGGCGGCCAGGCCCCTCTGAGCTGGGGGAGCGCCTCACCACACGGTGCTTGGGCTTGGCCAGGGACACCTCCATCTCCTCAGCCCCCGAGTTGTCACTGGGCGAGCCCGACCGGAAGTCCATCATCTCTTCCTCCTGCCTCTTGAGCCCGTCGGCCACTGTCTGGATGGCAGTCGTCCACTCCTCCCTGCAGGGCCGGCACGTGAGGCCCCGTGACCCCGGCCTGGACACGGGGGACAGCGAGGCCTGGCTCCCCACAGGGCGTGTGCCCTCCCCACCAGGGAGCAGAGGCCCCGGCACCCAGCTGCCCCGTGCATCCATCTCATACCGCTCCTCGGGTGTCTCCACGTGGAAGGTGCGCTCGATGACCGTGGTCCACTGCAGGCAACGGATGATGAAGGTGTTGGGCCTGGGCCGCTCAGTCTTCATCAGCTGACATTCTGGGGGCAGGGCTGGCAGGTGAGTCTGCACCCCCGCACACAGGGCCCACCTGCCCCCGGCCCCGGGACCCCACCACCAGGTCATGCAAAGCCCTATCCCATTCCCATTCCACGCCTTGGCTCCCCTGCTTGTAAAACCAGGGGTGGGACCCCTATTCCAGTCCTGACACTGTGCTGGCAGGCAGTGAGGTGCCCCTGCAGGGCTGGCTGAGGCCGGGTCACCTCGGCCCCATGTCATCCTCTCCCCTGGTCCTTCGGTCTCTGAGCCCGTGCTGCATGCCAGGCAGCTCAACTGGCCGGAGGGAGGAGGAGGAGGGATGCCCCAGGGGCGGGGCAGAGGAGGGAAAGCAGCTGGCCCCCGAGCAGGAACCCCCTGCCATTTACCCAGCCCACGCCCCCCCCAGCAGGGCCAGTCCCAGGGCAAAGGCCGGTGGGGACTCACCCTTCAGAGACGCCGCCTGTCCTGGGCAGGCAGCTGGAGGACATGACCCTCCCTGGAGGCTGCTCGGGCTGTACCCACCCCACACGATGGCATTCCCCCACCACCACCCGAGGCTGGGGATTCCAGGCGCATGGCAGGAACACGGAGACACATATCCAGAGCACGCACACACCTGGAGCATGCACAAACCTGGAATGTGTGCACACCGGGAGCTCATACACAGCTGAAACACACGCACACTAAGGAGCTCAGAAGCATGCTCATGGCCGGAACAGGCACACACTTGGAGCAGGCACACAGCTGGGATGCGTGCACACCGGGAGCTCACACAGCTGGAACATGCACGTGCCTGGAGCAGACACACAGCTGGATTGTATGCACACTAGGAGCTCATACACAGCTGAAACGCGGGCACACCTGGAACACACGCACACTAGGAGTTCCCACACACTGGAAGCTCACACACAGTTGGAACACACACACACCAGGGGCACGCTCATGGCTGGAGCACGCACACACCAGGACTGCACACACCTGAAGCGGGCACACAGCTGGACCAGACACACAGCAAGAGCAAAACACACCAGGAGAATGCACACGCCTGGAACAGGTACACAGCTGGAGCACGCACACACCTGGAGCAGGCACACAGCTGGAGCACACACACACCTGGTGCAGCCACACAGCTGGAGCAGGCACACAGCTGGAGCACGCACACACCTGGAGCAGGCACACAGCTGGAGCACGCACACAGCTGGAGCACGCACACAGCTGGAGCACACACACACCTGGAGCAGGCACACAGCTGGAGCACGCACACAGCTGGAACACGCACACAGCTGGAGCACGCACACACCTGGAGCAGGCACACACCTGGAGCAGGCACACAGCTAGAGCACACACACACACCAGTAATGCACGCACACCAGCAGCACAGGGGCTGTGGGGATGCACGAGGCCCCAAGAGGGGTGTGAGCCAGTCTGGGGTACCGCTGAGAAATTCTAGGGCGACGCTGGCCCAGTGTGTGTGAGGGCCCTAGCAACCTCAGGGGGGCCTGGCCGGGCTCGGCAGAGGTAAGGAGTGGTCTACCGGGGCTGGGCCTGGCCTATGTCAACATGGGGATGGGGGACAGAAAGCCTTGTGGCCTGTGTTCTCCGTCCCGCACACCTACCTCCCACTGGCTCATCAGAGACCACCAGCTTTTCCCAGAACCTAGGCGCCTGGTGTCCGTCCCACCCTGGCTTCCTGTGCCCCCACCCCTGGAATCCATCCCCAAGGAGAAGCCCGTAGCCACAGAGGCCCCCACCCAGCCACCTCCCCGGCTTCAGGGCCCCAGCCCCAGCCCCTCTGCATGGCGCCTGCCTCCCGAGAGCCTCTGTAGGCTCTCTGCCCGCAGGGAACATTCCCCAGGGCCCCCACAGCCCTGCCAGCAAGGTGGCACCCACCCCAGCCAAGGAGGCACTGGGCGGAGCCCAGCCAGCCACCAGGCTGCAGGGACAGGGGTGCCTACCTCCTTGGTCTCCCGTCACCCTGGAGCCCCTACTCTATGGCTGCTCCGAGGAAACCTGAAGACGCGGATGGGGTCAGGACTCAGTGGACCCGGGTCATGGTAAAGGTCCCCTGGGAGACCCCCAGGCAGGAGACTTACAGGGCAGGGGCTATGCTCCCCCCCGGACAGAAGCCCTCGGTGGGGGGCTACGCTGGCCATGCCCCTTGCCCCTACAGCACAGCGCTGGCTACACCGAGAGGGTGGGCAGGACAGCCAAGGTCCAGGACCGCCCAGCTCTATGTCCCTGCCGCCCACACGGAAGCCGTGAGTCCCTCCCCATCACCCCTGCCACCTCCCCGAGACTCTGGAGCAGAACCTGGGCCAGACGTGGGGGAGCTACAGGACCCCAGGCTCCCAGGCTGAATGGCAGGGAAGGCAGAGGGACCCGGAGCGTGGAGATGTATAAAGGAGACTAGGGTGGAGGCCGGACCCCCACAGCGGGCACCTCGTACCCTGGACGGCATCCCAAGACGGACCCAGGAGGTCTGTCAGTTCAGGAGCCCATCACTCATCCTCCCCCCCCACCGCCCGGGGCCGTGTCCCGGGTCAGCCCCGGGCGGCCCAGCTCCATGCCCAGGTCACCCGAGCCCCACAGGTGGGGTCGCACCAGCTGTCCCCACCCCTTGCAGGTACAGAGTAAGGCCACCGGAACACGGAGTTTAGAGAAAGCACCAGGCTTTCCAGCTTTGCAGGCTGCCCCAGGCCCCCTGCGTGGCACTGCCCCCCACAAACCACCACAGGGCCCAGGCCTCTGGGGGCTCCTCCTGGGGGGACAGAGGCTCCCGGAAGCCGAGTGCCCCTCTCGCACTCTCGTCCTGCCTCCACACCCAGACCGCCGTGAGCTCCAGGTGGCGTCCAGCCCACTTGCTGTGCCCCTCAGCCAGGCCCTCGGACGCCAGAGCAAGCGGCCCCGGGACAGGTCCGGGGTGGCCCGCCTCGGAGCTCCCGGCAGCCAGAACCAGCCGCACGCTAGTTCCCACGGGGACTCAAAGCCAGCCCCGCCGCCCTGCCCTCCTGTCCAGCCAGGGTGGCCCCCGCGCCCAGCGGTGCCCAGCCGCGGCCCGGGGAGGCCGCACGCACTTACGTGCCACGGAGAAGTTGTTGAGGGGGGACTCTCGCTGCTCCACATCCTGGGGCCGCTCCTTGTAGCCGATGAACGTGCCGTCGTTCTTGAGGAGGAAGTACCGGGGCCGCCAGGTTTTGATGTACTCCCCTGAGGACACGGCGCGGTGAGGGGACGCGGCCGCCGGACCCTGCCCCATCCGCCCACGGAAACCCCGGCCTAGCACACGCACCCAGGACACGCTAACCCGAGGACGCTGCCCTCGCTCCCAGCAGGGCGGACAGGGGTGCCAGCGTGGCAGGGCTAAGGGCTCCCCCCACCCACCTGGGTCCGGCCAGGCGGCGGCCGCCAGTTACTGCAGGGACAGCGGCCCCCGGCCTGCAGGATGGAGCCTGGCGTGTGGCATCGAGGGGACAGCGAGTGGGACTCAGGGCGCCGTCTGCAGCAGCACCCCGCCCCCGGGCCGGGCACTGGGACACTTGCCTCCCCGCACCCCCCACCGTGCACATCGCGGGCATCAGGGCAAAGCCAGGCCCAGGTGTCCGCGTGCTCCCCGGGCTGCGACCTGCCACCCCTGACCCGCACGCCCACGGATGGGCTACCCAGGTACACGGGGAAGCGTTCCCCAAGTTTCGCCACATCAGCCATAAACAGGCGTTCGCACTTAAGAACCAGAGCAGATGTCCTCTGCGATGTTCGAGCGACTGTCATTTTTCATACTGACACCCCGAAAAAAAATGTTTCATTTCCATTTTGCCGAGCAAGGAGTTTGCACAGCGACGAAGAACTTACTAATTAGACAACTGCTTTATCGCAGGAGCCACTGGGCAGCAGGTGGGGGGAGGCCGGGTCCCCACGCTCTGGGCCGGGCCCTCCCTCCCGCAGGGCCCCGCGGCAGGGGCACCGGCACAGGCCTGCTCAGGGCCAGGCACCGGGGGTGGGGGGGCTCCCCGCCTCACTGCCCAGCGCCTCCACCAACCCAGCGGCCTCTGAGACCCAGCCCTGGCTCCACGACACCTGGTGGGGGCTGGGGGGTCACCCCGGCCCTACGCGGCTGGCACAGAGGGACCCGAGTGAGGGCAGCGACCCGCCCGGTACCCCAACCGCACTCAGCGGGCCCTCCACCCCGATCCGCCGAGCCCCCAAGCCCGCGAAGACGGTCGGCTGGGAAGGCTGGGGGGACCTCGGGGCCCGGGACCCGCCCGGCGCCCCCACACCCCTTCCCCGCCGGTGCAGCGGGTGGGCCCGAGCGAGGCGGCCCCGGGCCGTGTGCAGCCCACCACCCGCGCGGGCCCGGGCGCGCGCTCCCACCCGCCTGCGCGCCAGTCTGGAGCTGTCGGCCCCTGATGGAGTGGCTCCCACCCCGCCAGCTGCCGCTCCCCGGGACGCTAACTGAGCGGGAGAGCGATGAGCGCCTCGCCCGCGCCGCCCCGGAAATCCATCTTGATTCACCAACTGCCGCCGGCCCCCACCGCGCCCAGCACCGCGCCCCATGCGTGCAGCCGGCACGTGTGCGCCTGCTCAGCCACACCCACACGCCGGCCGGGGCCTCAGTTTCCCCACGGGGTCCAGGATCCCTGGAACGGGGGTGCCGGTGCTGCAGTACCCAGGACTCACCCGGCCACTTGGCTGTGCACCTGCGGCACTCCAGGAGCCTTCACCCCACCCCGCTCCAGGGCCAGGAAGGTTCTGGAACCCAGAACTGGGGGAGGGGGGGCCGGGAGCAACGCTGGCAGGGACGAGGCTGAGCCCTCCACCAGCCCCAGACCCAGGGCACCAAGGGCGGCCACGGTCGGCCCCCAGCTGTCCCCCCGCCGTGCCCCACACAGCTGGGGAGCAGGGACCCCGGGAGGCTGGAGCCAAGGCTCCGAGACTCGCAGAGCCCCTTCTGCCGGGCGGGGGGCCGAGGTGGTGCCAGATGCGCCCCGGGCTGGGGCTGCGTGGGAATGCATTCAGCCACACGTTGGGGCCCCGGAGCCCTCCCCGCAGCGCTGGGCTGACAAGGACGGAGGGAGTGGGGGACGCAGCCGCCCTGTGCCTGCCCACCGCTGTCCTCGGGGGCTGGGGCCGTGGGGTCGGGGCGGGGACACACACTCCAGCCTTCACTGCGGCAGCTGACGACCACGGACGCCCGAGTGCCGTCAGGGCGCTGCTCCCGACGGGGCCCCCGCCACTGCCTCGGGGAGACGCCTGCCCGCAGCCAGGCCACGACCCCCGAGGGCTCTCCGTCCACCGCGTCCACCCCACACGGGGTCTCAGCACAGCCCCGGGACCAGCCTCAGGGGCGCTCGGCACGGCTCACCCTGCACCCCCGCCACGAGCGAGGCGCCCCTGCCCGGACGGTCTGCCCCTCGCCCCCGGTGGGCAGGCAGGGCGGGCGGCGTCTGGCTCCCCGCCCGGACTCGGCCCTCGGCCCTGCAGCCCCACACCCGCCCTCGGAGGCCGCGTCCTGCCCGGCCGGCAGAGGGGACTCCGCGCCCCAGCTTCACCCCACGCCCGTCCACCCGCAATAAGGGCTCCAGCTGCCCTGGCGGCACGGAGTGGGGTGCACGCAGACCAGGGCTCCCCACGTCCTATCCCCCTCAGGGCCCCACAGCCCCCGGCACGTGCCCTGCGCGTCCTCCACTACAGGGGCCCTTCGGACACTGCTCATCTCGGAGCCAGCTCGTCCCCAGGGAGAGGCTGGGGACCGCAGAGGGAGGGGTTTCCTCGTAGGCAGCCCCGGCCCCCCGCAGCCCAAGTCATACTGACAGGACTTGGGGACGGCACGGGCAGGGGCTGCGGGCCTGCGCCCTCCGGGCCACCCGGGCACGGGTCCCGAGCCGCACTACACCGAGGGCCGGCACCCACGCGGGGGGCAGTCGGGGGTCGCGCCGCATGCTCAGCCCAGGCCTGACGCCCGAGAGTCCTCCACGCTGTGACCCGGCCCGTCACCCCCAGGCCCCGGCCCACTCAGCCGCCACGCCCCGAGCCCCGCGAACGTTCCCTCCCAGTCCCCAGTTTTTGGGGAAAGTGCTAGATAAACACTTTGCCGCAGCAGCGGTGGCGGTGGCAGGCGGCGGCTGGCGGGGTGCCAGGCGGCGCCGAGCTGTTTCTCCACAGCAAAGCGAGCCCCAGCAGGCCCGGGGAGCGGGCGCCAGCTGACAGCGGCGACCGTGCGGTCCCCTGCCGCCAACACATCCATCGCGGGCCGACAGCTGCCGGGCGCCCATTTACCTTCTCCAGCACAGTGAGCAAACGGCCCCGCTGACGGCAGCCCATCCATCGCCGCCCGCCAGCAAGGGGCGGGCACGGGTCATCCCGGGGGGCCCGGCCTGCCAGGCCTCTGCCGGTGCAGCAGCCCACACACCCCCACTCACGCGGCCCCGGGCCTGGCGGGGCGAATCACGCCAACCCGCCCCGTGACCCTGAGCCGTCCCGAGGGCGGCGTTTGTGGGGCCGGCCCCCGGCAGGGCACGAGCGGCCGCTGGAGGAGGGCATACGCTGCCCTCCCGGAAGGCCCGCCTGGCGGGGGGGGCTCCTTGTGCCCCCTGGCTCCCTGGGGAAACTGAGGACTCTCACGGTCACCGATGCTGAGCAGAGACCCGGTCCTGCGGGCCAGGCTGAGCTGCTCACGGGGCTTCGGCTCTGCCCCCACGCAGGCAGGCCCCCGAGTCACGGCCCGGCAGACACAGGCAGCCTCAGGAACACGGGAAGGCATTGGGGGCCGCCGGGCGCTCCCTCCTGCCCAGGACGGTGCCCCCCACCAAACTCCGCGTCGTCCAGGCCCACTCCCGGGCGCGGCCACCCGCCCATCACCCCAGCCGAGACGCCCCTCCAGCCGCCGTGTTCCCCGCGCACCCACCTCCTCCGTGGGCACCACCTACCATCGGCCAGAGGAGGGGCCGCCCTGAGTCCCAGCCCCTGGGACATGCCCACGAGGCGTGGTCCCTGAGCCTGCGCCCTGGTCCGGGGGCCCCCGCCCACACCTCGGGCTCACTGCTGGTGTCCTGCCCCGGCAGCCCGGAGACCCTCACCCACATCACGGCTCTTTCGGCGCCCCTCGGAGAGGCCACAGCCCCACTGCCCTGCGGCCAGCTGCTGGCCCCTGCTCATCTCCCTGCGCACCCCCGCCCCCTCCCAGTGTCCCCCATCGAGCCAGCCACCGGGTCACCCGCCTCACCCTCACCTGCCCGCTCCAACGGACGTGCACCTGGCCCCACCGCAGAGGGGCTCGGCGAGGCTGGGTTGGGTGGGGGGTTCGGGGGCAGCCGCAGCCACTCCTCCGCCTCAACGAGCATCCTGGGGGCTGGGAGGGGAGTGGGCAGCCGCCAGGCTGTGGGTCCACCAGCTTCCCCCGTGTATGCCGGCCTCTTGGGCCACAGGCCTGGGGACGGGGACTGCGGTCATGGGGCCCCCCTGGGGATCTGGGAACCACATCCAGAGTCCGGAGACGCCACCTCAAGCCCCTGGGGTTGGCAGAAGCAGCATGGAGGAACCCCTCCCCTACAGGGCATCAAGTCTAACGCCCCGAAACACAGGCCAACTCCTGAAGGCTGGGGACGACACCTGACGGCGGGAGCAAGCGCGGGCCCGGCCACAGGGGATGCGCAGCTCCCGGAGCTGGCCCGGGGCTCGCCGCCCTCCCACCGCGGCCTGGGACCCCAGGGACCTGCGCCAGCCGAGCACAGGAGCCCCGGGCCGGGGCCGTCCGTGCCGAGCGACAGGAGCGGCGGGCACCGGGCCGCTGTGGGGAGCGGGCGCAGAGCCACCGCCACGGGCTCCGGTTACGGGGGGGGCCTCGGGGGGGGGGCGCTGGCCCCGAGCCCGGCCGGGTGTGCCTGGGCAGGAGGGACGCCAGGGGCGGCCGAGCCAGGGCCCACCCCACAGCGCTCCTCAGCACTTCTAGGAACCCGGCTGCTGCAGCCCCGGCTCGCCTCCCCCGAGAGCTGGCGGCAGGTGGGGGTCTGGGCGCGGCGCTCGGGGCCGCCCCCCCGCATCCCCCCCGCCCCCAGCCCGGGCCTCGCGCCCCTCCTGCATCAAGTGCGCGGTGCTGCCCAGGGCCCGCTGCAGGGAGCACGGCCCACCAGCACCCAGGCCCCTGCCCCGCCCCTGCTTGTGACCCCCCCGGCCCACCCCCTGCACGGAGCCCGGCCCCCGCAGGGCAGCCCTGCTCAGACAGCACACCACAGCACGGGCCCAGGCACCCAGGGCCGGCAGGCGGTGACCCCTCACCCCCCGAGCGAGTCACCCCAGCTTCCTCTTCTGTTGTTTGTTCTGCACGGAGAAGCCAACATGTTCACAAAACAGGAAACAGCCCCCAGTGGTGGTGGCCACGGCCACGGCCACACGCCAGGGCCAGCAGGCCCTGGAGCCCGGCTCCCGCCCCCAGGCCTGGCCCCCCTGCACCGAGCTGCCCTGGGGGCAGCCCCGGGCCCCCCACCCCACCCCGCACGGCACCAGCTGCCTCACGGACCGGGGGCTGCCGGGACCGAAGCCACAGCCACCTCGCCAGAGAAGCCGAGGAGGGGCAGCCCTGCCCTCCAGCCCAGGCCACGGGGCCAGGGGAGTGGATCCCCGCTTGCTTCGGTGTCCTGCCGAGCCCCTCACCCCGGGGGGCGGCCAGCCCCACCCCCTCCAACAAACAACAGCTGACCCCAGGGCAGGATGTGTTCTAGTGTGTTCAACAGGCCCATCTGCTGGCGAGGGCTCGGCAAAGCTGCCACCCCCTCCGAGGGGAGCCAGGCTGCACCCTCCACAGTCCGCCGCACCCACACGGGGCCCGCAGGACCAGGGACGGGGTAACGGACGGCGTCACCACTGTCCCCCACCTCAGAGCCACGTGGGGCACACAGGTAATGCCAGGGCCCCGGCAGGAAACAGGACCAGCCACAGCTGAGGGAGGGGCGGTGGGAGAAACACGGCCCGGGGAGCCCAGGCCCCACGTGCTAGGAAAGGGCTTTCCCGTGCCTGGAAAGGGCTCGGGGCACCGCAGGGCGGGGACAGGCCAGGGCCAGGCCTGCTGACCCCCGGCCACACAGGTCCCGGGAGCAGCGGCACCTGCGCCCCCAGCGCAGCTCTCCCCCACCCCCCCCCACCCCGCCACCCTCAAGCCCAGCTCCCAGACCGGGGGCCGCAGGCCAGCCGAGCACGCTCCCCGCGGGTCCCTCCTGGCCGATGGCCAGCCAGGGTCCGCGCGGGGGTGCCCGGGGCTCCCCGCCCAGGCCCAGAGCCCCCCCTCCATCCGCCCAGCTCCTCACTGCCTTCCTCCCCTCTCCTGGTCCCCCAGGTCCTGCTGGCCTGACCCCCAGGAGAACCACAAGGCGGCTGGGCGGACGGTGCCCACGCCGTCCTGGGCTCTGAGACTGGGCCCGGGGGACAGGGGAGCCCCAGAGCAGCTGCAGACACGCAGGCCGCGACCTTCGCGCAGGGTGGTCGGAAGACAAAACTGGACGCCGCAGGCCGCTGGCTAGACCTACACCCTGGAGCACGCGTGGGTTTTTAATTGTCAACCTTTAGAAATCAGGAGAATGCACATAAGGGAGCTTTGAAAATGCACATTTTTTGAGCAAAACACCAAGCCCACCAGCCTCCAGCAGCCAGGCCTGGGCTCAGGTATCTGCTTATCACTCAGCTAACGTGCGTCAGAACAGCCGCCTCTGCTCAGGAAGCCCACCCGCCCCTGGGGTCCCCGTCGGCCCAGCCTGCCGCCCAGCCACCCAAGCCTTCAGCAGCTTGGGCTCACTCTCCCGGGGACCCGCTGCCCACTGGACACACGGGGACACTGAGGCCCAGAGGGCTTGCCTGGCCCCCGGAACGGGTCAGTGCAGGGCTCAAGCCCCGGCGTCCCCACCCAGGCCGGCCTCCCCGCTACCCACCACGAGCGCTCCGGCCTCGGCATGCGGCATCAGGTCACCCGGGAACAGCCCCAAAGTCACTCCCCACGGATGGACACCTGCCTCCCCACGGGGAGCTGGGACCCCCTCTCCTGGCCTGAGGCTGGGGCCTAGAGGCCTCTGAGGCTGGCTGCACCCTGACTGGAGGCCCCCCACAAGCCACGTGACAAATGTCAGCAGGCCGTGCCCTGCCACCATTCCTATCATTTACTGGGGGAGACCAAGGCCCCGCGAGCTCAACAGATTTGCCCTGGGTGGGGAGGGGTCACAAAGCGACCAAATCAGATTCAAACTCAGCTCTCCGGATGCCCCCTGGCCCGACACCCCACAGCCCCTTCAGGAGGCACACGCCCTGAGTAGCAACCGAAAAGGCACCCCTGCCCCAGCCCGGCTGGCAGGGGACGTCCCCGTGCCTGGGTCAGGGGCCCTGGACAGCCCCGAGGCCCAGGACCTCCTGGGTCAGCCCTTCATCTAATAGTCGGTCAGCAAACGCTTGTCAAGGATGAAGAGGCACCGGTCCCACGAAGGGGACTGTGGACGCGTGCTGCTGCCAGGCCCGGGGCGGGTGAGGGGGAGGGCTGGCCAGGGGTCCTGGGGGGCCGAGGAGGACGGAAGCGGGGGGGCCGGGTTCTTAGGGGAAGCTAGGCGGAAGGGCTCCCCCGGACCGCAGGGCCCTGAGCGTCCTGGCCTGTCTGCAGTCCCCGTGCAGCGGCCTCCCTGCAGCGGCCACACAAGCTCTAGAAACACAGCTGACCACATCCCTGACCCTGCGCCTCGAGCGCTCGGCAGCCCCAGCCCCTCCTCCCTGCCCCTCCGCGCCTCCCCCCGCCGCTCCTCCGGCTCCCCGGCCTGCTCCGCTGGGGAGCCCCTGTGCACCCTCCAAAACCCAGACACCTGCTTTTGCCACGCCCCCTGGCTGCTCCCCATGTCTGAGGATCCCCCTCCCCACAGCCCGTGGGACGCTGCAGTGGGACGGGGCACCCCCCTGCCATCTGCTGCAGGACGCGCACGAGGAGTGGCTGACTAGCCAGCTGGGGTCACCAGAGCCTGGGCAGGAACAGGTCCGGAGGAAGAGGAAGTGGGGTGGGGGCAGCTAATTCCCGCTCTGGGCCAGGAGACAGTCACTCGCCAGGGGCACCTGGACGGGAGGCCAGTCCGTCCGCCGCTACCCATCCCGGAGCAACAGAGGGCCGCGGGCCCGGGGCCCCGTGGGTGCGGACAGGGCAGGCCGGGCGGGCGCGGGCCAGGCGGCTCGCTGCTCCAGCACATGCACGCCCCGTGCCGGGCCCCGGGGTGGTGCGGAGCCCCCCCAGCCCAGGCCCGAGGCGGGCAGCAGGCCAGGCGCAGCACCTCAGCCCTGGCCTCAGGAGCCCTCGGGCAGTGCCCCGGGCCGCCAGCGAGCCAGGCCTTGGACGCGCCCCAGTGGCCTCCCTGCCTTCCAGGAAAGCGGGCAGGGAGGTGGCGGTGGCTCTCCCGCCCTAGGGACCCGGCCAGGCGGCCACTACGCCAGCCCGGCCACCCGAGGGGAGCCGGCCCCGGGACCCCTGCCCCAGCCCCAAGCCCCGCGGGCACTGACCTCTCTTGTGCAGCCAACCCTCCTTCACGATGGCCACGTCGTTCATGGCGCCCTGCTCCAGCGGGCCGGGGCCACCCCAGCGCCCCTCGCTGGCCCCTCTCAGCAGGGTCTCCCCGAGGCCAGCCGGCGTACCCAGCCTCTGGAAAAATCAAGGGGCAGCGTGTGAGGTTGTGTCCACCCCTCCAGCCCCACGGTGAGGCCAGGAGGCCCTGCGCACCCAGGATCCCCTGCGGGGTCCTCCCACCCCCTCACAGCCCTGAGCCACAGCCACTCCCCATGGCTCCCACCACGGCCCCCGACAGAGTCCAGGTTACCAGCCCTGCTCCCTGGGGCCGAGGCTGCAATCCCCCTGCCACCCCTCTCTGACCCCCAGGTCCCCAGGGTCTGCTGGCCCTCCTACATTCCCACTTCCCCCCGCCTGGCCACAGACCATTCCCCACCCCAGAGGCCCTCCGGGTATATCCCAGCCTCCCTAACCTGCCACCTCCTCCAGGCAGCCCCTCTGACTGCTCTGGTCTATGCTGCTTGGCCTCTCCAGGGCCCTGGTGAGTGCCCCTGAGCTCCCTGCCCACAGGCCGGGGTTCCTCCTTCTCGCCCCAGACTAGGAAAGAGGAGAAATTCAAACAGAACAAAGTAGGGCCAGGAGACCAGGCGGCTGGCGCAAATGAGAGCCCGGAGCCCTCCAGGGTGACATAAAATACCTCCCCCCAAGAAACCCCAAGCCCCTCCTAAACCACAGCACCCCTGCCGGTCTGAATCTGGTTCATTCATCCGGCCAGCACGGACCAGGCATCTCTGGTTTCGCCAGGCTCGGCCCCGGGGACAAAGAGAGGTTCACATGGTCCCATCTGAGAAGCACCCAGTCCAGGCTGGTCACAGACCCATAATTACAGCATTCAGGAGGCAACAAATGGGGGGGTGCTCTAGACAAATGCAGAGGCCCTGGCACCCGCCCTGGCCCACCAGCAGCCTTCCCTGGAGCAGACACTCTGGCCATTGAACCTGAGGGGCCCTCCCCGTCGCTCCCTGCTGGATGAACTCCTAGGCATCCCTCAAAACCCAGTTCACACCTTCACCCACTCTGTGCGTCCTGGGAGAGAGCACTCTTCCTGGGCGCAGTCCTCTGCGAGCCCTCCACGCGAGCACTGCCGAGGGCAGCCCGGGAGCCTCTCGACTCGGGGACCTCGGGCCCAGGACGCCAGGGGACCTCCGCAGCGAGCCCAGCTCGGCTCTTCCTACAGCTGCCTAGGCACCCTCTGGCCACGCACCTTACCGGCCTCCTGGGGCAGGGTGAGGACCCAGGGGAGGCTGCTCTGAACCTACGGTCTTAGGCTAAATTTAGAAGAGCGAGAAGCCCCCGCTGGCTGTGTGTACCGCCAGGCCAGGGAACACACTTTGCCCAGGGAGAAAGTGCCCAACGGGCCCCGCAGGCCACCGGCAGCCGAGCGCGGGGAGCAAGACCTCCAAGGACAGGGCTCCGAGCCCCGAGCCCCGGGGCAGGCCGGGGCCCCTCTGGGGACACAAGTGGGCGTGGCCTGGAGGCAGAGGGCTGGCCTCGGAGACCTCTGGATGTCCCCCGCCCCCACCCTGGCCTACGTGGGGCCGCGGCTGACAGAGTCAGACAGCTGTCGAGCCCCGCGTGTAAAAATATATCTGTGCACACACACAGGCTGGTGTGCATCTGCAGAGAAACGCACGCAGCAGGCCAGCGCGGCAGCCTCGGGGCGCACTCGGGGCGCACGGCCGCAGGGACGGGGTCCCCGTTTCCCACGGCTTCCGGACCCCAGGGCCTCCACCCCGAGGGCTGCTAGCGTCGTTATTATTTAGGGGATGGCTCAGGAGGCGCTGCCTGCGCTCACAGGGCCCCTTCCTCTGCCTCCAAAGGCCGCCGTGGGGCCGCGGGCTCAGCTCGCGCAGGGCAGGGGACCCAGGCCCGCCAGGCGCCCCCGCCCTCCCGTTGCACCGGGCTCGGGGCACACCCGGGCCCCCGCCCCCCGACAGCGCGCAGGAACCCCCGGCCGGGTGGGCGGCGCCCCCGGGCCCACCGCTCAGGCGCAGGCTGCAGGCCCGCAGCGGGCGCGGCCCACAAAGGCCGCCGGGCACCTCGCCATCACGTACAACTTTCCGTCTCGCGGCCGCGGAGGGCTCCGCCGCGGGGCCCCCCGCAAACTCGCCGCGGCCGCCGCACCCCGCGAGCGCCCCGCGCCCCGCGGCCGCCGCCTCCAAGGTCAGGAGGGAGGCCGGGCGCACCCCGCACCCCGCCGCCCGCCGCCCGCCGCCCCGGCCCGGCCCGGCCCGGCCCGCGCCCTCCCCGCCCAGGCCGCGCTCGGCCACTTCCTGCTCCGCTCCCCGCCCCCGCCGCGCCCGGGCCGCCGCCGCCAACAAAGCGCCCGCGGGAGGAAGTCGGGCCGGGG
Organism: Canis lupus familiaris; assembly: GCF_011100685.1. Taxonomy (NCBI): domain Eukaryota; kingdom Metazoa; phylum Chordata; class Mammalia; order Carnivora; family Canidae; genus Canis; species Canis lupus. The sequence goes on from NC_049229.1 coordinate 72,737,655, forward strand.
CGCGGGCGGGGCACTCACCGGGCGCCTCCGGGCCGAGCGCGGGCCTAGCCGGGCCGCGGCCTCCGGCGCCCGCCGCTCCGCATCCCCGCGCGCCCGCCGGGCGGGGCCGGGCTGGAGGCCGCGGCGGGCGGGCGCTGGGCGGGCGGGGCTCCGCGCCGCCGGGCCCGGTGCTCGTGGCGGCCGCCGGCTCGCGTCCCCCGGCTGCGCTGCTGCGCTGGCTGCGCTGGGCCGCCCGCCCGCCCGCCCGCCGCGCTCGTCCCGCCGCCGCCGCCTCCGCCTCCGCCGCCGCCGCCGGCCCGCCCTCTCCCCGCCCCGCGCCGCCCCGCCCGGCCGCCCGCCCACATCCGCCTCCGCCGCCCGGGGCGCCCCCGGCGCGGCCGGGGCGAGGGCGCGGCGCCGGGAGCGCGCGGCAGGCGGCAGGCGGCGGCCCAGGCTCCCCGCGGCCGCGTGCTGCCCGGCCTCAGTTTCCCGGCGCGGCCCGGTTCCGCCGCGGCCGGTGGGGCCTTCCCGGGGCTCCTGCCCCCGTGCGCGGGGGGAGGATGCCCGGGGGGGGGGGCGCAGCCGAGGTGACCCTCAAAGGCCCGAGGCACGACCCGGCCCCCCCATGGGGCCTGGGACCCCGGCTGCAATGCGCGCCCGGGACACGGGGGCTGCGGAGGGAGGGGTCCCAGGCCCCCGGGCTGCAGAGCCACCTTGCCCTGGGCACGACCCTCCATCCCTGGCCGCGCCTTCCCAGAGCTGCCCGTGGCCCCGAAGCAAGACACCGACAGCTCTACAGGAGCAGATGGGGGGCTTCCCACGGTGACAGCGGGACAAGCGGGCCCCAGGGACTGTGGCGGCTTCCAGCGCACACCTGGCGGGCGGTGCCTGTCCTGGGCTGGGACAGACACCCAGAGAAGGGCTGTCAGAGGGCAGCCCAGGCCCCTGCCCGCCACCCAGTGGGGCCCCGGCCTCCCACAGTCCACCGGGCAGGGGTGGGCAGCGAGGCGCGGGCGAGGCGGGAGGACACTGCAGATGACCCCTCCCCGGGCCCTGCACTCGGCTAGAGCCAGAGATTTCTCCAACAGCTGCCCCTCCCCCCACCCCTGAGGCCTCCAAGTCTTAGCGATCCTTTTGTGAAAGGAAAACTCCGCGAGTTACGCTCCAGGAGCGTGTGTTCTGTGGGGGAGAGGGCCACTTCGGTTCCTTATCCAGGGTCAGAGTTCCGCCCGGGGGAATAGATACTTCATCTGGGTCAGAGGCAGGTGCAGCCCAGCTGAGCGGCCAGCAAAGCACCTACACCCAAAACTGGGGCTCCTGCCAGACTCCTTGGGGCTGAGGGACAGTCATAGTCCTTAGAAGACTCTCCCCTGCTCGGGGGGACGCTCACCCCTCATTCCTCCTCCTCGCTCCCCACCAGATATCCCACATCTGTCCTTCCCTTACCCTGCAAACCTTCCCCCTGACCCCTGGGACTCCCACCTACCCACTGCTGCCCCAGGAAGGGTGTCCGTACCCGCCCCCCCCCCCCCCGGCCACGCACGCTGTGGAGAACAGGGTGGGGGTCAGTGGTGTCCGGCAGCCCCTGGGGAGGGGGGTCTGGGAGGGCGCCCTCTCATGGAAGATGTGGCGACTCCCCAGCCGCTCCGGGGCCCAGTGGCCGTGAGAGGACAGGCGTCCTGGCCGGGAGGCCGCACCGCCGTAGTGCTACTGTCCTAAACCTCCGGCTCGTTGGCCGCCGGCCCATCTCCAGGAGGCCCCCCTGCCGGCTCCGCACGGAGCTCCGGTGCCCACCAAGGGCCCAAGACGTGCCGGGAGCCCCACGCCCGTTTCTGCACCCCGTGTGAGCCTGTCCTCAGACCTCCCGGAGGGAGAGCAGAGCGCTCCCCCCCAGGACACCCCCTCTGCACCTCAGGTGGAATGGCAAGACGAGGCCCCACTCCTGTCTGCCCGCCCCGGCCCACGCTGGGGCCCCTGGGGATCCCTCGGCCAGATGTTTCCAACAAGAAGTGCTGCAGCAGGGCCCCGAGGAGGGTGGCTGCCTGCCCCGCCAGAGCTCCGCGGCCTCGGGCCTGTCACCTTCTGCAGCTGCCAGCCGTCGGGCTGCCTGGTCTCAGCAGCAGCTGGAGGGCGGGGCCCGAGGGCAGCTCCCAGGCCAGATGGCCGCCCGGCCAGCTGCGTCCAGGGAGGCTCCGCCTGCGGTGGCCTCCTGTCGTCCTCACGCCCGGGGACCTCGCGGGGCCAGAGAGGGGATCCAAGGGCTGCGGAGGGGGGCACCTCCCGGTGCCATCTCCCCGGGGCTGCCTGGGACGGCTCCTCCTGGGCAGTGGGGGGTGGGACAGGGGCACCCAACTCAGACCTTCCCACCTAGAGGCACAGGGGCCCCCTCTCCCTGTAGGGATGCCCCTCCTCTAGCTCACGCCCAGCTGGGCTGGCCTCTCAGCTCCCACAGGCAGCGTCCGAACCTGCTGCGGCCCCTCTCCACGCCCCACAGCCTCGGTCAGGGCCCCAAGGAGCACTTTGTCCCACTGGCCAGGCAGGACAGGCCAGGACACCCTGCCCGCCCCGGGGCCTCCCTCTGGGCTGCCTGGGGAGCTGTGCACCCAGAGCCCCAGGAGGGCCGGCCTCCCTCCTCGCCTCCGCGGCCTCGGGGGCCTCACTGGGGAAGCAACCCTGGACAGGTAGGGCCGAGAAGCAGCCAGGATTTGGTGGGCCGTCCCTCACGGAAGCCGCCACACTCACTCCAGAGACCTGTTCTGAACCCCTGTTTTGCGCCGAGCCGCCTCGTCAGCGTCAAGGATACGGCGGGAAAGCCGCGAGGTGGCGCGGTCACTGGACGCGGGGAGCGCTCTGGAGAAGGCCAAGGCCGCGGAAGGAGAAGGTGGGCTGGGGCGGCGCTCAGCTGGGGTGGTCGGGGAAGGCCACTGTCTGGGGGGACCCATGGGAACGCCGGGGACTGGGTGCCGGCCCCGACAGCTCTTCCTCCCACTTTGCAGATGAGGATCTCAAGGTTCCAGAGGGTCGAGAGCGGTATGCAAGGCCGAGGGGGGGCAGGGGGCAGGCTGAGAGCCAGACAGGACCCCAGGGGCCAGTCCCACCAGGGTTCACCTGACCTCCTGTGAATTCGGCTCCTCCTGCTGGGAGCCTGCTCCAGGGGGGCCGGGAGGGGGGCTGGCCCTCCTTGAGGTGGGGGGAGGGGTCAGGGGTCGGGGTGGCCAGAGTGGATGCACCTTGGGAGCCAGGGCAGTCTCCATGGCCGAGCGCCCTGTGGGTTCAGGGTTCCAAGGGTGCTTGCCAGATTTAGGAAAAGAAAACTGCAGGATGTCCAGTCAGATTTCAACTTCAAATGAATACGGAGTAATTTTTTAGTGTAAAAATGTGGCTTTCCTTGCCATAGACTTGAGATACTAGCTGCGCTGCCCTAGTCCTCAGGTCTCCCACCCTAGGATTTGAATAGGACCCCTGGGTGGCTCTGTCCCTCCCACCCCACAGGTGCCACTCCCTCCTCCTGAGGAGCGGGCTGGAGGCCTCCCCACTGATCCACAACCTGGGGTCCCAGCCTTCGCAGTCCAGCCCCTCCGCCAGCACCTCCTCCACCCTAGTCCAGGCCTCTGTTCCACCTGCCACCCACCCCTGGCTGGGTTTCCTCTTCCCCAGCCCATTCTCCATCTGTGGGGCTGCGGGGCAGTGCCGGTGGGATCTCAGGAGACCATCGGGATTCAAATCCTGATTCAGGGACTTACTGCCCGCTGGTGGCCGCTGACCTAACTAACCTCCCCCGTCACACCAGTGCCATCACGAGAGCACCTAGCTAGCCGGGTCGCAGTGAAGGGGAGCTGCGCAGCGGGGCGAGGTGCTCCATCAGGGCAGCCCCTTTAGATCATTCCCCTGGGAAGAGACTGCCAGAGACTACCGGCGGGCCACAGTACGTCCCACCCCTGGGCCCCAACTTCTTCAAAATCTTTGCTTTCTATTTCGCTCAGGTTATTTCCGTCTCCCCGCAGACCAGGTGTACCCTGACACCTTTGGGGTGCTCTTGCACCTTGTCCCCAGGATGCCAACTCTGCAGTCCACAGGGTCTCCCCCTTCCTAAACACTTTTGTGCCTGTGCTGGACCCTCGGGCTCTCGGGACTCCTCCGTCCAGGCGTGTGGCACCCTCTCCGCCGGGTCTGCTGACAGGTACCCTGTGCCCGAGGCCCTGGGACACGCAGCTCAGGGCGCCTGCCCCCCCCCCCGCCCCGCAGACCTTGCACTAGGGCTCCCCTGATAGGGTGGGGACCCCAGTTCTGGATGCCGCGGTGGAAGAAGGTACGAAATCAACCGCATTCAAAAACAGGCTTTGAAAGAAGAAGGGGTGTCACGTTTGCAAAATTTACGCCCCGCTCCGAGTGTCCCCCCCTTCGTCCCACGGCCAGCGCCCCGCGAGGTGCGCCCTCGGGTCACAGCCCCGGGGGGCCCGCAGAGGAGCGGGCCTCGGACGCGGTTCCTTCGCCGAGGGGCGCCGCGGGGTCCCGTGGGGGGCCCGACACCCGGCGCAGGCGGCAAACATCGCGAGAGGCCCCCTCCCCTCCCCGCCGCGCCCCTCGCCCCTCCCGGCCCGGTGCCCCAGCTGGCGGCGGCCGGGCCCCGCTGGGCGGGGCGGGGCGGGGCGGGGCGGGCCGGGAAGGGGCGGCGAGGGTGACCTCAGCGGTTCCGCCGCTCCGGGAAGGCGCTCGGCCCGCCCCCTCCAGCCCCCGCCCCGAGTTTCGCTCTCTCCGGGGCGGGGCGCGCGGCGGGCGCTGTCTGGCCGGCCAAGTTGCAGCGCGCCCCGCCCGCGCCCCTCCCCGCCGGGGCTCGCCGCCCGGAGCCCGGCGCACCGGGGCGGCTGCGGGGAGGGCGCGCACCGGGGCGGCTGCGGCGGCGAGGTGAGCGCGGGGGCGGGCGCCGGCTCCTCCCGCCCCGCTCCCCGCTCCCCGCTCCCCGCTCCCCGCGGCCGCGCTGCCATAAATGGGGCCGGCGGCGGCGGCGGCGGCGGCGCGGCGGCGGCGGGCGGGCGTCGGGGGGCGCGGCGGCGGGCCCCGGGGTGAAGTTCAGCGGCCGCCCGGGGGGCGCGCGCACTTGGCGCCCCGCCCCGCGGCCAGCGGCGTCCGTTGGCTGCGGGTCGAGGCCTCCCCGCCGCGGGGCAGGTGCCGGGGGCGCGCGGCGGGGCGCGCGGGCTGCGCGGACGCCCCGTCTGCGCGCGCCGAGGCGGCGGCATGGAGGTCCCGGGGCACGGCGCGCGGCTGCTCGGCCGCCTGCGGCAGCAGCGCCAGCAGGGCTTCCTGTGCGACTGCACCGTGCTGGTGGGCGCCGCGCGCTTCCCGGCCCACCGCGCCGTGCTGGCCGCCTGCAGCGTCCACTTCCATCTCTTCTACAGGGACCGGCCCGCCGGCAGCCGCGACGCGGTGCGGCTCAACGGCGACGTGGTCACGGCGCCCGCCTTCGGCCGCCTGCTGGACTTCATGTACGAGGGCCGCCTGGACCTGCGCGGCCTGCCGGTGGAGGACGTCCTGGCCGCCGCCAGCTACCTGCACATGTACGACGTCGTCAAGGTCTGCAGGGGCCGGCTCCGGGCCGAGGGGCGCGCGCCGCCGCGGGGGGAGCCGGAGCCGCCAGCCCGCGCCCCGCGCCCCCAGCCCGCGCGCTCCCCGCAGCCCCGCGCCGCCGCCGCCGCCGCCGCCGCCGCCGCCGCCGCCGCCGCCGCCTCCGCCGGGGCGCGCGCCCTCCCTCCGCGAGCGCTTGTTCCCCCCCCTTCCTTCCCCCGGGGACCCGGACGCGTCCTGGACCGTCGCTGAAGCCCGCCCGCGGCGGGAGCCCGGCCGCCCCCCCGCGCCCCTCCAGCCCCCGCGTGCGGACCGCTTTCCAGGGGCAGGAGTCCTCGGGCTCGTGTCGGACTCTGTAAGGCGGCTGCTCGCCACAGCCGCCTCCCCCCTCAGCTCTGTCTCGGGGTTCGCGCTGTTTCGTTTCTTCCTTTTGGCGGCTCGGGCTTCGGCGGCGGGCGCCGGGGCGCTCCCTCGTTCGTCCGCTGCTGTGCCCGCTGTGCAGCAAGCTGTTGCCCGGCGCGCACGTGCTGCAGGGGCACCTGAGCGCCCACTTCCGCGAGCGGGAGGGCCCCCGGGCGCGGCTGTCCCCCGACGGCCCGGCGCCCACCTGCCCGCTCTGCGGCAAGACCTTCTCCTGCGCCTACACGCTCAAGAGGCACGAGCGCACGCACTCGGGCGAGAAGCCCTACACGTGCGTGCAGTGCGGCAAGGGCTTCCAGTACTCGCACAACCTGAGCCGCCACGCCGTGGTGCACACGCGCGAGAAGCCGCACGCCTGCCGCTGGTGCGAGCGCCGCTTCACGCAGTCCGGGGACCTCTACCGCCACGTCCGGAAGTTCCACTGCGGCCTGGTCAAGTCCCTGCTGCTGTGACCTGTCCCCAGGCAGGGCGGGGCCTCGCAGGCGGACCCTTGGGGTGGAGGCCGCGGGAGGGGAGCTGGGGAGCGGGAGGCGCCCCTGTGCCGCGCTCCCAGCAGAGGGACCGCTGCTGCCCCCACCGCGGGCGGCTCAGAGCTGGGGTCACCCTCCTGCTGCCTCGCTCCTCCCCCACCCTCGGGCGGACTCCTGCTCCCAGCTGTGCCCTGACCTTGAGCACTGTCTTCCTCTCCATCCCTCCAGCCAGTGTCCCCTCTGTCACCTCCAGGGGGTGTCCCGAGGGCCCTGAGCCCCGGCCCAGGCTCCTTGGCTTCAGAACGCGCTGTCGTCCTCCCACGGGGGGGCTTTCCTGACCACCTCCCTGACTCACTCGGGCCTTCCCTTGTGAGCCTGGCACCGTGCTTGGTAGGGAAGGCACACATCGCAGAAGCTGTCAGCGTGTCCCAAAAAGGGCACTCGGGTGGAACAGGCCGCTCCTGGTGGGTGGCAGCAGGAGCCTCCCGGGGAGGCGGGCGGCAGGGCGCAGAGGCAGAACCAGAACCAGCCGGAAGCTGAGTGGCTCTTGAGTTCCAGGTGCTGGCGTGGGACGTGGGTCCCCCAGGGCTCGGATCCTGACCACACTTCAATTCCGTCCGTGAGAGGAAGTCGCAATTTGGAAATGATTCTCTTCAGACGCGGAGAGCTTCCCCTCCCCGAGGTTGCCAGATGTCTGCCCGCAGGCGTCGGGCCGATGGGCCGTGCTGCCTCCCTGCCTGAGCACAGGGTCCGGGTGCCTCTGAGCACCCCGGGCGGCAGGGGCGGGGGGGGGGGGGGGCTTGGGTCTCGCAGGCTGCTACTGGGCTGCTGTGGGCCTCACCCTGACGTCGCTGGTTTGCCTGCCTCCCTGCTGCGGGTCATTTCCAAATGCTGCTCTCTACTCGGGTGATGTTTGCGGGCTTTCCCTTCCCTCCAGCGGGGCTGGGTGACAGCAGCCATCCAGCAAGGAGGCGATCAGCTCCTGCCGGCCTGGGGTCACAGCCCCCCGCTATCACCCACAGCTTCTGGAAGGGAGTGACCTCTGCATTTGCAGTTGGTGGCGGTCACCCAGCAGATCTTGCTGCCACAATCTCTGTGATTAAGACAAGGGGAGAGGGCAGGCGGGGGCTTGTCCCAGCTCCTGGGGGTCTTGCCGGCGACAGAGCGCCCCTGGACTCCTGGTATCCACCAACTGGAGGCACTGAGGACAGAGTCCAGCCCAGTTTAAGTTATTTTCTCGTCTCCTGGCAACACTTGATGTCATATTTATTTGTCTGCCTGGTCTGGAGTGGAATGACCGGCGGCCTCACAGCAGGTGCACAGAAGGGGCTGGCTCCCTGCGCGCCCTCGGCTCCCCTGCTGTGTGGGCAGCCCACCCTGCGTGGCAGGGCCTCTCCTGGTGCGTGGGGCTCAGAGGCCCTGGACCGGCTGCAGACCAGAGAGCGCCGGGCAGGGGATGCCCTGGCGCTCAGCCCACACCTCTGGAAGGGCTGCTGGTACCTCGCACTCTGTCCTGTACTCCGTGGCCAGGTGTTCCTGTGTGTGCGTGTGTGTGTGTGTGTGTGTGTGTGTCCAGCGAATGCCGAGGCCGAGCCATGCCCACCGCCCCAGCGGGCAGCAGGGAGACGTGGCGGCGGCCCTGGTTTTCCCCGGGGGTTCCATGGGGAACTCTCCCGTCCTGACTTATCAACACTGGATTCATTGTCTTCTGCAGTTACTGTGAAGTTAATGTAAAGGGAAGTGGTTAGTTTTTAACTTGAGAACCCACACAGTCCAGACGAAATCTCTATTTATGTATTTAACGCACACAGTGCGTGGGCACGCGTGGTAGAGGCGCGCGGAGATGCAGCCCGAGGAGAGCCTGCCGTGCGGGGGCCTCGGGGCCGGCCCGCCCCGTGTCCACGGCCTGGGCTGGGCAGCTCCCAGGGACCCGGGGACACTTGCTTGTGCTCAGCGCTCGGCGGGCGGTTTTGTTTGCACGCGCCCGCCTGCCACGGCAGTCTGGAAGGGAGGGCTGTCTTCCTGTGTTCACATCATCGTCTTCATGACAGTGCTAATAAAGTCCACCCCAGGTGGAGGTGGCCGGGATTATTCCTGGGGACAGGAGTGTGTGCCTCTCCAAGCGTGTGCGGGAAGTGTGGGCACCGCTGGGGGCAGAGGAGGCCCCGGGGGCAGGGGAGGGTCCCAGGTGGGAGGCAGCCACTCTGGGGCCCATGTCTCAGGTGGCATCGCCTGCTGTGCCCTGTGGGGGGGTGGGTAGGGCAGGGCTTTGGACAGGTGACACACCCCCTTTCCTCAGGCTGCCCTCCCTGCCCTGGGGGGTGCAGGATGCAGGCTGAGACCTGGTGAGGTGGGCAAGGCTCAGAGGGGACGTGTCCCTCCTGGCCCAGCCCTCGCATGGGGACATGAAGCTGGTGGCCCTCTGGGCACTCCCTTGAACTGTGCCTTTTTCACCTGGTCCTGGCCAAAGTGTCCTCCAGAAGAGCCAAAGCAGACCGAAGGGCAAGCCAAGGGGTCCCCAAAGGTGGTGCTAAAAAGGCTGCCACGCTTGGGCTATACTTTGAGGCCTTGACCCGTCCTGACCCCAATGTAGGTCACTGCTTCTGGAAGGTCGCGCCCGACACCTCCCCTCCCCCACGCAGCCTGCGTCCCACTGAGCCTTCCTCCTGGACCAGGGCCACTGTCCTGCAGGGAGACCCTGTCATGTTCCCAGTTGGGCCTGTGACTCAGCCTTCTCAGAACCAGGGGAGGAGGCTGTTGCCATGCCAACCAGGCAGGGGAGGAGGGCGCCGAGAGGCCCCCTTGGGGGAGGACTGAGCTGGGACGGGGCTTCCCGGGGCTCCTCTCAGCCGCCCGGCACACTCAGCTCCCTGCCCCCTCCATCACCCAAGCCATCAGCCCCGTTCCTCGAGGGCTGGAGCCATCCGGCCAGACCCACTGGCTGGATGGTAAACTGAAGCTCGTGGAAGGGCCTGGGGCCTCCTCCTCCCTCCTATCCCCCGTGCCCCGCCAGCACTATCTCTACAGTAGATCCCCACAGAAACGGACCCTAAAATCTGGGCCAACTTTCAAGTGGGGGAGGACCTAGTGCTTGGCCGCCTGCACGCTGACAAACGGTGGGGAAGGGGTGAGCTGAGCCTGTGCCGTTCCTCCTTCCCCTGCGGGCCCGCTTCCCGATGTTTCCATCCCACCGCACCTCCTTTGTCCATATCGAAGGGAAAGTGGGTCTGGGCCTCCCGTGCCCACCTGACCTCCCCAACACCGTGGGCAGCAGCCCTCCTTTGCCTGTCACAGAACCCTGCGGGGAGGGCCACCAGGTGCTCGTCCTCGTCCCCGTCCCCAGGGCACTTCCGTCCCTCAGTCTTCTCACGTGTCAGACGGGAATCACGGCCCAGCACTGCAGAGGGGCGTCGGGGTCGCGCCCGGTGGGCACACACGGGGGCAGCGGCCACTAGGTGCTGGCCAGCGCTGCCCCACGGATGATGACAAGGATGACACAGCTGGGTCCCCGCGGGCCGTCCCCAGCCCAGAGGGGCACCCGGGGCAGAGGGCTTTGGCAAGCGGGCCCCAAAGAGCAAGCCGAGCTCGTCCTGGGGGTGCTGGGTGCGCTGGCTTTCGGGGACCAGTGCCGGTCCCATTGGGCCCTGGGCTTTCTCGTGGAGTCACCAGCCCTGGTCATCCCTGCTGTGTGCCCCTGCAGCTGTCCGGGCAGAACCCCCTGCAGGGTTCTCCACGCACGGGGCGCTGTGGGAGGAGTACGGGGATAGCTGGCCGGGCCCTGGGGCGGGCGGGGTGGGAGGCCGTGTCCAGGCACGCATACCGTGCCCCCCGGCTCCAGCCTGGCTGCTGCTGGCCCTGCAGACCTGGTGGGTCTGGGGCATCCCCGGAAATCTAGGGGCGTGGGGACTCCCTGGAGCCAAATGGCTTTGTTTTCAGCAATTTGAACTGAAGCCTGTGTGCGGGGAAACCCACTGTGGGGGAGTCCGGTGCGCGCTGGCCGCAGCTCACAGCGCAGGCGGTTACACCCCCGACGCTCCAGGGGCTGGACGTGTGAGATCCAGGTGCTGCAGGGCTGCTCCTGGGCCTCTCCGGGCGTGTAGACGGCCACCCTCTCTGTGTCCGTGTCCTGATCGCTGCTCTTCTAAGGACACCAGTCCTAGTGCACTAGGGTCACCCTGGGAACCTCATTTTAACTTGATCACCCCTCCAAAGACCCGACTTCCAAATACAGTCACACTTCAAGGTGCTGGGGGGTGAGGCCCCCGACACAAATTCTGGAGACAGACGATCCAACCCCTGACAATCAACCCCTGGGGCTCAGAGGGACCCGGAGGCCCAGGTCTGAGCCGGCCACTGCGGTTTTCCCGTCGGCGAGGTTTGCGGAGGATCCAGCTCGCCCTCCGGGGCGCCGGGCAACCCACGGGCCGCTGGGCGCAGCTGCCTGCCGTCGTCCCGAGGCCAGAGCCACAGCTCGGGGAGGACTGTCCTCAGTGGGCCCGAGCCCGTCCTGCCCACACCTTCACGGGGCCCACACTGGAGTCTCACCCCCCAGCCCGGGTCGCACAACAGCCGCACCCCCTCTGGAACCCCAGGTCCAGCCCCTGCACCGCAGCACGAGCTCCGTTTCCCCGTCTGCCTAACGGAGCGGCTTCTCTGTCACGAGTCCTGGCCCGTGTCTGGAACCGCCGGCGTGGCCACCTCACCATGTCTGGCCCCTCCCTCTACCCGGCTCCCCTGCCCAGGCCTCAGTCTTCGGCGGCCTCTAACTCCTCGGGGACTCAAGCCTGAGTGGCCGCAGCCGCCCCCGACGCTGCGCAACCCGCAGGGAAGGATGGCGCGTCCGCTGAGCACATGCCCCCATCCTGGGCCGAGTGCGGGACGCACCGCCCGCGGCAGAGCCCAAGTGTTTGCAAGGCGGCGTGCAGGCCTGCGGAGCCAGGGAGGGAGGCCGGGCCGCCTCAGAAGCTCCCGAGGCCCCGGGCGGACCAGTAGCCACGAGGGGCACCGCGGTGGGGCTCAGTACGCGCCCATTCTGAAACCCAAAGCCCGACGCCCCGGGGCACGGGTGGGATGCGGCGCCCTGGACCCTCACACCACCGGCGGGAACTCAGGAACCGCACGCCACGTGGAGAAAGGAGGCCGGTTCCCGGGGAAGTGAAACATGCACCTGTCACGGGACCTTCCCCAGGGGTCCCTGGTAGTGATAGCCACGGTACCGGAGAGCTACGCAGCCCGAATGTCCACCAGCTGGAGCGTGGACGCACCCCTTGCGGAAGCCTCATCCCCCCTCGGGACGCCGTGTGACAATGAAGGGGGGTGGCTGGTGAAACGAGAGGACGAAGGTCCCTGTTCTGCTGGAGAGCCGGCAGGCGGGGGGGCTGCAGTGCCACCTGCATGAAGCCCCGGGGCAGGCGAGGAGTGTCCACGGGAAAGATCGGACATTCGCCCCTGCGAGGGGAACGGGGATCGACTGGGGATGCGAGGGGACTCTTGGGGGCTGGTGGACAGTTCTTGAGGTTTATGGGGCGAGATGCCATGTAGCTACCAAAATGTACCCAATTTAACCGTCCATTTTGATGCATGTACATTTAAAACACCCGATAAAACGGCGAAAGGGCCCGAACAGAAGAGCTGACGGGACACGAGCCGCTGTGGGGGCGGGGCTGGGCGCGGGGAGCCTGTCGCTCCCACTACCGGCACCGAGAAACTTCCCGTAATAAAATGCTTAGAGGGATCCCTGGGTGGCGCAGCGGTTTGGCGCCTGCCTTTGGGCCAGGGCGCGATCCTGGAGATCCGGGATCGAATCCCACGTCGGGCTCCCGGTGTATGGAGCCTGCTTCTCCCTCTGCCTGTGTCTCTGCGCCTCTCTCTCTCTCTCTCTCTCTCTCTCTGTGACTATCATAAATAAATAAATAATTAAAAAAAATAAATAAAATGCTTAGAGACACCATGCTGCAGGCTGGCGACGATGGCAGCTTGGTCACACCCTTCATCCGTGAGGCCACAGGGCGGCGGTGCCAGGACCGAGCCCGGACCCGAGCCGGGCGGCCCTGAGCTGGTGCCCGTCTGATTCTGAGGGCACGACGGCCGCGCCACGGCCTGCACCCGGCAGGTCCAGGGGTCCGTCCCACAGAGAAGCTCGGGCGCGTGCGTGACGACGCGTCAGGCTGTCGTTCAACGCGGCAAAACGTCGGTGAGGGCTTAAGTGCCCAGCGGCAGGGGACCAAGCGGAGTGGCCGCCGTGCGGGTGTGGACGGGGCGCCACTCGGCCACCGTGTCCCCAGGCCACCGCTGAGAGCCACTTACAACGTCCCCCGGAGGCCCGCAGTTGTGCCCTCCCTCCAGGGACAGGGGAGGTGGGGAGACCTTGTTTTTGTTTGTTTTTAAAGATTTTATTTATTTATTCATGAGAGACACAGAGAGGCAGAGCCACAGGCAGAGGGAGAAGCAGGCTCCATGCTGGGAGCCGGCCGCAGGACTGGATCTCAGGACCCTGGGGTCATGCCCTGGGCTGAAGGTGGCGCTAAACCGCTGAGCCCCCCAGGCCGCCCGAGAACCTTGATTTGTTTTTTTTTTTTTTTTTTTTTTTTTTAAATTATTTTTATTTATTTATGATAGTCACAGAGAGAGAGAGAGAGGCAGAGACACAGGCAGAGGGAGAAGCAGGCTCCATACACCGGGAGCCCGACGTGGGATTCGATTCTGGGTCTCCAGGATCGCGCCCTGGGCCAAAGGCAGCCGCTAAACCGCTGCGCCACCCATGAATCCCTTGTTTTTGTTTTTGTATTTTAGGTTTTCCAAGCGAACATTTTTTAATTGTTTTAAAAGATTTTATTTATTCATGAGAGACACAGAGAGAGAGAGGGAGAGAGGCAGGGACGCAGGCAGAGGGGGAAGCAGATGCGGGACTCGATCCCGGGACCCTGGCATGATGCCCTGAGCTGAAGGCAGACGCTCAACTGCTGAGCCGCCCAGGCGTCCCCGGGTTTTATTTCGAACCACACGACAGGTCATCAGTCCCCAACGTACAGGAGTCGGGTTAAACTTGGAACCCTCACCCCTTCCATTGTCACACGACTGCCTGAGCCCGCAACCGTCTCCCCTCCCTTGCTCCCTCCGTGGCGCCGTCCTTAAAAGCCAGACACCGGAGCTGCTTCCTCCGGCGCGTGCCCCGCGCCACCCCACGCGCCCCTGCCTTTGGGCTCCTGCTCCTACTCACTTCTTGGGCGTCCCCCAGTGTTCCCGTCAATACAGATACTCCTTTCCCCCCGCCCCGTGTCGCCCAGAGAGGCCTCACACGGGAGGAGCCGTTCTCAACGGTGTTTTTCTTTTGAAAACAGAGGGTAGAGATCTTCCCGGAGCAGCTCATACGCTTCCCCGACGCCGTAACTTGTAAGAAGGGCCACGCCGTGTCGCATCGTGTGGTTGTCAGCACCTGATCTCCTGGTGTGGACACCTGGGTGGTTTCCAGAGGTTTTTAAACTTTATTTATTCATGAGCCGCACAGAGCGAGGTTTCCAGGGCTTCGCTCTTCTAAGCGCCGCTCTGTCAAGCAGCCGCGGTGGTGCAGGCTGGGCACGTGGAGGCATCAGGCGCCCGTCCTGGGCAGGTGGACGCCCTCGCAGTCCCGACAGGTGCCCAGTCACCGGCACAGCAGCATCCTCACCTCCCTGGCCACGTGCCAACCACAGTGAGTTCCCACCCTGTGATTTTTTCCCCAAATCTAGTAGGTAAGGAGTCGCAACTCCGTGCGACTTTGTTTTTTTTTTTTTTTTTTAATTTTTATTTATTTGTGATAGTCACAGAGAGAGAGAGAGGCAGAGACACAGGCAGAGGGAGAAGCAGGCTCCATGCATCGGGAGCCCGACGTGGGATTCGATCCTAGGTCTCCAGGATCGCGCCCTGGGCCGAAGGCAGGCGCCAAACCGCCGCGCCCCCCAGGGATCCCCAGATGCCTCCTGTGGCCGGTGCCGCCCGGCCGATGCCCTGGACCCGCCGCGCCCTCTCCGCCGCCCCTCCCCGCGGCCCGGCCCCAGGGCGCTGCCCCCACAGCGCCCCGCCCCCGCCCCCGCCCGCAGCCCACCCGGAAGCGCCGGCCTCGCCGCGCACGCTCGCCCCGCCCCCCGCGCGCTCCCCCGTCACGTGGGCAGCGTGCGCCGCGCCCGGAAGTCAGTCCCCCGGGGAACGCGAGCCGCGCGGCCGCGGGTTCCGCCCGGGCGCTCGGCCGTCGAGGGGCGCGGGGGCGCGGGGGCGCGGCGCAGCCGTGGGCGGAGCCGCCTTCCCACCCGCGGGAGGCCGGGGCGCGGCTCCCTGCACCGCAGCCCCCGCAGCCCCCAGAGCTCCAGGCCCGGCACCGCCCGCGCTGCGTGGCCGCGTCCTGTGCCCCCGGGTCCCGCCCAGGCCCTGCGCATCCCGACGCATCCAGTAGCCCAGGAGCTCCGCGGGCGCCGAGAGCCGCCGGCCCCCAGCACGGTCGGGGTCGCTCAGCGATGAGGCTCCGGCGGCCCAGAGCCCTCCCCGCGGGGGGCAGCCGCAGGACGGGAGGAGGCCTGGGGGGCCTGACCTCGGAGGGCCTGACCTTGGGGGGCCTGACCTCGGGGGGCCTGACCTCCCTGGGGGCCCTGACCTCGGGGGGCCTGACCTTGGGGGCCTGACCTCCCTGGGGGCCCTGACCTCGGGGGGCCTGACCTTGGGGGGCCTGACCTCCCTGGGGGCCCTGACCTCGGGGGGCCTGACCTCGGGGGGCCTGACCTCCCTGGGGGCCCTGACCTCAGGGGCCCTGCTCGCGGTGGCTCAGCTGATTCCCCCCAGGCCCGAGCCAGGCGCTGGCCTCGCCCCTGCCCTCCCCTCCCCGCAGAGCGCATCACCCCCACCCTCTGCCCGCCCTCCCCGAGGCCCGCCCTCCTCCAGGGTGACCCCCAGACCGCGAGGCCTCTCAGGGCCGCCGGCACCAAACCCCGAGAGCTGCGTGTCCAGGCCTGGGCGGGGGGCAGGAGGCCGCTGGCATCGCAGCTCAGATGCACACGTGGGTGCCAGAGGGCGGGAGCAAGGGCACTACCGCCCTCAGAGCCGGGCCAGCCCAGGGGCCCCACCCGTCAGCCCTTCCAGCACCCCAGGGTGCGGGGACCCCAGAGGCACATGCACAGAGTCACAGGGTTTGGAAAATTGGTAAAAAGTTGTACAGAAAATAAATATAGACATAAAATGTAGGGTACATGGGAGAAGGGAAAGATGTGAAAGATAGAGACACACGTATGCACACGTACGCGTACACGCGCTCGAGCTGCCAACACAGACTAAGCGGTGTCAGCGACGGATACTTAGGGCCCCCGGGCGGCGCAGCGGTCGAGCATCTGCCCTCGGCTCAGATCATGATCCCGGGGGCCTGGGATCGAGGCCTGCTCACTGGGGCCCTGCTTCTGCCTCCGCCCCTCCCCATCCCCACTCCTGTGCTCTCTCTGTCTGTTTCTCAAATAAGTAAAATAAAGAACAACCAAAGTTCAAACGTCAGGAGCACGCGTCAGCACGAGCTATACCCGCGCGTACGCCGTATGCATGAAGCCGTACCCGTGTGCAGATGTATCTATGTCTACGCACACCTTTTTTTTTTCTCCTGAAAGACGAGCTCAGAAGTGTGTGCGTTTGGGGCCGTACAGCCGTGCGGTGTCTGCGTCTGGACCCGGGTGAGGACTGAGGCCTGGAGAGCTGTGGGTGCGGAGGTTGGGCTGTGGGCCCAGCACCAAAGCAGAGGGGTGGGCAGGGACGGCCCCAGGCCTGTTCTCACCCCACCCCACCCCCGACTCCTGCCTGTGACTCCCATGGCCTCCCCCCATGCAAATCCCGCCGGCCAAGGAGCCAGACCATGTGACATTCTGAGCCAGTGGTCTGGGGGTCGGGGGGAGACACAGAGCACCCGGCCAGGGCACACCTCTGAGCTCCGCGTGCACACCTGTCCTTCGCTGGAATGTGATCCTCGTACCCAAGAAGAAAGAAACGAAGTCAGAGAGGAGGGTCGGCGTGGGCCGTGCTTCCAGGTGAGCTCCAGGTTGTGTGTTAGCCCCAGCAAGCCTCGTCTTAGGAAGCAGAGGGAAGGAGAAGGTAAAAGAGGCCAGTGAACCTCAGGACATGCATCGCTGCTACCAGACTCACCCCAGCACCGCTGAGCGCCGGGCTAGGGCACGGATGGGAGTCTCCCCTGCACGTGGCCCATCCTGCACCCCTGACTTTGAGGGACCAAGACCCAGGAGAAGGAGGTAATCGCTGGTCCCAGCGGCGGCTCCACCTCGCTCCTCCTCGGCCCCAGGGGCTGGAGTGTGTGAGCGCCGGGACCACACCTCTGCCCGGGGTCAGCTGCCTTGAGTCGCGGGTAGGGCCCGCGGGGAGGACTAGCGGGCACGGTGGTGCTTACACTGGCTGTGAGACGGCTGCTTGTAACGAGCCGGGTTACTTTGCTGCCTGACCCGGCACACTCTGCCTGAGTCTGAGAGTAATACAGGTGGGAAAGGTGGGATCAGATGGGGCACACGGGGCTATCCCCCCCCCCACGAGCTGAGGTGCCTCCAAACAGCAGGCATAGCTGGATGACCGGACGGGTTGAGAACGGGTGGTGGTGGAGGATGGAAGGATGGACGGACACGTGGATGGACCGAGATTGGTTGATGGACGCGTGGAGAGTTGTTCGGATGGAAGTGTGCACGGGTGTCCAGGGGCAGGTGCGTGGATGGGTGCCTGGGGGTGGACGCGTAGGAGAAGATGAACAGACGGAGGGAGGGATGTCGCCTGAGAACTCTGGAAGGTTTGGAAACTCCGCCTGCGTCCGTGGAACCCTGACTCAGCGTCCCGTCCTGCGTGCTGGGGGTGCGGGAGGGAGGAAGCCTTTCTCCTGGGCGAGGTCAGGGGGCCGTGGCCGGCGTGGAGCAGAGGCAGGAACGGGGTGAGGTATGCTCTGGGGCCTGGTCCGGGGGAGGTGGGGGGTTAATAACAGCAGGTGGCAGATTCCTGTGGCCCAATAAGGAAAGAGGAAAGGAAGTCTTTGGGGTGCCAGACGCTGACGGTGTGAGGTCGTGGCAGCGATGGCCTGGCTGCCTTGAGCAGAGGCTGAGGAGATTCAGGCCGAGCCTGCTGGGGCGCGGGGGTGCAGCAAGCTGGCCAGTATGTCTGGAGCTGGAGGAGGAAGGCGAGGGGGGCAGGGGACGGGAGAGGCTGCGGCCATTGGAGACATTTCGACTTTGACCTTGAGTGAGTGGGAGCCACTGAAGGGTTGGGTCCCTGAGTGACAAGCTCAGACTTGGCTTCTGGCCGCATCTCCCTCGCTGCCGTGTGCAAAGCCGAAGGAGTGGGGCCAGGGAGGGGGCTGCAGTAGTGCAAGACGGTAGTGCAGGGGGCAGGCGCCGGGGCTGAGGGGAGATGCCAAGGCAGGAGGCCCTTGGTCCTTGTGCTCAGGCTGCGTGGGCGCTGCCCCTGGGAGGGTGGCCACGCAGCTCACTCAACCAGGCCCTGCCGGGTAGGGTCGAGTGCTCTGCGGTTCCCAGTGAGGGCTCCCGGGGGAGAGGTTTGGTCCACTTGGAAAGCTGTGGGACTGGGTCAGCCAGGGGGCGGCTGGGGGACGGGGTCCTCAGTCATCCTCAGGTCCCGGGGGCCAGCCCTGTACCCTTGCTCTGCGGCAGCGTGGAACCAGGTATCTGCGGGGAGAGCCCCCCTTCCTGCAGGAGCTCGGGGCTGCATCCGGGGCGTTCCCAGCCTCCCGCGGCCCTCAGGATTGGGGGCTCTCTGCATCTGGGATTGGGGGGCTTCCGACCTCCTCGCAGCATCCTGGGACCTCCGGGGAGGCCTCGGACCTCGTCCCCGCGACCAGCGCGCCATCTGGCGGCCCGCGCAGGACCCGCCTGTCCCAGGGATGCGCTGCGGGTCCGCGCAAACCCCCTCCGCACCGAGCGCGGCTGCAGACAGCGCCCTCCGCCCTCCCAGTGCAGCTGGTGCGGGTGGAGGTTGGGGTCCCGCCCCGCTGGGTGGGGACTGGGGAGACCCGGCCGCGGGGGCTCCCAGGAGAAGGGCAGGCACGGGGGCTTTAGGCGACGCTTAGGCAGGTGGCTCTGCAGGCAGGGCGGGGGGGGGGGGGGGGGGGGGCGCACTGGTCGGGGCAGGTGAGGCCTGGAATCCCCTCACCACTTCCACCAAGTAGGCGGTAACGGCCTTGCTGGGCTGCCAGTGTGGACGGGAGGCGGAGAGGCAGGTGGCCAGGGCCGGGATCTTACAGACAGGGACGGAGGGGGATGCGGGGGCACCAGGGTGGTGACCTGGGCTCTGACCTGGCCGGAAGAGAGAGGCGTGGGTGGGTCCTGGGAGTTGAGGGGGGGCCAGCACAGGCCTGGGTATTGAGGTTATGGGGGCCCGTGAGGGTGGGGGAGCCAGGGGGTCGGTGGGAGAGAAGTGGGCCCTGGAGAGGTGGTCTCGGTGGAGGAAGCAGCCGAGGGTCCCGGAGCCCACCGGGGGTCTCTGGGCAGCTTGGGGGCAGCAGTCCCAGGAGGGTGGGAGCTGGAGGGGCTCCAGGACCCCCAGGACCGCGGAGGGTCCACACCCAGCCGCCCTCTGCCCTGCAGGCCTGTCCCTCTGCTCAATTCTCCCCTACGGTCACTGCAGCCTGTCCCCCAAGCTGCTCCATCTGGGGCCTCTGGAGGGGGCCCCTCTGTGGGAACCCAGTCTACGTGCCTAGGATGCTGTCTCGGGGTGCCCTCAGGTGCCCTCAGAATCCCTCCTGGGATGCAGATCACTGCCTGCATCCTCCCCAGGGACCCAGCAAGCTGACCGGCTGCCCAGGGCCGGTGACCACAGGGCTTGCTGCCCCTCCCTGGGCCCTGGCGGGAGAGGTTTGGGGACGCGGAGGAGGGGAGAGAAGGGGCCACCAGGGCTCAGGGGCGGCAGGGCCAGGATGAGCTCCCCTTACACACCACCTCCCCGCCGTCCCTTCACCCCGACCTGTGATGGGGGGTGGGGGGCGGCGCTCCTGGCCGCGCCCGCTTGGGATAAAGTGATTATGTTTGTCTGAACAAGTGTTCAAGCTGGTTTCACGTGTGTGTTTTAAACTTACACGAATGGCACAGTGTTCAGAATCATGCTGGTCCTGTACTTCCCATTTGCCTTGAGGTGTGCCTGACACACGGTGCGGAGCCCCGAAGCTAGGCGTACAGTAGACGGCCCTGCGGACTCCAAGTGCATGGGCGCAGCGGGCACCCTTGTGTCCATTCTGGGGGCGCCCCGACCTTAACCGCACACACAGGCTCTGACTGGTTTGGAGCCTCATCCGAAGGGACTCGGGCAACATGCCCTCTTCTGCATCTCACTTGTTTTCACTTAGGAAGATGTCCACGAGATACATCCATGTGTTGGATGGAGCAATAGTGGTTTTTTTTTTTTTTAAGATTTTATTCATTTATTTGAGAGAGAGAGAGAGAGAGAGCAGAGGGGCGGGGCAGAGGGAGAGGGAGGGAATCTCCAGCTGACGCCCCGCTGAGCACAGAGCCCGATGCGGGGATCGATCTCTCGGCCCTGAGATGGTGACCTGAGCCGAAACCAAGAGCCAGCTGACCGAGCCCCCCAAGCACCCCACGTAAGATACTGCTTGTAGGCAAAGCCTCTAATTCTCACTTTTCATTCTTTTTAAGAACGTAAAAAATTGAGATAGAATCCACATACCATAAAATTCACCCTTTCGGAGGGTACAGTTTAGGGGCTGCTAGTGTTCACAGAGTTGTGCCAACATCATCCATCACCATCATCTAATTTTGGAGCGTTTCGTCACCCCAAAAAGAAGCCCGGTCCCCATGTGCAGTCCCTCCCCCTCCGCACGGGCCGCCCCAGCTCTGCTCTCTGTGTCCCAGGACTTAACCTTTCATGTAAACGGAGTCACACAACAGGTGGCCTGTGGCGACTGGCTCCTTTCACGGCGCCAGTGCCTCGTTCCTTGTCATGTGTGAGTATGTTCGCCGCGCGCGGGGGCGGGGGGTACCGCACGTTGTTCATGCGCTCAGCTGCGGCGGGCATTTGGGCTGGTTGTCCCTTGGGTTATTGTGAATGCTGCTGCCGTGGACACACATGCACGTGCTTGTGCGGATGTATGTTTTTCAGTCTCGTGACTAGGTGTCTGGAAGCTGAATCTCTGGGTCGCACGGGAGCTGCTAGGCCTAAATTGTTGAGGGAGTGGTAAAGTGTCTCCAAAACGCCTGCACCGTGTGCTTTCCCAGCAGTGACATACGAGGGCCCCTGGGTCTACATCCTCACCGACACTTGTTACTGGGTGTCTTGGATGACAGCCGTGCCAGTAGGGGTGAAATGGCATCGCCTTGCGCTTTTATTTTTTATTTATTTATTTATTTATTTATTTATTTATTTATTTATTTATTCATCTATTTATTTATTTAAAGGTTTCATTTATTTATTCATGAGAGACACACAGAGAGAGGCAGAGCCACAGGCAGAGGGAGAAGCAGGCTCCATGCAGGGAGCCCGACGTGGGACTCGGTCCCGGGACCTCATACACTTAGGGGTCCCAGGAGGTCACGCCCTGAGCCAAAGGCAGATGCTCAACCGCTGAGTCACCCAGGCGTCCCATTCTGTGTTTTCTTCTTAGGGTTTTATGGCTCTAGTCCGTACGTTTAGGTCTGTGATTTTTTTTTTCCTTTAAGAGAGAGAGGAAGAGAGAGCACAAGCGGTGGGGGAGGGGCAGAGCGAGAGGAGAGAGAGACTCCCCAGCAGGCTCCACGCCCAACACGGAGCCCGATGCAGGGCTTGATCTCATGACCCTGAGATGGTGACCTGAGCCGAAACCAAGAGTCAGAGGCTTAACCGACTGAGCCGCCCCAGGGGCCCTTAAGATACATTTTGGGGTAATTTTGTACATATTGGGAGATAGTGGTTCAAGTTCACTCCTTTGGTGCAGAACCCCAGTTGCCCCGGCGGCACTCGCAGAAGACCGCTCTCGTCCCACTTCTTGGCGCTCTCGCTGGAAATCAGTTCAGGATAAGTGTCTGGGTTCACATCTGGACTCTCGGTTCTGCTCTGGGGGTCCGGTCTGCGCATCGTCACGCCGGTGCCACACTGTCTGAATTACTGTCGCTTTGCATACATCTTGAAATCAGAAAGTGTGACTTCCCTTTGTTCGTTTTAAAGATTGGTTATTTGGGGGTCTTTTGCATTTCCACGAGAATTTTAGGATCAACTTGACTGTTTCTCCACATCTTCGCCAATATTTGTGGTTTTCCATTTCTAAATCATAGTCATCCTTGTGGGTGCATAGTGATGACTCATTGTGGTTTCACTGGCATTTCCCTAGTGACTAATGATGTTGAGCATCTTTTCATGTGCTCATTGGCCATCTGTATGTCTTCTTTGAGAAATGTTTGTTTAAATATTTTGCTTTTTTTTTTTTTTTTTTTTTAAAAAAAAAAGCAGGCTCCATACTCAGCATGGAGCCCAACATTGGGCTTGAACTCATGACCCTGAGATCAAGACCCGAACTGAGATCAAGAGTCAGATGTTCAACCAACTGAGCCACCTGGGTCCCCCTCTTTTGCTTATTTTTTAGTTGTCTTTTTAGTTTTGTTTTGTTGCTGCTGTCGAGTTGTACGAGTTCTTTATATACTCTGAATATTAATCTTTTTTTTTTAATTTTTATTTATCTATGATAGTCACAGAGAGAGAAAGAGAGAGAGGCAGAGACACAGGCAGAGGGAAAAGCAGGCTCCATGCACCGGGAGCCCGACGTGGGATTCGATCCCGGGTCTCCAGGATCGTGCCCTGGGCCAAAGGCAGGCGCCAAACCGCTGCGCCACCCAGGGATCCCTGAATATTAATCTCTTATCTGATGTAGGATTTGCAAATACTTTGCCCCATTATGTGGATTGCCTTGTCCTTTGATTTAGAAGGTTTTCTAATTCTTTTAAAAAGATTTTATTTATTTATTCATGAGAGGCACAGAGAGAGAGGCAGGGACACAGGCAGAGGGAGAAGCAGGCTCCGCGCAGGGAGCCCGACGCAGGACTCGATCCCGGGACCGCAGGATCACGACCTGAGCCAAAGGCAGATGCTTAACCGCTGAGCCATCCAGGCATCCCTTTACCCCATATTTTATTCTGAACTTTATAGCTTTAGTTCTTACGTTTAGGTCTTCGATTTATTTTGAGCCAATTAATTAATTATTTATTTAAAAAATAAGCTCTATGCCCAACGCGGGGCTTGAACTCATGACCCCAAGATCCAGAGTCGCATGCTGAGCCAGCCAGGGGCCCCCTGAGTTAATTTTTGATTATGACATGAGGTAAGGGTCCAACGTCATTCTTTTGCCTGTCAGTGGCCGGTTTTCCCAGCACCATTTGCTGAAGAGACTGTCCTTTCCCCACTGAGTGGTCTTGGCACCTTCGTCAAAAACCGAGAGGCCTACGTGTGAAGGTTTGTTTCTGGGCTCTCTGTCCTATCCCGTTGGTCTCTACACCCATCCTCGTGCCAGCGCTATGCTGTTCTAATCACTGTAGCTTTGCAGTAAGTTTAGAAGTCAGGAAGTGTGAGTCCTCCCACTTTATTGTTTTTCAAGACCGCGGGGGCTACTTCGGGCCCCTTGCAATTCCACGTGAATTTGAGGATGGGCCTTCCTATTTCTGTGGGAGAGGCTTCTGGAAGTTTCATGGAGACAGTGTTGATTGCTTTGGGTAGTCCTGACCCTGGACAATGTTGAGTCTTCTTTTTTTTTTGTTTTTTTTTTTGTTGTTTTTGTTTGTTTGTTTTAATGTTGAGTCTTCAGATCAGTGGGCACAGGTGTCTGTTTATGCAGGTCCTCTGAAATTCCTTTCAGCCGTGCTTTATAGTTCTCAGCATTCAAGGCTTTCGCCTACTTGGGTAGGTTTATTCTTAAATAGTTAATCCTTTTTTTTTTCTTTCTATCAACTTGATGGATTTATTCCTAAATATTTAATTCTTTTCTTTCTTTCTTTCTTTCTTTCTTTCTTTCTTTCTTTCTTTCTTTCTTTCTTTCTTTCTTCTCTCTCTCTCTTTTTATTTTTGAGAGAAAAAAATATTTTATTTTATTTATTTTTTTTATTTATTTATTTTTTTTATTTTGAGAGAGAGAGGATGGGTGCATGCACGCGGGAGGGGGGTGGTGCTGGTGGTAGTGGAGGGGAGCGGGGCAGAGGGAGAGGGAGAGAGAATCCTGAGCAGACGCCCTGCTGAGCTCAGAGCCCCAAGTGGGGCTCCATCTCACACCCTGGGATCGTGACCTGTGCGGTAAGGAAGAGTCAGACACGGAACGGCCTGAGCCAGCCAGTCAATATTTAAAAATAAATATTTAATTTGTTGACATGCTGTTGAGGATGGAATTGCTTTCTTAATTTCTTTTTGTCTCTTGAATTATTTTTTTGATCTTAGCACTTGCTACTAACATTTAAATATATATTTTCTCTCTCTCTCTCTCTCTCTCTCTCTCTCTCTTTTTTTTACTAGAATAAAACTTCCATAAGGGCTGGAGCTTTGATTTGTTTACTGCCATAGTCTTGGATCTTAAAACAGTGTCCCGCCCAGAGTTCCGCACGTAACTGCTGAGTGCACGAATGGCCAGAGGACATGTCTGCCTATGTTGGCGTTCGCTCTACTGACCAGAGTTTTCCCCCTTGTGCCACCGTGAAGGCCGCTACACTAGGCGTCGGTCAACATGCTTTGTGCAATGGAGGTTTTATTTTTATGGCAGAAATTCTCAATCGGGGGAGTGATATCTATTTGTCTTTTTGATGTTATTTGTGGTTGACAGGCTGCTTTGCGAGGCGCCTCCACCGGCGTGAGGGTCCCTGACCCCTGCACCCCCAGAACCACGAGGCACTAGCCCCCGTCCAGTGTCTGGCGGCCTGAGGGTGGAGGCCTGTGTCACTGGTGCTGTACTGGGCATCTCCCCAACAGGGAGAGAATGCATGTGTGTAGTGACCACTTGTCTTTGTCTAACCTGAATTGCTTATTTATACCCTTTGTCCATCTTTCTTTCTTTCTTTTACATTTTATTTATTTATTCACAGAGAGAGGCAGAGACACAGGCAGAGGAAGAAGCAGGCTCCATGCAGGGAGCCTGATGTGGACTCGATCCCGGGACACCGCAATAGCGACCTGAGCCAGAGGCAGACGCTCAACTGCCGAGCCACCCAGGTGTCCCTTTCTTAAAAAAGTTCTTAAAAATCATTTCTTGGGGGCACATGGCTGGCTTAGTCGGAAGAGTATGCATCTCTCGATCTCAGGGTTGTGAGTTCGAATCCCACATCAGTTAAGTGATGACTTAAACAAATAAAACTTTAAAAAAAATTTGTTTCTTTTCACTTTCTCAAAGCCTTTTCTGATCTGAGTATCATAGATATTCATCATTTGTCTGTTGTCTGCTTTACAAATATATGTTTTTTTCCAAAGTTACCATATTTTAAAAAGTAATCTCTAATTCTAATGTGGGGCTTGAACTCACAGCCCTGAGATCAAGAGTCCCATCTCCACTGACTGAGCCAGCCGGGTGCCCCCCCCCCCCCCCCCGCCGTTTACCACTTTTTTTTTTCATTTACCATTTTTATATTGAACTTGTTTACTGTTTCCTGTTCTGTACAAAATGCAGTATTTCCATGGAGCAAATAATGTCTACCTTTCTTTTATAGTTTTAGGGGACCTTGCTTGGATTAATATGTTTTTTTCAACCTGAGTCACATATATGCTGATCTGTTTTCTTTCCCCTCCAATTTTTCAATTTCTATATTTAATGATTTAGTCAATCTGGTTTTGGCACTGACACGCTACAGGAGATTTTCCTACGGATGGTTGTCTCGTGCCAACACCACTTATGGAGCAGTTGGGCATTTCCCCCTGAAGCCACCTTCCTCTGCTGTCCTGGCTGAAATTCACCTGTAGATTGGTGACGATTTCTAGAATTTCCACTCTGGTCGGGGATTTGTCTGTCTATTCCTAAAACGGTTCCACATTTACTGGGTTACAGTAGCGTTAGAGGTTGGCCTAGTATCTGGGAAGGCAGACTGTCCTTTGCCCTTTTGCATCTTTTATACTTTATCCCCTTTTGCTCTTTTCTCAGCTATTGTGGGCATTTACTTGCATGCATCTTTATTTTTAAGATTTTATTTATTTATTCATGAGAGATAGAGATAGAGATAGAGATAGAGAGAGAGAGAGAGAGGCAGAGACACAGGAGGAGGGAGAAGCAGGCTCCACGCCGGGAGCCCGATGTGGGACTCGATCCCGGGGCTCCAGGATCGTACCCTGGGCCAAAGGCAGGCGCTAAACCGCTGAGCCACCCGGGGACCCCAGATTTTCTAGTTTAAAATCTCATTACTGGAATAGAAAAAAAGGGGCACCTGGGTAGCTCAGTGGTTGAGTGTCTGCCTTCAACTCAGGGCGTGATCCCGGGGTCCTGGATCGAGTCCCACGTGGGGCTCCCTGCATGGAGCCTGCTTCTCCCTCTGCCTGTGTCTCTGCCTCTCTCTCTCTCTCTGTGTCATGAATAAATAAATAAAATCTTTTAAGAAAATAAATAAAAGACTGATCATTCCATATGCTTCTCTTCTTGCCAATTCACCAGATTATTCTATTAATCCCAGTAGTTTTTACTAGAGTGTCTCAGGTTGTCCAGGTAGTCAAGCATCTCATCCTCCCATCGAGGTGGCTTTGTAATTTGCAATATTTATGCTAATTACCCTACTTCCATCTATATTCATAAGTGGGATGGCTATCTTCTTTTTCTTGTACCATCTGTTACCAGCGGGCTGGGGGGAGGGGGAGGCCCACCTTTCCCTGTGGGATGGAATAGGGTCAGTACTGCTCCTCCTGCATTTTTCCAGCCTCCTTTGCTCACCACCTGCTGTGGTCCCCGCAGGACAAGCCGTCTGCTCCCTGCCCACCCAGGGTGGTTGGGGGGAGGTGAGACTGGTCCCTGCTCGCCTGGATCCAAGAGTACTGTGTGGGACACCCGGCCCTTTCGCCGATCCCTCCCGTCAGCCTGGGGTGTGAGTGTGAGCCCCCAGTCATAGGCCTGAAGGCTGAGAAGGGGAAGCCTAGAGCCCCCTGCGCAGGGCCGTGAGGAGCCAGGCCGGTGCAGCTGTTGGGTGCACTGTCACCTACCCCAGCCCCCACCCCCCTTAGTGCAGGTGGTATGTGCCACCCCCGGGCATAAGGCAAGGCCAGGGCTTCCCAGAAGCAGGCATACAGTGGTGCTCAGTCTTGGAAGTGTCCCCCCCTCCTGAGCCGGCCCTCTCGGGCTCTCCTGTGCCTCCCTGCCACGCTCCCACGGAGTCCATCATCCTGCCCACCATCCGCACCTGTCAGGCTCCCCATCCTGAGAAACCAGTGAAGCCAGTGACATCCTGCCCCTCCCACCTTCCTGGCCATCGCCACCTCGTCCCAGCCTGCCCCCACACCTCCCTGACTTCCTTGGCCCCCCACGGTGGGCTGTCTGGAACCTCCTGCTGGCCCCCACTTGCTCTCTGTAGTCTGTGGTCTTTGGCTCTTCTGAGCTACCCAGGCTGGGCCAGGGGTGCCCACGACGCAGCATAGCGGGCACGTTCCTGGAACCTCTGTCCTTGGTGCATCGGGGCAGAGCTGGCGGGGTCCCCATTGGGAGAGTCAGGGGCTCACAGCCGGGTAGGGCTCGGGAGTCTTGCCGGAGCAGACTGGGCCGTGGCCTTGGCGCAGAGCTTTCAGGCAGGTTCCCTGACACCTCGGCTCTCTGCCACCGTGGGGATGCTGCAGTGCCCCCTCCCCTGGTGACCCGGCGCCTTCATGCCTGTCCACACCCCAGTTCTCCCCCCACTCCAGGGAAAAGCTCCCAGCTGAAAAGGATGAGCATGTTGGCTTTGGGACCAGGGTTTCCCTGTGGCTTTGGAAAGTCAGAAAAAGGTGACAGTTGTCCCTGGGGCCCCCCCGAGGTAGAGGGGCTGCATCTCAAATATGGTTCTTGGCCCCTCTCTTATAGGAAAAGAAAGCACATATCTAAAAACCTCAGCTGGGACGCCTGGGTGGCTCAGTGGTTGAACATCTACCTTCCACTCGGATCCTGATTCCTGGGGTCCCGGGATAGAGTCCCACGTCGGGCTACCTGCATGGAGCCTGCTTCTCCCTCTCCTGTGTCTCTGTCTCTCTCTGTGTCTCTCATGAATAAATAAATAAAATCTTTAAAAAAGAAACACAAAAATCTCATCTGTCCCCCTTCTGGGGCCAGTTCACAGCTCGCCCCTCCCCCAACCCCCAACTTAGGTGGCCGGGGCTCCTCTTGGCTCCTGTGGTTGCCAACCCTGCCAGGCGGGGGCTCTTTCCGGCCCCTCCCGCCCCCTCTTCCTTCGGCCCGGCCGCTGGCGCAGGGGCACCACGTCCAGTCTTCCTGATGGCAGGGTAAGGAAACTGAGTCCCAGAGAAGCCACGGGACTCCTCGCTGCAAACCACTAGCTGCTGGGTGGAGCACGAGTGCCTCTGGGACAGCAGGACCTGTGTCTGCGCACCAGGCTGGACGGTGGCTCCTCTGTCCCTCTGTGTTGGGGGGGGGGGGCGGCCTCCAGGGTAGCTCTGTGAGCTCAGGCCCCTTCCCCACGCCTGTATTTCTGGCCGTGGGTTGGTCCGGCGGAGAGGTCTCTGATGCCGCAGGTCAGGACATCAGGTCAGGACACCGGCTCAGAGCGCAGTGGGTGCAGAGGGGACCTTGTGGCGCCCGGAGTCTGGGTGGGAAGGTGAAGGCGGTGACCCAGCGGCGGGACCCGCAGCCCCGGCCTCGGGCCTCCTCACCCAGCCAGCCGGGCCCTCGCGGGGTTTAACTGGGGGGTGGATGCAGTGTGACACACGTGCGACAGCAGGGCACGTCCGGGGCAGAGCGAGGCGGGTGGGCGAGTGCCCGCGGGAGGGGCCTTCTGCCAGGACAAGGGTGGGGGTGGCCGCCGCCAGCAGCAGAGGCCCGAGTGCGGAGGGGTGGCCCCGGCACTCACAGACTGGGGACGGGGCTGGAGGGGAGAGGCTCCCGCAGGCCCGGGTCTGCGGTGTGGCCCCGAAGGCCACGGGGAGTTAGGTTGTGTCTGCCGGGCAGGGACGGGGCCAGAGCCCAGGCCAGGCAGGGGCCGCCCCGGCCTCTGCTCACCCTGGGCCCCAGGATCCGGGGGAAGAGCCCCTCACCTCGGGAATGTTCTCTGGCGAGCTGGGGGGCTCGGAGGCCACGAAGGGGGGCTATGGGTCTTCTGCAGAAGGCCGGGCTCCTCCTTCCCCACCCAGAGACCCCCTCTTCCGGAGGCTGCCTCCCTCCCACAAGCCAGGCCTGTCCAGGCCCCTTGCCCACAGCCCTGCAGTGGCCGCCTCTCACCCCACCCTGCCCGGAGCGAGGGCTCCCTGATGCCGGGACGCCCCTGTCCGTACGGTGTCCCCGCAGCAGACCCTGAGGTGAAGGCCAGCGTGTGCGGTGAGGGAGGTGGGGTGGGGGGGTGAGCAGCCCCGGTGGGCCACGGGAACCCCTCTACCTGCACGGCTGTGCCACGGAGCTGGGGGCTAGCCTCCCAGGAGCAGGGGCGGGCTGGGGTGACTCCTTTGGCGTGGGGCTGACAGCCTCTCCTCCAGGGGGAGTCCACGGCTAACTGGCCATGGGACTTAGCCATCAAGCTCTTGGTTGCAGTTACTTGATTTTTTTGCATTTTTAAAGATTTTATTTATTTACTCATGAGAGACACAGAGAGGGGCAGAGACACAGGCAGAGGGAGAAGCAGGCTCCATGCAGGGAGCCCGACGTGGGACTCGATCCCGGGTCTCCAGGATCACGCCTTGGGCTGAAGGCGGCACTAAACCGCTGAGCCACCCAGGCTGCCCTACTATGTGCTTTTAAATGAAGCTTTTAGACTTGTTGTAGGCAGGTTTGTCTGGTATTTGCTATTCATCACAGCTCGAAGCCGAAGTTTGTGCTTTGTGCTGAGACTTTACTTTCGGGTGCATGGAGTTTCATGATTGTGATTAAAAATTAAATGGTCTAGGGACTCCTGGGTGACTCAGCAGTTGAGCGTGTTGCCTTCGGCTCAGGGCATGATCCTGGGGTCCCGGGATCGAGTCCTGCATCAGGCTTCCTGCATGGAGCCTGCTTCTCCCTCTGCCTGTGTCTCTGCCTCTCTCTGTGTCTCTCATGAATAAATAAAATAAAATAAAATAAAATAAAATAAAATAAAATAAAATAAAATAAAATAAAATAAAATAAAATAAAATAAAATAAAATAAAATCAAAAAATAAAAATTAAATGGTGTAATAAAGTATAATGAGTGCCATACATTTGACAGGGAGATGGTAAAATCAACCTACTAGATGACTTCATGTAAGAAATTATTAAAATTATATACATATTGTGTTTTAACTGTATAACAGAATAATGAGAGAAGTAGGTTGCATTCATTTTAGGTAAGAAACACATTAAGAAAGAAAACATGTCAAGATAGAGTATTTTTCTTTTTTTTTTCCTCCTTATACACTTGGACCTGAGAGCAAAACCCTTCATCAGGATTGTCTGACTCCCCTGGTACGTGGTTTCTCCGTGGGAATCTTGGACTCCGCTCAGCACTAGCACAATTCCAGAATAGTCCGAAAACTCCGGTTTATCTACTGCAAAGGAGAGCAGCAGGCACGCGTACATCTTGTTCTGATACTTGGGAGTTGGGCCTTTCGGTTCTGCCTGCGTCTGGGAGGCTGCAATCACTTATCTTCACTTGGAAGCACTTGGATTTCTGCCTCATTTGATTTGGGTCCAGTGTGAGGCCACAAAACCTTGCTACATTTTGTTCAGTACTCCCCTGTTGGAGCCATAGAACCAGGAAAACAGTGTGCGTGGCCTACGTGTTCGGGATGCAGCCAACACCCACGGGCTTTGTGATGTGTGTTGAAACTGTAGAGCGGGATGCCTGATTTGGGGCAGGAAGCACGCAGAGCTGGCAGGTGCTGCAAGGACAGGGCCCGAGGAGGTGCGGGCCCCAGGCCCCGGGAGTGGGGTGGGCTCACAGGGACGTCATGCCTAACGACATCCACATCTGCCAGTGTGATGCATTTTAAAAACATGTCGGCTTCCATTAGAAGTTTAAAACTGTACAAAGAGGGGTTCCCTGGTGGCTCAGCGGTTTAGCGTCTGCCTTCAGCTCAGCGTGATCCTGGGGTTCCAGGATCGAGTCCCACATCGGGCTCCCTGCGTGGAGCCTGCTTCTCCTCCTGCCTGTGTCTCTGCCTCTCTCTCTCTCTCTCTCTGTGTGTGTCTCTCATGGATGAATAAATAAAATCTTTAAAAAGAAAAACTGTACAAAGAACCCCTGTGCATGCGTCAAAATACACAAATCAATGTAGAGTGTCAAAATAAACATAAGTATCTAAAGCGTATAGAAGTAAAATGTAAATCTGAGACATGGAACCAAAAATTCCGTCATGTGAATCACGATAGAAAGGCATTTTGCTTAATAAAAAGTGACATTTCAATATCTTAAGAAGCCTTTGATGAGAGCTACAGCGGAAGCCTTCTCTGCCACCGTTCAGTAAGGGATGAGATGGGGCCTTCTGGACTATAGGACTGTAGAGGGGACATGGGCTATCCCACAGCGCCCTGCACCTGCCACGGAGGCCTGAGCTGCCGCAGGTGAGCAGCCCTCCTTGGTCCGGGACGGCCGCCCTGAGAGGACCCCGCGGCCTTGTCTGCCAGGGGAGCTGCAGGGCTGTGCTCAAGTGTCGGGGTGTGATGAGCCCGGGCTCTCAGCAGAGGGGCTCTGCGCTCCACCATGACGGCGCACGAGAGCAACGGGGCCTCCTGACCGGACCTTCTCCTAGCCCCTCACTGTCCTACTCTGTCCTATAGCCAGGAGCACGGGGGGGAGGGGCAGTGGGGACAGGGGTGTGGGGGGACAGTGGGACATGGACGCTGCCTTCACCTGTGGGTCACCTGTGCAGGGTCATGTCTGGGAGGGGTCCCAGCAGATTCTTTATTTTTTATTTTTTTAAGATTTATTTATTTAATTAATTAATTAATTAATTAATTAATTTATTTATTTATTTATTCATGAGAGACACAGAAGGGAGAGAAGCAGGCTCCATGCAGGGAGCCTGACATGGGACTCGATCCCGGGACACCAGGGTCACGCCCTGAGCCATAGGCAGGCACTCAAGTGCTGAGCTGCCCAGGCATCCCTTTTTTCCTTCTTTAAAGATTTTATTTATTTATTCATGAGAGACAGAGAGAGAGAGAGAGAGAGAGAGGCAGAGACACAGGCAGAGGGAGAAGGTCCCAGATACACTGTCCTTATGGAAGGAGGCTCCGAGAGGGCCTCGTGGACACCACGTGGACACCGCCGCACAGCGCCCCCCCCTCCTCGGGTGTACCAGTCCTGGGGCTCATGCCATTTTGCTCCAGCCCAGCGCCCGCTGCTCCCAAGCTGGGCCCGGGAGGGCGGGTGCCCCCCCCCCCAGCAGAGTGGTCTCAGCTGGCGTGAATAATTAACCGTGGACTCAATGCAGCTCTCCTGCTGCGTGCAGATAATTACCTTCAGCCCTGAGGCTGAGTCCAGAGGACTGGTGTCTAGGAGGCCAGCAAGCCTGGGTTGTGGGGGGAGTGGGGGGCTCCAGGCCTCTGTGGCGAGCGAGGCCAGTGTGGAGGCTCTGCCGGGGTCACCGTCTCCAGTCCCCGAGCATGGCCGCTGTCCCAGTGCTCAGGCCACAGGCAAGCCCAGAGGGTTCCCTAGCTGGGGACCCGTGGGCCCAGGGCCTGCAGACAAGTGTGGCCCCTGTCCCCTCCCGGGCCAGACAGGCCCATGGAGACCGGGCAGCCACACGGTGGATGCAAACAAGGAGGTGCCCCTGGCCCCACCTCCGGGGGACCCAGCGCCTGGCTACAGCTGACCTTTGGCTTCTGGTCACCAGCAGGGATGTGCCAGGCCCAGACAGACCGCTGGGCAGGGAAGAGCCGGTGGGGTCCGTCTGCTAAGTCTCCTGTGTTTTCTTGGAATGTTTTTGTGGGGTTTTTTTTCTTCTTCTTATGTTTCTGGACCACAAGGATTTTATTATGGAGATAGGAGCCCAATGCTTTTTTTTGCAGATGGCTGCCAGTTGTCCCAATACGCTTAATTAAATAATGACCTTTTCCTCATGGATTGTAAATGCCAAATAATCAAATGCTAAATGATGACACAAACCTCTGATCTGTGTGGCCAGTGAACTGCCCCTAACGAAATGTTCCGGTTGGTTCTAAGAGAGAGTCTGCCCTCCAGCACAACTAGAGCCTTCTGTTACAGAATTTTACAGGATTTTCTGCGGCTTTCTTTTTTCTTTTTTTGTTGTGGTAAATATATATGACATAAAATTTACCATCTGACCCGTTTTTACGGGTACGGTTCAGTGGCATTCAGTACATTCACATCACTGCGCAACCACCACCACCACCCTTTTCCTGAACCTTTTTCATCTCCCCAAACTGAAACTGTCCACTGAACACTCCCCGCCCCATCCCTCCACCCCCAGTAGGGATGGGTCCCCTTTTGCTCCTCCATCTGTCCATCAAGGGGCATTGGGCGCTGCCACCTCTTGGCTGCCGTGAGTAATGCTACTGAGCATAGAGACAGACATCTGTCCCTGTCCCCGCTTTCAGCTCTTGGGTGAACACTCAGATGTGGAATGGCTGGATCATATAATAATTCTATTTTTAAGTTTTCAAAGAACTGCCATACTGTTCCCCGGAGCAGTTGTACCATTTTATATTCCTACCGACAGTGCACAGGGCTCCAATTTCTTCACATCCTTGCCAGTACTTATTTTATCTGTCTGTTTATCTATCTACCTACATTTCTTTTTTTTTTTTTTTCTACCTACATTTCTTGATAGTAACGATCCTAATGGGTGTGGGAGGTTTTGCACCGCCCTAGAAGGGATGGTGTTGAGCCCCTTTCCATGTGCTGTGGCTCTCTGCGCATCTTCTTTGGGAACACGTCCGGTTCAGCACTTTTAGTCTATTTATTCTTTTTATTTTTTTAAATATATATATATTTTTAGATTTTATTTATTTATTCATGAGAGACACACAGGGAAAGAGAGAGAGAGGCAGAGACACAGGCAGAGGGAGAAGCAGGCTCCCTGTGGGGAGCCGGATGTGGAACTCGATCCTGGGACCCCGGGGTCATGGCCCAGGCTAAGGGCTAAGGCAGGGGCTCAACTGCTGAGCCCCCTGGGTGGCCCTATTTTTTTGAAAGATTTATTCATTTGAGGGAGAGAGAGCAGGGGGAGGGGTGGAGGGAGAGGGAGAAGCAGACTCCTCGCTGAGCATAGAGCCTGAGGACAAGGACGCAGGGCCTGATCCCACCACCCTGAGATCAGGACCGGAGCCAAAACCAAGAGTCGGACGCTCAACCCACTGAGCCACCCGGGCGCCCCTCAGCCTGTTTATTCTTGTACCTTTACTCTCCACATGAACTTTAGAACTCCTTTATGCAGTTGTAAAAAAAATATCTTGTAGCTACTTCTACTGGGTTGTATTCAGTGTACAAATCAGTTTGGGGGGGCTGTGGCCCCACTTGCCCTGTTTTCCTTTCCGTTGCTCCTCTGTGGGTTCCTGGCTGGTGCGCCTCATTCTTTCCAGGCCCTCCCTGTGGCTCTAGGTCTTCCCCCATTCCTGATGGCGCCTAGAGCTGCTCCCCAGTTCTGTCCTGGCCTCCCAGATGTTATTGGCTCACCTGCTTGTCCTCCGGGTCCTCACCCCGTGCCAGACTCTCAGCGGCTGACCCCTGCACACCTGATCACCTGTTTCCCAGGGACAGCAGGCTGTCCAGGTCACTGCTGGGAACCGTACTTGCCTCCCCTCTCCCTCTGCTTGGAAGAAGTCAGGATCCTGGCAGGAAAAAGACACAAAGAGAGAAAAGGACTTTTATTTAGGGCCATTTACCAAGGTGGGTGAAGCTCTGGGTGAGGGCTGGCCCCAGAGCCCTGAGAGGGTAGGAAAGGGCCACTGGGCAAGGGCTGGGGCCTCAGGGAGAGGGTTGGTCTGTGTCCAGCAGGTAGTTGGGGAAATTCCCCAACCTCTGGGCTGGAGGCCAAACTCACCCGGAAGCCGGGGTGGGGGATGGGGCCACCAGTGTAGTCGGGAGCTCAGGGCAGGGTGTAGGGGGGGCAAGCCGGGAATGCCCAGTCCAACCTCTTCCCTCTCCTCAGTCTCCACCTTGTCCAGCCCAGGGCCTCTGGCTGGATACCTGACCCTCCCCGCCCCCACCCACTCTCCCGGGCACCCAGAGCTCTCTAATACCCTCGTCAGGGCAGGTCCTGGCTGGCATCAAACCCTCCTGCGGCGCCACGTTGTCCTTGGGATGAAGTCCAAACGTCTTGATCACCCCTGCAGGTCCCTCCCCGGGCCTGCTCCGCCCACCCCCTCAAGCCCGGTTCCCACCGGGCCCGGCTGCCCGAGCTGGCACAGGGGGGCCTCAGGCCAGGCTCAGCGGCTCCCAGGCCTTCCCTCCACTGCGCACCCGGCCCTCGGCCAGGCCTTCCCCATACCTGGGAGGCATCGCCCCGCCAGGCGTCACCCACGCGGCCCCCGCCCCAGCGTCAGTCCCTTCCCCCTCCCACTCCCGGTGCCCCTGAGCCCTAACCCCGGGAGGGGTGAGCACCCGAGTCCCGACCCACCCCGCCCCTCGACCCCCACCCCGGGCCTGGACCGCGGGGGTCGGCAGCATCCGGGCGGGCCTCTGGGACTCCCCCCCTTACCCCAGGCTCCCCCCTCACTCGGGCGGGCGGGGCTCAAGGTTAGGGGCTGGGGAAGGCTCCCGAGTCGGGTTAAGCGATAACCCGCCGGCCCGGGGCCAGGACGCGGGGGCAGCTCCCGGCCCTAGGTTCCTCCCCGCAAGCGGGGGCGGGTCCCCCAGCCAGGCCGTGGCGGGGCGGAGACCGGGAGGGGAGGGGGGCACGGGGGGCTCCGGGCGGGGAGGGAGCTAGTGTGGGGGGGCGGGCCGGGGACCCCGACCCAGACAGCCAGGGAGGCGTGCGGGGGCCGGGGGTGAGGGGTGAGGGTGGGGGCGGCCAGGCGGGGAGGGGGGCTCCGGCGGGCAGGGAGCTAGCGTGGGGGGCCGGGGACCCCGACCCCGACCCCGACCCCGACCGCGAGGGGGCCTGGGGCGGGCGCGGGCGGCCAGGCGGGGAGGGACCCGGCCCGGGCGGCGGGGGCAGGGCGGCGTGCACCTGGCGGCGGGGCGCGCCCTAACCTGGCTTCCGGGGGCGGGGCGGGGCGCGGGCGGGGGCGGGGCGGGGCGGGGCGGGGCGGGGCGGGGCGGGCGCCCGCAGACGTCAGGGACCCGCGCGCCAGGCCGGGGCCGCCGCTCGCCGTGGGCTCGGCCGGGGCTGCCGCGAGCGTGCTGGCCGCGCCGGGCATGTCCTAGGCGGCGGCCCCGCCCAGCGCTCGGCCGGCGGGCGGGAGGGCCGGGGCCGGGGCCGGGGCCGGGCCGAGCGGGGCCGCGCCGGGCCGAGCCGCAGGTAAGAGCGCGCCCCGCGCCCCGCGCCCCGAGCCCCGCGCCCCGCGCCCGCCGGGGCCTCCTGCGCCCGCACCTGCGCCTGCGGGGCCGCGCGGGGGGCGGGCGGGGCGCGGGCCCTCGGGGCCGGACAAAGGCGTGGGCCGCGGCGCACCTGGCGGGGGGGGGTCCCCGCCGGCGGGAGGGGCCGGGGCGCGGGTTCGCGGCCCGCGGGGGCGCAGGCCGGGCGCCGGCGGATCCAGAGGGCGCCCCCGCCCCGCGGTCCCCCCCGCGGCCTCCCGTCGCCGTGTCGCCGCCGCCCCTGCCTCCTGGCGCGGCCCGGCCCGGCCTCCGTGGCGGTGCCCCCGCCGCCCGCCGCCCGGCCCCGGCCCCGGCCCCGGCCCCATCCCGCTCCCCCCTCCCTCGGGCCGGGGCGCGGGGGCAGCTTGGGGTGTTGCCGCTCCCCCTCGCAGCGCCGGCCGCAGGCGGTGTGGGAACAGCCCAGCTCGCGGCCGAGCCGGTCGGGAAGGGCTGCTGGTGGCGGCGGGCCCGGCCCTGGCAGCGCCGCAGAGCCGGCTCGGGCCTGGGCCTCCCCAGGCTGTAAGGCGGCGCCCTCCGCCGGGTGGGGTCGCGGCCCGTGGGGGTGGCAGGTGATGGAGGAGGGGCGTGGGGGCTGGGAAGTGCGGTGATGGGGCAGGAGCTGGGCCCAGGCTTCCCCTCCCCCCACCGCGGGAGGAGGGGCCTTAGAGGAGGTTGGGGCTGCGGAGGCCTCCGGAGCCCTGGGGGGGGCAGGTCCCCACCCCCTCGGCCTCCAGGGCCCAGCGCTCCGGGTGGACTCTGAGGCCGCGCCTGGGCTCCGGGGAGGGGGTTCCGGCCGCCCTGTCCTGGGGCGCTGGGGCGGGGCTTTCCTGGTGTTCCCACCTGCTCGCCCCAGGTGCCCTGTGGGTGTGCTGAGGGATACGCGGGCACTTGGACCGTCATGGACCGTGGTCCTGGTGGTGGCCTCGCTCACCGCCGCCCGGGAAGGGGGCTGAGGCTGGGCCTCTGGGGTGGGAACCGCAGGGGCGGGGGATCCCCCCACTGCTCCCGCTGTCACTTCTCTCCCTCATCGTCTGACCTCCCTCTGTGCTCTGTCCTCGGAGTCCCATTGTGACCCCAGGACCTCCCCGGCTGGCCACCGCACCCACCCACGCCCTTGCGCCATGTGCTCTGCCCAGTGCTCCGTGCCCGGCATCTTTGAAGTTGTTCATGACTTATAGGCCAGGCGGCCACGTTTTCATTTTGTGCTGAGCCTCCCAGAGATGAGGCAGGTCCTGGAACTACCCTTTGGCTCCAGCACACGCCCAGGACTCCCCGAGCCTTGTGTCCCCGCATCTGCACCGGTTACTTCCTCTGCTTGCAGCGCAGTCCCCAGATGTTGACAAGCCCGCTTCCATCCATCTGCTTCCTCTCCTGCTCCTGCTCCTGGTGGGCATTGCTCAGATGATGCCTTCCCCAGGAGCCTTCCCAGACACCCCGCCCCGTCCCATCCCCCCACACCCACTGCTTCATTTTTCCTCTGGGACACTCACACCTTCTCAGAGCCTCTCACCTTTGCTGTCTGCCTCCCCAGCTGGCAGGAAGGCGGGTGATGCAGGTCACAGGGGGCTCAGAGCCCAGGGCACCCCTTGGCACACATGCAGTGCTCGGGGTGGGATCTATCCTGTGTGTGTGTTTGTGCAGAGAAGAGTGGCCAGGACGCCTGTGGGCGGTGCTCTGGGTACGCATGGAGGCCCTGTGCACACGTGTGTCCTGTGAGTGTGTGCATATTTGGTGCCCGTGCACCTGTGCTGCTGGAGCCACACAGCTCTGCCCTGGGTGAGCGGGGCACCTATGTGAGAGCGCGGGCAGGCTGGCTGCCCCAGAGCCTGGTGTCGAGGTGGCATGGGCCCTTGCTGTCACTCAGATTGCCCCCACCGTGCCTCGCCAGCTACCATGGCACTTGCCTGCCCATCTTGACCATACCAGCCCTTCCTACCTCTCCTTCACTGATGCCCGCAGGGCCTTGTAGGCCCCGGAGCCTGATGCCTCCGTTACCTGGTGCTGTCCTGGCCTGGGGACCTCTGCGGGATGGCCACGGTGGCAATACAGGGATGTTGGATCTCCTGTAAGCGATCGCTGTATTGACAGCTCAGAGTTCCTGTCTTCAGCTGTCCCCCACCCCCTGGCCCTCCTGCCAGGCCCACCCCAGAGTGTCTGGTGGGGGAAATAGGTCCTCTGATTCAGAGTTTGTGTCCAGGGCGGGGTCAGGCCCTGTACACCTGGCATTGTGGGGACCCTGATGGCCATGGCAAGTCCCACTCGAGAGCTGTTCTTCGTTGGGTCATGAGGAAGTGTGCGGCTCCACACGTGGACAGTGTGGCCCGTGCCTCATGGACTCAACGCCGGGTACCTGGGTTGGGGGGACAGAGCACAAGGGAAGGCCAGGAGAACTTAGCTGGGGAAGGCGTCCACAGGGGCAGGCGCACTCCAGGGAGGGCGGTGGCCTCGTGCGGCTGGGCCCAGTGTCTCCAGTGGCAGCCGCTGTGCTGCCACGGGGGTGCTTGGACGTCAGGGGGCGGATCTGCGCCGGGCCTTTCGCGTCCAGGGGCTGGGACCCAGGAAGGGAAGCCTGCTCTGACGCCTCCTTCCCCTCAGGGCCAGACGGGCCTTGCCAGCGCCAAGATGAGTGTCACCTCCTGGTTCCTGGTGAGCAGCAGCGGCACCCGCCACCGGCTCCCGCGAGAGCTCATCTTCGTGGGGCGTGATGAGTGTGAGCTCATGCTGCAGGTGAGTGTGAGCATCTCTGGGGCAGAGAAGGCAGGGGCGGGCCCAGGGCAGGACAGCGCCCGTCCTCCCTGCTGCAGGAGCCTGCTGAGAGCCCTGGAGGCAGCCGAGTGCTGCGTGCCTCTGCCTGGGCCTCCGCCTCGCCTGGGACCCACGGGGGGCGAGTGCAGGCCTGCGTGTGCGCTCACAGGCCAGTCCCGCCTCCGCGTGTCGGGGCTTTCCTGACAGGAGGTCGTTCAGGCTTCTGTCAGGTTCTCAAGGCATCGGGCACCCACCTTTGGAAGGTGCTGGAAAGTGGACCTATCCGTGGTTTTGTTGTCTGGGGCCCCCCTGGGCCATGGCAGACTGGGGAACCGTGAGGCCCACTCTGGCCGTCAGAGCTGTCCGAGGGGAGGCTGGCGCCCCTTGAGGCACCCAGGTAGAAAAGGGTGGTGGCGCCAGCACCCCGTGCACTTGGCAAGCAGGACCTTTAAGCCCTGGTCTCAGAGTCTGGGTCTGGCTGTTTGGGAATGAGGATGGAGGGGAGGTGGACTGACCCTACAGGGTTCCCCTTAGTTCAGCCGTCCTTTGCGCTGCTCCCCATGGGGGTGGTCCAGCCGGGCCTCCTACAGCCCTGGCCCCTGCCCCCACGCTCACGCCCCCCATTATGGGACCCCCAGAAGGAGACACGTGTCCTGGGTGCAGGGTGAGGCCTCGCTCAGGCCCTGGTTCCCTGTGCCAGCCGGGCTGCTACTGCCCACTCCTGGGACGCGAGGGGCTCAGGCTGCAGACGGGGGGCTCAGGCCCCCCACACGCAGATGGCAGATGTCGTCTGTCTCCCTCTCCTGAGGGCGAGCCTGTCCCTGTCTGGACCCCCTGGCTTCTCCGCAAAGGTCCTCAGATTGGTTGACTAGACCGGCCAAGCTCCCGCATCTGTCTGCTTGCTGGGCCGCCTGGTGTCTGCGGCTTGGCACAGCCTGTCCCCTTATTTCTCTTCCCGCTGTTGGACGCTGGAGAGGCCGCGTCAGGGACTGTCCGGGGACGGGCAGGTGTCTCTGTGAAGCCTGAGGTGTATCTCTGAGGCCTGTTGGGCACCCACCTCCTCGGTCACCGCTCAGGTTTGCCGGTGTTGGGAAGCAGTGGCCTGAGGACAGGGGAGCAGCAGGCGGGTGGCGCCAGTCAGGCTTCTTCACGGTGTCAAAACGTCCCTCTTCCTCTTCCGTTGTCGCCTGGCAAGAAGTAGTCTTGATTTAAAGACCGTTTACAAATATGAAGAGCAGGTGCAGGCTGCGGGGTGCACCCCTGGCACCCCGAGCCCCCAGAGCACGCGGTCCACACGGAGCAGGTGCAGGCTGCGGGGTGCACCCCTGGCCCCCCGAGCCCCCAGAGCACACGGTCCACACGGAGCAGCTGCAGACTGCGGGGTGCACCCCTGGCCCCCTGAGCCCCCGGAACACGCAGTCCACACAGAGCAGCTGCAGGCTGAGGGGTGCACCCCTGTCCCCCGAGGCCCCAGAGTAGCAGTCTACACAGCAGGTGCAGGCTGCGGGTTGTACCCCAGGCCCCCCGAGCGGCCCAGGTGAGGCCTGGATGTGGCCAGCTGCTCCCTCATGGTGTCGTGTAACATGACCCCCGTTCTCTGTCATTGGAAGCAGACCCGAAAGTGTGCTGGGTCCCTGACCCCTGGCAAGGTGCTGTGGCTGTGAGGCATGTTGATGCCTTCTCCGGTCTCCCTAGGGTGGCCAGGAGGACCTCTTGGAGGCGGCACTTGACAGGGGCCTGCAGATCCTGGAAGGCTGTGGGTGCCCGGGGCCCAGCGTGCGTGGTCTTCCCGCCCTGTCCTGCCCTTCCTGCTCTGTCCCCCCGCACCAGGCCCTCACTCTGTTTGCCGCCCTTCGCAGGTGCCGGTGGAGAGGCCTCTGGCTCGGGAGGCAGGGGTCAGGGCGCTCAGAGCGAGTTTGGGTCCAGTTCCTGGTTCTGGTTCGTCAGTGGTGGAGCCTTGAGCGGGGCAGGAGCAGCAGGGGCTTCTCAGCCCTTTATGCGGGGCAGCCCTTGGCTCGGCTGCACCCGTGTTCTTGCCCTGGCTGTCCTCCAGCAGTTGGGGAAACTGAGGCCCCAGGAGATCGTGTGGGTGTAGAGTGAGCACCAGGATGCTGTCCAGCCCCTGCAGCCTCCCGCTCTGCCTGGGCCCTGAGCATACTGGGCGGTCCCCCCCTGTGTCTCCTGGAGGTTCCGTCACACCCTTGCCTTAGATTCCACATCTGCTCAGGTGGCTCACACGGTGTCCTCGCCTGTCCTGTCCCCAGCCTCCAGCTCCCTGTGCCCAAGCTCTGTGCTACCGAGCAAAACCCATCAGCCCCCGTCCTCTGCAGCAGGGTCCCCGCCAGTGGTCCAGGGACGAGGCCTGACTTTCCCTCTCCCTTACCTGTGCTTGGGCATCCCCTGGTGGCGCTGCTGCCATACCCTGGGTCAGGGACACACACCAGTGGATCCCGGCCTCGTCCTACAGCTGCCTCATCGCAGCCCCTCTGCCGGGCGCCCTCCCCTGCGCGTCCTCACCAGCCCGCTCCTCCTCACCCCCTCCCTGCCTCGTGCTCCCGGAGGGCCCGGGCCTCCCCTCTGCGGGGTCCATGCTTCATACCCGTGTTGTCACTCAGCAGTTGTGATGGAGCACCACACTGTCCTGCCACCGGGAGGGCCACGCAGAGACCCTGCCCCTGGGGTCACCACGCCAGGGGTGGGGCCGGCCACACACATGTGAGCAGGGACCTGATGATTCCCCGGGGGAGAAGGTGAAGGAGGTGGCGCTGGGAACGGGATGGGGGACGAGGGGCCGACTGGACGCTCAGGAGGACAAGGGGCCCAGGGGGCCCGCAGGGGTGAGGCTGGGGAGCAGAGGCCTGTCCAGGGGGCCCGTGCCGCGAATTAGGCAAGAGGGGCTGTGGCTTGGACCTCAGGGGGCAGAGGGAGTGTGGGGGGCATCCTGGAGGCAGAGCCGGCCAGCCTGGCCCCGTGCCCCCCAGGCTCTCCAGCAGCCACCGTGTCCCGTGCAGTGCCAGCCTGGCCCCGAGCTGGTGCCCTGCCGGGGTGCTAGACGCCGCACATGTGCGTGGGTGCAGGCCCAGGTCTGCCGGGTGCAGAGCCGAGGCCACCTGCCATGGGTCTTGCCCTGGGGTGGGGGGGTGCTCCGGGGCACGGCGGGTGCCTGTGCATGTGTGTGTGCGCCCACGTGCCATTGTGTGCTTGTGCACAGATGCCTGCCCTGCGACTGCCCAGTTCGCCCCGTAGGAGTGTGTGGCAGCCGGGCTCCGTCTGGAGACCCCCACCCCGAGAGGGCAGGCGGGGAGCCCCCTGGGCACTTGCAGCCCCGCCAGGGCGATGTCGGGGTGCGCTGGCAGGAGGCTGTGCCCAGAGCCCCGGCTTCTGGCCGCTGCCGGGATCAGGCTGTTCCAGGCAGGGCCCTTTTTCCACACAGGGTCACATAAAGTTTGGAAACATGTCTTTATTCTTTTTAAAGTGAGTATAATTAGACCTTTTCCCAAAAATCTATGTTGGGAGCTTCTCAGGGCCCTTTTATTAGCCTGTTTCACAATATTTCCCATCACGCGTGGCACAGCTGCTTTCTGCATCTGTATCCTGTTTTTTTTTTTTTTTTTTAAAGATTTTATTTATTTATTCACGAGAGACAGAGAGAGAGGCAGAGACCCAGGCAGAGGGGGAAGCAGGTTTCCCACAGGAGCCCGATGTGGGACTCGATCCCAGGAGCCGGGATCATGCCCTGGGCTGAGGCAGAGGCTCACCCGCTGAACCACGGGGCGTCCCCTGGTTTGTGTCCTGTTAAGTCTCTGATCCAGGACAAGGGGCTGCTCTGCCTTCTGTGCTGGGCTGCCCGGCCTCCGAGGTGTGGATCTGGGGCCGGCTGCTGGCTCGGGGCCCGGCGCTGGGAGGGTGGCTTCTGGAGCTGGGGCCCCTCTCTGCCTGTTCCCCACCGGGCCTGGTGCTACCTGCAGCCTGGGAGGGGGGCTTTGCAGGAGATGTGCCTGGTGCTGGAGCCCCAGTCATGGGTGGAGGGTAGGTCTGGGGACTAGATGGGGCAGCCCAGGCTCTGGGTGCAAATGGTGGGGGGCACTGCAGGGTCCAAGGAGCCAGAAGGCAGGGCGGGTGGGAAGGTGGGCACAGGCAGGGTGGCAGTCCTGGGCAAAGGACCCAGGTCCAAGAATGGGCATGGCCTCTCCAGAGCCCACAGGGCGGTCTGGCCAGAGGGCAGGGCAGGGCAGGGCAGGGAGGAGGTTTGGAGAGGCCTCTGGGACCTGTGGCTCATGGACGAGGCCAGCCTTTCCTCCCGGGCTGGCCGGGGGCCTCAGAAGTTTCTGCAGAAGAACGATGGGCTGGACCAAGGGCTGGGAGGATGGGAGAAAGGGGGCCGCAGGGGGTGATAGGTTGCAGAGGAGGGCCGGTGGGTGCCCGGGGCAAGGGGCTGTGTGGGAGCAGCCGGACGCCCGGCTACTGGCATTCCTAGGGGAAGGCTGCAGGGCCAGGGGGGCGGGGAGGGGGGTCTGGTTTGGCCCGGCCAGGCTTGAGCTGCCCAGAAGGTGCTGGGGTGTGTCCAGGGGCTGGAGGTCTGAGGCTCGGGGAGAGAAGGGAGTTGTTCAGGCTGGGAGGTCAGCCCGGAGGCCCCTGGAGGGGGTTCCTCCTTGGCAGAGGTGGCGTCCGAGCCTGAGGGATGGCGCGCCCTCCTGCTGCCCGCCCGGTCCGCCTTGGGCCAGCCTGTGTCACCCCGCGTGCTGGTGTGGAGCTGGCAAGAGCCCCGTGGCCACCCCTTCCCAGGCCTGCAGCACCCCCGAGCGCTGATACCTGGCGGCAAGGAGGCCAGGGCCCGCCCTCAGACAGGGCTGAGGTGGGCAGCTGGGCTGTTCTCGAGAAAGGGTGCAGAACCCCAGACCCCTCACCAGTTCTCTCAGCTGCCGGGCTGGACTGTAGGAGTCGCGGTCGCTGACTCACAGGGCGCCCAGAGGGGTGGTTCACTGGCTTGGGGAGAGACGAGCCCGAGCGCTCAGGCTCCCCCACGTGGCTGCTGGTTCTTGCCAACCCCACTGCAGCCAGGAGACCGAGGCCCAGGTAAGGGATGCCGGGGGCCCCCTGCACCCGCACCCCCGCCTGTGCCAGGTGGCGGGCCTGCCGTACAGGGTCACCCTTTGGGGGTAGGTGAGCACTGGGCGGAGCCACACCCGGCACAGGCAGGGGAGTCTGATGGAGGAGGGGGTGCCTGGCATCCAGGGAAGAGGCTGTGGCCGGAGTGGCCAGGAGCTGTCTGACCGTGAGCGCCAACTTTGGGTGAGGAGTTCGGGATGGGGGCAGAGGTGAGGTCTGGGGGGAGAAGCAGTAGGTCTCACGGTTGGACACGGGTCAGATACCCACTGCTGTGGGAGCAGATGAGTTGGCACCAGGACCCCCACCAGGCTATCCTGGGGGCTTCGTAGGGCAGATGCTTGCAGCGGGCTGTGCTGCTGACCCGTGCTTCCCTGGCTCCCTTGGGCAGCACTGGGGCACATGGCCCAGGGGTGGCCTCTGTGTCAGGGAGGCTCCGGCTGGCCCCACTGACCGCTCTACCCACTGGATCGCCCCTGCACCTCTGCTTCCTTCCAGAGGACTGAAGGTCCACGCAGGATGAGGTATGGGTCCTGCGTCCCATTCCCTCCTCGTGCCACCCCCCCCAGCTCCCCCACTGCGGCAGCATCCCTGTGGGCCCAGCTGGCCACCTGGGGAGTGCAGGCAGGGCTGGAGCATGTTGCCTACTGCTTGGGCTGAGGGCCACAGCCTCTACAAGCCCTGCCCGCTGCGGGCTGCCCTCCAGGGCACCTGGCACATCGGCCAAGCTGAGTGACCCGGGACAGGGCAGGGCTAGGCCACAGCCTGTGCTCACCCCCACCGCAACCTTGCTGTGCCCTAGGGGTGTCTAGGCCTTGGGAGGGTGCTGGGGCCTCCCCTGGAAACCAGGGAGCAAGTGGGCTGTGTGGAGGGCTGGCCGCCTCGGGGAGGGAGGGTCTGGGCACACAGCTGTGAGCTGAGAGCCCTGGTGGTATGGTGACGCAGGGACTCAGGTGTTGGGCCACCCTCTCACGGGTTAGGGGCCATCCTGTCCCTCGCCGTGGAGAGCTGGTGTGCAGCCCTGTCCCCATGCATGTGACCTGGAGGTAGGTCTGGGTGTCCTGTGGAGGCCCCGTCTGGCAGGACCACAGGGTCCCGTACTGTCATCCTGGCAGGTCTGGACATCTCCTAGGTTGGCCATTTCTG
The DNA here is from genome assembly GCF_011100685.1 of Canis lupus familiaris. Lineage (NCBI taxonomy): Eukaryota > Metazoa > Chordata > Mammalia > Carnivora > Canidae > Canis > Canis lupus. The sequence goes on from NC_049229.1 coordinate 72,782,651, forward strand.
CTGGCCTCTCCAGGGCCTGGTCCCCAGGCCTGTGTCTCCTTAGGTGGCGGAAGAGGGATGCAGGGGCCACCCAGGGATGCCCAGGGCCTCCAGCAGAGTGGATGTGGGGTGGGCAGTGGTGCTGTGCTCTGTGCCAAGACCGCGGGCCTCGTGGCTGCGCTGGCCATGCCTGAGCAAACAACGTGACCCCATTAGCCCGTCCCTGTCTCTGCACCGCGAGCCTGGCAGTGGAGAGGTGTGGTGGGGACTTGCGTGTGCTCTTCTGACTGAGGGGGCGGGGTGCGTCCTGGGAGCCGTCATGGGAGGTCTGGTGGCCAGGGAAAGTTGGAAGTGCTCAGCTCTTATGTGTGCGCGCTTGCACGTGTGTGCGCGCGCTTGCACGTGGGCGGCAGGGTGTGCTTAGGACATGTGTGAGCCCTGTGCATGCAGGCACATAGCTGTAGGGTCTGAGACCCATCCTGCATGTGTGTGACCATCGCTTGGAGAGGCTGTGCCCCTGAGGGGCTGCCCAGGAGTGGGGGGGCCTCTCCCTGAGCCCCCAGCCTCTCCAGCCCCCCTGTGGTCTCTGCCTGCCCTCACCCGCCCTTGGGAGTGAGCAGCATGTCCCAGATGAGCAGAGGTTCTCAGCCCTGCCCCGGCTGACCCAGGGATCTGGCCCACGGGTGCCACAGAGGGCTGCACAGAAGAGGAGGGGCTTGGGTGGCAGTGGGGCGGGAGCACCTGCCCTTGGCATCTCAGCAAGTCCCTGTGGCCTGTTCCAGCGGCTGAGACAGCTGGCGCAGTCAAGCCTGGGTGGGCTGTCCGGGTGTCGGGGCGCGGGCCGGGTGCTGCGGGCTCCCAGGCCCCGTGGCCAGTGTCGGCATTGCCGGGCGGTGGAGGAGGCGGCTCCCGTGGGGCGTTCCTCCGCCTCCTGGGCCTCACCTCGCCAGGAAGGCCAGCTGACGGCCGTCTGTGTGTCCCCAGTCCCGCAGCGTGGACAAGCAGCATGCCGTCATCAACTACGACCAGGACAGGGACGAGCACTGGGTGAAGGACCTGGGAAGCCTGAACGGGGTGAGTGCGAGAGGTGCTGGTGCTGCCCCCGCCCCCTGTGCCGGCCCCGCCCCTCTCGGGACCTGCCCCTTGCTGGCCCCGCCCCCTCCGCCTCTCTTCCCTGTGCCGGCCCCGCCCCTCTTCAGGGCCCCGCCCCTTGCTGGCTCCACCCCTCTCCTGGACCCGCCCCCTTGCTGGCCCCGCCCCCTCCGCAGCTCCCTTCCCTGTGCCGGCCCCGCCCCTTACTGGCCCCGCCCCTCGCTGGCCCCGCCCCCTCCAGAGTCTCCATTCCCTGTGCCGGCCCCGCCCCAGGACCCCGCCCCTCTTTGGCTCCGCCCCTCCAGGCCCCGCCCCCTCCAGCACATCTCCATTCCCTTGCTGGCCCCGCCCCTCTCACGACCTTTCTGCCTCCCTCCCTCTCCTGCGGGCCCCGCCCTCCCTTCGTGGTGTCCCCCGTTCAGAACACCCTGTCCCCCATAGTAGCCCCGCCTGTGTTCCTCACCCCAGCTTCTTCCCCACCCTGCCCCTCACATCATGACCTACTCCTCCGCCTTGGCCCCCCCCCCCCCTCGTGACCTCCTCCCTGTGCTGGCCTCCCCTCTCCGCCCCCCTGCAGCTCTGCCCACCTGCTCTGGTCCTTTCCCCTTGGGGACCGCATCCCTCTGCTCTGTCCCCACCTGGCCTCCTCCCGGATCTCGTGCTCAGGTGGGGGGAAGCCACCTTCAGGTGCAGTGGCTCCATGGCCTCCTTGGGAGGGCTTCCCGCAGGGCAGGGTTGTTCTGGGGGGAGGGCCCTAGGGTGTGCAGGGGAGGCGGGCCTCCTGCGGACTGGGATACCCCGTCCTGGGGGATGCGGGACCCCTGAGCAGGGAGGGGTCCAGTGTGGCGGTGCTCGGGTCTGCCTGCTGCCCTGTCCCGCCCAGCTCGGGCCACCAGCCGTCTCCATCCCGAGCTCGCCTCCACTCGGGGCCCCCGGGCGGCGTCTGCCCCCCCCAGCCCCTCCTCTGTGGGCCCTCCTGTCAGATACAGTAGCCCGACCTGAGTGGGGCTGCGGGGGCAGTGAGCATCCGTGTTGCCCATCCCTGCACACCACGGCCCTGGCCCGGGACACCGCCCTGTGCACCCACCTCCTGCTCGGCTCCCGGGACCCTCCTCTGTCCCGTCCCCAGTCCTCCACGCTTCTGGTTTCTTCCACCAAACTCTGGCACAGTGGCCCTGCCTGAGCCATATCTGTCTTCCCGCTGTCACCTGGGCTGCCGCAGAGGCCTCAGGCGTGTTGGGCGCTCACACATCTGGCCACAGCGTGGTGTCAGTGGCCAGTTAGAGCCCCTGGTGCAGGGAAGAGGATCTCTGGGGAGCAGGCATCACCTAGCCCAGCCAGCCCTGCCGCGGGGCCACTGCCACCCCAGGGTCCCGGGGTGCTGGGCGAGTCCAGTCCTTCAGCGGCCGCCTGTCCTGTGGTCCCTTCGGGGTGTGACGCTGGGTGCACGTGCATCAGAGAGACAGTGCCTGGCCCAGAGCAGCTTGGAGGGAGGGGGACCCCAGAGCCGTTGCCCTGCCCGTTGCTGGCCTGGCCCTCTCACCCGTCTCCCCCCGCAGACGTTCGTGAATGATGTGCGCATCCCGGACCAGAAGTACATCACGCTGAAGCTCCATGACGTCATCCGATTCGGCTACGATATCCTTTCCTGGCAGTGGTGGGGGCCTCAGTGGGCGCAGCAGGGGCCCGCCGGTGTGCGAGGGTAGTGGGCATGACCCCAGGCGGGGCTCCAGCCCCTTCCCCCGACAGAAGCCCCCCATCACAGGCACCTGCTTCCTGCCTCCTGGTCTGAGCTCACACAGGACTTCAGGAAAAGTGAGCCCTCCCTGGGACCCAGGGTCCCCAGTGACCTGGGGGCTGCCCGGATGTGGCATTCTGTGCTTCCGCCCCGAGGAGCATGCTTCCCCTGGGGCCCCACACACATGGCGGGAGCGTGTCCTCTTCTCTGCCTGCCTCGGCTGCCACTCGTGGGCCCAGACACCATCTGAAGCCCCCCCCCAACGCCTAGAACCTGGGGAGGCCAGGGCTGAGGGGTGGTTTGGGATGGGAGCTGGGGCCCCACCTGGCTTCGGGCACATCCCCTGCCTGCCCTGCCCTGTTCTGCCCTTGCGGTGAGGGGCTAAAGGACACAGTCATGCGCGTGTGTGCTGCTTGTCCGAGCAGGTGCAGTGTGGACACACGCTAGGTGCACAGGTGGGTGTGGGGGGCAGCGCGGTCCCCCCAGGCCTCCCCTCTCCGTCGGACTCGATCAGGAGCTGTCTGGTCTCTCCCTGCGGAGAAGGCCCGCCCCACGTGACCCCATGCCCCCGTCCAAGCTCTTCTGCTCCTGGTTCGCCTTAACTCGCTGTCACATTCCAACATGTACGTACTGGAGCGTGTGCAGCACCGGGTCCCCGAGGAGGCGCTCAGGGTCAGTGCCCGCACTCAGCCCAGGGCCCCGCGGCCCCGCACCCCGCCGCCCCGCCCCCGCCCGGCGCTCCCATATCTCTTGGCTGCCTCGGCCTGGCTGTGGTGCCATGAGTCAGCCTGGCCCGGCCTGTCCTGCAGGATGGCCCGGTCTAGCAGGTGGGGGAGATAGTCGCTCCCCGCCCTCCCGGCCGTCGCGGCTGGCGGGCGTGGAGAGGAGACTGCGGTACCTGGCTGGGGGCGGGGAGGCTATCACAGGTGGTAGCCGGGAACCGGCAGGAGGGGAAGCCTCTGGGGACAGCCCTGGGGGGACTCCTGGGTGATGAGTGCCTTCGGGTACTCCCCGTTGGGGCTTGAGGGACCTGGGTCGGGGGCCATGGTGGGAGGACTCCGCTCTGGCTCGTTTGGTGGGAGTCATGGAGCATCGACCTGGGGCCACTGCCCAGAGCTTTGCCCAGGAACCCTGCGTGGAACCCTGCGTGGGGGAGACTAGCCTTGGCCCCGAGCTGTGGGCAGCACGGGCAGTGTGGGCGGCCTGCCCAGAGTCACAGGGCCAGTGTGACCCTGGCCCTGACAGCTGCAGAGCTCAGCCAGGTGGGGCCGCTGCACGCACACGCCCTCACAGGTGTGCACACACAGGCACACACACAGAGCTACACGGTGTGCCCACATAGACCACTGCTGCCCGCCTCTCGTGGCCCCTGAGCCGCTGACCCCATGGCCTGGGGCCTGTCCCCACCCCTCTGTGTCTCCTGAGTGGGGGTTATGAACCACCTCCGATAGCTGCTGCCCACTCCAGGCTCCTTCCTGGAAGCTTTGTGTTCCTGAGGACCTCCCCCCCCCCTGCCCCCCGCCCAGGCTGGGGCAAGGACCCCTGGCTTTGAGCCTCAGGATGTCACCTCCACGGGAGTCATGAAGGAGACCTCCTGGCGTGAGGGGCAGTGCAGGCCGTCTCTGGACCAAGAGGGAGGCGGGCTGCCCTGGGTGTCCTCCTGGAGTGGGCCCTGCCCTCACCCCTGCCTCACTGCCCACAGCACGAGAAGTATACCAGCCAGCTGCAGGTGAGCATCAAGGGCCCGGCACCCAGGAAGGGCGAAGCGCTGCCCCAGCACCCCCCGTACTGCGAGTCCTTGGGTCCCAGGCCAGAGAGGGGGGACCGGAGGCCAGGAACAGGTAGGGCAGCATGGCATAGGGCCTGGGAGGGAGGTGCACACGGGCCTGCCCCCCACGGGCCTCCCCGCGACCTGCCTCATCTGGGTCACGCTCCCCTCCCAGCACAGCCCCTCCACCCGCCAGCCTCCTGGGCTCATGGCATCCCGGCGGGCACAGCACAAAGCTGCCCTCGGGTGAGCTCAGGCACCCATGCACCCACACCTCTGCACCCCAAGACACACCCACCTGTGCACACAGCACCCCTGAGACCCGTGTGGTCTGGTCAGCCTGCGGGGGGCCCAGCCTTCAGGGTCGGCCCTCTGTGACTTGAGTCGTTTACAGACCCTGGAGAGAGACCCGCCCTGGCTGTGGACTCTGCTGTCCTGTCCTTCTGGCAGGGAGGCTCTGGGGGCAGAGGGCTCAGGCAGGGCTGGGGGGTTGCCTGCCTCAGGATGGGGCAGCTGAGGACTGTCTGCCCCAGGTGAGCCTCCTCCACAGGGAGGCCTGGGCGGGGCTGGGGACAGCGAGGGTCACAGACTCACAGCGGTCGCTCACCACAGATGTGGAAACGGGCCTCAGGGTGATGACGCTGGAGCACTGGGGCAGGGGGGCCTGGGCTGAGATGGGAGGTGAGGCCAGGGTCCCTCCAGGACCTAGGGCTTGCCCAGCCCCGGGTCTCCCCTCCTGGTCTGCGTTGGGGCCACAGCGACCCAGGGTCAAACGCTCTCCTTGTGCAGAGGCAGCGGCCTACCGCACCCCCCTGTACGGGCAGCCCTCCTGGTGGGGAGAAGATGATGGTGGCACCCCGCCCGAGGAGCGGCGCCAGGAGGAGCCCTACGCAGGTGGGTCCCAGAGGTCGCTAGAGCTCCTGAAGGCGGCCTGGCCTGGAAATGCCCGCTGGGGGAGACCGAGCGGACAGTCCTGGCGGGGCAGGTGGGCGGGCGTTGCCACCCTGGGGCCCCCAAGGACATGTTCCTCCCTCCCCCAGAGCGGCCCAAGGAGCTGGCGCAGCAGGACGGGGAGCTCCCCGGGACGATGCCTGGCTTCCGGGCCTCGGTGGAGCCTCAGAGCTACTCATTCAGGCGGGAGCCCAGTTACTTTGAGATCCCCACGAAGGAGGCCCCGCCGCCGCCGCCACGGCCCCCCGAGGTGCCGGCGCAGGAGGCACCCACCAAGGAAGGGGAGCCGGGCGGGGCGGCCCCCGTAGTGCAGAGCCACGCCTCCTTCACCATCGAGTTTGACGACTGCAGCCCCGGCAAGGTGAAGATCAAGGACCACGTGACCAAGTTCTCCCTGCGCCAGAGGAGGCCGCCGGGCAAGGAGGCCGCACCTGCGGAGGCCGTGTCCGCGGAGACCAAGGTGGCCGACTGGCTGGTGCAGAATGACCCGAGCCTGCTGTGCCGGGCCGGCCCCGGCGACGACCGTCACAGCACCAAGAGCGACCTGCCGGTCCACACCCGCACCCTCAAGGGTGAGTGCTGGGCTGGCGGGCCCAGCGTGGGGCTCCGGACCTGCCGCGGGGCGTCCCCACTGGCCTCAGTGCTTGCCCGCTGGCGGTTCCTTGCTGAAGACCTGCCTCCGCGAGGGGGCAGTCCCTCGTGTTCCCCTCGCTCATCTTGGCCACGCGTGGTGGCTTCCGTGAGATGGGCGCTGTGTCCCCAGCCACACGTGACAGCTTGGGCATGGGGTGAAGAGCCCCCCACCCCTCAGATCGCTGCATCCTTTCTCTTGGCCTGACGAGTTGCGGTTCCCCCACCCCCAGGCCACAAGCATGAGGACGGCACCCAGAGCGACTCGGAGGACCCCGCGGCCAAGGCGGCGGCGGCGGTGGTGGCCGGGGTCCCTGCGGAGGGCAGCGGGGCGCAGGTGCGGCTGCAGAGGCAAATGAAGCGAGATCCCCAGGAGCTGCTGCACAACCAGCAGGCCTTTGTCATCGAGTTCTTTGACCAGGACACGCCGCGCAAGAAGCGCTCCCAGTCCTTCACGCACACCCCTCCCGGGGACCCCAAGGCCGACAAGCGCCGAGGCCCCGGGCCAGCCGACAAAGACCGCTCGGGCGTCCCTGCCCCGGCGCGGGGCACAGGTGGCAGCTCGGGGCCACAGCGGGCCAGCTCGCTCAAGCGGGAGAGGACAGAGGAGCGGCTGGGGGGGCCCTCGCCCACGCCCCGGGGCTCCGCGCGGCCCTTCGGCAGTGTGGGACGCCGCTCCCGTCTGGCCCAGGACTTCATGGCGCAGTGCCTGCGGGAGGGCTCCCCGGCCGCCCGGCCCGGCCCTGACAAGGCACCCCCAGCATCACCGGCCCCCGAGACACCCCGTGGGGCCAGCCCCGTGGCCCCGGCGACCCCGCCACCACCCCCCGCCGACCCCCAGCTGACCAAGGCGCGCAAACAGGACGAGGACGACAGCCTGAGTGATGCAGGGACCTACACCATCGAGACAGAGGTGCAGGACCCGGAGGTGGAGGAGGCCCGCCAGATGATCGACCAGGTCAGCACGGCAGGGCGGTGGGGGCCGGGCCGGGGGTGGGCCGGCACTGACCCGGGGGCCTGGCCATCCCTCCTGGCAGGTCTTTGGGGTACTCGAGTCTCCTGAGCTCTCCAGGGTGTCCTCCGCCACCTTCCGTCCCGTCATCAGAGGGGACAGAGACGAGGCCGGCGACGGGGTAGCCCAGCGAATGGCCCTACTGCAGGAGTTTGCCTCCCGGTCAGCGGGCATGGCACCCCAAGGGGAGCTCCAGGTACCTGGGTCGCACGCTGCCTGGGGAGGGGCGGGGGCTCCTGCATCGGGGCCTGTGTGAGCTCGGAGGTCTTGCCTGTGTTGGATTCCAGGCCCCAGGGGAGGCTGGGTCCAACCTCCTGGGTAGTGTGCCCTGGCAGGTGGGCTGGGGCCCCCGTGTGGAGGGCTCAAGGGCGGGCCCGGAGGCCCCAAGTCAGGCTGGGCCCCTGGGTGTGTCCCGTGTACCCACAGGCAAGGCTGCGCTGAGTCACAGCGGCTGGCCTGTGAGCCCCTGAACCGGGCTCAGGTTAGGTAGTTGTGTTGGGGGCAAACGCAGGAGCGCATTGGGGTTTCCTGGCTGCGTCCGTGGGGGAGTGTGCCACGGGTAGAGATGGCATGGGTAGGGCCAGGTGTCAGGCGAGCTGCTGTGGCTGCCCGGGCACCTCCTGCCTCCCCTGCGGGAGACACACGCTTGCCCTTTGCTCTGCAGGGCCTCACGGTGCCGGGCTCTCCCGGGAGTCAGAAGTGGGTGTCCCGCTGGGCCAGCCTGGCCGACAGCTACTCAGACCCAGGCCTGGCAGGTGAGTGGTTCAGGCTCAGCGGTGGGCTGGGGCTGGGGCTGGGGCTGGGCTCAGGCCTTTTACTGGACCTGCTGGTGCGAGCGTGCCGGCCGAGTCTGGCGGAGGGCCGGGCGTCCCGTAGGCACCCAGGGCCCGCAGCCAGCGACCGCTCCCTACCAGGCTGCCCTTGTCTTTGCAGAGGAGAGCCCTGGGCGCAGAGCCGGGGAGCTCGAGGGGACCCTGCCTGTGCGCCAGCGACGGCTGCTCCCACAGCTGCCCAGCGACCGCGCAGACAGCCCTGGGGGCCCCGAGGCCACCAGGAGGAGCGGCCCCGGGCCACCAGAGCCAGGCAGTGAGCAGGCCGGCTGCTTCTTGGGCCAGGAGGACTTGGAGCCTGACAGCCTCAGCGATGCCAGCGGGTCGGACGGTGGGCGGGGCTCCGAGCGGGGTGGCGGCCCGCAAGAGGAGAGACGCCGGAGCCCCCAGGAGGGACTGGCATGGACAAAGGGCCGGCGCTCGCCGAGGGCCCCTGGAGAGCCAGCCCCCACCTCTTTCTTCATTGGGGACCAGAACGGGGAGACGGCCTTCCCCAGGAAACCTCTGGCTCCAGGGGAGGTGGAGGGCCCGGGGCGGGTGGCCCAGGCCAGCCCACCGGCGAGGGACAGCCTCTCCGTCGGCACCAGCGGGAGGATGGTGATCCAGCTGCGGACAGGGCGGTCCCCGGAGCCCGAGAGCCCCGCCCCGGCCTTGGTCCGGCAGGACAGCTTCAGCAAGGAGCCGGCTGGCGGCCCCCCAGCGCACGGCCAGCTGCCGCACATCTCCAGCCACCCCCTCCTGCAGGACCTGGCTGCCGCCCGGGCCTCGCGCATGGACCTGCACCCCCAGGACACCCACCTGATCCTGAAGGAGACAGAGACGGCCCTGGCCGCCCTGGAGGCCCGGCTGCTGTCCAGATCCGCGGAGGAGGCAGAGGGCCCCACGGGCAGTGCCCCCAGGCCGCCGGAGGACTCGCTGTCCGGGGACTCTGACGTGGACACGGCCAGCACTGTCAGTCTGCTCAGCGGGAAGAACGGGCCCAGCCCAACCAGCCCGCAGCCCGCGGGACCGCAGAGGGACAAGCCGCCGTCCCCGCAGGCAGCACAGGACCCGGGGGGTGTCGCCTTGAACAGCGCCCGTGAGCGGCTCTCGGACAAGCAGCGGCGCCCGCTGGGCCCGAGCGACGTGGGCCGCGTGGAGCCGGGGAGGCGCCTGGCCGTGCGGCGTGGCCCCGGGCCCCGGGGCTCCTCGGACTGGCCTGACGACGATCGGGGCTGTGGCCTGGCGCCCCCGCCTGGCGCCGACGCGGTCACCTCTGACCACGAGGCCCCCGGGGCCGCTGGGGCGGGGAGGCCAGGCCCTCGGCGGAAACCCGCCGCCCCGCCGCCGCCGCCAGCTGCCCGGGAGGAGCAGAGCCGCGGCCCCGCCGGCTCCCAGAAGGCCCAGCAGGTGCTGACCCGCTCCAACAGCCTGTCCACCCCGCGGCCCACGCGGGCCTCCCGGCTGAGACGGGCCCGGCTGGGGGAGGCCTCGGACACGGAGGCTGCCGACGGGGAGCGGGGGCCCCCCGCCACCCCGGAGCCGGCGGGGCGGCCCGCCCCCGAGCAGGCCAAGAAGCTGTCGCGCCTGGACATCCTGGCCATGCCCCGGAAGCGGGCCGGCTCCTTCACAGGGCCCAGCGACTCCGAGGCGGCCCCCGCGCGGGCTGGCTTCTCCGGCCGCAGCGTCGAGTTGTACTGCTCGGGCCGCAAGCCCGTCATGGCCGAGGCTCGGGCCGCCGCCAAGAAGGCCGCCAGCGCCACCGCGGTCCCCCGCCAGCCCTTTAGCAGGGCGCGCCCGGGCAGTGCCCGATACTCGTCACCCAGTGAGTGCCGGGAGCAGGCGGGTGGCCCCGGGCCCAGGCAGCCGGGGCGGAGGGTGCGCAGCTTGCCCCGTTCCCGTAGGCGGGCCCGTCTCCACGGACGCACACACCAACCGTGTGCATGTGTGACCACCCTCGGGGAGCCAGGATGGAGGGCTCCGCGGCTGCGCGCCAGGCCTCGGGCTTGGGGTGCTCTGCCCTCGGCTGCCCTGCCAGGGCGTGCGGGATGCCGTGGCGGGGGAGGGCTGTGTCCACCCCCCACACCCCCCAGGCAGAGGCCCCGTGCAGCCTGTGGCCTGTGCACGTGCGTAGCCAGCAGGGACAGTGCTGTGGCCGCGGGTGCTTCGCTGCTGCCCCGGGGGGCTGCGTGTGTGTGCGTGTGTGTGCGTGTGTGTGCGTGTGTGTGCGTGTGTGCATGTCTGCTCGTGTGCTCAGCCAGGCCGGTCGTCCGAGTGAGCTGAACATAGGCTCTGCTGGCCCAGCTCCTCAGGGCTCCTGAGGCTGCCGGGGTGGGGCTCCCCCTGCCTCCTGGGTCCACTAGGGGCGCCGAGTGCTGAGGGGCAGGGTCCGCTGCAGGCAGGGATGGGCGGGGACGGTGGTGGCAGGCCGAGGACCCCTGCTGGTGGGAGCCCGCTGCCCCTCCACTGCTTTTTTGGCTGCGTGTGTTTGCTGCCACCGCGGGGCCCCAGAGCAGGGTGGGTGAGGAGCCAGGTCCGAGGGGCAGGCGGGCAAGGGAGGGGGCTGCGGGGGCCGAGCTCAGTCACCCTCGGGTCCCACCCAGGCCTGGGGCCAGTCCACGTGGGGAGGGCTGCCCTGATTTGGGGCATCTCTGGGTGTAACGCTGCCCTGCCACCACGCCTGCCACCTCCCATCTGATGGGTACAGACCGTCCCCGTGGCCTCTGCCCATAGGCCGACCAGCCCCAGGCCCATGGAAATGCCAGGCTGCCCCCGCCCCCCGCCTCTGGGCCACTGGTGGCCTCCAGGCCCTGGAGCTCTGCAGCTGCTGGCGCTTCAGCTAAAGGGCCTCTGGGCATGGGTGGGGGGCCGGCGGCAGCGTGGCTTTGCGCAGCGTTGGGCCCTTGCCTGGGACCCCGGGGCTGCCACGGGGTGCTGAGCTGCCACTCTGTTCTGTTCTTGCTTCTGGAACCGATTCGCGCTCCCAGGCGCGCGCCGCCGGCAGCAGGGCTCGGATTGCACGTCCACGTCCGAGGAGGAGTACGGCTCCCACCACGGCTCCCCCAAACACACACGCTCCCATGCCTCTACAGCCACGCAGACCCCGCGGGCTGGCGGCTCTGGCCGCGCGCGACCCCGGGCGCCCGGCCTCCGGGACACGGATGACGAGGAGGAAGACCCTGACCCCTACGGCTTTATCGTGCAGACGGCGGAGATCGCCGAGATCGCCAGGTGAGCGGTGCAAGCGGAGCCGCTGAGCGGGCCGCGCCTCCCTTAGGGCCAGAGCGCCCCTTGGGCCGGGACTGGGCTGGAGGCTCTGTCCGCCTGAGCTCTGCTTGTCGGGGGGTGGGTGCGGTTATTGGGGGCTTGGATCCTCGGTGGGCGGATGGGTCCCAGGAGGGCGGATGAGTACTGGGTGTGTGGATGGATCCGGGAGGGCGGATGGATACTGGGTATGTGGATGGATCCGGGTGGGCAGATGGGTCCTGGGAGGGCAGATGGATACTGGGTGCGTGGATGGGTCCCGGGTGCATGGATGGATCCCGGGTGGGCGGATGGGTACCAGGTGTGTGGATGGATCCTGGGTGCGTAGATGGATCCTGGGTGGGTGGATGGGTACTGGGTGCGTGGATGGATCCCGGGTGTGTGGATGGATCCTGGGTGGGTGGATGGGTCCCAGGTAAGCAGTTGGGTCCTGGGAGGGCAGATGGGTACCAGGTGCGTAGATGGATCCTGGGTGGGCGGATGGGTCCCCGATGCGTGGATGGATATCAGGTGGGCGGGCAGGTGGGTGGAGGCAGATCTCAGAAGAATGCCGGACCTCTGGTATGAGGAAGAACTGTATTATTTTTGTTAAAGATCATGTTTCTCGTGTGGTCGTTCCCTGGGTCAGCTCCAGGGCAGGAGCTGGGAGGCTGGTGCAGAGGCGGTGGGACTAGAGGGCAGTGCTTGGCTGAGCAATGGTCAGTGCCACGGTGGTTGGGCTCTGCGGGGCTCGTGCAGGGGCAGGAGGAGTCCGGGGCTTTAGGGTGAACGGCGGGTGTTTGGTGCTGAGGCTGCTGAGCTTCTAGAAAGAGGTGACCAGAGGCAGGTGGTTCCTGGGCGAATGGCCCGTGGGGATGCAGGCACAGAGAGGACACAGGCCACGGTGGCTCAAGGTTGAGCGGGGAGGGCCTGCGGGGCATGAGGGGGGCCAGGGATGGCGGCTCCCAGGACACGGAGGGAGGGCAGCGGCTGACGATGGGGCGGACTGCCGAGGTGGGCTCCTCAGAGGTGAGGGGCGTGCAGAGGAGGGGGGGTGGGCGGCCCCTGTGGGCCTCGGGGTCTCTGCTTCCCGAGTGGGCAAGCTTGGGCATCCTGCCCGGCTGGGGGCTGGCACTAAGGCAGGGGTGCACGCCCATGTGGCATCACTGTGACTTTAGGGATGTCCTGTGTTTTTCAGTGTAGGGAGAGTGGGTGCAGTTGGGGGACCCCCATCTCGAGGGGTCTAGGTCAGCCATGCTGGGGGTAGGTGGCGGTTGGAACGGTTTTCTCCAGCCGTGCTCGGCATTTCTGGGAGGGACTGAGCATGGTGGCCGTGCCAGGCAGGGGTGCAGGTGCCATTCGGAGTGGATGGGCCCTCAGGGCCGGTTGGGAGGCGCCCAGTGCTGGGACGATGGAGGCTGGAGGTCGGGGCCTTGTGGGCCTCGGAGGCCCCGTTGCTGGGGCAACTGCAGGCATCCATGTGCCAAGGAAGCTTCCAGGTGGAGCTCGTAACCCCTGTCGAGTGAAGGAGGTGGTGGTGCACAGTGACAGGGGACTCCTGTACCCCAGCCTGGGCCGAGGGCTCAGGTGACACAGGACAGGCTGGTTGTGGGACCTCTGTGCCTGCCCGCCCTTCCTGCCTGGCCCCAGCCCCACCCCTGCCACACTTCCTGGGACCTCCCTTCAGGGCCCTGTGAGGTCTGGCATTGCCAGTGGCCGGGTGGGCGCAGTTGGGGTCAGGCTGGAGGCTGCACACCCCCGACCCCTAACCCTCACCCAGCACCTGCCTCTGGGGCAGGACGCCTGCCTGCACCTGCGAGGGGAGGTCGGCCCGGGGAGGGATCCATCAGGCCGCTGCTTCCCGACCTCCCCAACACGGGCGCTCGGCCCAGGGGGACCCGACAGGACCTGCCTTCTTTCCTGCGGGCTGCAGGCTGAGCCAGACACTGGTGAAGGACGTGGCCATCCTCGCCCGGGAGATCCACGACGTGGCTGGGGACGGTGACTCGCTGGGCTCACCGGGGCCCGCCCGCAGCCCCTCTCTCAGCAACGTGCCCAGCACACCTGCTTCGACCATCTCTGCCCGTGAGGAGGTGAGCCCGGCCGCCACCCTGCTGAGGTCTGGCCCACCCCCGGCCTTCAGGCAGCTCCTTGCACAGGCAGTCTCAGCCAGGGGTACTCGCCGAGGCCGTGTGTCCTGTGCTCGGCTCCCCACACGGCCACCCCGGAGCACAGGATCCAGGACCCCCTGTGTTTGGGGGTAGGGGCATCTCGGGGCCCGAGTCTGCTCAGTCCCCCTACTGTCACGGCAGGGGAGGGACATGGTCTGCCCCTGTGGGTGGATGCCCCCTGCCCCCAGGAGGGCTGACACCACCCTGCCCCTGTCTACAGCTGGTACAACGCATCCCCGAGGCCAGCCTCAACTTCCAGAAGGTGCCACCCGGCTCCCTGAGCTCTCGAGACGTGGACCAGAACATGAACGACCGCTGTGAGGACCCCCTTGCCAGCAAGATGCGGCCCCGGAGCCGCGAGGAGGCAGGTCACCCCACCTACCCCGCAGAAAGCTGGCCTGGCTGCGCGCACAGGGCCCTCCAGGCTGGGTGTTGGGGTGCACCAGGGAGCAGGGCCTTCCGGGGGTCCCGGGTGCCACGCTAACGCCTGGTCCTTGCAGGTGATCTTTGACAACCTGATGCTGAACCCAGTGTCCCAGCTGTCTCACGCCATCCGGGAGAACACGGAGCACCTGGCCGAGAAGATGAAGTGCGTGGGGCCCCCGGGCTCTGAAGGGCGGTGGGAGCTGCCCCACCAGCCTCCCCTCAGACGCAGACGCTAACATGCGCCCAAAGCCAGGACCTCCCGGGGGGTGCTCATGCGCACGCGCGCACCTGGGCCTGGCAGCCGGCACCCCCTGCGCCCACCCCAGAGCCCCCGGGACGACCCCAGTACTCCCCATGTCAGGCCCAGAGATGGAGACTCTGCTTCTGGCCAGCCCACTCCTGCCCTGGGCCTCTGTTCCCCCGTGGGCACGGACGGGGAGGGGTGGGGGCAGCGGGCTGGGTGCGCTTGTGTAGGTTCCAACCTCCCTGTCCTGTTTGCTCCCCCCCTCGGTGGCAGGATCCTCTTTCAGAACACAGGGCGAGCCTGGGAGGAGCTAGAAGCCAGAATCAACTCGGAGAACGAGGTGCCCATCCTGAAGACGTCCAACAAGGTGAGGGCCGCCCCCGCCGCCGCCAAACAGCCTCCTGGCTGCAGGGAGTGGGGGGTCCCCGTGGCGGTCCTGCTCCATGCACCCCCTCCCACCCACTTCCAGGAGATCAGCTCCATCCTGAAAGAACTGAGACGCGTGCAGAAGCAGCTGGAAGGTGGGTATGGTCCAGATGTGCGGGCGAGGCCGCCGGTGCTGCTCGCCGTGGCGCCCGCAGAGGGAGGCCGGGTGGGTGTGGGAGGCAGGGCAGGACCCACCGGCCGGCCTGACCCTGCACCCCCCGCAGTCATCAACGCCATCGTGGACCCCAGCGGGAACCTGGACCTGCTGACCGGGAACCGCGGCTCCGGAGGCTCGGCCCAGCTTGGGAAGGGCCGGCCGGCTGCCCAGAGTCCGTCCTCGCCCCCCTTGGCCCTGCCTCTGAGGAGCTTCCCGCAGCGGGGCACCTGCGGGTCCCCTGGCCTCCCGGACCCCGCCTTCCTCCCCGACTTCCTCCCCGACGCAGAGAGGTTCCTGATCTAGGCGCGGGCCGGGGCGGCCTCCCCGTGGCCCCGGGTCTGGCGCCTCCAGCCTCTCTGCCGGCCGCTGCGGCCCCTCCCGGCTGCGGACGGGTCGCCACAGAGACCCCCCACATGCCAGGACCCCGTGGGCAGGGCCTCCGTGCCCAGACTCCCTCCCTCGCTCCCGGCCAGCACCCCAGCGGGATGGCCCAGCCCCTGGGCTGCCCCTGCTGGCCTTCCGGCCCAGCTCCTGTCGTGGCCACTGCCGAGGGCTGGCGTCACAGGTGTGTACCCCGCGTCCTCTCCACTGCTGTTATTTCTGTCTGTAGCTTTTAAGGAAAGGCTGGTCTGTGCCACGGCAGCAGCCCCTGGGCCTGGAAGGCCCTCCTCCCGCCTCTCGCGCTGGGGTGCGTGCTCACCTGTCCCTCCCTGGGGGCTGGCCCGGGCCAGGCAGGGGAAGAGGGGCTGGGCCAGGGGTGGGGGGCGTCATTCAGTGCCAAACACGGAGCCGGGAGGGGCCCGTGAAGCCCCAGGACTCGAGGGCTCGGTGCGCCTGGCCAGGGCCCTCCAGCGGCCTCTGCCGCCTGGGCCCGGGCTGTGGCCCGTGGAGACGTTTGGGGCCGGAACCCCAGTACTTCAAGCCTTTGGTGCCAATGCAATTGCCAAACCTGCTGAGTGTGCAGGCTGCTGCCACACCGCTGTGCACACGGGCGCACACATGCCAGACACACGCGCCCACGCCCAGGCACACGTCCACACCGTGGGGCAGGTCTTCCCAACGAGGGCTGCGGGGCATCTGCACTTGGCTTCCTGCGGCTTTAGGCTGGGGGGGGGGGCAGCGAGCACTGGACCGCAGGGGCTGGAAACCAGGCTTCCGGCAGCTCCCTGGGCTGCACCCCTCCCCCAGCCCCCGTACCCCCTGACGCTGTGGGCATTACGTGGGTGCCTGCAGCCAGCTCTGAGCCCTGCAGGCTGCTGTGCTCCTGGTCCCGTGGGGGGTGGAGGGCAGGGAGAGGCCCCCAGGGACAGTTCTGCCTTCTCAGGGTTCTTTAAGCTGGGAACATGCCGGGTGGGCAGGGCACGCCTCCCCGGGGCAAGAGGAGGCTGCTTCTGGAGCCTCTAAGCCAAAGAGCCCGTGGGCTGGGGCAGGTGGGGGCGGGGCTGGCCCACCCCGGCCGTTCCGGGGGGTCACTCCGCACCGTGCCCGGCGCCTGTGTGAGTGGCGATTGCGGGATGGGGCCCGGGGGCCAGTGGGTGTGAGTCCGGGCCGCCACGGGTGATGCGTGTGTCCGTGTTTACATTTAGCTGACTTGGAGTTGCGTGCATGGGTCCTGTCCCCCCCCACCGCCCCCGTGATGTTTACGTATGTGTGTGAGTGGGGACGGGGTTCCTGCCAGGACCCCGCCCCCCGGGCCTGCTGTGTCCACACGGAGGAGGCCTCCTGCATGCCCCGCACAGTCCCCTCCAGCCTGTCCCCTGGAGACCAACAGTGGCCATTCTCATCCACACGCACCCTCAGTGATCGCTGTACACTTTTTTTTATTCACAAATTCCCGTTCCTCCCCCTCCAGCCTTTGACTTGGGATCGGTAACTTATTTGTCTGGCTTCTTGGAGGTACTTCTGTATGTTTGTCCTCAGGCGGTCTTACGGATGTCTTTCAGAAAATGGTTATTTTATATGAGTTGTCATGGAATTTGTTCTAATAAATCATTCTATCACATGGCGAGACCCCGGCGCCTGTTGCCTCGGCCTCTTTTCTCCACCCGAGGTGTCCGAGTGGGGGCGCCTGGCCCTGTGCTCTGGGTCGCCGCCGCCTGGAACACCCGATTTGACCCGAGGCCAGGGATGCTGCAGTGCGGAGACGCTGCCGCCAGGGAGCAGCGTAGGCGAGAAAGAAAACCCGGAAATTTCAGGTGTTTCCTCCTCAGAAAGGAGTTATTTAAAAAAAAGAAAAAAGAAAAAAAAGGCTATTTCATTCTAGCCACTGAAGGGTACGGCGACCAGAAGCACGCTCAGGGAGGCAGTCCTGCGGACAGGGGGGATGCGGGGGGTACGGGCACCGAGTGCCGAGCTCCAGCTTCAGGTGCCTTCACGCTTTTCGCAGCTTTGGAGCATCTCTGACTTTGCACCGCGACCGTGGTGACGTCACACTGCCGAGCACCTAGAGCCCTGGGTCTTCAGACCCGGGAAGGGGGGGGTCACATCCCCCAACTCTGGCTACAGGGAGGACCTAGGGGAGGTGGACGATGGGGCTGGAGCAAGCATTCACCCGCCGTCAGCCCTCCGGCTGGCTGCCAGCGACCCTGCGCACCAGTCACTCGACCCGGCTCGGGAGTCACCAGTGTCCCAGCCGTTCCCACGCCAGCTCTGTTCCCCACACGTGCATATTACACCTGCAGTAAGAATTCAGAGCAGCGAAGAGCAATAGGGAAAATGACTCTATTAACACAAAATTGTCGGGGCGCCGAGATTGCTCTTCACATCCTCTGGCTTCCGTGCTCTTGTTCCAGCCCATCTAGAGGGTTCCTTCCTTCACTCTCTCATGCTTGGTCCTGCTGGGGTCCCATCAGTTTTTTTTTTTTTTTAAGATTTTTTTATTTATTCATGAGAGACACACAGAGGCAGAGACACAGGCAGAGGGAGAAGCAGGCTCCATGCAGGGAGCCCGACGTGGGACTTGATCCTGGGACTCCAGGATCATGCCCTGGGCCAAAGGCAGGCACTAAACCGCTGAGCCACCTGGGCTGCCCTACTATTCTTTGTCTTATTATTCCATATTTCCCCATTTGCTTGTTAGTAATACTTTCATTATACTCTTAGTGGTCACCCTAACAATTATAAAATTCATCCTTCAGTTATTATGGTCTAATGTAAATTGTTTTTCCTAATTCCTGGCAATTACAAAATCATTCACAATTCTAAAATTCAATTATAAGGCAGCCCCGGTGGTGCAGCGTTTAGCGCTGCCTGCAGCCCAGGGTGTGATCCTGGAGACCCAGGATCAAGTCTGCATCGGGCTCCCTGCGTGGAGCCTGCTTCTCCCTCTGCCTGTGTCTCTGCCTCTGTGTGTGTGTGTGTGTGTGTGTCTCATGAATAAATAAGTAAAAAAATCTTTAAAAAAAATAAAATTCGGGCAGCCCTGGTGGCTCAGCGGTTTAGTGCCGCCTTCAGCCCAGGGCCTGACCCTGGAGACCCCGGATCAAGTCCCACATCGGGCTCCCTGCATGGAGCCTGCTTCTCCCTGCCTGTGTCTCTGCGTCTCTCTCTCGCTCTGTGTGTCTCTCATGAATAAATAAATAAAATCTTTAAAAAAAAAAAAGAATGCAATGCATGGGTTCACGGCCAATTGGACAAAGCTGAGGGAGGCCTAGTGAGCTGTAATGTCAGTCACTGGAGAATAAAAGATGGGACACAGGAAGAAAATGCATAGAAAACACAGAAAACAGCATGAGAGACACATGGGGCATACACGAAGGTTTAACACATGTATAAATGGAGTCCAAGCACGGAAAAGTTGGGAATGGGACAGAATTGTGTCTGAAGAGCAAGGAGACAAGGCTCTCCCCAAACTCCCAAACTAGTGAAAGCTGGACAACACCACTTTTAGAACAGCTACAAACCTCAACACAGATGAGTACAAAGATGCTCCTTATTATAGTAAAGCCACTGGAAAACTAAAAACAAAGAGAAAATCTAAAACAGTCAGAAAAAAGGACATCATTTAGAAAGGCAACAATAACACGTCTGACTGCTCTGTGGAAGCACTGAGATCCAGGAGACAATGGAACGATATGTTTTAAGTGCCAAAAAACAGTGACTGCCAACTTAGAATACTGTATCAATCTACCAGGTGAAAGGAAAAGGCAAAATAAAAACATTTCCCGACACCCCCTACTCAAGACATTGAGAGGTTTTATTGCAGCAAACCTATACCGAAAATAAACTCAGTGACAATCTGCTGGAAAATGATTCCAGATGGAAACGTAGAAATGCAGAGTGAAAGAAGAGGGTACCAGAGATGAAATATGTCAATACATTTAGGGCATGTTGACAACAGAAAGTAATAAAATAGTTCGTTGTGGGGTTTACAACATTTGCAGAATTAAAATGCCCGATCATGATAGCACAAAGGTGCAAGAGGCAATCAGATTTAAAGTGTTGGCAGGTCTTTACATGGTCTAGGAAGTGGTAAAACTGTAAACTTACATTAGGCCTTAATAAGTGAGAGAGAAATTTTATAATTGGATTTTATTTTTTTATTTTTTAAGATTTTATTTATTTGTGAGAGACACAGAGAGAAAGGCAGAGACATAGAGGGAGAAGCAGGTTCCTCACAGGGAGCCTGATGTGGGACTCAATCCCAGGACCCCGGGATCAGGACCTCAGCCAAAGGCAGATGCTCAACTGCTGAGCCACCCAGGCATCCATATAATTGAATTTTATTTTATTTTTTTAACATTTTATTTATTTATTCATGAGAGACACATACAGAGAGAGAGAGAGAGAGAGAGAGAGGCAGAGACACAGGCAGAGGGAGAAGCAGGCTCCACGCAGGGAGCCTGATGTGGGACTTGATCCCGGGTCTCCAGGATCAGACCCTGGGCCGAAGGCAGGTGCTAAACCGCTGCGCCACCCAGGGATCCCCCCATTGCATTCTTTATTGTATTTTTAGTTCCAGAATTTCTTTGACTTAAAAAAATATTTCAGAGACGCCTGGGTGGCTCAGTGGTTGAGCATCTGCCTTTGGCTCAGGGCATGATCCTGTGGGATCGAGTCCCACATCAGGCTCCCCGTGGGGAGCCTGCTTCTCCCTCTGCCTGTGTCTCTGCCTCTCTCTCTCTCTATGTCTCATGAATAAATAAAAATGTTTTTAAAAAACTTCATTTCTCTAAGTGAAAATTTCCATCCTGTCATTTGTTGTTCTGAGCATAGTCATCACAGCCATTTTCAAAGCTTGTTTGAGCCCCAATACCTGGATCCTTGTTTCTGCTCTTGGCTCAATGGTTTGATGTCTGGTGACTCTTGACTTATTTTTCAAAAATTTTTAGAGATTTTATTTGTCTATCTGACAGATCAGTGTAGGAGCAGGGAGAGGGGCAGAAGGAGAAGCAGACTCCCCGCTGAGCAGGGGGCCTGACATGGGGCTCCATCCCAGGACCCTGGGATCATGACCCAAGACGAAGGCAGATTCTTCACCAACTGGGCCACCCAGGTGCCTCTGGTGACTCTTGGTTTAAAGTGACTGACATTGAGAATGGAGAAGAACAGAGCTGGCCTGGATGAAGCCATATTTCAACAGAGAGGATCACCCAGCAGGGATAGGTCCCTTCAATGCAGCCAGGGACTGAGCTTTAGACATGATGGGGCTTGTTCTACCTCTGTGTCTTGTCTGCCCATCCTTGTAGGGCTCTGCTCTCCTGGAGTCCGCAAGAGCCCCACCTGTGAGTCAGGTGGGCTTACCAACACCTTCCTCCTTTGAAAGAGAGTTTGACCTCAATTTTGTGTCCCCAGAACCATATTATGGAGCTTTGTTTAGGTTTTCGGCCACTCTGCTCAGCCTCCTGTTCCTGCACAGCACACAAGTTGGCAAGTGCCCCGCTGTCCGCTCTGCTCTCTTTCTCCACAGCGCCTCGACCCCTCCAGTCCTAGAGGCCCTGGACCACGGGAATGCCTGCGTGTTCCTCTCCGGCTTCGTGAGTCTGCCAAAACTGGCTCTGTCTGCTTGCCTGGCTTCTCAGCCTCTCACACTTCTGCTTCATCTCTGCCAACCGGAACAGCTACAATTGTTGGCTGAAAGTAAAATTGAAACCAGATGCAAATGTGAGATTTTGGTAAAGAAAGGGAAGTGCCCGGTACTAGACGTGCAGCAGGAGCTGGGTCCTGGGAGCCGGAGTATGGAGCCTGCGGGGGCAGCTACAGGCCCAGAAACCTCCTCGTGGCTGAGCACTCGCGGTTTCTGTCCACACTCGCCCAGTAAGAGCGGAGGTGAAATTAGGAATCCTGCTCAGAGCCGAGTGTCCCAAGGCTGGTCGCACAGGGCAAGGGGTCAGAGCACCCCACCCAGGGCCTGGTGACAGGGCAGGGAAGGTCCTCTGCTGCCTGGCTCTGGGCAGGAGAAAAAAATCTGAGGTAAGAAGTGGGAACCTCAGGAATGCAGAGCAGCCGGTAAACCGCCAAAGATGCAGCTGGGTGGCCCGACGTCAGCCCGACCCGAAGGTTGAGGCGAAGACGTGCCACTGTGGAAGGAGTCTGTGGTGTGGGGTGTGGATGTGAAGGCTCCGTGCACACCTAACCCGAGTTCCACACTGAGGGTACGGAAAATAGGCAGGGGCCGTCTCCAAAGAGATAATGGCTGAGAATGTTCTAGAAATGATTGCAGGCACAAATCCTCCAATTTAAGAGCTCCGAGCCCCAAGGGGGAGGGCGGTGGATGAGAACCGGCCTCACCTGGGCACAGCCACGCTGAAACACGGAGGACCCAAGATAAAGAGCAAACCTTCAGAGGAGACAGGTAGGAGAGCAGCCTCCAGGGGAGCAGCAGGTGGACGGACGCTCGTCCCCCCGGAGAGCCGTCGGAGGCCGGCCCTTCAGGCGCCAGGAGAGAATCGTCACCCGGCGAAACCGTCGTTCCAGAGTGACGGGGGAGAGACGTTTTCCACCGATGACGCCTGCAGCTTTACTGCTCTTCAGGAAGGAGCGGAGCTCTGCAGACTGCGCGTGCGAGCGGGTGCAGAGGCTGGTAACTATGTGGCAGATCCCCGTGCCCGTGATGGTGGCTGGGACCCGTCACCCCCCAAAAAACGTGGGGCTGGCACCCTGGAGAGGAATAAACGGAATCCCCAAGGCAGTTGGAAGCCAAGTTCCTTTCGTTGTTCAGAAGTGCGGGGAGAGCGGTTAGCGGCGGCCTCTGAAGTGCGGGGGGGCCCTGAGATGCCAGGTGCTGGCCAAGGGCAGGAAGGGGGGGCTCGCTTCCAGCCAGGGGGGATGACGGCTCCGCCGAGCAAGATGTGCCTGAAGGATGAGAGCGCGGGCCAACTCCGCGGAGCACGCCTCGGCTGGGGCTGCGGTGGCTGACGCCGGCTTGGCCGGTCCGCCCGGCGCTGGGGTCTGCCAGATGCTGGGGGGTCTGCCCAACATTGGGGGGTCTGCCTGATGCTGGGGTGTCTCCCCAACGCTGGGGTGTCTCCCCGATGCTGGGGTGTCTCCTGACACTGGGGGGTCCGCCCGACACTGGGGGATCCCCGTTGCTGGGTGTGTGTGAGCCTGTTGAGGGCTATTCTCCCCTCCGGGGCCAAAAGGCAAAAGCCCCACCAGCCCACGAATGAACTCAAAGAAGCCTGTTTGTGTCCACTCATGCTTTGGGTAAGACACCACTCGAAACAAACTGTGTTGTGTGAAGGGGGCAGGTAGACGTGGGTGGAGGCGGGTGACAGCTCCTGGGGCGTCCCCACATGCACCGCAGACTGACTGTTAGCCGCCCCCGGGAGGTGGCCTCCTCGTAGACCCCTGGAGCCCTCAGGGAGTCCCACCGTGGGGGACACGGCCTCAGGCTGCTCCCTCCCAGCTCCCCTTCCCGCAGGCAGCAGAGCCAGGCAGTGCTCCCCGCTGCCCGCTCCGCCCGTGGCCGGGTGCTGTGCTGCCTGGGGGGGTCTGGGGGAACCGTGGGGGTAATGAACCTTCAAACTTCCCCACCTGTGGGGGCTCCTGCCAGCCTCACCCGCAGGAACACGATTAAAGCAGCAAGTCAGACTGCACCCTTGAAGATGTGAGAGGATCAGGGCCCCTGGGTGGCCCTGCCAGTGGGGCCCCAGCCGGGCGACGGCCTCCTCATGAAGGGGACCTTCTGGGCCTTGGGACTCCGTACTCCGCTCCTTTCCTCGGCCTAACTCAGAGGCACTGAGCCAGCATCCTTCTAAGTTCTAGGAAGAAGGGATGAAGAGTCGTCGAGGCCGCCGGGTGTGCCAGGGGCTCAGAGGGACCCCGTGCCCACGCCTGGATTCAGGCCTTCCAGCCTCCAGTCGGTAGAGCAGGAGACTTGTTTTTTTAAGATTTTATTTATTTATTCATGAGAGACCCACAGAGAGAGAGGCAGAGACACAGGCGGAGGGAGAAGCAGGCTCAACGCAGGGAGCCCGACGCGGGACCCGATCCCCGGACCTGGGATCACGCCCTGGGCTGAAGGCAGATCCTCGCCGCTGAGTCACCCAGGGGCCCCGAGCATGAGATTCTTGATCTCGGGGTTGTGAGTTCCAGCCCTGCGTTGGGTGTAGAGATGACTTCAATAAGTGAACTTTAAAGGGGATCCCTGGGTGGCTCAGCAGTTCAGCGCCTGCCTTTGGCCCAGGGCGTGATCCTGGAGTCCCGGGATCGAGTCCCGCATCGGGCTCCCTGCATGGAGCCTGCTTCTCCCTCTGCCTGTGTCTCTGCCTCTCTCTCTCTCTCTCTATCATAAATAAATCTTTAAAAAATAAATAAATAAATAAAAAATAAAAAATAAAAAAGGAAACTGCACCTGGCTACACCCTGTAACACTGAAGAATGCCACGGACAAGTGGAATATTTAAAAACCAGCCACAGAAGAAAGAAATGCCTTAGAAAGGACTGAGGGCAGGTGTCTCAGCAATAACAGAGCCCTAAGGACCTCGGGATTCCAGGGAGAACAACTGTCTATCAAGAATCCTGTGGCTGGAAAGCTGTCCTTCAGTAACGGAGGGAAATTAGAGACATTTGCATGTCGCTAAGGACTGGGCGTCCCTCAGCACATTCCCACTGAAGGAAAATAACTGGCGGCCAAGAATGTTATAACCAGCGGAATTCCTATTAGGTGGGTCGTAGAGGACGTATTCAGGAGGCGGGACGCTGGGGGGGTCTGGAATAAGAGAAGGAAGGCTGAGCAGACAGAGACACAAGCAGATCAGTCTCACACAGCCTGACTGGAAAAACTGATGATAAGATGTGTAATGTATGGGGTTTAAAATCATAACATGACAAGACAGGACAGACGTGAGAGACAACATGCACTGCAG
This sequence comes from Canis lupus familiaris, assembly GCF_011100685.1. Taxonomy (NCBI): domain Eukaryota; kingdom Metazoa; phylum Chordata; class Mammalia; order Carnivora; family Canidae; genus Canis; species Canis lupus. The sequence goes on from NC_049229.1 coordinate 72,806,605, forward strand.
ATCATCGGAGGTCGTGCCGATGTACCCCAAGGTCCTTGCGTCACCCAGGAGAGGGAAAGATGTTAAATATGTCCCTGCCTCCTTACGGGTGCAGGGGAGAAAGGCAAAGACAAGCTAGCGACAACGCTGGGGCCGCGGAGGTGAGTGCCTCAACACAACAAAAGAGTATTTATTGTGAAAAAAAAAAAAAAAAAGAATATTTACTGTGGAAGTAAAATGTGCCGTGGGTCCGAGTGGCCCTTTGGGGAAACCGTCCTTCAGGTGGGAAGCTGGTGCCCCCCGCTTCTGCGTCCATAGGAGCCCAGGATGTGGCAGGAGGAAGCGATGGAGGCCCCTTGACCAGACGTCTCCACTCGCAGTGCGTGGGTCGGAACGTGCCCTGGGGCCACCACGTGGACCACGGACGGCCAGGAAGGATGACCCTGTCTGCTCACGGAAAGGATAAGGGGGGCGTGGGTGGGCATCGGAACCAGACCACCAAGACAGGGGATAGCTGGACCGGGAGGGGGAAGCCGGAGAAAACTCAGGGGACCCGGGAGAGGCGCACAGAACCAAACGATGTGGGCCAAGCACACAATACAAGGAATGAAAAATAAATAACAATGTAGCTGTTATCACAATAAATGTAAATAGACTAAACTCACCTGGAACAGGCAGAGATGGTCGGGTTAGATATGTTTTAAATTCCAACTCTGGGGGCGCCGCTCAGGTGGTGAAGCGTCTGCTTCGGGCTCAGGTCACCATCCTGGGGTCCTGGGATCGGGTCCCGCGTCGGGCTCCCTGCTCAGCGGGGGAGTCGGCTTCTCCCTCTGCCCCTGCCCTCACTCGTGCCCTCTCACACGCGTCCGCTCTCTCTCTCAAATCAATAAATAAGACCTTTAAAAAAAAATAAATTCCAGCTCTGTTACTTACGAGACACAGATCTGAAGAGCAGACACATACCAACCTCAGGGAGAAGGATATTTTTAAAAGTCATGTGAGTGTTCATCGAGGCACAGCTAGCGCAGGGAAATTAAAGTCAGACAACGCAGGTTTTAAGACAGGAGCTGTTATTAGGGAAAGTGAGGGTCGTGCACGGTGGCACGTGGTTTAGTCAGGGGGGTAAAGAGACACCTGGCGTGCGGCCCTCCCTGCAGGAGGCAAGCATCCGCCCACAGACCAGCACAGACCTCCCAGCGACTCCCGGGCCAGGGAGAGAAAATGTTAATAAATGATTTATAAGGGGCATGGGCGTGGCAAGACTTCACGTTCAAGTCATTGCTATTCTGTTGGAGCACCTGAGATTTCTACTAGGAATTATCAACATTCCAATAATTCTTTTCAGATGCCCTTAAGGTCTGGGGATGATTAAGACGCCTGGGTGGAAAAAAAAAAAAAAAAGACGCCTGGGTGGGTCAGTGGTTGAGCGCCTGCCTTCAGCCCGGGGCATGACACCGGGATCCGGATCGAGTCCCACATCAATCGGGCTCCCTGCATGGGGCCTGCTTCTCCCTCTGCCTGTGTCTCTGCCTCTCTCTCTCTCACTGTGTGCCTATCATAAATAAATAAATAAAGATTTTATTTATTTATTCATAGAGACAGAGAGAGGCAGAGACACAGGCAGAGGGAGAAGCAGGCTCCATGCACCGGGAGCCCGAAGTGGGACTCGATCCCGGATCTCCAGGATCGTGCCCTGGGCCAAAGGCAGGCGCTAAACCGCTGCACCACCCAGGGATCCCTAAATAAAATCTTTTAAAAAAAAAAAAAAAGAAAGAAAAAAAATAAAAAAAGAAAAAAAAAAGAAAGACTGACTTTAGAACACGGTGCTTGCTGTTTACATCCTTGGTCAGACATAATCGTGAGAAAGACCTTGCAGAGAAATCTTAAATTCCAGTTCGTAGTGTCATTGTTTGTAGTGGCGTTAGGACTGTTACTCTGTGGGACGCCGCTCAACCATGAGATAGAGGGGATCCCGCCCCCGTTGGACCTGGAGGGCGCACTGTGCAGGGAGCTGAGCCCCGCAGACTGGGAGGCGCCCAGGTGTGGAGTCTGCAAAACCCGAGCTCGTGGACAGAGCCAGGCGTGGCGGGCGCAGGGGCGGGGAGCGGGGACACACATCGGGCGTCCGGGGATCCCCGGGCGGGGGTGGCAGCGCAGGGCCGTGTGCTAGGAGGTGGCCAGGACGGCATGTCTTCCCCGTCCTCGCCACGACGAACAGTACCGGACCTGGAGATGACAGGTGCCACCCGAACCCATCGTGGTGGGCATTTTGCAGCATCTCCAAGTATCAACCGTGATGTCGTAGCCGGAAACGGACGTGCACATGGCAGGTGGGTCGCGATAAAACGGTGGGGCTGGGGGCTGGGAGAGTGGATAATAAAATTAAAAGCAAGAGAAGCAAGATAGCCCTTGCCACGTTTCGGCTGAGCTGGAACCTTCTTTCGGAAGGCGTCGGCGGCGCGGGCACCAGCGGGTGCAGGTCGGTAAGGGTCCGGGCGCCGGCAAGGCAGCGAGCGCGTTGTACTAACAAGCAGACTTAGCGTCACTAGTGGGGGAGCTGAGATCCAGCGGAACCCGTGGCTGTCGGGGCAGCCCCCCCCCGACCGCACCCCTGCCAGGACGAGCGCCCCCCCCTCACTCGCAGGGCCCAGGTAGCAGGAAGAGGAGCCGAGACTCCGCGGGGAGGGAGGAGGTCAGGCGGGGAGGGTGGAGCCCCTGCCATGGGATTCGTGCCCTTAGGAAGGAGCCTGCAGCCCTCGCCTCGGGAGGACGGGAACCAGACCATGACTGGCCATATCAAGGCACCACTGACTGTCAGGGCTGGTACTGGTGTTGCGACCCTGTAGGGAAGGTATTTGTTAAGTCCTGATGCCCGAGCGGGAGTGCCCCGTGGGACTTCCGGAATGTCTCCTCCGGGACGTCCCTTATGCTCCTAGGAACACGGAGGTGACGGCTGAACTCCAGCAGCCACTGTGGGCCCTCGAGGCTACAGGCCAACCCTAGGGATTGGGAGCGGGGATTCCCTAGGAGCGGCCTGGAGGACCTGGCACCCCATGGCCGTGGAGCCCACACAGCTCTAGGCCACCAGCCCCTAAACCTGGTTAGTGTGAGAGAGAAATGAACAATCTCGCTCCAGCCGGGCCTCCTTGGCTCTGTGTGGGGGGCACCGGGCCTAACCCACACCCGGGCCTGCGCTGGAGAACGCCTCTGCCTGGGCCATGGGGCCGGGGGAGAGAATCTGGAGGTGAACGTGCCCAGGCCTACGCTCCCGCTGGCCCACCAGGCTCCAGATGTGTGTCGGGGGAGCAGAAGGAGGTGCTCGGGGCCAAGAGGAAGTGGCAGAAGGGGAAGCAGCAGGCTGCAGAGAGGAGGCAGGTGGGCTCGGGCGGAGGCAGCCTGCCCGACCGGAGCTGCAGTCTGCGCTGCAGCGAGATGGACGCCAAGGCACGACCCCCCGAGGTGAGTCCAGGGGGCCCAGCGCAGGGGCAGAGCCAGCCCGAAGGCCGGGGAAGCCGGCTGCCAGCACCCCGGGCCCAGGGGATCACAGAGCCTCTGCGGGGCCTGCCGACCACCGTCCCTCCTCTAGTCTGCGCAGCAGGGACCACCGGGCCGGGAGCCTCCCCTCGAGCTGACAGCCGCACCCCACGCTCTGCAGGCAGGAAGTGCCACACCTGCCATGACCTCTGATGGCCGGGGGCCCCACGGCTGCCCCACCGGGTCCCCCAGCCCGCCACAGCTCTGAGACACGATCCCTAGTGGGCCACCCTCTCCCCACCGCGGGCCCCCCAGCCCAGGGACATGGGCTCCCCAGCGCTGCAGTGAGTGAGCGGGTCTGCAGCCAGGGCGGCCGGCCTCCCGGGCCCCCGTGCTGTTCCCAGAGGCCGAGAGAGGAGAGGATGTGCCCGGGCCTCGGTGGTCGGGGAGGTGCTAGGACAGCTCCAAGTCCCAGTGGGGCCGCAGGGCTCTCACCTGCCCTCTGCAGGGGACGTCTGGGTCTGGGGGATGGGCGCCTTTCCTCTGTGGTGCAGCAGGGGAGCGGCCAGTCCCAGGAGGCCCTGGTGCCCCCGCTTCACACCCACTGTCTCTCTTGAGGGTCAGGGAGGGCCTGATGAACCCGCGGAGGGGGTGGTGAGGCGGGGCGGCCCCCCGAGCCTGGCTCTGCCGGTGCAGGAGCACCTTGAGGCCCTGAGGCCTTGCTCTGGTCCCTGTTCTGGCTTCTGAGGCCCCCACCATCCTATAATGTTCTGGCTGAGGGCAGACACAGCCCCTCCAGCCTCCGTCTCCCACCCCGAGGCAGGCAGGGTGTCCCACGGGAGGGAGGACAGTCCTAGAGCAAAGCCCAGGGGCCTGGACACTAACCACAGATCCCACGGGGCCGGTGCTGACAGTCTGGCTGCACGTGCCTGGCCTAGCTGCCCACGAGGCCTGCAGCGTGGCCCCGGGCCCCGAGGTCCCCTCCCCACCACGGCCCAGGCCTGTGGACATCTGGACGGTGCGTGGCTAGCCAGGTGACCCAGTCACTGCATAGGGGGGCGTGCTGAACTCGGGGGCGCCCGGCTCGTGGTGGCATCGGAGGTCACGGCGGGGAGGGTCCAGCAGCGGCCCAGCCCAGCTGGCTCCCCGGTCTTTCTGGGAGTAGCTGCCCTGGGGGGACGTGCCCCGGCGGGTGACAGAGTCCTGCTGTGCGGGGGGAGCCCCCACACGGTGCCACGGGGTCCTCACTCAGTTCCCCCGACCCCCCAGGACAGCAGCGAAGGGCCCCAAGTCAGCCGCCCCACGCCCTCCCAGCCATGGGAAGGGTGGGGTGCTACCCGGGTCCCAGGAGGGCCTGCAGAGAGCGGGGCCGGGGCCCGGCCCTGGGAAGGGAAGCGGCGACTTACAGGCCCATCCGCTGAAAGCAGAAATGGCTCCGGGCCTCGCCACACGCGTGGCTGAAAGAAGGAAGCGAGATTCAGACACGCAGACGCCCCCGGGGACGGAGACGGAGAGGGGGGAGCAGCCCGAGGGCCAGGTGGGGTCGCAGGCACAGATGGGGACACACGTACACACGCGTGTGCGCACACGTGCACCCATGCACACACATGTACATGCACATGTACATATGCACACACCTGCATGCACACATGTACACGTGCACGCGCAAGGCACAGGTGGGGTCATACATACACACATGCATGCACATGCACACATGCACACACCTGCCTGCATGCACACACACGCACACATGCACACACAGGGCACAGGTGGGGTCATATGTACACACGTGTGCGCACATGCACACACATGCACACATATGCACACACAATGTACACATGCACACGCCTGCACACACGCACACATGCACACACGCACACACACCCGTATACCAGCCTCAGGCTCCAGGCAGAGGGCCCCACCCGCAGCAGAGGGAAGCCTGGCACTGGCCTCACAGCCCAGGCACCACCTCGGGCAGCAGGCTCTGCGGGGTCCCGGCCCAGGCGGGGCTGGGCTGCGGGTGACGCCCGGTCGCCCCATCAGGTGCTGAGGCCTCCACAGAGAGCGCCGGGGCCCCTGCCTGGCCGCTCCACACGCCCCACAGCCCGCAGGACAGAGAGGCCAGCGCGGGGGACCCGGGGGCAGGTGAGCAGAGTGGCCACGACGACAGCAGCCAGACCGGTGGGCTGCCCTCGCCTGCCCACGTCCCTGCTCAGGGGGAGCCGAGGGACGGCCCCAGGCCACCCGAGCCCCCCGACATGGGCAGCTTGGGCCCTGCTCCGTCCACCCTGCCCTCGCCCCGCTGCGGGCCTGGTCCCCTCGGGGAGCCGGGGACAGTCTCTGTCAGCACTGGAGGGGCTGTGTCAGCCCACCCCGAAGTAGGGCGCACCCGCGGCGTCCAGGGGCCCCGTGGTGACGCCTTCTCCAGTTGCAGGTGCTGGGAATGCTGGCCTCGCTGTGGCTCGGCGCCATGGCTCTTGCCTACGTCCTGTGGCAGGTGCACCTTCCTCCCACCTGCGGCCAGGTGTGCCCCGAGGAAGGGCCCAGCAGGTCCAGGGGCCACGGGGCCAGCCGGGCCTGGGAGCCCCCGAGAGGGGAGGCCCCAAAGCTGCCGCAGGACTCTTGCCGGTGAGTGAGCCTGCGATGCAAGGATGGGGGGGCGGGGGCGGCTCTCAGCGCTGCGCCTCTGGGTGCCTCCCGCTGTCCCTCCGCGGGAGGACACGGGCCTCTGGAAGATGCAGCTGCTGGTCCAGCCCTTCCTCGGGCTCAGCTTGGGCCGCCTCCAAGGGCCTGCCCCCCAGTAAATCTCCGCTCGGAGCCACAGCTCCCCAGGCTCCCAGGCTCTCCAAGGCGGTGCCTGGGATTGGCCCTCACCCGCCCTGCTCCCTCCTGGCTGTTGCCGCCCCCCGCCGGCTTGCTGGGCTCAGGCCTGCCCTGTCCAGTCTATTTGCCCCTCCCCCCACGCACCCTCGGCCTGGGCTCGGGCCCCATGTTGGCAGTGAGCCCCCCTGGTTTGGCCAGCGGGGACGGAATGGGTGATGCGAGGCAGGTTGGTGGCACCTGGGCTCCGCTCAGGCCCCATGTGCCCCTTCTGCAGGCTTGTCCTCGTGGAAAGCATCCCCCAGGACCTGCCCTCTGCAGCCGGCAGCCCGTCTGCCCAGCCCCTGGCCCAGGCCTGGCTGCAGCTGCTGGACGCCGCCCAGGAGAGCATCCACGTGGCCTCCTTCTACTGGTCCCTCACAGGGGCTGACATCGGGGTCAACGACTCGTCGTCCCAGCTGGTATGCCCAGGCCTCCCCACCCCGCTCGGAGGCTGCAGGCCGTCCCGCCCGGCCGGGTGCCAGGGCACAGCTCCCTGCCTCTGCGTGGCGGGGGCAGGGTGGCCTCCCGGGAGAGGTCTGGGCTCTTCCTAGCGGGCAGGGAGTCCGCTCACGGCTGGCCTGGCCTCACAGGGGGAGGCCCTTCTGCAGAAGCTGGAGCAGCTGCTGGACAAGAACATCTCCCTGGTGGTGGCTACCAGCAGCCGGTCGCTGGCCAAGAAGTCCACGGACCTGCAGGTCCTGGCGGCCCGAGGTAGGTGCCCGGCCGTCCTGGGCGCCTCTGCCCCGGGGGTAAGCATGTGCCTCCGGACAGGGACAGGGATGAGCAGAGCAGGGCGGCCTGGGGGAGGTGGGGAAAGGCTCCCCGCGCTTCCCTAGTTCCCCGGGACGGAGGGGACCCAGGGCGGCATGCTTGGGTCAGCTTCCCCCGGGGCCGGGGCTGGTTCCAGGGAGCCCGAGGGCCGTATTCCACGGGGCAGAGCCTGGCGTGGCCTTGGGGCGCCCCTGAGCCCCGCTGCTTAGACCTGCGGGTGGGCTCAGGCTGGAAGCTCAGCCGGGGAGCAGCCCTTGGTGACCCGGGCTCCGGAGCCGGGCTGCCCGGGGGGATCTGGGGCCAGTTGGGGCGTCAGGGCCTGCGTTTCCCCGCCCGTCAAGTGGGGACGATGATGGCATGAGCCCAGCAGCACTGCCGTGAGGGTCGTCGGCACGAGAGTCGGGCTCGGCCCGTGAAGGCGACCCTGACACGAGCCGGTGGACCACGGGGTCCTGAACTCTCGCCAGGTGCGCAGGTGCGCTACGTGCCCATGGAGAAGCTCACCGGCGGTGTTCTGCACTCCAAATTCTGGGTCGTGGACGGGCGGCACATCTACCTGGGCAGTGCCAACATGGACTGGCGGTCCCTGACGCAGGTGAGTGCCGAGCCCCGGGAAGGGAGGCGCACCTGGCCCCGTCCCCGCCCGCGCCCCCGGGGGCTGGGCCTGGCGTCCCGTGCACCTCTGGGGCCTTCACCCCGGTGGCACTGGTTACGGAGTCACGCTCGGCTGTCGCGCCCGCCCCGTGGAACGTCACGTCAACCCCGTAGACGGACGTCCCAGTGTCTTTATCCGGGGAAACCTGCCGACCGCACAGCACCATCCCTTTAGGAGAAGCAACGCGATAAAAACCAGCTCAAGGACGGTGGCGGGAAAGGCAGCCGCGTCTGTCGCCAGACAGGGATGCAAAGAAGGAAATTTCTGGCTTTCTGGGGCTTTTATGCATTTTCTATCTTTTCACAAACACGTGTCTCTGTGCTCATTGGAAGGCAATGTTGAAGGCCGGCGGGGCACCCCGGGCCCCCACCTCCCAGCTCCGCCGAGCACCCTGTCTGCTGGGACTCCTGCGGGCCGGCACGGTGGGGGGGGGGGCGGGGGGCTACGCTCTGCCTGGGGGGCGGGGGGGGTCACACAGCCGCTGCCCCGTCCCTGCAGGTGAAGGAGCTCGGCGTCATCATCTACAACTGCAGCCACCTGGCCCTCGACCTGGAGAAGACCTTCCAGACCTACTGGGTGCTGGGGGCGCCGAAGGCTGTCCTCCCCAAAGCCTGGCCTCACAACTTCTGGTCCCACATCAACCGCTTCCAGCCCCTCCGGGGCCGCTTTGACGGGGTGCCCACCACGGCCTACCTCTCCGTAAGAGGGGCTGAGGAGCCGTCATGCCCCTGCTCTCCCGGCTGCCCGGGCCCTCGGGGAACCCGTCCTGCCGTCGTGCCCGCCGGGGCCTCCGGGCAGCGGCTGGGGAGCCAGTGCCCAGGACGGGGCCGTGGTCCCCTGGCGAGCGGCAGGCTGGCGTGGGCAGGCCCAGCTCCAGGGGAGGACGTGGCCATGGCCATCGGGGGGACGGGGCTGGCAGGGCATCCTGCGGCCCGGGGCGGGGAGTCTCCTAGCGCGCTGCCCGGTGGGGCCGAGGTGGCTTCAGCTGGGGGCCAGGAAGTCGGGGAGGGCCGGCTCATCGAGTGGCTCTGTCCCTCCGCGGGGAAGGAAGGGCCAAGCGTCTCCGTGGCTGCCCCGCTGGCTGGTCTGGGCCCGGCACCGAGGGGGGTGCTCCTCCACCAGGCCCCGCTGAGCCCCCTTGTTCCGGGAAGTCCGACCAACCAGGAGTGGGGGTGGGGAGCGGGGGGGGGGCCAGTTTAGGCCCCCTCCTCCCTGCCCTCCTCTCCAGGTGGCGTCTCTTGCCTTCCCCCGGCTCCCAAACGCTGGAGGGTGGGCGCCCGGTAGGGCCGCAGTCGGGGGGCGCTCGGTGCCCTCAGTGACCGCTGCCCGTGCACAGGCGTCGCCGCCGGTGCTGTGCCCGCACGGCCGCACCAGGGACCTGGAAGCGCTGCTGGCAGTGATGGGGGGCGCCCAGGACTTCATCTACGCCTCGGTCATGGAGTACTTCCCCACCACGCGCTTCGTCCACCCCGCCAGGTGCGTGTGGGGCGGCCCGCCCTGCTTCTGGGGCCCGGGGCGTCCCCTGTCCCGCCGAGACCCCGCCCCCCACGGCTGCAGCCCCGGGGACCCTGAGCCTCCGTCCCGCAGGTACTGGCCGGTGCTGGACACGGCGCTGCGGGCGGCGGCCTTCAACAGGGGTGTGCGCGTGCGCCTGCTGGTCAGCTGCTGGCCCCACACGGACCCCAGCATGTTCCCCAGCCTGCGGTCCCTGCAGGCCTTCAGCAACCCCGCGGCCGGCGTCTCGGTGGATGTGGTGAGGACCCGCTCCCAGGGCCGGCTGGGGGAGGGCGCGCCCCGCTTTCCCACACGCTCCCCCCTCTCTGTTCCCCCAAGAAAGTCTTCATCGTGCCCGTGAGGAATCACACCAACATCCCGTTCAGCAGAGTGAACCACAGCAAGTTCGTGGTCACAGAGAAGGCGGCCTACGTAGGTGAGCAGCCGCGGGCGGCGGGCTCAGGCCCGCGGCCCCGGACCCTGGAGTCTGGGAGGGGGCCCAGCAAGTGCGCACAACCCGAGGCCTCACAAACCCGCAGGACGGGGACGTGAGCCCCGAGTGGAGGCCAGGCCGGGGTGCGGAAGGGGACGCTGCCCTCACAGGCCGCAGGGACCCCTCACGGCCCAGGGCAGCCGAGGGGGATTGGGATCTCCAGCGGGGCTCTAGGGACCAGGCCAGCAGCGCAGCCCCCACCCGGGCCCACAGGGAGGGCGGCAAGGCCTGAGCGCTGGGTTTTCAGGCCCTCCGTCCCAGGATGGTGCGGATGGAGCCCCACGCGTGGCGAGCTCAGCGCCCCCCTGCGACCAAGGGGCTGCCCCGGCCGCAGCGTCCAAGCGCCGAGTGGCCGCTGTGCCCCCTCTGTCCCCAGAGCACGACGGGGCCGCACGGCTGCCCTGCAGAGGGGCCGCGTGAGCCCAGTCATCCAGGGACTCTCTCCCATCTCCGCCCCCAGGCACCTCCAACTGGTCGGAAGATTACTTCAGCAGCACCTCGGGGGTGAGCCTGGTGGTCAGCCAGAGGCCGCCCGGCGCCCGGCCAGGGGTGCGCACTGTGCAGGAGCAGCTGCGCCGCCTGTTTGAACGGGACTGGGATTCCCAGTACGCCGTGGGCCTGGACGGGCAAGCCCAGGGCCAGGACTGTGCTTGGCAGGGCTGAGGTCCAGCTCCACGCGGCGCCCCGGCCGCACGGCTCCCGGTGGACGCTGCTTCCCCCCGCACCTCCGCACTCGTCCTCGTCGGGGCTCCGAGCGGCCCATCCTCCCAGCCCTGCTCGGGGCCAGGACTTCCCGACCCCTGGCAGGTGGAGACTGCTTCCTCGCCCTCAGCTCTCCGCACCAGCCTCTCTTAAACCCCACCTCCTCGGAGAGCCCTCCGGGACGCTCCTCCCTGACCCACAGAGCCACCGTCCCCACCCACAAAGGGGGGCCTCAGAATACAGACGCACCTCCCTGCCTCTCTGTGTGAGTCCCGCGTGGGCTGCAGGCCCCCAGCCCCAGCTTGGAGCTCAGCACCCCGACCGTGTGCGGGGCCCGTGTCCGCACGGCTGCCGGGCGCGGCTGCTCTGCCTGTCTGACAGTGCCCAGTGGCCACCCGCAGGAACCGGGGCAGGGGCAGGGGCAGGGGCAGGGACCCAGCCCGGTGGGGACGCGTCCTGGAGAGGGGAGGGTGTGCAGGGCTGCTGCACGGCCCCTGGGACCTCGTGGTGGGCCTGGTGGGTAGTGGGCAGCACTGTGGGCACGGGATACCGCGCCCAGAGGGGAGGCAGCGCAGGGGTCCTGATGGGGGCCCACCTCGGGGAGCCTCCTCCTCCTCCTCCTGTGGCAGCGCCGGGGAACAAACCCAGATGGGGCAGCGGAGTGAGGCTCCCGGGTGTCCCACCGCCGCCCAGCTACCCAGCGTCCCTCTCCGCGGCTGGGGCGCTCTCCCGGCAGACCCCAGCGCGGCCTGCCCCACCCCTGCCAGGCCCGGGGCTCCTGCTCACCCGCCCCGAGGAGAATGGCTGCTCCCAGCTGTGGGGCAGCAGCAAGAGCTGGGCAGTGAGCCCCCCGCCCGTGGCTGGAGGGGAGGGTCACCCGAGGTAGGGGGTGGGGCAGGGATCCCCTGGAGAACGGGCAGTTCATGAACGAGGGCAGGAAGGAAGCCGCGGGGTTTGTCATGCGAGGCTGTGGGTGTCCTGCGAACACCGGTGGGGGTCAGCCTCCTCCTCCTCCGAAGCTCCAGTCGAGGCCTGAGCTCCCGGGCCTTGGTGCCCGAGGCAGGGGCCATAGTCTTCCCACGCGGCGTCCGTTCCCTGCATGACTTTTCCACACGTGATGGCGTTGCCACACATCGCGGCCGACGACAGCGCACGTTACGACCTCCCGGCCCCTCCGGACCCCTTCTCTGGGGCCTGTGCTCAGCGCCCCGCAGGCTGCAGTGGGGGTGTGAGTGGGGCTGGGGTCTCATCACCTGTCCCACCAGCTCCGTTCGGCCCTCGCAGGCCGGGTGACCCAGGGCTGCTTGTCCTGCTGGGCCCCCCTCTGTGCCCTGGCACAGGGGCTTCTCTGAAGGACCTGCCACGGCCGAGGAGCTTGCTTCATCAGCCAGCGAGGATGCTGCGACAGACATCCGTCACATAATCACAGAAGGACGCATGTCACCTTTGTGCAAGCAAAGACGGGCTGTGCCCGCTCCCGAGGGGACGGGATCACACGGCGTGGGCTCCAGGGGGCAGGGGCAGGAGGGCCACGTTAGAGTCTGTCCACCGCGGCCACAGAAGGAGCCACGTGGAGGCATCCTGGGGGGGTGGGGGGGCTCTTGAGCCTCATCAAGCTAGGTCTCCCGCTGAGGAGCAGGCCTCCCGGGCTGCCGCTGAGGTGTGATGGCCCCTGGGCTGCTGGGTGGCCTCCACACCTGTCGTCGCAGCGTGGCCGGGAGCCCGGAGCCCTGCGAGCTCGGGGCTGACCCGCCCGGGACAAGGTGGCGGTGAGGCCAGGACCAGAGCACCAACCCCCAGGCAGCCCTGGAGAGCAGGGGGGGTCTGCGCGTATCTGCTCCTACGGGGCTCCCGCGCGGGACACGGGCAGCAGCCACGGCGGCCCCCGGGCCTTGGCTTGGGCCAGTGCCGCTCACGCACAGACGGGACCGGGAGGCTGTGGACGCCTTGCAGGGCTGCGTGCATCGCTGGCACCGTCCCGGGACCCTCGCAGGTCTGGGCAGGGCAGCAGGCTGAGCCCGGGGACCTTCTTCACCAGCGAGGATGCTGACGTGTAAGGGGCCGGCCGCAGCCTGTCGGCTCACCCGGGAGCAGAGAGAACGGGGGGACAGGGAGGGGCACCCCAGGGTGTGGGACAGCAGGACCCAGGTGTCCCACTCTGCTGTCCCTTGGGCCGCTGGCCAGCCCTGAGCGCCAGCGTAGGGGGCTCCCGCAGGGCAGGTGGGCTCCGAAGCTTTGGTCAGAAGCCAGGGGTCGAGAGAGGCCAGGGCCGCAGAGACAGGCTTCTGATCCAGCAGACGGGCCAGAACCCGGGGTCCACGCGGATTCCGATCCTGCCTCTGCAGGGCAGGTGCCTGGGTGGCTCCAAGTCCCCGTCCCAGCCCACTGCCAGCACCCAACCCGCTGCCAGCACCCTGCCCCGGCCCCGGCTCACGGCAGGCTCTCTCGGCTATGCCCACAGTGCGCCCACTACCCGCCCGGCCCACCACGAGGTCCCAGGGGCCGTGCAGCAGCCCTGCTCTTCTAGGGCAGCCCGTAGAGATGAGTTCGGGGGGAGCACAAGCAGGGGTGTTCCGACCCGGAACAAAAGACCTCGCAGTCGGTGTGGTGGGATGCATCTTGTCCTTTATTGCCCGTCCAGGGGACAGCCGAGGAGGCTCCGCCCACAGCCTGGCTGCATTGTGTACACTGCGGGGGGGGTGGGGGCTCAGGGACCACGCGCGGGGCTGCACGGGCACTGGGATGCACCAGACTTTAGCAACCCGACGTCTGCACCCGCGGACATTAGCAAGCCTCCGTCGAGGGGCTCTGCAGGGATGGGTCTCTGGAAGCATGGGTAATGGAGACAGCACCCCAGCAGCCGGCACGGCCCCCGCCCCCCGGCCCCACGTGGGAGGGGTCCGGCGGCTGGCGTGGGGCCTACTCTGGGAGCGGGGTGGACGCGGGGTCGGGACTGCGAGCGGCGGGGCCTCCCCGGAGGACTCCGCCAGCCGGTGCTCACTTGCTGGCGGGCCTGGGCGCGGACGGCTGGCGGGCGGCCCCGTCGGGCTCCAGCAGGATGAGCTCGGTTCTCGCCGCCGAGGCCACCATGCTCCCCGGGGCCCGCTCCCCGGCGCCCCGCTCTTCGGGGGAGAAGCTTTCTTGGGCGTCATAGAAGGTACCTGCCTCGTCTTGGGGAGTTTGCTCGGTCGGACTCGCCTCTTCTTCTGCACTTTTGCTTTTCTTGGCAGGGGAGGAGGAGAACCCCAACTTGGGGAATCGGAACCAGCCCCCCTTCTCCTGGGAGGGAGGCGGCCGCGCCGCGGGCTGGGTCTGCACCGGGGCCGCGCTCGGGGCTTCCACGAAGGCATCGGGGCTCGCCTCGGCCACGGAGGAAGAGAAGCCGACGCTCGGGAGCCAGAATCGGAACAAACCCGAGGCCCGTTTACCTTCCGGCCTTGCCCTGGGAGCCCTGCCCTCCCCTCCCAGGCCGGCGGCCGCCTCCTGGCCCTCCTCAGACGGGAATTCCAGAATTTCCGCGGGCTCCTCGTCGGAACAGCTGTCAGCAGGGACGAGGCCAGAGTGAAGGTCGGATGAGCACTCTGGGGGTCCTGACAGGTCTACACTGGTGGAGATGATTTCAAATGGCTCTCCGGTGTCGGGCTGGAGGTCTCCAGAGACGGGGTCAGCTCCCGGGACCACTGGTTCAGGGGCCTCCGGAAGGCGCCCCCTCGGCCCGGAGTCGGCGGTCACCACGTGCACCCGCGCCCGAGCCGGGGCCTCTGGGACCCTCCCCTTCAGCAAGGAGAACCCATAAGAGGGTGTTTGGGTCTCAGACGCGGGGACCTCTGACTCCCGCACGATCTGGGTGGGAAAAGCCTCGGGCCCTGAGAGCTCAGTGTACACGGCCGTCACTGTGCTGTGCACGGTGACCTGGCGGCTCTCGGCCTCCGCGCCCTGGATGTGCACCCGGACCTTGCAGATGGGGGCGGCCTCCGAGGGGCCTCGGGCCTCGGCGGCTGTCAGGCTGCCGGGGGCCCGCACACCAGGGTCTTGCTCGTGCAGGGCCGTGTCAGGCCCGCTCTGCGCGCAGGGCAGCTCTCTGAGGCTGGGCACGAAAACATCAGCCTCCGAGCCGGGGGCCGGGAAGCTGAACCGCGGCACGGTTAAGGTGGGGAACTGCACGCTTAGCACAGAGTCTTCCCAGACTTGACCCACGTTGACCACGGAGACCTGAGACAGCACATCGGTGCTGGAAGCCCTCAGTCTGAGGGGGCCCTCCGGCTGGGAAGGCGGCTCCTCGGCACCCCCCGCCCCCCTGACCGGGCCCTGGCCTGCTGGCCCAGGAACAGGGGGCCGGCCTGCATCTCCCCGAGGGGCGCAGGGCTCTGCGGGTGCCCCGTGCACCTGGAGGGGCAGGGAGCCTGCGCCGGGCCGGACCCTGGCCTCGGAGGCCAATACCCCTGCCGCAGGGGCGTGAAGGTCCAGGTGCCTCTGTAGAACATCCGAGTAGGAGGGAGCCGGGCTGCCAGCAGCCGCCCCGTCTGCACCGGCCTCCAGGGGCTGCGGGGACTTAGGGGCGTCCACCTCTGACCCGGGTACACGGTCGTCCTGACCCTGCACTGCAGCCGGTGCCTCTCCTTCCCCTGGAGCGCTGGCAGCAGATGTGGGGCTCTGGGCCCCCAGTCCCGCAGACCCGGCTCTCTCCTTGGAGGGGCGTCTGAAGCCAGGCAGGCGGAGCGAGGGCATCCTAAACCAGCTCTCCCTGGACCCCGCTGGCGCCCCTCCTGCGGCCGCGGCCCGCTCCGGGCTCCCCACTGTCGGGGATAGCAGAAGGGGGTCTTCTGCTGAGGGGGCTGTCCCCTCCCCACAAAGCTGGCTTGTTGAGCTGTCCCCGAGCCCGGATTCCTTGGCGCTGCCTCCGAAAGACAGGCCGTGTTTGGAAACAGGAAGGTCACCCGTAGACAGGCTCCCCTCCACTGTGGCACCGCCGGGTCTGAGGTCAGAACTGGGAACACGGGCCGGTGGCAGTTGGAGGTTCACGTCCGCCCCTTCTGAGGGACCCGCGGCGGCGCCAGCACCCCCAATTCCACCCTCCCCGCTGGCCGTGTGGGCCCGGTCGGGGTCTCCCGGTAGCAGGCCGGCCCCTCCCGTGGAAGCCTTCACTCCAGGAGGGGCGACCGTCTGCAGGACCAGGGCCTGCGTTCTCACCCCTCCAGCCTCTCCCTCCTTCCCAAGAGCCACATCCCCATGCGCTTCTGTGGGTGGAACACGAACCCCAGGCGGGGCACCCAGAGCACCTGCATCTATAACCACGCTGACGCCAGGGTCGGCTTTGGACTCCGCCCCCTTCTTTGGGGACCAGCTGAAAGAGGGGAGCTTCAGCCTTGGTGCTTTTACGGGACTGCCTCTCCCCTTGCGCTCTGTACTGTCACCTGGGGCTTCCACGAGGGGCTCTGCTGAGGTGCCCGCGGTGGCGGCAGAGACAACTGCAGGTGGCAATTGGCTGCCTGGCATTGGGAACGCCGTGGCTTCCGTGGAGGAGGAGTCCGGCCCCTGCACAGGGAGGGGAGGAGACGTGGGGGACGCAAACTCTGCACCTCCAGGCTCCACTCCTCCAGGGTCCGATTTGGGGAGTGACACCCGGAACTTCGGTCGATGAAACTTCGGGAAAGTTACCCTGCCTAAAGATTCAGTAAGTGCAGTGTCCACTGGGGCCGTGGGACCTTCAGACTGGGACAGGAGAAGGCTCTCTCTGCAGGTGAGGTCAACATCACCGGCCGCGCTGGGCGGCTCAGATGCCGCTTGAGACACAGACGGGGTTTCACAAGGCAGCTCGGGGGAGATGGGGCCTCTGGGGACAGTGACCTGGAACTTCGTAAGAGTGACACCATCACAAGGAGCAAGGCTCGAGATCTCGACCTCAGATTCCCGGACAGAGGTTATGGAGCTTTTAGCTGTTTTACCAGTTGGAGAGAAGACTTTGGGCATTTTAAAAAGAGATTTTTTACTTTTACTTTTTTCGTCACTTTTTCCACCTGACAAAGAAATATCACTTTCCACGTGGAAACTGTGATGATCATGATGACTGACGGAGATTCCCTTGTCTCCCAGGGACAGGTCGGCCTCCAGCTTGGCGCCGGGCACCTGGGTGT
This sequence comes from Canis lupus familiaris, assembly GCF_011100685.1. NCBI lineage: Eukaryota > Metazoa > Chordata > Mammalia > Carnivora > Canidae > Canis > Canis lupus. The sequence goes on from NC_049229.1 coordinate 72,823,169, forward strand.
CCACCTCCACGCTGGGCAGGGTCACGTCCACGTCGGGGCCGCTCACCTCGGCTTTGGGGCCCTTCAGGTCCAGTTTGGGCGCCTTGATGTCCACCTGCGGCGCCTTGATGTCCACTTTGGGCATCTTGAGGCTGGGCATCTGTACCTTGGGCAGGTGGCCCTTGAGTCCGGCTGCGGCCGAGGGCTCCTGGGGCTCCCCCTCGGGCACTTGGCCCTCAGGGAGCTTCAGGCCCGCCGCGGGGGTTGTGAGCTCTAGGTCGGCAGGTGGGAGCTCAACGGTCACATCAGTGGTCTTGACGTCGGCCTCTACGGAGGGCACGGACACTTCGGCCTGGATCTTGGGCACGGACACGTCCACGGACGCCTCCAAGGACTTGCTCGGCGTCGACGCGCCAAAGGACGGCATCTTGAACTTTGGCATTTTGAACTTGCTGTCTCTGGCGGCCACCCCCTTGTCTCCCAGGGACAGGTCGGCCTCCAGCTTGGCGCCGGGCACCTGGGTGTCCACCTCCACGCTGGGCAGGGTCACGTCCACGTCGGGGGCGCTCACCTCGGCTTTGGGGCCCTTCACGTCCAGTTTGGGCGCCTTGATGTCCACCTGCGGCGCCTTGATGTCCACCTGGGGCGCCTTGATGTCCACCTGCGGGGCCGTGATGTCCACTTTGGGCATCTTGAGGCTGGGCATGTGGACCTTGGGCAGCTGTCCCTTGATCTTGACTCCTTCTGCTTTGCCCTTGAGCCCGGACACAGACACCTCTCCCTCGGGCAGGGACACCTCCAGCTCTCCCCCAGGGAGGTCCACATCGGCAGTGGGCAGTTGGACGGCAGCCTCGGGAGCTCGCATCTCCCCTCCCACGGAGGGCAGGGTGGCCTCCACTCCGACCTTGGGCACGGACACGTCCACGGAAGTTCCCAAATCCTTGCTCGGCGTCGACGCGCCAAAGGACGGCATCTTGAACTTTGGCATTTTGAACTTGCTGTCTCTGGCGGCCACCCCCTTGTCTCCCAGGGACAGGTCGGCCTCCAGCTTGGCGCCGGGCACCTGGGTGTCCACCTCCACGCTGGGCAGGGTCACGTCCACGTCGGGGCCGCTCACCTCGGCTTTGGGGCCCTTCAGGTCCAGTTTGGGCGCCTTGATGTCCACCTGCGGCGCCTTGATGTCCACTTTGGGCATCTTGAGGCTGGGCATCTGTACCTTGGGCAGGTGGCCCTTGAGTCCGGCTGCGGCCGAGGGCTCCTGGGGCTCCCCCTCGGGCACTTGGCCCTCAGGGAGCTTCAGGCCCGCCGCGGGGGTTGTGAGCTCTAGGTCGGCAGGTGGGAGCTCAACGGTCACATCAGTGGTCTTGACGTCGGCCTCTACGGAGGGCACGGACACTTCGGCCTGGATCTTGGGCACGGACACGTCCACGGACGCCTCCAAGGACTTGCTCGGCGTCGACGCGCCAAAGGACGGCATCTTGAACTTTGGCATTTTGAACTTGCTGTCTCTGGCGGCCACCCCCTTGTCTCCCAGGGACAGGTCGGCCTCCAGCTTGGCGCCGGGCACCTGGGTGTCCACCTCCACGCTGGGCAGGGTCACGTCCACGTCGGGGGCGCTCACCTCGGCTTTGGGGCCCTTCACGTCCAGTTTGGGCGCCTTGATGTCCACCTGCGGCGCCTTGATGTCCACCTGGGGCGCCTTGATGTCCACCTGCGGGGCCGTGATGTCCACTTTGGGCATCTTGAGGCTGGGCATGTGGACCTTGGGCAGCTGTCCCTTGATCTTGACTCCTTCTGCTTTGCCCTTGAGCCCGGACACAGACACCTCTCCCTCGGGCAGGGACACCTCCAGCTCTCCCCCAGGGAGGTCCACATCGGCAGTGGGCAGTTGGACGGCAGCCTCGGGAGCTCGCATCTCCCCTCCCACGGAGGGCAGGGTGGCCTCCACTCCGACCTTGGGCACGGACACGTCCACGGAAGTTCCCAAATCCTTGCTCGGCGTCGACGCGCCAAAGGACGGCATCTTGAACTTTGGCAGTTTGAACTTCCTGTCTCTGGCGGCCACCCCCTTGTCTCCCAGGGACAGGTCGGCCTCCAGCTTGGCGCCGGGCACCTGGGTGTCCACCTCCACGCTGGGCAGGGACACGTCCACGTCGGGGGCGCTCACCTCGGCTTTGGGGCCCTTCACGTCCAGTTTGGGCGCCTTGATGTCCACCTGCGGCGCCTTGATGTCCACCTGGGGCGCCTTGATGTCCACCTGTGGGGCCGTGATGTCCACTTTGGGCATCTTGAGGCTGGGCATGTGGACCTTGGGCAGCTGTCCCTTGATCTTGACTCCTTCTGCTTTGCCCTTGAGCCCGGACACAGACACCTCTCCCTCGGGCAGGGACACCTCCAGCTCTCCCCCAGGGAGGTCCACATCGGCAGTGGGCAGTTGGACGGCAGCCTCGGGAGCTCGCATCTCCCCTCCCACGGAGGGCAGGGTGGCCTCCACTCCGACCTTGGGCACGGACACGTCCACGGAAGTTCCCAAATCCTTGCTCGGCGTCGACGCGCCAAAGGACGGCATCTTGAACTTTGGCATTTTGAACTTGCTGTCTCTGGCGGCCACCCCCTTGTCTCCCAGGGACAGGTCGGCCTCCAGCTTGGCGCCGGGCACCTGGGTGTCCACCTCCACGCTGGGCAGGGTCACGTCCACGTCGGGGCCGCTCACCTCGGCTTTGGGGCCCTTCAGGTCCAGTTTGGGCGCCTTGATGTCCACCTGCGGCGCCTTGATGTCCACTTTGGGCATCTTGAGGCTGGGCATCTGTACCTTGGGCAGGTGGCCCTTGAGTCCGGCTGCGGCCGAGGGCTCCTGGGGCTCCCCCTCGGGCACTTGGCCCTCAGGGAGCTTCAGGCCCGCCGCGGGGGTTGTGAGCTCTAGGTCGGCAGGTGGGAGCTCAACGGTCACATCAGTGGTCTTGACGTCGGCCTCTACGGAGGGCACGGACACTTCGGCCTGGATCTTGGGCACGGACACGTCCACGGACGCCTCCAAGGACTTGCTCGGCGTCGACGCGCCAAAGGACGGCATCTTGAACTTTGGCATTTTGAACTTGCTGTCTCTGGCGGCCACCCCCTTGTCTCCCAGGGACAGGTCGGCCTCCAGCTTGGTGCCGGGCACCTGGGTGTCCACCTCCACGCTGGGCAGGGTCACGTCCACGTCGGGGGCGCTCACCTCGGCTTTGGGGCCCTTCACGTCCAGTTTGGGCGCCTTGATGTCCACCTGGGGCGCCTTGATGTCCACCTGCGGGGCCGTGATGTCCACTTTGGGCATCTTGAGGCTGGGCATGTGGACCTTGGGCAGCTGTCCCTTGATCTTGACTCCTTCTGCTTTGCCCTTGAGCCCGGACACAGACACCTCTCCCTCGGGCAGGGACACCTCCAGCTCTCCCCCAGGGAGGTCCACATCGGCAGTGGGCAGTTGGACGGCAGCCTCGGGAGCTCGCATCTCCCCTCCCACGGAGGGCAGGGTGGCCTCCACTCCGACCTTGGGCACGGACACGTCCACGGAAGTTCCCAAATCCTTGCTCGGCGTCGACGCGCCAAAGGACGGCATCTTGAACTTTGGCATTTTGAACTTGCTGTCTCTGGCGGCCACCCCCTTGTCTCCCAGGGACAGGTCGGCCTCCAGCTTGGCGCCGGGCACCTGGGTGTCCACCTCCACGCTGGGCAGGGTCACGTCCACGTCGGGGCCGCTCACCTCGGCTTTGGGGCCCTTCAGGTCCAGTTTGGGCGCCTTGATGTCCACCTGCGGCGCCTTGATGTCCACTTTGGGCATCTTGAGGCTGGGCATCTGTACCTTGGGCAGGTGGCCCTTGAGTCCGGCTGCGGCCGAGGGCTCCTGGGGCTCCCCCTCGGGCACTTGGCCCTCAGGGAGCTTCAGGCCCGCCGCGGGGGTTGTGAGCTCTAGGTCGGCAGGTGGGAGCTCAACGGTCACATCAGTGGTCTTGACGTCGGCCTCTACGGAGGGCACGGACACTTCGGCCTGGATCTTGGGCACGGACACGTCCACGGACGCCTCCAAGGACTTGCTCGGCGTCGACGCGCCAAAGGACGGCATCTTGAACTTTGGCATTTTGAACTTGCTGTCTCTGGCGGCCACCCCCTTGTCTCCCAGGGACAGGTCGGCCTCCAGCTTGGCGCCGGGCACCTGGGTGTCCACCTCCACGCTGGGCAGGGTCACGTCCACGTCGGGGGCGCTCACCTCGGCTTTGGGGCCCTTCACGTCCAGTTTGGGCGCCTTGATGTCCACCTGCGGCGCCTTGATGTCCACCTGGGGCGCCTTGATGTCCACCTGCGGGGCCGTGATGTCCACTTTGGGCATCTTGAGGCTGGGCATGTGGACCTTGGGCAGCTGTCCCTTGATCTTGACTCCTTCTGCTTTGCCCTTGAGCCCGGACACAGACACCTCTCCCTCGGGCAGGGACACCTCCAGCTCTCCCCCAGGGAGGTCCACATCGGCAGTGGGCAGTTGGACGGCAGCCTCGGGAGCTCGCATCTCCCCTCCCACGGAGGGCAGGGTGGCCTCCACTCCGACCTTGGGCACGGACACGTCCACGGAAGTTCCCAAATCCTTGCTCGGCGTCGACGCTCCAAAGGACGGCATCTTGAACTTTGGCATTTTGAACTTGCTGTCTCTGGCGGCCACCCCCTTGTCTCCCAGGGACAGGTCGGCCTCCAGCTTGGCGCCGGGCACCTGGGTGTCCACCTCCACGCTGGGCAGGGTCACGTCCACGTCGGGGCCGCTCACCTCGGCTTTGGGGCCCTTCAGGTCCAGTTTGGGCGCCTTGATGTCCACCTGCGGCGCCTTGATGTCCACTTTGGGCATCTTGAGGCTGGGCATCTGTACCTTGGGCAGGTGGCCCTTGAGTCCGGCTGCGGCCGAGGGCTCCTGGGGCTCCCCCTCGGGCACTTGGCCCTCAGGGAGCTTCAGGCCCGCCGCGGGGGTTGTGAGCTCTAGGTCGGCAGGTGGGAGCTCAACGGTCACATCAGTGGTCTTGACGTCGGCCTCTACGGAGGGCACGGACACTTCAGCCTGGATCTTGGGCACGGACACGTCCACGGACGCCTCCAAGGACTTGCTCGGCGTCGACGCGCCAAAGGACGGCATCTTGAACTTTGGCATTTTGAACTTGCTGTCTCTGGCGGCCACCCCCTTGTCTCCCAGGGACAGGTCGGCCTCCAGCTTGGCGCCGGGCACCTGGGTGTCCACCTCCACGCTGGGCAGGGTCACGTCCACGTCGGGGGCGCTCACCTCGGCTTTGGGGCCCTTCACGTCCAGTTTGGGCGCCTTGATGTCCACCTGCGGCGCCTTGATGTCCACCTGGGGCGCCTTGATGTCCACCTGCGGGGCCGTGATGTCCACTTTGGGCATCTTGAGGCTGGGCATGTGGACCTTGGGCAGCTGTCCCTTGATCTTGACTCCTTCTGCTTTGCCCTTGAGCCCGGACACAGACACCTCTCCCTCGGGCAGGGACACCTCCAGCTCTCCCCCAGGGAGGTCCACATCGGCAGTGGGCAGTTGGACGGCAGCCTCGGGAGCTCGCATCTCCCCTCCCACGGAGGGCAGGGTGGCCTCCACTCCGACCTTGGGCACGGACACGTCCACGGAAGTTCCCAAATCCTTGCTCGGCGTCGACGCGCCAAAGGACGGCATCTTGAACTTTGGCATTTTGAACTTGCTGTCTCTGGCGGCCACCCCCTTGTCTCCCAGGGACAGGTCGGCCTCCAGCTTGGCGCCGGGCACCTGGGTGTCCACCTCCACGCTGGGCAGGGTCACGTCCACGTCGGGGCCGCTCACCTCGGCTTTGGGGCCCTTCAGGTCCAGTTTGGGCGCCTTGATGTCCACCTGCGGCGCCTTGATGTCCACTTTGGGCATCTTGAGGCTGGGCATCTGTACCTTGGGCAGGTGGCCCTTGAGTCCGGCTGCGGCCGAGGGCTCCTGGGGCTCCCCCTCGGGCACTTGGCCCTCAGGGAGCTTCAGGCCCGCCGCGGGGGTTGTGAGCTCTAGGTCGGCAGGTGGGAGCTCAACGGTCACATCAGTGGTCTTGACGTCGGCCTCTACGGAGGGCACGGACACTTCGGCCTGGATCTTGGGCACGGACACGTCCACGGACGCCTCCAAGGACTTGCTCGGCGTCGACGCGCCAAAGGACGGCATCTTGAACTTTGGCATTTTGAACTTGCTGTCTCTGGCGGCCACCCCCTTGTCTCCCAGGGACAGGTCGGCCTCCAGCTTGGCGCCGGGCACCTGGGTGTCCACCTCCACGCTGGGCAGGGTCACGTCCACGTCGGGGGCGCTCACCTCGGCTTTGGGGCCCTTCACGTCCAGTTTGGGCGCCTTGATGTCCACCTGCGGCGCCTTGATGTCCACCTGGGGCGTCTTGATGTCCACCTGCGGGGCCGTGATGTCCACTTTGGGCATCTTGAGGCTGGGCATGTGGACCTTGGGCAGCTGTCCCTTGATCTTGACTCCTTCTGCTTTGCCCTTGAGCCCGGACACAGACACCTCTCCCTCGGGCAGGGACACCTCCAGCTCTCCCCCAGGGAGGTCCACATCGGCAGTGGGCAGTTGGACGGCAGCCTCGGGAGCTCGCATCTCCCCTCCCACGGAGGGCAGGGTGGCCTCCACTCCGACCTTGGGCACGGACACGTCCACGGAAGTTCCCAAATCCTTGCTCGGCGTCGACGCGCCAAAGGACGGCATCTTGAACTTTGGCATTTTGAACTTGCTGTCTCTGGCGGCCACCCCCTTGTCTCCCAGGGACAGGTCGGCCTCCAGCTTGGCGCCGGGCACCTGGGTGTCCACCTCCACGCTGGGCAGGGTCACGTCCACGTCGGGGCCGCTCACCTCGGCTTTGGGGCCCTTCAGGTCCAGTTTGGGCGCCTTGATGTCCACCTGCGGCGCCTTGATGTCCACTTTGGGCATCTTGAGGCTGGGCATCTGTACCTTGGGCAGGTGGCCCTTGAGTCCGGCTGCGGCCGAGGGCTCCTGGGGCTCCCCCTCGGGCACTTGGCCCTCAGGGAGCTTCAGGCCCGCCGCGGGGGTTGTGAGCTCTAGGTCGGCAGGTGGGAGCTCAACGGTCACATCAGTGGTCTTGACGTCGGCCTCTACGGAGGGCACGGACACTTCGGCCTGGATCTTGGGCACGGACACGTCCACGGACGCCTCCAAGGACTTGCTCGGCGTCGACGCGCCAAAGGACGGCATCTTGAACTTTGGCATTTTGAACTTGCTGTCTCTGGCGGCCACCCCCTTGTCTCCCAGGGACAGGTCGGCCTCCAGCTTGGCGCCGGGCACCTGGGTGTCCACCTCCACGCTGGGCAGGGTCACGTCCACGTCGGGGGCGCTCACCTCGGCTTTGGGGCCCTTCACGTCCAGTTTGGGCGCCTTGATGTCCACCTGCGGCGCCTTGATGTCCACCTGGGGCGTCTTGATGTCCACCTGCGGGGCCGTGATGTCCACTTTGGGCATCTTGAGGCTGGGCATGTGGACCTTGGGCAGCTGTCCCTTGATCTTGACTCCTTCTGCTTTGCCCTTGAGCCCGGACACAGACACCTCTCCCTCGGGCAGGGACACCTCCAGCTCTCCCCCAGGGAGGTCCACATCGGCAGTGGGCAGTTGGACGGCAGCCTCGGGAGCTCGCATCTCCCCTCCCACGGAGGGCAGGGTGGCCTCCACTCCGACCTTGGGCACGGACACGTCCACGGAAGTTCCCAAATCCTTGCTCGGCGTCGACGCGCCAAAGGACGGCATCTTGAACTTTGGCATTTTGAACTTGCTGTCTCTGGCGGCCACCCCCTTGTCTCCCAGGGACAGGTCGGCCTCCAGCTTGGCGCCGGGCACCTGGGTGTCCACCTCCACGCTGGGCAGGGTCACGTCCACGTCGGGGCCGCTCACCTCGGCTTTGGGGCCCTTCAGGTCCAGTTTGGGCGCCTTGATGTCCACCTGCGGCGCCTTGATGTCCACTTTGGGCATCTTGAGGCTGGGCATCTGTACCTTGGGCAGGTGGCCCTTGAGTCCGGCTGCGGCCGAGGGCTCCTGGGGCTCCCCCTCGGGCACTTGGCCCTCAGGGAGCTTCAGGCCCGCCGCGGGGGTTGTGAGCTCTAGGTCGGCAGGTGGGAGCTCAACGGTCACATCAGTGGTCTTGACGTCGGCCTCTACGGAGGGCACGGACACTTCAGCCTGGATCTTGGGCACGGACACGTCCACGGACGCCTCCAAGGACTTGCTCGGCGTCGACGCGCCAAAGGACGGCATCTTGAACTTTGGCATTTTGAACTTGCTGTCTCTGGCGGCCACCCCCTTGTCTCCCAGGGACAGGTCGGCCTCCAGCTTGGCGCCGGGCACCTGGGTGTCCACCTCCACGCTGGGCAGGGTCACGTCCACGTCGGGGGCGCTCACCTCGGCTTTGGGGCCCTTCACGTCCAGTTTGGGCGCCTTGATGTCCACCTGCGGCGCCTTGATGTCCACCTGGGGCGTCTTGATGTCCACCTGCGGGGCCGTGATGTCCACTTTGGGCATCTTGAGGCTGGGCATGTGGACCTTGGGCAGCTGTCCCTTGATCTTGACTCCTTCTGCTTTGCCCTTGAGCCCGGACACAGACACCTCTCCCTCGGGCAGGGACACCTCCAGCTCTCCCCCAGGGAGGTCCACATCGGCAGTGGGCAGTTGGACGGCAGCCTCGGGAGCTCGCATCTCCCCTCCCACGGAGGGCAGGGTGGCCTCCACTCCGACCTTGGGCACGGACACGTCCACGGAAGTTCCCAAATCCTTGCTCGGCGTCGACGCGCCAAAGGACGGCATCTTGAACTTTGGCATTTTGAACTTGCTGTCTCTGGCGGCCACCCCCTTGTCTCCCAGGGACAGGTCGGCCTCCAGCTTGGCGCCGGGCACCTGGGTGTCCACCTCCACGCTGGGCAGGGTCACGTCCACGTCGGGGCCGCTCACCTCGGCTTTGGGGCCCTTCAGGTCCAGTTTGGGCGCCTTGATGTCCACCTGCGGCGCCTTGATGTCCACTTTGGGCATCTTGAGGCTGGGCATCTGTACCTTGGGCAGGTGGCCCTTGAGTCCGGCTGCGGCCGAGGGCTCCTGGGGCTCCCCCTCGGGCACTTGGCCCTCAGGGAGCTTCAGGCCCGCCGCGGGGGTTGTGAGCTCTAGGTCGGCAGGTGGGAGCTCAACGGTCACATCAGTGGTCTTGACGTCGGCCTCTACGGAGGGCACGGACACTTCGGCCTGGATCTTGGGCACGGACACGTCCACGGACGCCTCCAAGGACTTGCTCGGCGTCGACGCGCCAAAGGACGGCATCTTGAACTTTGGCATTTTGAACTTGCTGTCTCTGGCGGCCACCCCCTTGTCTCCCAGGGACAGGTCGGCCTCCAGCTTGGCGCCGGGCACCTGGGTGTCCACCTCCACGCTGGGCAGGGACACGTCCACGTCGGGGGCGCTCACCTCGGCTTTGGGGCCCTTCACGTCCAGTTTGGGCGCCTTGATGTCCACCTGCGGCGCCTTGATGTCCACCTGGGGCGCCTTGATGTCCACCTGCGGGGCCGTGATGTCCACTTTGGGCATCTTGAGGCTGGGCATGTGGACCTTGGGCAGCTGTCCCTTGATCTTGACTCCTTCTGCTTTGCCCTTGAGCCCGGACACAGACACCTCTCCCTCGGGCAGGGACACCTCCAGCTCTCCCCCAGGGAGGTCCACATCGGCAGTGGGCAGTTGGACGGCAGCCTCGGGAGCTCGCATCTCCCCTCCCACGGAGGGCAGGGTGGCCTCCACTCCGACCTTGGGCACGGACACGTCCACGGAAGTTCCCAAATCCTTGCTCGGCGTCGACGCGCCAAAGGACGGCATCTTGAACTTTGGCATTTTGAACTTGCTGTCTCTGGCGGCCACCCCCTTGTCTCCCAGGGACAGGTCGGCCTCCAGCTTGGCGCCGGGCACCTGGGTGTCCACCTCCACGCTGGGCAGGGTCACGTCCACGTCGGGGCCGCTCACCTCGGCTTTGGGGCCCTTCAGGTCCAGTTTGGGCGCCTTGATGTCCACCTGCGGCGCCTTGATGTCCACTTTGGGCATCTTGAGGCTGGGCATCTGTACCTTGGGCAGGTGGCCCTTGAGTCCGGCTGCGGCCGAGGGCTCCTGGGGCTCCCCCTCGGGCACTTGGCCCTCAGGGAGCTTCAGGCCCGCCGCGGGGGTTGTGAGCTCTAGGTCGGCAGGTGGGAGCTCAACGGTCACATCAGTGGTCTTGACGTCGGCCTCTACGGAGGGCACGGACACTTCGGCCTGGATCTTGGGCACGGACACGTCCACGGACGCCTCCAAGGACTTGCTCGGCGTCGACGCGCCAAAGGACGGCATCTTGAACTTTGGCAGTTTGAACTTGCTGTCTCTGGCGGCCACCCCCTTGTCTCCCAGGGACAGGTCGGCCTGCTTCCTTTGTCCGTCGGATCTTAGGTCCTCACCCACTGTTGGGTGTATCCCTGGGGTGTCAGGTTTTCTTTCCTCATCCTCTATCCGTGTTGTTCTTTCCTCAGTGTGCAGCGTGGACACTGTAATGGTGCTTCTTCCTTTTCCGTCCAGTTCCAGCTCTGGTTTTTCTCCTGCTGGTTTCCCATCCTTCCTGGGTGACCACCCAAAAGAGGGAATTTTGAACCTGAGCGTTGTAGTCCGGTCCTCCTTCCCATCTCTGTCCTTTTCTCCTTCTTTCTGGTGTCCATCCCCGTGAGCTGCTGCGGCTCCCTCAGCTCCTCCCTCTTGTTCTAGCAGGTGTACTGAGGGTCTCCTGGGTGCAGGTGCCTCGGGTTCCTGCCGCCCCTCCTCTGTGAAGAGGGCCTTCTCTGCCAGGGTCCCTGCCTGCCCGTGCACCTGTCCCTGCACTGCTGTGGCATCCTCTGTATCTTGTATTCTTTCCTTGGCAAATTTAAACCGCGGTGTTTTTAAGGTGGTGGGGATTTGGATTTGGAATTCTGGTTGGCGGCCCTGTGTGTCTCCTTTGCTCTGCAGAGCCGATCTGGCAATCCCAATTTCTATGCCGTGGTGTACCCCACCTTGTCGTGGGGCTGAGCCCGGCCCCGGCCTTCCTTCGGACACAGCGTCCTCCTGGTCCTTCGCCTCCTTTGTCTTCCTCCGGTGCCTGGATGCCTCGCTCGCGCCTTCCCCCAGGGCTCCCTGGCTGGGCAGAGCCAGTGGCCCCTCTGGCACCTCTGCCGTCTTGTCCTCTCTCCTGCTGTCCATGGTGGCCTCACTGGCCTTTTGGCTGTCCTCGTGGGATCCAGCCTCCTCCACAGCGCCGGCCGCGAGTGGTCCGACTTGGCCTGCCGTGCCCGGTCGCCCCTCCAGCGTGGGAGCCTTCCCTGAGCGCACCCTGAATCTCAGGTTCAGGAAGCTCCTCCTCCGCTGGTCGTCGGGGTCTGCCTTGTGCTCCTGCTCCTCTGCTGGCAGCTGTGCCTCCGTGTCTGTGCTTGTGGGGGACACTTCGGGGGCACCTCCCCGCCCATAGGCCTCGGAGGAGCTGTGTGACCTCCGCGGGCCTGGCCTGCGCTTGCTCGTTATTGATTGGAATTTGGGCCAGGAGAGCCTCTCCTTCTGGGGACGCCTGCCTCTGCCCTCCCTGGGCTTGGCGAGCAGTCTCTCCCGGTCTCCGCTCCCCTCCAGGGTCTGCGGGGGGGTCTCTCTGCACCCATCGGCAACATCTTTGTCCTGAAACACAAGGACAGTGAAGTTGGCGCTGCTGGAACAAGACATCTGAGCCCTGGGCTCAGAGCACAGAGGACGGTTTGGTGGCACCCCCCAGCCCCAGTCCCGGGGGCGGGGAGGCCCGACGGGGCCCAGCCTCTGCGCCCGTGCTGCCTCACCTGCCCCTCGCTGCCCTCCGGGCCAAGCTGAGCCCCGCTCGAGGCCCCTTCCTCGTCCTCTGCGGCAGGATGTTTCCGTTTGATTTGGAACTGAACCTTGTAGGGCTCTGAGTACTGGAGAATTTTGAGAGCGTCTTCATATTTAATGTTGTCAAAGAATATGGTCGCGCTGAGCAGCTGATCGCCTAGAGAAAGACAGGGTGGGTCCTGGGCGTCAGCTCCCGGTCCCGCCATGACCTGGACAGATGCGACTCCAGGGGCACGTGAGACAGGCCCCCCTGACAGGGAGCCCACCCCGGCCTCCAGGGGCCCTGCTGGGAAGGAGGCCACCCCGCGGCCCCGGCGAGGAAGCCCTGCACGGCCGGTGGCCGCCGCCTGGACTTGTCTGGGCAGCGTCAACAGGGGCACCCCGAGGTATAGGTATGGCCCATTTCCCCCCAGGTCCCTCCCGTCCCGTCGGGGACCCCGAGGTGGGGGTGGTCAGCACACCTTCTCTTAGGCTGAAGAGCTTGGCAGCTGAGGAGTCCTTCAGCACTTGCTTAACAAAAATGCCCTGGTCCCCGCCACCTGTGACGCTGTAGCCGCTGGCCCCAGCTTCCACCTCGGTCTGCAGCGTCACCTCTGTTGCCTCCTGCGTGGACCGGAGCAGAAGCAGGTCAGGGCTATCGTGAGCTTCTTCCTATGCCATCGTGGGCATCGGTGTGGGGCCCTACCTCCCATGAGCACGGGGACCCCAGAGTCCCGCCCATCATCCGGGGGACACAGGGCACGAGTGGGAGCCCCCAGCCAGGGCCCAGGCCGCTGCGTCCACGCGCTGGAGGAGAGCCAGCTGCCGGCCACGTCCCGTGGGAGCGGCACCCCTCCTGCCAGCACTAGGGAGCCGAGTCCGGGCCCAGGAGGCTCGGTGAGCAAACAGGGGGGCCTTCAGCGGCCAAAGGCTTGTTCATTCTTCACACGCACTCCGAGCGTCAAAGGCACGCAAGGAGGCTGGTGTTCAAACACAGGAGGGTCACGAGGGCAAGTCTGACGCAGCAGACAGTGCGACCAGCGCTTTGGGTCCAGCAGAGCTTTAGAACTGAGGGAGCCACCGATGACAGCACATGCTGCCTCGGGGCAGGGCACCCTCCTCACTGGGAGGCCCCAGAATCTAGCACCTTCCACGCTTTGTGTAGGAAGCGGGCAGCACTTTGCCCATTGTAGAGCCGAGAACACTGAGGTCTGTGTGCCTGGGTCTGCCCGGCCGGGGGTCTGGCCTCCAGGGGCCCCTGCAGAGACCCCAGCTCCCTGACCCTCAGGCACTGCCTCACCCACCTGCCTACGACTCATCCTGGAGAACGTCCGTGAGTCCCCTGAGTCTCGCTTCCACCAGGATCTCCGTCCTCCAGAGCCCGAGGAAGCCCGCCTGCTTGGTGTGTCCTGCGGCCACAGATGCCAGAGGTCACCCCCTACCCGGCCCAGGGAAGGACTCGGGAGGCCAGGAGGCCCCAGAGCAGTGCTGCGTGCACAGGGCGCTGGTCTCATGGGAAGGGGGCTCGGTGACTCTCGGTCCTGCTGCTTCCTGCAGGGCCCGGCCTCGGGCACCGCACCCACGCCCAGGGAAACCCCACAGGAACTGGGGTTTTGTGTGCAGGGTAAGAAGGAAACACAGCAAGAACAAGTCCTTTAGTAAATTCACCTGCTCCCATGCCCGCCCCCCGCCCCCGGGCCTCGTCTCCAGAGACACGCGAGTGTGCACACATCCAGAGCACTGAGCCTCTCTCCCACACGCGTGCACTACCTCAGCTGCGTCTTGGCCCACTGATCGGAGGGGTCCTGGGGGACGGAGGGGTCAGAGAGGATGGCGGGAGGGGTATAACTGTGGCCCAGTGGGCAGCAGGCAGGGCAGCGTGGCTGCACAAATGGGGGGGTGATGAAGGAGGCGCGGCTGCCCATGGCCCCAGCTGCCTGTCCCTCAGCCTGGGGGTCCCTGTCCAGCAGCCTTACCGGGAGTCCAAAGCTGGCACCCTCAGCGGCGTATTCATACACAGGTGAGGACCCCTGTGGGCGTGGCCGAATGATCTCGTCCACGGGTCCTTCCGTCACCTGGTGGGAGACAAAAACCAGGTAACCCTCAGCCACCTGGGCTCTGCCCGGGGCCCAGGAGAGGCTGGGGGCTGAGTGGCGAGGGCGTGCATGCTCCCGGGGCCTCGCTTACAGACTGGTCCTCTTCCGTTTCTGCATCTGGCTCCTCGGGCTGCAGCTGCCGGCCAGACACTGCAAACAGAGAGGCTGAGTCAGTGGAGCCTTGTAGGTGGGGAGACCAGATGGTGGACCCCGGCGGGACGGGGGACGGGGCCCGGGCGAGGCCGTGCACTGTGTTTGTGCCCGCATTGCCCCATCCTGGACCCTGGGTCTGAGAGCACATGCAGGGGTGGGGAGGTTGTGACGTGAGGCCAGATGGCAGTGAGCCCGCACAAAGTGGACTTCACAGATGGAGGCCAAGGAAGTCGCTAACAAACCCAGGGTAACAACGATGACAGCCCTGGGGCGGCCAGAGTCCGCGGCGGCTGCGGAATCTCACCCGGTGTCCAGCACTCAGCCAAAAGTTACACGACACGCCAAGAGCCTGTGATGCATACCAGGGAACAGAACTCCCGGGAGCTCTCTGAATGCCCACGGAGGGGGCTGCGCACACTTCACGGCAACTGCTGTAGGTGGAAAATACCACCGCTCAGTGAAGGGAGGTTGTCGTCGAGGAAGAGCAACTGTAACAGGCTCCATGGATATTCTGGAGTCGAAGGGACGCCTGGGCGGCTCAGCGGTTGAACATCTGCCTTCAGCCCAGGGCGTGATCCCAGGTCCCGGGATCGAGTCCCCCGTCGAGGGAGCCTGCTTCTCCCTCTGCCTGTGTCTCTGCCTCTCTGTGTGTCTCATGAATAAATAATTAAAATCTTTAAAAAAAAAAAAAAACAGGCACGAGGTTGTAGGAAGCAGGGGTTGGGCAACTTTTCTCTAGAAGCCCAGACAGTGACTAGTCTAGGCTTTGCAGGCCACGTGAGCCGGGGCAGAGGAGCCACGTGAGTGCGGCAACAGCCTCAACTCCCCAGACCGGCAGGCGGGGTTAGTGCACAGGCCAGTCTGTCCACTCCCCAGATGGGAGGCGCTCATCCCGGGGCCGTCTCGTTGGAATCGCAGCATATACAGATGCGGCCCATATGTGACCACCACGGGAGGGGGCGGGGGCCAGCGCACACGCTGGATTGAAGTTTCTGTACTTTGCCAGAAGGAAGTCAACATTACTAGGGCTATGCGTGGACACAGGCGTGGACCGTAAACAGGCTCACGAGTCTGGGGCGACGGAAACGTCCCAGAACGGATCGTGGTGATGGTCGCACAACTCCATAAAGTCACTAAAAACGATTGAATTGTACATTCACAACTGGGGGGAGGGTTTATGGCGTGTAAGTTATCCCTCCACTGCGCCGTGAAAGAAAAACATAATCTGGGCAGCACGGGTGGCGCAGCGGTTTAGCGCCGCCTTCAGCTCGGGGCGTGATCCTGGAGGCCCGGGATAGAGTCCCACGTCCCACGTCGGGCTCCCTGCATGGGGCCTGCTCCTCCCTCTGCCTGTGTCTCTGCCTCTCTCTCTGTCTCTCTCTCTCTCTCTCTTTCTCTCTCTGTGTCTGTCATGAATAAATAAAATTTAAAAATCTTTAAAAAAAAAAAAGAAAAACATAATTGCACAAAATGAAAACGACAAAATGTGAAATTTACCACATGTAGACGTGAAGCAAATGACAACTGTAGCTTGAAGGATGGGGATGGGGAACGGAAGTTCCTGGTGAGTTCTAAGGTTCTCACATTATACACGAGGCCAGTGCACTGCGACGGGTACAGAATACACCATATGAGCCACAAAGGAGGCATTACCGAAGACGCGGCGCTAATAAGCCAGGAGTGGAAATGACATGGAATCCTAAAACTACGTTATCTATAAATACCTACAATGCGTGTGTGGGTATATATATAACATATATTACTGCGCAGTTATATATGCGTAAATGTATTTAGTCAATCCCAAAATATAGTAAGGAAGAAGGGGGAACAGAGCAAGGATAAAATAGGAAGCCATTAGCAAGACGGTGGGATTTCAACCAACCACACGGACAATCACATTAACTATAAAGGGACTTAATAATTCTAACCAAAAGGTAGAGATTGTCAGAGGAGATTTAAAATAGCAAGACCTGGGACGCCTGGGTGGCTCAGCGGTTTAGCACCTGCCTTCGGCCCGGGGCGGGATCCCGGGGTCCCCAGATCGAGACCCACGTCGGGCTCCCTGCGTGGAGCCTGCTTCTCCCTCTGCTTGTGTCTCTGCCTCTCTCTCTCTCTGTGTCTTATGAATAAATAAATAAAATCTTATTTATTAAAAAAAAAAAGAAAGACCTATCCATATGCTATTTACAAGCACTGGGTTATAAACATGAAGCTTTAGATCGGCTAAAAAGTGAAAGGAAAGAAAAACATACACGATGCACTTACTATCCTCACATGTCATAGCAATGAAAAGTATAGGGGCCCCGGGTGGCTCAGTCGGTCAAGCGTCTGACTCTTGGTTTCGGCTTCGGTCACAATCTCAGGTTCCGCGTTGAGCACAGTCTGCTTCGGTTTCTCTCTCCCTCTCCCTCTGCCCCTTCCCACTACTCACTCTCTCGCTCTCAAATAAACAAATCTTTTTAAAAAGGGAATAATTCGGGGATCCCTCGGTGGCTCAGCGGTTTAGCGCCTGCCTTCGGCCCAGGGCGTGATCTTGGAGTCGCGGGATCAAGTCCCACGTCAGGTTCCTTGCATGGAGCTTGCTTCTCCCTCTGCCTGTGTCTCCACCTCTCTGTGTGTGTGTCTATCATGAATAAATAAATAAATCTTAAAAAAAAAAGGGAATAATTCTTAAAAAAAAAAAAAAAAACCAATGAACTTAATGTCTGTATCCACCTAATAACAGAGGGTATAAACACAGAAGAGAAAACTGGCAACCCTGACAGAACACTTAAATCCACAATTTGGACAGGAGATCCTAGTCCTCCTCTGGGTACAAAACAGGACACGTGGGATCCCTGGGTGGCGCAGCGGTTTAGCGCCTGCCTTTGGCCCAGGGTGCGATCCTGGAGACCCAGGATCGAATCCCACATCGGGCTCCCGGTGCATGGAGCCTGCTTCTCCCTCTGCCTGTGTCTCTGCCTCTCTCTCTCTCTCTCTCTCTCTGTGACTATCATAAATAAATAAAATTAAAAAAAAAAACAAAAAACAGGACACATAACAACAGGTGAACCACCTGTGAACCGGTGAGACCACACTGGCACTAAGAGGCCACTCCACCTTCGGACAACAAAATACACCTCCCTCCTATGTGCACGTGGGACATTCACCAAGATAGACTATGTGCCGAAATGACTATGTGTCATTGAAAATGTCTCAGTAAGTTTAGGGGCAAAGGGGGGCCGGGGAGCACAGTGGTTTGAGCATCCGACTTTTCGTTTCAGCTCAGGTCGCGATCCCCCCTCCGTGCTCAACGGGGAGTCTGCTTGAGAGTCTCTCCTTCCCTCTGGCTCTCTCCCAGGCGAGGCCGTGCACTCCATTTCTTTCCCTCAAAAATAAATCTTTTAAAAAAAACTGAAATAAATAAAATGTTTCACTAAGTTTAAGAGAATTTGAATCACGCCCAATGGAATCAACACAGTCTGATATAAATATAAAAGATCAATGAAACAGAATAGAAAGTCCAGAATTGGTCGATTGATTTTTGACAAAGTGGCCAGGTTATTTCAATAGGGAAATCACAGTCTTTGCAACAATGGTGCTGGGACAACTGGATGTGTGTTTGGAAAACAAAACAAAACAAAACAAAAAACCTGGACTCTTACATAAGACATAAAAATGAATTCAAAATGAATCATAGAGCTAAATGTAAAACCTAAAACTATAAACCTTGCAGAGGAAAACACAGGACATTCTGTGCCACCCTGGGGAGGCGATGTTTTCTTAGAACAGCAAAGGTGTGACTCACAAAAGAAAATGCGATAAATTATATTTCATCATAATTAAGTACGTCCGGTCTTGAAAGGCATTCTTAAGGAAATGCAAAGGCAACGTGTAGATCTGACAAAGGACTCGCATCCAGATAAACTCTGACAAATCAATACAAAAACACCAAACAAAAACAACCCCACCTCAGTTAAATATGGGCGAAAGCTCTGAACAGACCCTTGACAAAAGAAGCTGCACCGATGCCCACGAGAAAAGACGATCAACTTCCTTAGCCAGGCAGGAAAACGCCAATTAAAACCAACAGAACAGAACAAAGACCCCAGAACCAAACTCACAGATGCAAAGCTGCGGGAAATGGACGGTCTTTTCCGTCGCCCGTGTGGGGCCGTTGGCTATCCCCAGGAAAAACGTTAATCTCAACATTATGGCAGCCCCAGAAAGTAGTGATTCCGCGTGGGCTGTAGAACCCGAGCAGAAGGTCTCACGGCAAAGCTTCCAGCAGATAAATAGGAATGACTTTGGGGGAAGGGAAACAAATCCTAAGCAGCACAGCGAAGGCGCTGGGCCCACGGGGTATGGCTGAGAAAGTGGTCTAGGTCACGGCGAAGAGCCTCCGCTCCCCAGAAGACCCCGCGAGGGAGCCAGCCGTCAGGCCACGAACCGGGCGGAGATGTGCAACGCGCTGGCCGAACCAAGGCCTCCTCCCCAGAACGCACGAAGAATTCTTGCAGACCAGAAGGAAAAGACAGACAACCCAGTAGAAAAACGGGCAAGACTGGAGGGCGCAGTCTGTCAAGCACGACTCTTGATTTTGGCTCAGCTCACGATATCAGGGTCATGGGATCGATCCCTTCCTCAGGCTCCGCGCTCAGCGGGGAGTCTCCTTGGGATTCTTTCTCCCTCTGCCCTTCCCCCCACTCCTGCCTGCTCTCTCTCTCTCTCTCTCTCTCTCTCTCTTTCTCGCACGGCCAGCTCAGCTGCAGGCACAGACCCTCGGGGAGCGGAGGGGCTGCGCCTCGTCCCGGGGACACGTGTGTGGCCACCTGGGGAAAATGCCTCAAGCCGCACACTTACAACTTGCACTCCTTCTCGAGAGAGACTTTAAAAAATTCTCCATGAAACTGAAATGAGGAAATGGCAGACTTCATGGCCACAGGTTTGAACCTTCAGACGGGCAGGACCCACGTGCAGAGGAGCGCCGTGCCAACGCCGCACAAGGAGAAGCGGACTCTCCATGGTTGTGTCGTGGTTGAACAATGAAAGCCGTATTCACGGCCTTTCCAGCAACATGACTCCAGCCCCCCACCCCCGGGACCGTACTACGCATTCCAGGAAGAGACAGCGCTGGGGACACCCTGGCATGCCTGCCTGGGCCTGGGGACACCCCTTCTCCAGACGCCCACACTGCCGGGGACCAGGGGGACAAGCCCCCCCTGCCAACCACACAGGCGCCCGCCCACCCCCGCCAGCCCCGTGAGGTGGGCACCCCGCTTCGGGGACCGGGCAGGTCCTTGTCCCTGTGGAGCACATGGGGGCCCAGTCCCTGCAGGAGCGTGGGTTGGGCTACTGCACTCTGGCCAAGCTGCTATGTGGCCCTGAGCAAGGCCGTCCCTTCTCCGGGCCCTGATTTCCCCGTGGGCGTCTGAGGGCTGCTGCGTGTGCCCAGGAGAACCAGAGGGCCTGCCAGGGCGGGGGCACAGGGTGGGGACACAGAGTGGGGACAGCCCTGCCTCCGACTCCCGGCCTCGCCTCTTCTCCACGAGCCTGCTGCCCCCGCACAGCAGCTGACGCCGACGGCGGCTGACCCTACTCTCCGGCCTCAGTTTACCACCCAGGCCCCCCCAGGCCCTTACCCCCAACCCTGGGGTGGGGGGTCGCCGTGTGTTAGCAACAAGGAATGAGAATGCCCAGCCTGGAAGAGGGAGCCGCTTGCCCAGGGCGGCCACCTGGGGCGGGGCGCAGGGGCCGGCTGAGTCCCAGGGAGGCAGCACTCACACCACGGCCAGCCCAGCACACAGGGGACCCACAGGGGCGAGAGGAGGGTGTGCCCCGGGGAGGGGCCAGGGGCTTGGGGAGCCTGCCAAGCTCACCGCCGCCCAGCGCCTCCGCGGCCGCAGCCCTTTCTGTGAGTCAGACAACAAAACAAGATCCCGGTGGCCGCCCTCTCCCGGCAGGCGACCCGGAGAGGCGGGGGGGGGGGGGGGGGGGGGGGGGGGGGGGGGGGGGGGGGAGTCCCACAGGCCTGGGACAGGACCCCCAGGCAGGGCCTCCAGCCGGCAGCCAGGCCGGGGGAGGGGCCCCACCGCAGGGAAGGCTCCCGGGCAGGGCAGGGATCGCCGGCCCTGAGAGGCTGCACCCCCAGATCGACCCCGGGGTGTCTCACGGGCGCGAGGGCCAGGGCGTAGGGAGCGGCGGTGTGGAGGTGGGCGCACACCTGCACCGGGATCCTGGGGACCCAGGCAGGCCCAGAAGCCCACTGCCCTGCTCCTGCGGGCCAGCGGGCCAGCTGCAGTGCTCGTACCCGCACCCGCACCCGCAGCCGCTGGGCGGTGAGGAGCAGGCCCTGGAGGGGCGGGCCCAGCCCGAGGCCACCGGCTGGAAGGTGGGGCTGCAGGGTTAAGCCCCGGGTCCCTGGGCGCCCCTCAGAGCCGCCAGCTGGCCCCAGCCTGGCCCAGGGTCACACAAACAGGAAGGAGGAAATCCTGCCTGCTGCGGGGCAGAGCTGCCAGGGGCCTGCCGGCCTCGGACCTGCACCCCGGGGCGGGAGGCCGAGGCACCCCAGGATCCCCCAGAGCATCGTCCTGCCGGGCCCTGCGACCGGAGGGCCCCCCTCGGCCGTGAGTGCAGGGGCAGCGTCCTGTCAGCCTGACCCGGGCCCTGCCCCCTATGGCCCCACAGATGGGCTCTGTGGGGACTCGGCTCAGCAGCCACATCGAATAATGACTACTAATACTTCGGGGCGAGCCAGGGACTCTCAGGCAGCCCCCCACCAAGTGGGGGTTCTCAGCGGCAAGTGTGCTTAACCAAAGCCCAGTTTGCATGGAAACTGGCCGCCCTCCAGAGGGGCCAGGGACGGTGGGCGCATTTGCATGTCACCAGGGCAGTGGTGGGCCTGGGAACGAGGACACTGGCAGGAAGGGGAGCTGCAACCCGGACCGGCCGTGGCCTCAGAGATCCAGCGGGGCATGTGTGCCCGCGCCTGGGACCCTCCCCGAGCACAGCGCACAGTCCCCCAGCCACCCAGGGTGCCGCGGGGCAGGACCCCACGAGGCAGGCTCACCCTCGGGCCTGGAGCCCAGTGGCCACACAGGCGCACGGCACGCTCAGGCCTCACCCCAGCCTGGAACTGCGCGAGGAAAGTGCTGGGCTGGGCTGACTGGTCATGAGACCTGCAGCCTTCCCACAGCAACAGCCGGCAGCGAGGCCCTCCCAAGGTAACTGCGCGGGGAGGCCAGCTCGGCTCCCGCTTCTGCCCCCAAGGCCCTCGCCTGGCCCTCGCCTGGCCGGCTGGGCCTGGGAGTGAGGGCTGGCACCCCCCGCAGCCACACCCCTCCCGCTGCTGCCCGGCTGCAGCCAGGACTTTCCAGGACTTTCGGGTCACCCTGCAGCGCCCCCAGACCGTGCACAGCCCCCCCACCGCTGCCTGGGCCCAGACCTTCCAAACTGCGCTGCAGACCAGCAGCCTCCCCAGCCCCGGCACCTCGCTCTTCCACCCCGGCCAACTCTCAGACCAAGCCTGGCCACTGCCCCCCTTCCTCTCTGGTCCCCAGCACTCAGAGCCCTGCACACAGTAGGTGCATAATAAGTGCCAGTGCAGAGAGGAGATGGAGAAAGAAAGAGGAGGCGCGGGGCAGCTCTCCTGGGAAGGGGCAAGTCCACGGGCCTGAGGGTGCCGCCGAGCTGTGGGGCTGGGAGGATCCTTCTGAACCTGGAGAAACCGAGGCAGGCACGCCGGCCTCCGACTCCAGAGGGCCCAGCAGCCAGGACGGGAGTGGGCCTGAGCCTGTTTCTCTCTCTGAGCTGAAAGGCCGGTACCCTGGAGGTCCTGCCCACCGCTGCCCACCTGCCCCGCTGCAGGGGAGCCTGCACTCGCTGGAAGCGCCTGCCCCAAACTCCTGGGGTCTCCAGTGCACCAAACAAGGATGGTGGACGTCACCTGAGGAATCCTCCCCGGCCACATGGTCCCACCTTGGGGACCTGCCCTGGGATGGCGATGGCTGTGTTGGTGCCCTCGGCCACCACGACCTGGTGGCCCATCCCACCAACGTGGGCTTGGGATGAGGCAGGGCAGGGGCTCTGGGAGATGACAGCCCGCAGCCCGCAGCCCGAGCCCCCACCCGGCCCCCACAGGCCTACTGGGTGGTGAGGGGTGCAGGTACCCTAGGGCTGAACCCCGGGAAGGGGGCTGGAGGCTGGGAGCAGGGGGCAGGGGGCAGGGACAGGGGCAGGGGCAGGTACAGAAGACAGCCGCAGTGGCTTACCCAGGTCGATGTCCTCCCAACTTGCCCAGAGTGAAGATCCCAGCTGGCGCTCCCTCCGCTGCCCTCCTGGGTCCCTCCCCTCCAGAGCCCCGGCTCCGGCTCCGCTGCCCCGCCCTGGCCTCCTCCTCGCTGGCCTGGAGCCCCACCAGGGGGCTGGGCGGCCCCCTCACAGGCCCGGAGCCGGGCCAGGCCCCTCCCCCAGAGTGCCCCCCCCCCCCCAGCCCAAGCAGCTGACTGGGAAAGGAAACGCCCGCCTGGGGATGTCTGAGTCACTACCACCCGCCAGCGCAGTCCAGTCCGGTCCTGCTGTGTAGACAGGTAGGCAGCCGCAGATGTCAGATAGGATTCCCCCACCCCCGCCAGGCTGTTCGTTGGCCCCGTGCCTCAGTTTCCCTGTACGTGCAGGGACAGAGGCTGGAAGCTGGCCAGGCTGGGGGCACAGAGAAGGGGAGGCACAGCCCGAGGGGTACCCAGGCCCTTCCAAGAGAGCCCCACGCGGGGTGCTAACGCCTGCTCCACCTGCGACGTCGGGGCGACACGGCGCGTCAGGCTGTACCGAGACCCCTGCCCAGGGCACAGCCAGCCCCTTCCCCGGCAGAGACCACCGAGGCCGGAGCAGGACGAGCCCGAGCTCGCCGTGGCCCGGGCCAGTGAGTGACCTTAGGTCTGCCCGTGCCCCTCGGCGTGCACCCCGCCACCCTTGCAGCCCCTCAGCCAAAGCTCCGCAGCAGCCTCCGCCCAAAGCGGGGGCCTCCGACGAGCTGGGCGCCGCCGGGCCCTGGACCCCGCGTGTATGACCCGCGCCCGCGTCACCGGGGCCTGAGGGGGAGCTGAGACGCAGCCTCTCTGAGCCTGAAGACCCCAGCTCTGCCCTCCCCGAAGCGCCAACTGCCTGGCCTACCACCTCCTGTCACCTCCCGGGACCCCCAGGACCCAGCCCCCAGCCCAGGGGCCCAGGGGGCGGGTGGGAGGACGCAGTCTGGCTCCCCGGCCCCTCCAGCTCCCGGAGCCCTGGCAGGCCTGGGCAGGACCGCGCAGCCTGTGCCATCAGCAGATCTCTTGCTGGATCCCGAAGCCGCCCCGCCCTGCCCCAGGGCCCTGCGGGGTGGGGCTCAGCTGGCTGCTGGCACCTGCACCCAACAAGCAGGTCAGAGCAGGCCCGCCCAGCTGAGGGACCCAGCCTGGGGTTCCAGGGCAGTGAGGGGTCAGGCCCAGCCCTGGGGAGGTGGTGGTGGGATGGCTTCACCCCCACCCCTGCCCGCCACCCCAGGCCCGATCGGCAAGGCAGCCACTAACTGGGGGCTCTGGGGACAGCCGAGGGCAGCGAGCCCCCCATGGGGACACGGAGGGGGTGACAGTAAGGGAAGGCACCTGGCCGCTCAGGGGGATCCCAGGTACACAGAAGGCTCTAGCCCGTCCCGGGGCCAGGGGTGCTCTTGGGTCAGGGTGGGCGAGAGGCCCAGGGTGGGCCCCCAGTCCAAGAAGGAGGTGCCGTACCCAGGCCTCTCCCAGCCTCCCCCTCTCTAAAAATTTAACGGTCACAAATGACTCTATTTACAGTGAGCCGGGAAAGCTGGCCAGGCCGGCTGGCGGTGACCTCACCCCTCCCACAGCCCCAGACAGTTCTCACCTGGGAACTCGCTGCCTGGCACCCCACGGCTCTCTCATCGCCCCCAGGCCAGGGCTGAGCCCAGCCGGAAGGAGGCTGCTGCGGGTTCAGAACGGGCCACGCACTCCTCTCTCCAGCCCGGGACCCCAAGCCCACAGAGCCACTCGTCCCCCTCCTCGGGAACCCCACTGCCCCCCAGCCATCTGGCCCTGGAGCACATGGGCCCCCACCTCGGCAGCCAGAGGGAGATGTGGCCAGGTGGCCCCACGCTGCGTGGCCTGCAGGCTGGGCCTGCCCCCGCCCCCTGACACCCTGTGCTCTGCTCCCCCCGCCCCCACATTGCCACCCCTCACCCCCCACCCCTGCCGCACCCAGGCTCCCTGCAGACTCCCAGTGAGCACATGCAGCTTGCTCTGCCCAAAGCGCTTTCCCAGCTCGGACCCTGGACTCCCTCCCCACAGGCAGCTGCCCGCAGCCCTTGGCAAGCGCTGTCTCCAGGTGAGGCCCCTGCAGACGGGAGGTGGGTGCCAGCAGGACCTGCAGATGTGGGGGCCAGCCGGGGGCACCGGTCAGGCAGGGACTCAGGCTGGAGGCTCAGGGCTCTGGGTCCAGGCCACCGTGACCTTGTAGGGCCAAGCGTCAGGGGGCCGCCCTCCATACCTTGCCCCTGTGCTGGTGTCCAGTCCCACAGGGGTCATACCTGGCTCTCCTGCAGGTAAGGGGCCCCGAGTAGGGCCCCGCCCCCTTGCCTCAGCAACCAAGGACCCCACCCGCCTGGTCCCCGGCCCCAGGTGGTGCTGGGCCAGCTGAAGGGTGTCTGCTGACCTGCCACACCAAGGGTCCTGAGATCCAGGCCGTCCAGCACACGCCTGCCAATGCCCACCTCACAGGCAGTCCTCGCTCAAAGCCCCCTGCACCCTGGGCTGCTGCGCAGTGTCACCACAGGAATTCGGGGGCTGGCAAGAGCTGGGCAGGGGCTGGGCAGGCCCATGGGCAGCTGATAGTGAATCAGCTGGGGAGGTGGCCAGGGCCAAGCACCGCATTCTCAGGAGATGTGTCACAGAGGAGCCCCCGGGGGCTGGTGCCACCCAGGAGTAAGGCCTGCCGGGGAGGGAGCTGCTCCTCCAGGGGTCCCGCACGTGGCCTAGTGCCCTGTGGGAGTGGGAGGCCATCCTCTGCCCCACCCAGGAGGGACCTCGAGCATGCATGGGAGACAGAGGTGCAGGGCCGGTGGGGGCGGGGGATGCAGAGCGCCCACACCTGATGCAGGCAGCCCATGGTCTGACCCCCACCAGGGGCTTGACCCCCAAACAAAGGGGACACGACCTGGCCCAGCGGGCCTGAGCCCCGGGCCTCCCGCCCAGCAGACAGCAGTGCCCACCAGTGCGGGGGCAGCCCCTCCAGCAGAAGCGGGTGTTGGCAGGGCAGGGAGGCCCGCACAAGGGCCCCAGGGCTCCTGTCCCCAGCCGCTCCTTTCTGAACCTCCACTGTCCCTTCAGCACCGGGTGCCCGCATCCGGGGCTGTGTCCAGGCAGGCGTGCCGAAGGGCCCTTCTCAGGACTCCTGCCCCGGACCCCAGCGTCCACCCCGCAGGCAGGGGCGGCTGGCTCAGAGCCAGTCACCTGAGGGGGTTCCTCTCGACAACGGGGAGGGGGGCCCATGGCACCCCCCCACCCACACGGGTCAGCGCAGGGCGGGAAGCGGGGTGGGAAGAGGGGGCTAGTGGGCTGGGCGTGGGCGGGGCCACCACTTGCCGCCCCCCTGCCCCAGCTCCTGGGACCTTTCCATTAGAGAAAGTGTCTCTAACTATTAAATATTTACCCCAGTGAGCTGGACCCTTGGCTCCCAGCGGCCGCGGCTTCCAAAAAAAGATAAACAAAGGGAAGCCTGGAGGTAGAAGCAGGAGCTGGGCGGGGCCCGGCCCATGGGGAGGCTCCGGGGAGGTCGGGCACACACGGGGTCCCACCGTGCACCCAGCTAAGAGCCCCCCAGCTCTCCCCACTTCCCTGCTGGGCCCCTCTGCCTCTCCATTTCCCCTTCCTCTGCCCGGCCTCACCTCTTCCCATGGGGACTGCCCCGAACCCGTGTGGAGCCCCGAGCGCCCTGGGAACAAACCCCCCCAACCGCTGGCCCCTGCCCTCTCTACCCTTCTTCACCCCTACGCCTATCCCCAGACCCACCCTGTAAATCTGCTTGTTGTCCCCCGGCCAAGGCTCTCCAGGCCACACGCACATTCCTCCAGGAAGCCCTCTCTGACTCCTCAGTGCAGCCGAGAGGTGCCTGACTCACCTTAGCCGAATAAACAATGGTACAGTGTTCCCTGATGTGTGACCTCCCAGGTCCCAGGGCCCCTGCCAGAGCCCGGGGTGCTCGGTCGCCTCCTCCTGCCTCCACCCAGAGGGCTGTGCTGGGGAGATCTGGGCTTTCATGCCTGGAGCGAGTGGCAGGGCCACCTGCTGGGTCCTTCCCCCTCACACCGACACTTCCTCACCCCCCGGGCAGGCCAGCCCCAGGCTCAACCTGAAACAGAAGCCTTCAGCAAAGGGCAGTCATGGGAGAAAGGACTCAGCGAGGGCTGGAGCCTGAGGGTGAGACAGGGTTGGGCCCAGCAATCCTGGGGGCTTCCTGGAAGAGGCAGCTTCTAGCAAGTCCAGGGTAGAAGAGCTCAACCAGATGGAGAGAAGGCCCCGCACTCACCACTCCTGGCACACGGGGAGGCAGGGGCTCCTGGGCCCTCCCCCCCCCCCCCACTCTCCTGAGACCCTGGAGCAGTGGCAGAATGTCCAGCTTGAGTTTTCCTACAGGGAGAAGAGCTGGGGTGCTGTCAGGGACACATCTGCCAGCAGCACCTGCGGCGGCTGGGAGAACCCGCCTCACTAAAGCACAGGGAGGGGGGGGAGGCCCAGCCCAAGATGACCTTCACTCCTCCTCCTTGCTGCCGGCTCCTGCCACGGACACTCTGGGCAGGAGGGGGCACTCCAGAGCCCTGCCTGGTGGGGCGGCCAGGCCAGCACCTGCCGGACATCACCGCCCTCGGCCTGCGGTTTGGCCACTCCAGCCGCTGTAGAAGCCAGAAGGCTCGACCTCGACCTCGGTGCAAGGCCCTACCTCACTGCTCCAAGACTCAGCGTCCCTGTCTGCAAAATGGGGACACATCCCTGTGCCACTGGACAACCCAGGGCAAGCTGCCAGCACGGACACTGGAGACACTTGCCACCCACGCCGGCACTTGGCCTCTCCGCCCGGCCTCTGCTGTGGGCGGCCGTGCTCACTCCCGTTCACAGGTGCTAGTCGCAGCCCACAGACCCCTGCAGCCCCAAGCCCAGGGCCCTGCAGAGGCCACCAGCCCCGTTCAGAGGAGGGAGGCCACTGCAGGGAGGCCCCACATTGCGATGCGCCTGGGAAGGGCCCCAGACTTACCACGGCCCCCCACAAGAAGAGACCAGGCAGACTCTCCTTCATGGTGGGCCCTCCCTGGACCTCGTGGGGGCTTATCAGAGTGGGGATGGGAGGGGGGGCTCAGGCCAAGTCAGGGGCCTCAGGGGCAGGGCAGGGGCCCGGGGCAGGAGCCGGGGGCTCCCTGTCAGTCCAGCTGCCCAGGACCCAGCTCTGCCTTGGGAAGAAACTGGCTGCCTCTGAGGGATGGTGTGGAGGCGCAGCCGCCAGGCCCAGCCTCCCAGTGCGGGTGGGGCAGGGCCTGGGGACCCGCACGCTGGACGGAACCCCCAGGGGCTCTGATGCACTAGGTCTCCTACCCACGCCCCGTGACAGCCCCTGACATTCCCTACGGGCTGCCCCACAGGCCGGCCCCAGGTCAAAGCAGAGAATAAGGGTCTCAACGGGGGAGGGCTGTCCCGACCAGGCCGTCTCGAGGCAGACGGGTGGAGGGGGTGGCCTTGCACCCTGTATCCCGGGCGCCTCTGGGCAGCCTGGGAGTGAGGGTGTAGGCCGGTGGGAGATGCTGGAGGCAGAGCAATGGCCCCACGTCCCTCTGCCCCTCTCCTTTCCCTGTGATACAGCAGATCCCCAGGGATGTGGGCCAGGGCCGCCACGGTCAGGAGGAGGGGGCTGGGGACCCACAGCATCTATCATCCTCCCAAGCAAGCTTGTTCAGGGAACATCCCTGGGCCGAGGGAGGCCCTGACAGGAGGCCAGCTGGTGTTCAGCAGACAGACGGGCAACAGAAGGGACCATGGGGACTCCCGCTGCGGCTGCAGGGGCGTGCCCAGGCCAAGGGGCAGCCCTCCCCCTCTGCATCGGCAGCACCATCATCATCTTCCTCCTCTGCGTTCCTCAAGGAGTGGGGTCCGGTCTGCGCCACTGCAGCAAGGCCCAACCCTCCTTGCTGGCAACCGGCCAGATGCCCTGGGCGTGGCTGCCGCATCCCTGACCCACAGCTGGGATAACTGCCCCTGCCTCACCCCACCTGCCCCCCAAGACTCTGAGACACGCAGACGCGGGAACCAGACCTCGAGCGGGGACAGACAGATGACAAAGCACCTGCTTCCCATTCTGCGGGCAGAGGCGAGGGCAACACCCACCTTCCCTGCCCGGCACCGGGGACTCCGTGGCCCCTCACCCAGCCGCAGCCCTCGGGGCCAGCCCTGCCTGCCCCGCCGCGCCAGTGAGCCAGCCACACTGTGGACCCACCCAGCCCTAAGTCCGTGGTCCTCCGGCCCCAGAGCAGGGCCCCGGGCAAGCCTGGCTGCAGGTCCCCGTGCCAGGTGACCCACGGCCCCCGCGCCCCACTCACACGTGCCGCCTCGCCGAGCGGCGCCTCTAGGGACACGGGGCAGTGACAGGGAGGGAAAGCCAGGCAGGGAGAGTGACAGAGGCGGGAGCGACAGAGGGAGTGGCAGGGATGAGTCAGCGACCCCGAGACGGTGAGCGGCAGAGATGGGAGAGCGAGGCAGGGCCAGGTGAGAGGCGCGTGCGGGGGGCAGCAGGCGGGAGGAGGCGCACCGCTGCCGGGGGCTCCGGGCCAGGAGGGCAGCACCACGTGGAAACAGTCGCACATCGCGGCGCCGGGCGGTGCGGGCCGGCGGGCCCGGCGCGTCCGGTCGCGGGTCTGGGCTCGGCGCGCGGGCGGCCGGGGAGCCGGGAGGGCGCTGCCGCGGAGCCGGGAGGGCGCTGCCGCGGGCGGCCGGCCTCGACTGCGGACCCCGCCGGCGCCCGGGACCCGCCGCCGCCCCGCCCCGCCCCCTCCACCCCATTGGCTGCCGCGCCCCGGCCCCGCCCCCGGCCCCGCCCCCGGCCCCGCCCCCTCCGCCCTCCGCCCCCCGCCCGGACCGCGCGCCTCGGGCCGCTGCCGGGCAGGGGTCCCCGCGGGGGCGGGGCCCGGGGTCACAGGGGCAGAGGGAGCCCGAGGGGCGACGGGCCGGAGATCCGACCTCCCGGCCCCGCCCAGGGGCTCGCAGTCTAGACGCTGCTCTGCCCGGGAGCGCGCCGCCGCGGTTGGGGTGCGCGGGGGGTCCCAAGGGGCCGTCCAAGCTGGGACCCCAGGAGTGTGCGGGAAGAGTGTTCCCTCGAGGCCACAGAGGGCCCAGGCCGAGAATTAGGTGCAGCGGGGCGGGGGGCAGCGAGACCGGGCGGTGGGAGCTGAGGAAAGACCCTCCCCGGGGCGGCGGCGGGGGGCAGGGTGCGTGGGCCCTGCTGGAAGTCGGGAGCCCTGCAAGAGGGAGGGTGGGGCTGGGCCCGGGCAGCAATATGAGGAGGGAGACAAGGCCACAAGGCCCCGGATGCTCCAGAGGGCCTTGGTAAGGACTGGAGTGGGGATGGCTGGGGCCGCTGAGCTCCAGCCTGGGTGTTGTGCAGAACACCACACTCCTTGGGGAACCGGCAGGGAGTGGGAAGGCCCAGGAGAATTCTGTTAACACCAAAGTAGGAGTTCGCTGAGGCCCAGCCTGGCGTAGACCTGAGGAAGGGCACCTTGGAGGTGTGGGTCCCACTGGGGCTGCGGGCGGGGAGCCTGGGCCAGAACAGACCCAGGAACGCATCGCTGTGCCAAGGAGGACCACGCCTGGGCGCCACCTAGGCATGGTGCCCGTGGTGCTGGGACGGACAGGTGGACACACACACATACCTGCTCCTGGAGCAGAGAGAGACGGGGAGCCACTCAGACACAGGGACGCACCTGAGACACACCCAAGACACACAGGTAGACGAGATGACGCACATGTTCACACCAATACACAGATGGGCTTGGATATGTCTCCGTGCACGGAGAGGCGCACACACAGTCCCACCCATGCTGACACAAGTGCACCCGTTGGACCCAAGAGCCCAGGTATGCACAACCGGACACAGACACACACATGCACACACAGGTGCACTCTCCTCCTGGGCCTCCTTGGGGATGCCGGCAGGGCCCAGGTGAGCCTGCCCAGCAGGATGACTCATGTGTGCCAGTTCCCGTTAGCTGGGCTGCAGCCAGGCAGCCTGCCAGCAGCAGGTCCCACAGACATGCACATCACTGCTGGGAAGAGGCTCTGCAGCCTCTCCTCCACGGGGCCCATGGACAACGGGGCACAGCTCTGTCCTTCAGGTGGGGACAATGGGGTGTGGGGTTTTCCCCATGGGCTGGGCAGCATTGCCCTGGAGCCACAGACCCTGCGCCCTCCTCCTTCCCTGGAGTCCTGCCCTGCTCTGTTCTTCTGGGAGTCAGCTGCTCATGGGTGCAGGGAGGGAGGACTTTTTGTGTCCCTGGGTGTGTCCCACATCTGTCCAGATCTGTTGGGATCCCAGCCTGCCCATCCGTGTATGTGAGTCTGGCATTGGGGGCCAGGGAAGAAGGGGCACTTGTCCAAGCGGGGACCTTGGGACACAGACCCAGTTCTGTGTCCCCCCGCCCCATTACATGAGTGACCTTGGCAAAGTGTGTGTCCAAATGAAGCGGTCTCTTTCCATGTGACATATCCTGATCGTCTAGCATGATGCACGTGGGGCTCTGAAGGGCAGAGGGGGATGGGTGGGGAGGCCAGGGAGCCGCCCCACCTAAGCAGAGGTCAGGAGGAGGGGTCTCACATGGCTGCTGACGGAGCAGCCCCCAGCGGGCCCGTGTGCAGCTGGGCGGTCCCTGGGACCCTGACTGGCCAGGGCCTGGGGGGGACCAGGGCAGGGACCCTCCCTGCAGCCACTTCTGCACCCGTCCTTGGTGACGCCTCGGTGGGCTTGCACTGCCCTGCTGGAGCCTCGCTTACCCTGCAGCAAGCGAGTTGGCTCAGCACTGACCCAGGGCCCTAGATCCAGGGCACTCCTGCCCCAGAGGCTGCCCCTCCCATCTCCTGCAGAAGGCTGGCATCACCTGTTTTGCTCACCCCTGCACACTCCCCGGGGGACCCTGTGGGCCTCATTTCATCTCTAGGAGGGCCTGGCCCCTGTGTAGAGGAAGACGGCCCCTAAGTCGGCCCTCTCCGCCCTGGGCCAGCCAGACTGGGCCCTGCCTCCTGTGTCCACTCCCTCCTCCCACATACGGGGGCCTCAGAAGCCCCAGCCTGGCCCCAGGATCACAGGGTGGGCCCAGGGAGAAAGCTGCTCAGGTGGAGCCTGTGAAGCGCATCCAGGCCTCCCCACTCCCCGCCCGGCCCTCCCGCGAGCCGAAGCCTGGCAGTGAGCCTGCCGCAGAGCCCTGAGCTGCCAGAGCTGCTGTCGTCATGCCCCGAGACAGCCCGGTCCCCGTGGCCCCTCCGGGCACAGATGCCTGCTGGGGAAGGTGACAACAGTTGGACGGCTGAGGAGTCACTGTTCCCCCACAAGCACGGAGCCCTGGGCCCAGCCCGCCCACCCCTGGCCCCCACACGGCCCCCACCACTGAGCGCCGGGAGGGCCGTGGCGGTCGTGCAGTGCCCGGGCTCTCTCCCGTTGGCAGGCACAGGCTTCACCGCCTCCCTGGGACCACCGCGCCGGGGACCCCACGGCCCTCGTGATGCTCGGGGGTCTCCCGAGGCGGACTGCCTGGGAACTGGTGGGGCTAGGGTGACGGGTGGTGGCTGCCGACTCCACAGGCCGGGGTTCCCCAGCAGAGTCCCCCACCCCCACCCCGCACCCGCTGGTCGCTCTCGGGCCTCTCCGGGCGGGCAGGGATGCCCGGAGCATCAATGATTCATGTCTCCATGCGGCAGCCGCAGCACCATAAGCAAAAATAGCTCTGCCATTGTACCGGCTGCGGCCTGGCCCAGCGCAGAGTCACAACGCAGGACCCCATCAGCCGCCATCTGCCCCCCACCGATCCTCACACAGCAGGCGGAGGGGTTTGCGGCAGCTTCAGGTCTCCTGACCCCTGGCTTCTGACTGCCTCAGTCTCCCCCGAACTGGGTGCCTGCTCCACGCCTGGGGGCAGCGGCCTCCTTGACGTACCCCAATGATCTGGGGCTGAGAACCCCAGAGGAGCAGGATACCTAGATGCTTCTGAGGGCTAAGGACACCTCCTCATCCCTCACCAGGCAATGGCCAGGGGGTGCCAGGCTACTGTGGGGCTCTGGGCCAAGTGGAGGCCGGCCCCTTCCTCCTGTTCAGAGGCTGGGACGTGGAGGCTCAGCTTGGCGGCAGAGAAGCTGTCCCCACCCATGTTGGGCAGGCTGGGGACCAGGGATGGACCAAGGTGTCCCAGGAGGAGTCGGGTGGGGGCATATGGACTCTTCCTCCTGACTACACTGCCTGCACCCCCTCCACAGCCCCTCAGGGCGTCCTGCATGTGTCCCCTGAACTCCTGCCTGGATGGCGCCATGCTCCCCACTGGCTAGTCTCCCCCAGCAGGTGAAGCCTTTTAAATTTGAACAGCTATGTGCCCCGCTGCCCCAGCTGGAGGCCTGGCCCTCGGCTGGTGGCCCCTCTCCTGCCCAGTCTGCCCAGTTGCTGGCTGGAGGAGCCAGGGGCCGCCTGTCGGCTATGTGGGTTACCCCCCTTCACCTGCAGCCAGGGCTGAGCACCCTATGTTGGGTCACCTCTGCCACTTCCTCTGAGTCTGGGCTCCCCCAAGGCAGCACCTTCCTAGTAGCCAAGGGCCACTGGCTTCTACTGGCTTCACATGGCCGCTAACAAATAACCACACAGTGGCTTAAACACACATTCAGTCCCTGCGGTGCTGGGTGCTGGGTGCTGGTAGGGCTGTTTTCCTTCTGGGGTTTCAGGGGAGGTGTACTTCCTCGCCCTTTTCAGATTCTAGGGGCTGCCCCATCCCCTGCTTCCTAGCCCTGCATCACCCTGACCTCTGCTTCTGTCTGTCCGTCTCCTCAGACTCTGACCCTCCTGCCTCCTCCTTGTAAGGGCATCGGGCCCAACAGCATGACCCAGGACTTACTTCTCAAAAGCCTTAATGCAATCATGTCTGTAAAGTCCCCTGTAAGGTGTCGCAGCCACGGGTTCTGGGGATCGGGGCGTGGACATCTCTGGGTGGCCTTGTTCAGCTGCCACAGCTGTAATGCAGACCAGCCCACCTGCACCCTGACACAAGGCCATCCTCACTCTCCACTGCGGCCCAGACAGGGCGTGGGAGACTGCTGAGCTCAGAAGACCTGGTTCCAGCCCAGCAACACCCCCTCTGGGCCCGGGCCTCAGTTTCCCCACCTGCGCACGAGTGCAACACTTCTCGTACCCCTTTCCAGCTCCCTGGACTATGAGGGCAGCAAGGACGATGGATGAGGAGGTCCAAGCAGTGGGCACACAGCAGAACTGCCTGGGACCCACAGTGTCCCTGGGGTGACATCCAGGCAGGAGAGCCGGCATCTGGTCACCTTCCCGCAGGGTCACCCAGGTGTCTGCCGGAGCTGGGTGCTCGCACACTGCCTGATGCACCCCTCGGGAAACAGGGCGGGGGGCCGGACTCTGCTGTCCCGCGGCCGGGGATGATCTCATCTGCTAATTTTCAAAATTAAAATGGTCAGTAGCGGGGAGGGCAGGTGACTCATGCCAGCGGGACAGGGCCCAGGGAGGTCGCGGGGCGGAGACGTGGGAGCACGGAGGGGGGCGGGGGAGCGGGCCCTGCATCCGGGCAGGATGGAGTCCAGTGCACGCATCAGGCTGGATTTCCCGGGCCTGGGGGCGGGCGCGCAGGGAAGGGTCTGGAAGGGCCTGGAAGGGCCGGCAGGGAGGCCCCGGGCGGGTGGCGGCGGCAGGTCCCCCCCAGCTGGCAGCAGCGCGCCCCGGGGCTCGCGGGGGCGGCGGGCGGCTCGGGGCAGCCCCTCCGCAGAGGCCGCGCGGGGGCGGGGCCCGAGGGCGGGGGCGTGGCCTGAGGGCGGGGGCGGGGCCGGGGCCGCGGGCGGGGGCGGGGCACACGCAGCACGCGGCGGGCGGGCGGGGCCGGCGCGCTGACGTCACGACGGCCGCCGCGGCGGGGTTGGCGCGCTCCGTTGCCGGGCAACGGGCAGGCGTGGGGACCGCGGCTCGCGCAGGCCGCGGCGGGAGCGGGCGGCCCGGCCCCCGGCTGCCGTCTGCCCCGCCCGGGGCGCCCCCGCCCCCGCCCCCGCCCCCGCCCCGCCCGTGCGGCCCCCGAGGCCCCCGCGCGGCGCTGCGGTGCCCCTCCCCGGCTCCCCGGCGCGTGGACGCGGGCCCGGCGGCGCGGCCATGCAGGGCCAGCGGCAGCGGGGGGCAGGCCCTGGCCGCTCGCGCCCTCCCGGCCGGTGTCCCCGCGACCCCGCGGAGGGGCTGAGGACCGGCCCCCGCCCCCCGGGCGGCCCGGAGCCCGCGGAGCACGGCAGCGCCTGGGGCGAGTTCGAAGGCTTTCAGGAGGCCCCGGCCAAGGCTGGACAGTTCGCGGCAAACTCGGAGGCCCCGGAGAGCCCCCCGCATCCAGGGCGCCAGGCTGGGGGGACGGGAGCCGCGGGCAGCTCGCCTCGAGAGGTATCTGCGGGCCGACCCGGGCTCCCGGGAGGGCTCGGCTCTGCGTCTCCCCCGGGCCGTCCCTGCTGCCCTCCTGACGGGGCGGGGGTCCTCAGGGGCGGGGGCCCTGTGCCCGCTGCTCCCGCCCCCCCGGGCGCCCAGTCCGCCGCCCACTTTGCCCGCCGCAGTTCAGGGCACACTGGAAAGAGCTTTTCGTCCGAATTGTCACTCTGCTTCCTTAGAAAGCCTCCCCGAGAGTCCCTTCCAGCCTGCGGCCCATGCCGGGCTGGGCCCCTTGGCCCCTGGCTCTGCCCCTCCCGACCTCACAGCAGTTCCACCTGTCTTGTGACTGCACCTGATCCCTCCGTTTCTCCGCTTCTCTTCCTCCACCATCTGCTCCCAAGGGCTCCCCCCTCCCCCAGCACCAGGAGAACAAAAGCAGTCAGATGGGGAAGGGCCGGGAACAGGTTTCTCTGGTTCTAGGGGTGAGCTGTTTGCTTCCTGAGCCAGGCGGTGACCCCTGGACCTCGGCGGGGCGCCCTCTTCATCAGTCCACCCTGCTAGGACGCTTGTCTCGGA
Source organism: Canis lupus familiaris (assembly GCF_011100685.1). Lineage (NCBI taxonomy): Eukaryota > Metazoa > Chordata > Mammalia > Carnivora > Canidae > Canis > Canis lupus. Next base: position 72,858,554 of record NC_049229.1, read on the forward strand.
AACAGGACTTGTCAGGGAACAGTCTGAGGATAATGGGAGCTTTGCAGGAGACACTAGGGGAATAAGGAAGCCGCCCCCCGCTGCCGTGGATGCAGCTCTGCACACACGCACACCTCCAGCGCTCTCGGGGCCCCCAGGACCTCAGCTTGCACAGCCGCCCTCACCTCCACCTGCCCAGTGCTCACCCGCCCTCACCTCCAGCCCCCCGGTTTGCACTCCTGCACTTGCTGTCAGACTTTACACAGCCCTCATTCCAGCACTTCACACTAACTCCCACTTTCCGACCTCAGGTCTCCGTCAGGGAACGGCCACCCTTACTGTCGTGTGGCTAGATTTCCCAGACAGTTGACACGGGCGCCTCTTTCTCGTGAGTCACTGACGAGGCTTATGAGTATTGTGCCCTAACCCACTTTGCCTGCGCGTCTCATCGGGAGTGTGCATGGCGGAGACTTGTAGGAGCGAGCGTGTCCCGCCGTGGCAGCAGTAACGATGTGGTTGTTCACACGCTTCGTTTGCACCAAGACTGCGTGTTGGGTACAAGGTGACGTAGTGTGTGTGTTTCTCTCTTTCAGCTCGCGCTCAGCTACGCGGACGTTTTCAGGTTTGCATTTCAAGAAGTCCTGGTCCCGCAGGCCGCTGAGGGCATCTCCCCCTTAGACCACGTCTTAGACGCAAGCGGCGAAGGGAAGCCTGGCTGTGAACCTGTACACACACTGTGGTAATGAACTTACACGGGAACTGACATTTCTTTTTTTTTTTTTTTTTTTAAAGATTTTTTATTTATTTATTCATGATAGTCACAGAGAGAGAGAGAGAGAGGCAGAGACACAGGCAGAGGGAGAAGCAGGCTCCATGCAGGGAGCCCGATGTGGGATTCGATCCCGGGTCTCCAGGATCGCGCCCTGGGCCAAAGGCAGGCGCCAAACCGCTGCGCCACCCAGGGATCCCGGGAACTGACATTTCTTACGGCGAATCTGAGTTTATACTTTTGGTTGATAAGTGGACCTTTCCAGAGAGCCTGTCTCTCCTGAAGTCCCCACAGCCTTGGAGTCAGGGGGTCCTCACACAGGGACTGGGTGCCACGGAGTGATGCCCACGGTCTGGCCATGGTCGCCCGCTGAGAGCCGCGTTCACCTGGAGCAAGGCAGACCGGGGGCGCCAGCTCCTTGTGTCTTAATGCGAGTGCTGGGGCTGTGGAAGGGCCTGGGGGCCTGGGCTGCGGCACAGCGCTGCCCCGGGGGACCTGACCCGCTGATCCTCAGCCACAGAGAAGACACGCCAATGCCCCGCAGGGACAGTCTGCACCCACAGGGTCAGCCAGCCTGAGCGCTCTGGGTGCTGCCAGCAAGGCTGGCGGTCCCCGGGACTAGTCCTATGGCCTTTCACAAACACAGCTGTTCCAGATGACCATGTTCTCAGACACGCTTTCACTGGGCACCCGGGGAACCCACGTTTAGCTCACTGGATCCTGTGTAGTGGTCGAAAAGCCCGAGGTCCTCTGGGTCCAGGCCACAGGAGGAGGAGAGGGCTGGTGTGAGCTGGCTTCCCTGGCCCCTGTGCTTGACCTCTTTGTCAGGGAGTTCTGCAGACTGGCCCTTCTGGGCTCTGGCTTCGGCCCCAGTCAGGGCCACCGCTGGGGTCCAAGCCAGTGCCTGCCCCAGGAAACCCCCAGCAGGGACCTGGGGACAGGCCTGAAGCCCAGGAGGCTGTCACCACCTTAGCCCAGAGGACCATGTGCCCTCCAGATGTGGCGCTTCCCCGAGGTGTGGTCCAGGCCAGCAGGCAGGTGGAAGGGCCTTCGGGGGCAGCATGAGCCTCAGACACCCAGAGACAGGGGCCCCCGGTGTCAGGTCTGGCGGGGCCAGACGGGACATTGCTGTTACTCTGGGGTGTAAATGCGTGAGGACGGCTTGGAAAGGAAGCAGGTGCTTAGCGTGACTGCCCTACTGTGGTCCGTGGGCACCCCTCTCTTCCCTCGGAGGCACTGGGCTGGCAACTGTGGCCGCTGCGTGACGGACACCCAGCGGTCATCCTCTCGGCACCCCTCCAGCCCGAGTTGATGAGCATCTCTGGTACCCAAGATCATCAGGAACAAAAGTCGTACCAGGCCTCCAGGAGCTTGTGCCCTTGGAGGAGCCGTTCAGCCATGACCATGAGCCCGGCGGTGCCAGGGGCAGAGGGTGGCGGTGCCACAAGTGCTGGGGTGTTCGCTGTCCCGGAGGAGGCGTGCTCTGTTCTCGCGGCCTCCGAGGGCAGGTACCCTCCGGCTGCTGTTCTGAAGGCTTCTCTGTCACCTCTTAACTAACGTATGTCTCTTCCAGTTCTGAATCTAGAGAACTCTGGAGAGCCCTTCAGAACACAAATGGCATGTCGGCCTCTCGATGCCTCTGGAGCAAGTCCCGTTGCCAGGAAAACTTCTTTCTTGTTCTTGGGATAGATGCTGCTCAGAAGGTGATTCAGGTGTACACGGGGCTCCTGGGGGTGCAGCTGGACTCCGCAGCGACTTTGCCGGCCACCCTGCGGCCGCAGGGAGCTGTCTACACAGCATGAGGGTAGGGGGGCCTTGCTGCCAGAAAACAGAGGTGGGGAGAAAATGCACAGGTTTCTGGGGAGGGGGGTGATGAGGCAACACAGGCAGGGAAGGGGCGAGACGGGTCAGCTCATCAGAGTCAGGCCCCTGCTCTGTGCCAGGCTGACAGATGTCCAAGTGCAGGCCAGTCCCCAGCACCCAGTGGAGGAGGTGTCCTGGCAGGACATTGGCAGACTGCAGGGATGGACACAGCATTGGCGGGGGCAGTGGGGGTGGTGGCAGGAGTGGTCTCTGCTCAGGGGCTGCAGGGGTGAGGGGGCACAGGAGTGGCCTCTGCTCAGAGGCTACAGGGGTGGGGAGGCAGGAGTGGCCTCTGCTCAGGGGCTGCAGGGGTGGGGAGGCAGGAGTGGCCTCTGCTCAGGGGCTGCAGGGGGGGGTGCGGGGAGGGGCACAGGTTCAGCAGAGCCACAAGTGCAGGCAGAGGTGGGTCCTAGCGCCTGAGGTGGAGCCAGCGGAGCTGGAGCAGAGGGGTGAGGGGTGGCCGAGGAGGGGCCACCGTGACATCAGAGACCCCACCAGTCGTATCCAGAACAGTCTCTGCGATCCAGTTGGCAAAGACCCTCCTGTGTCCCAAGTATTAAGGACATATTCAGACACGGGACACAAGAACGGGCTGGCGGCCTCGTGAACGGGGCCCTGGGACTGGCTGCTGCGTTGGCCTCGGGCCAGAGGGACCACGAGCAGTGGGGGCCCGGGGGCCCCGTGAGCCCACCCGCGCGTTGCCTTTGTGCAAGGAGCACAGCCGGGAGGACGGGGAAGGGACAGGCTGCAGGGTGCGGCCGGGCTGGGGGTGCAGGGCTCACCCTGGAGCGGGGAGGACTTGAGGCAGAGGGCACTGGGGCCTGGCGGGAGGGGGGACGGTGGGACCAGCCCTGGTGCGGTTTCCCAGTGGCTGCGCAGAGGGGCAGGGGCGGGGAAAACCGGGAAAGCGGCCCTTTAGCTTCCTTCCCGCTGGGTGACGGCTCGCCTCACTAGGACCTTTCCGGAGACCTGGGTCACATTCCCGAATGCTCCGACCTCAAAGAGCCTGAAGAAGCGGGCGCGCCCTCCCGTCTGCAGCCCTGCAGAGCCCTGATCCAGACCAAGGTGAGCCGCCCCCCGGGACAGGCGCGTGGGCCTCCGTGGTGGCACCTCCGACCTGAGGCTCATGGGCTCGGGACAAACGGGCACTGCCGCTGTCCGGAGGCAGCCGAGCACCTGGAGGGGAGCCGCTGTCACAGGACTGCTGGGCGGCAGCAGGGGCTGCAGGGAAGCCGAGGGGCCGGCGCACCTGAGGCTCAAGGGAGGGGCGCGCGGCCAGGGGCCCCTCCCACCCCCTTCTGAGGGCCGGCACAGCCTTTCCTGGGGCTGGGGCGGCCTGCACACTCGGGCCAGGCATTGCGGGGCCTGTTCCCCCAGGGCCCCGGGGCACAGGTGGGGTTCCCTCTGCCCGCACCCCTGCCCCGGAGAACACTGGCACCCAGGGGCGCCCACCGCAGGGTCTGCCCTGATGGTGCTTGGTGTGGAGAGCGTGTGCCGGGGAGGGGCCGGGCTGCTGCTGTGGCCGCTGGGAACACACAGGGCAGCAGGGCAGATGGAGCACAGGAGAGGCCCTTTGTCGTCCGGTCACACAGGCCGGGGCCCTCTCCAGGGATGCCCAAGCACGCTGCTCCATCTGCTCTTTGGGAACCCCAACAGGTGGGAGAGAGAAGCTTCTAGACGTGCAAGCAGGGGCCCCTTAGAGCAGCCAGTCTAGAAACGTCCACAGCGGCATCACTCAGAGTAGCCCACACGTCCCAGCAGCTGGTAGGCGGAAATCCGTGGATGCTGCGGACGAGAGCAGGACAGGCCAGGCCCCCAGCACCGGGGCCCTGTGACCCCACCTAGGCCCTCAGGCCAGCGTCCTAGCATCACTTGGGACCAGGAGGCCTGCGTGGCCCTGGGCCCGGGGACACAGCCCGCCGTCCTCCCAGCGTGGTGCCCCGTGCGCCGGGGGAAGCCGCGGAGCTAGCTGTGCGCTCCATCCCGCACACGTCCGGGGTGACGGCCCGAGGACAGCAGCTTGAGGCGGGGGGGGGGGGGGGGGGGGGCCCACGGGGCCGGGGGGCGGCGGCCGCTGGCGTCTGCGGGCCCTGACCGCGCCCTGCCCTTCCGTCAGCTCTCGGGGCCGTCCGGCGGCGGCCAGGGGAGCCTGCTTGCCTGCAGCCTCTTTCTGAGGACGCCCTTACGCAGAAGCGGGCAGTACGTCCCAATCCCGTGGAAAAAGAAGATTTTCAATCCACGTAACCTGAAGATCACCTTGTTTAATAGTGACGTCTGCTGAAACAGGAGCACTTGGTATTTTTATGAGGAATTTTATGTTTTCTTACTGGCTCAGCGGGGTAGCTGGAGCCCGGGACCGCGCCGTGGGCATGTTTCCTGGGACGCCCGGGGCAAACCTGTCCTGCGCCAACGGGCAGGGGTCTGACCGCTTTAGAAGACTGTGTCCTCGGGCAGAGCCGTCTCCACAGGAAGGGGCCGCCCAGGGTCCCAGGAGCTCCGCCCCCCTGACACGGACCACGGTGGCATGAGGGGCCTGGCTGCCAGCGTGGCACCGCCCGGGGCACACCAGGCTGGACCGTCACGGAAGGCAGCCGTTTGCAGCTCAGGAAGTCCCACGTGCATTGCTGTCACCTGGGGCAGGGCACCTGGTGGGTCAGAGCGAAGCGTGAGCACCTGCCTGCGGCTCTGCCCAGCCCGCGGCCTGGTCTGCGTCCGGACGTCCCCCCGACTCTGCGCAAGCTTCGCTGGTTCTGGCTGAGGCACGGGTTTTTGTAAAATTTTATTAAATAAAGTGGCCTGGATAAGCCCACGTTGTTGGCGACTCGTCTGCCGTCGAGGGACCGTGCCAGCAGTCCCGTTCCAGCCCGCCCCTGCCCGGGAGCCCGCCCGGCCCTCCGGGGGCGGCCTGGGGACCTGAGGCTGGCGGAGTGCCTGGCGCACGTCGCTGTCCTACCCGGGCCACGGTGCAGCTGGGAGGAAGCAGCTCCGCCAAGCCAGGGGTCAGACCCAGAGTGGCCAGCAGAGGGCACCGGCCTCAGCCCCCTCTGCCAGACCCGCCTGGTTTTGAGGCTCTCGTTGAAGGGTGACCAGATGATTTAGTGCCGGGTGTTTGGGAAACGTGCCCTAAGTCTTCACTTTCAGGCACAGAGAGATGGACACTTGGAAACTGCTTTTCTTCTACGCTTTCCCCAAAGGGCAGCATCCCCCCTGGGGACCCCTGGGGCCCCGCCAGCAGACCCGCTGCGCATCGTGTCCCAGTCTTTCCTTAAAGTCAGACGTGAACTCAAAATAGGCCATTCCATGGTCTGCTTCCTCCCACCAGTCACCCTGACCCGGCGCTGAACTCCCCCAGCTGCCCTCCCTGACCTCTCCTGACCCCCAGCCAGCCCAGCACCCCCCACCCTGCCCCCCAAGCCCCAGGCCAGGCCTGCCCCTCACTCCGCGTCCACGCAGACATCAAGTGTGGTTCTGATTCTGCGTCCTGATGTCTGGCCAGTCTGCTCAAGGAGGGCTTCTGAGCCGGGCGGGTGAGTGCCGACAGGTGCCCCGGCCAGAACGTGCCCCGTCAGCTGCCAGGGCAGCTCCAGAATAATCACAGAGCCGCGGATCCCAAGGAACCTACATTGATTAAATTCAGTGCCCCAGGGGCGGAGCGGGGGACCCCAGGGCGGCTCCATGCCCCTGGCAGGTCCAGAGTGGGGCCCGGAGAAGCACGAGACCCCCCGGGGGAAGCTCAAGGTCCTGCTGCTCGCTCCAGGGGCCCCGCAGGGCAGCTGGACCCTCGCCCCGGGCGCTCCCAGCCACGGCCTGGCCTCTGCCCTGCTCTCGGGCCTGTCATCCATCCGACGGGGGGACCTCCGTGGGGCGGCCCCTCCTTGGGCCCAGCGCCCCGCCAGCGGCTGCGGTCTTCCTGAGACCCCAGCCCCCAGGTCAGCTGGCCCGGCTGCCTCCCACGGCCTCATACTTGCACCAACGTGCCAGCAGGTGCCGGGAGAGCGCGCCCGTGCAGACGGTGGCCCCGGGCGGGCCCCATGCTCGGTGCTCCCGGGAGGACGCGCCGGTGCGGGGAGAGGAGGCCGCACGCCTCCCTGGGCGAGCTGGCTCCTGGGGCGGGCGGCAGCAGGCCTCCCCAAGGAGCGCTGGGCTGCAGTTTATACCTTCTGGGGCCTTTTCCCCAAAGACTACAAAAGTACAAGAACAAAATTAGCAACAGAAAGCAACTTGGAGCATGAGAAAAGGAAAAATGTAAAGAGGCCAGATCCAGAAACGTCACAGAGCGCAGGGCAGCAGCTCTCTGCGTAACGGCCGCCTGCCTCCGTCCACGCCTCTCCCGGGCTTCCTGACCGACGTCACCGCCTCCCTGCGACAGTACTTCCACCCTGTCACCTGCTCCCGGGAAGAACTCCCGGGAGACATCCGCAGCAGGTGCCTCAGGAGGCTCTTCCAACCACAGGCCCGTCTGGGGGCGGCACTGTGACCTCGGGGCTGTGGGTCAGGGCGGTGGTCAGGGTCCCCTGCCACAGCCCGGACAGCAGGGGAGGTGGGGCGTTGGGGCCGGGGTATCAGGGAGCGGGGCGGGGGGGGGGTCGGGGGGGGGTTGGGGAGTGGGGGAGGTGGGGGGTCAGGGGGCCGGGACCTCCTGCCCTCCAGCCCGAGTCCCCGGTCCAGGTGTGGTGGAGGCATGGCCGTCCTCAGCCCCGCTCCGGGGACTCTGCACGTGCCGCCCGCCTGGGGTGGCAGAGGGGCCTGCAGAGGGGCCCCAGGAGGGAGCTCTGGGTGGGTGCAGCAGGGGGGGCGGCACAGCCTTGGAACTGCCCTACCGACCACAGCCAGGTGGGCGCCCAGATGTTGACACAGAATGTGACCCTGAAAGACATGAAGTCTGTCCCCCAGATGGTAAGCCCACGCTTCTCCCTCGGGCAGGTGGATGCATCTGGGAATAACAGAACTCCCATCCAGGACGAGCCCCAGGAAGGCCACCCACAGTCCTGAGAGCAAAGCAGAGGCTCTTTGATGGGGCGGGTGGGGGCGTGTTGTAAACAGCAAGTCCATTGGAGGAAACTGGGAGCTTGGAGTGTAGACATTTCTCATTGCCTGGGGCGAGACAGTCTCCCATTGGCTGGGCTGTTGCCAGGGCAGGAGGAAACCTTCCTTCCTCCTGCTGGGATGGTAGCAGTGTGTCCAGGAGCAAGGGGCGCATCTTCCTGTGGGGTCTGCAGTGGTCAGTGAGTGGTGGGGCTGAGTGCTCCCCCTGATGCCATTCTAGAGGGTGTCCTGATTTTCACACCACTTCAGGTTATACCTTATAAAAAATACTTTATTTTCCACAAGAAAAACCTATGGAACCTGAAGGAGGCAGTGGGTGGAAGTCTCAGCCTGGTCCTGGCTCCTCCAAGGGCACCGTCCCCAAATCCAGCCCAAGACCTGGGGCAGGGAGGTGGGTGCAGAACCACAAAGTGTGGGTGGTCGGCAAAATGCTGACTTAACACACCCAAGTGCAATGGGTAATGCGGCCGCACTGAACTAGGAAAAAGAGATCCCCTGGAGAATTATGATGCAGCTGATAAAGAACACATTTCCATTTGGTTTGATGGATAATTTTTAAAATTTTTTTTTTTTTTTAATTTTTATTTATTTATGATAGTCACAGAGAGAGAGAGAGAGAGGCAGAGACACAGGCAGAGGGAGAAGCAGGCTCCACGCACCGGGAGCCTGATGTGGGACTCGATCCTGGGTCTCCAGGATCGCGCCCTGGGCCAAAGGCAGGCGCCAAACCGCTGCGCCACCCAGGGATCCCTGATGGATAATTTTTAATAAAGAGACGCATACATGGCTGATGTTAAAGAAAGGTCACATGTTGGAAAGAAACAGGTCTTTTTGGCCAAGGGCTGGGTAAGGAAGGAAAGGCAGAAGCAGGAGTGGGGCAGGAGTGGGGAGAGAGTGCGGTCTTACATGTAAACCAGTGAAACAAATAAAGGTCTGAGTGTTCCTAGCGTCCAGGACAGCGTCACGGGGTCACGCGCGCAGGTACCCCAGAGCCCACTTAGGTGGCCCTGCCCCACCAACCCCACCAACGGCCCCCAGGATTGGGAGGTCACATGTAGTGAGTGTCCAAATTTAATTCTAGACTTAACCTTGAAGTTCTGCCCAGCACCAGCGTCCCAGAGCAAGCGTGGCACTCTGCAGGCCCGCGGTACCCAGACAGCACCCTTCCCATGCACACCGGGCACCCAGCAGCCTGTGCACGCCAGCCCAGTAAACGTGGGTCCAGCAGCCAGGCGAGTGTTGACCGTTTTACCAGCAGAATGGGTTTATTCAGGAATAAGAGAATCGCAACCCACTATGGCAGAACCAGAGGCAAGGCCAACAAATGAGAGGAACGTTATTTATGGAGGAGGGAGGAAGTTGGAAGGGCTGTTCTGAACAGAAGTCCACAGGCGAGAAGTGGGAGTCCAGGATGACAGGGACTCGTCTCTGGCCGTTTCTGGTGGGTTTCTTCCCGTGGGGCCTGGAACCAACTCTCCGGCCGAAGCTTCTCCTGCTGGGCCAGTGACTTACGATCCTTGATGTCCAGTGGGACAGCGGGAGAGCCCCCCGGACTCCTCACTGCATTTTAATGACGCTTCCCTTGATCAATGTCCACGCCAGTCAGGGGCCTCCACGGTGGCAGGGCACGTACAGGAGGGGGCCCGGGAGTCAAGAGCCCCTGAAGGCACCGCCTGACGCCCCCGGGGGCCGGAGACCCTCGCCTCCAACACTGACACATAAATAGGCATAAATAAAACCCTCCGAGATCCACACTGGAGACATGGCTGGCACAGCAGATCTGGTAATGACACTCAAGAATAAGAGGTGGGGCAGCGCAAGGTGCTCTAATTGTAACAGGACGTGGAGAAGGCTCACGCCAACATAAAGAGAAAATTCATGATCCAGGTACGCTACACAGAACATAGTGAAGCCTCGTGTAAAAAAGTCCTTATTTAAACCTTATAAAAAGAAATACACCGACTGCAACTGTTTAGGTTATAAGTTTCTAATGTAGCAGCAGAAAATGTTTATAGAAAAAATATACTTTTAAGAAAATAGCTGAAAAAATCTAAAAAGATAAAAGTATAAAAAGTTTAAAAAATATATCTTAAGACAAAATATTGCCCAAAACATATAAAACTTAATTTAAAAAAATTCACCTATCTAAAGTTAAACCAGGCTGGTCACGGAGCTGCAGCAGGACACCAGCGGCCGGCCTGGGTGACCAGCCCAATGGAAAACCACGCAGCCCCTTCAGGAAGAAAGGGGAGAGGGCGACTAGATGTTGTTCTGGAAGGTTCTCCTCATCACAGACAAACCAGGCGCTGAGCTCGCAGATGCACGGCAGCGAGCACTCCCGGCCACTCTGGACGCCTTACGAACCCATCCGTGAAGTGTCCCATCGGGGCACAGGGGCCCTCTCAGGTCTCCACCAGGATCTCCACCGCGTGGTCCAGCTCGCCCAGATCCGACCTGCAGCTGGAGCCGGGAGGCGGGGTGGCCGCAGCGGTGAAGGCCTGGAGCCCACTGCCGTGGCCTGACTGGGTGCTGCCCACCATCCCCGTGAGCACCGCGTCCAGGTCGTAGTAGGAGCTGTCCACGTCTGAAAACAGCTCCTCCACAGAGCCAGGGGTCTTACTCTCCAGCGTTTCAAAGATCTGATCTAGTGACTTCTGAAAGCCTCCTCTGTTCTCTCGAGAGCTGTCCACTTCCCAGAGGCTGCTCTGCGGGCTCCGCAGGGCCTGTGCAGATGGGACCGCGGAAAGTCCCGGGACCAGGCCTGGCGTGCGGCCATCTCCCACGTCAGCGGCAGGGCGCTCCCCCTCCTGCTCCCGCACCGAGCGACACAGGATCTCAGTGGACACGAGGCGGTCCAGCGGCGCCCGCCCTGCCGCCTGGGGTGCCAGCACCCGCCAGGTCCCGTCCTGGGTCATCTCTTCTTGGATCTGCCGGACCGTGTTGGCTATGAGGACCGAGCGACAGAGGTTGGGCTCGACCAGCATGTGGCACAACTGGAGTTTGACCAGGGACATGTCCAGGAGCGACTGGCGCTGCAGGCTGTAGGAAGGCGTGGCCTGGGTGCCCGCCAGGCCTCCTTCCACGTCCTCCCCGTCCTCGGCGCTTTTTCTCTTTAACCCTCGTGCAAACATCGTGCCCTGTGGAAAGCAAGGAGATGCCGTTTAGCACACTGCAGAGTCCCCAGCAGACGCTGCCCTGAGACTCAGTCTGCAACTGTCAAAGACGGGGTTCCTGGGAGGGGACGGCTGCAGTTACACGACCGCTGTGGCCCCGTGGGCATGTGTCCAAGCAGGGCCCAGCTCCTGGGACAGCCCTGACACAGAACAGAGGTCAAAACCACCACACGGCCCCCCCCCACCCTCTGCCTCCATCAGAAAAAAGAGAAAAGGACTGTAAGTAAGGGAACACACTCGCCGGGAACAAGGCTGGAACGCTACACCCGGATTCTGGGCACTGGTGCCCACTGGGCCCACAAGGGAGAAGAGTGGAGGAAGCGGGACAGGTGCCTGCCTGCCTGCTGCCACCTGCCTGTGCCCAAGCTGACAACTGTGAGTCCTGGGCACTGGCAGCCGCTCTTCCCTCAGGGCTCACGGCAAGAGGGCTACAAGGGCTCCCGCGGCCCAGAGCCCTGGCGGTGCCCCAGCAGCACCTGGGCGGCTTCCCGACAACCGTGTGCCCTCCCCCAAGGTACAGATGGGACTCAACCTCACCGGGTACCGGTGGGGCCAGGCACCTTGCGTAGGCTCTGGGGTGGCACTGGTGTCACTCACACAGCAGGCCATTACCTCTGCTCGCAGAAGCCAAAATACGAGCAAACTGTCCTTCGAACTGATTCTAGGCGGAGAGCTCCGGAGAATCACAAGGCAGAGCAGGACGGGTCTGGGGCTGCAGTGTGGCACCTGCACCCCCAGCCTGGCACCAGGAGGCTCCAGAGCCAGCGCGGGGCACACGGCGAGCAGCCTGAGGACCACCCTCTCTGGACCAGAGGCGGGGTAGGCATCAAGCGTCTCTCTTCTCAGGTTTGTAGGTAGCTAACCGTGTTGGTTTCCAATAATTCATTTGAGTTATTCACGAAGAGGATTACGGTCTTTCAAATCTGCAAATTTTTGTATTTCCTTTTTTAGAAAGATCAATGCAGTGGCTCTCTGGGGCTGCTGCTGGCCGGACTTTGGCAAGCCCGGGGCCCCTGGAGACCCGGGTGGGGTGGGGCGGCGCCGGTGCTGTCTGCACTCAGGCCCCCAAGTTCGGCACCCCTGCCAGGAGCCCCTCTGAGAACCCCCTCCTGCCAGCCCCACCCTTCAACAGGGAGGAGGAGGAGCCCCGTCCCCTGGGTTTCCTTTCAGTGTCGTGGATCTCATCTCCTGGATGCTTAACATTTTAAGACATTTTTAAAATGAGGTGTTTTGGGGGCACTTATCCCAAACAAAGGAAAGCCAACATTCATGCAATAACCTGCACAGGAATGTTCACGGTGGCTCTACCCGTAAAGCCCTGCTCCAGGGAGTGGCTGACACCCGAGGGCACCGGCCGCACGCGGCCACTGGGCAGAGGGCAGAGGGCCCTAGGGACACCAGACTTGGAGGGATCTTAGGGGAGTTATGCTCCAAGAGAAAGCCAACCTCAAACTGTTGTGCGTGGTACGCATATTTGTGGAACAGGACATAGAGATGTGGTGGGTGTAGCGGGTCCAGGAGGCCGTGCATGTGCTCTAAGGGTGCAGAACCCGGTGTGAGCACGCAGGATCGCGACCGGCTCTGTGGTCACACACAGGACATGCTGCCTGGGCATCTTGCTGAAGCTCCGACACCAGGGAGGCAGGTGTTCTCCAGGCCGGTTCTTTACAGCGGCCCGTGCACCTGCATGTATGTATGTATTTATGTATTTATTTTAAAAGATTTATTCATGAGACACACAGAGAGGCAAAGACACAGGCAGAGGGAGAAGCAGGCTCCCCTGAGACCCGATCCCAGGGCCACGGGGTGGGACCCGATCCCAGGGCCAGGGGTCACGCCCTGAGCCGAGGGCAGATGCTCAACCGCGGAGCCACCCGGGTGTCCCACCTGTAATTATTTAAAACTAAGTTTACGATACGAAGCGCCTGTAGCTTGTTCCCTCCTGGAGCAGCAGACCGGTCTGACCTACCAACTCTGAGGCCGCTGAAGCCACCTGCCATTTCCACCACGACACCTGCCACACACTGACTTGTTGCCTATTTTTAAACAAACGAATGAAAGAGCTACTACCAACCACGTGAAGATTTCACTCACTACGACAGTAAAGGATCCGAATGTTTCATGGCTTCAAACTCAACTCTTACAGGTTTTTTCTGTCAATCTTTGTGTAAAGGTCACTTGCTTAACACTGATGAGCACATGGAGAATCTCGGTGAGATGATGGGGTACTAGTGCCGCCTGGGGAAGGACATGCAGGGTGCGGGGTGCCTGTCTCCAGGGTCTCAGATCCCAAGTCTGTAGGCAGCCCATTTCATATAGGCCCACTGAAGGCCCCGGAATCACAGGATGAGCCTGAGCCTCCGCTTCCGCCCCCGGCAAGACGAGTCAGCAGCAGGGCCCGGCTGTGGCCGCGGGGGCTCCTCGGACAGCATCCCTGTCCTCCGGACGGCCGTCGGGGCAGGGAGCCCGCGGGAGCCGGTGCACCCACAGCCGGGGCGGCCAACGCGGCCTGCGGAGCGGGAGCATCACGTTCCACCCAGAAGCCGGGATGGGGGGTGGGGTGGGTTACAGTCCGCTTCCAGAGCCCGAGTGCGCACCGGGCACCGGCTACACCCGCAGCCGCAGCAACAGCCGCGGGAGCCCAGAGGAGAGGCGGGGGCCACAGCGAGCACCAGAATGTGCCCAGGGTACCCCCGGCTCCCCCCCGCCCTCGCCACCCTCCGCTTCCTCGGATCCACAGCAGCCTCACGCCGGTTTACCATCTGTCATTGGCTGGGCCGGGACAGTCTCCCATTGGCTGGGCTGTTGCCAGGGCAGGAGAAAACCTTCCTTTGTCCTGCTGGGAAGGTAGCAGTGTGTTCAGGAGCAAGGGGCGCACCTTCCTGTGGGGTCTGCAGCGGTCAGTGAGTGGTGGGAGTGAGTGCTCCTCCTGCCCGCCTCCTGATGCCATTCTAAAAGGCATCGTTTTACTAATTTTTACGCCCTGAACTGCTATTGTTATTCCCAAATAAACCCATTTTTTGCTAGTGAAATAACAAACTTTCATTTTCAAGGTTAACACGGCCCAGGAAGTCAAACTTCTATCTCCATGACAGGCCAGGAAACCAATGACTTTTGTAACAATCACCCTCAAGGGTCTGGACTTCATCAATAACAGACAGCTTTCCTAGTATCTGTCCCCACCTCCTAGAGAAATCCAAACGTGCTCCCCCCACAAAGCCACCAGGGCGGCTGGCTCCTCAGGCTGCAACCCCATCAGGGGCCCTGGAAGCCCTTCCAGTCCGACTCCCCTGCCTGTCCCCAAGTGTCTTTCTGCAAGCCAGAAGGTGGCCCAATCCCTGGTGGCAGCCACTTCCAATAACAGCCTTTGCTCTTCTCATGCAGGCGCCTTCCCCTGTTTCCGCAGCTTACTGTACATAATTGGGAAGAACATCAGAAAGTACAAGACAAAAATCACCGTGGCCGACTCATCAGAGAAGCAGTCACCACACAGGTTCTTCCCAGCATCTCCCTAAGCAGCCTCCTCTCTGCATGAGAGCTCACTGCGAGCTGTTCTTGGTTACTGCATTTTCCATGTCAGCAAAAGCCGACCCTCAGGATAAACACAGCGCAGGAACTGAGCCTTACTCCCTGCATTTGTACCACTCACAATCTCCTCAGTTACAGTGATGCTCGGTTCCGACCTGGGGCTTTATTGACAGGCACATGATCCACATTATCAAGCTGCTTTCTAAGAAGCAGAATCAATTCACTCTCCACCAGGATTTTCTGTATGGACTTCCTCACATTTGCTGGCAAGTCCCCCCAACCACCACCACTTCACCCATTATCCCTGCTCCATACTCCTGCCACAAACCCAGTTCACCACCCCGGGTGTAAACATTATTTTCAGATTCAAAATAAGCAAGTCAAACATGTAAGCTGTGGTATGTCTGACAACCAAACACGATCCAGCAACAAAGTTCACGCTGATCTACGGAACGAGAGCAAACCTCGGACACCACGCCTAATCACAAAGCAAGAACAAAGAAACAGGTACCCTATAATTCTGTTCACATGAACTTCGAGAAGAGGTAAAGCTAACCTAAGGTGTAAAATAGCAGAATGGTTGCCAACGGAGGGGCAGGGATGGTCTGGAGGTCTCCAGGATGATGGAAATGCACCCTATCTAGACAGGTGCATGGTCCTGGTCAGATTCACACAACTGCACAACTACTAACTGCCCACTGCATTGTATTAACTAAATGATACCTTGGTTACAAAGAAAAATACAGAATCCAGTTGACGGGGGAGGCTACCACATTCATTTAAATTGAAACCATTTTAGGTAGTGCCTCCCGCGCATCACTAAGCGCTGGATCTCACTCGGCATGCCAGGACAAGTATGTGTTCAAAGTCACTCTAATTATTCCCTTCTGATGTTCCAACCCCTGAACAACTGTTAATTTTTGTTACGCTCGGGACCAGCAAGCGCTAGCCGATTAGGATTTCAGAAGGAGTAGCCGGAGGGCAGCACATCCAATTCCAGGAGCCGATGGAGGGTCCCAGAGCCTGTGTGGAGGTGATGCGTCAGGCTGAAGGGGGCCGGAGAGCCTCACCCTCCCCACACAGTCGTGTTCACAACAAAGTCAGCGCGAGGTGGGCACACAGACCCCCGGGGCCGGGCTGGTCCAAGTTACAGCTCCTGGGGCAGCCCGTGACAGTGGCCTGGGGCTGGACGTTTCGAAATCAGCACACAAGACCCCACGCTTCCCAGGCTGCCCTAACTGCAGACCCAGACTCACCATTCAGTTCTGAACAAGAAAGCGCTGGTATTACCTCCATCCCCCCACACGCGGCCAGAGGGTCCTGCGGAGTTCAATCCCATCACCTCCTCAAGGTTAAGGGTGTTTTGCTCCAAACCCTCCAACGTCAGGGGACAAGCAGGCCATGGGTGTTCAGCCCTAGGTCAGAGCACAGCAGCCTCCAGACCAAGGGCTGATGGAGCAGAGATCACGGGAGGGGTCCCGCGTGGCGGGTGGGGCCTGGGGGGTGCTGTGCCCATCCGTCAGGGCGCCCCCAAGACAAAGGGGACCTCCCCGTCCTGCAGCGGCTCTCCCGTATGTGCCCAGCAGCCCAGGCTGCCGGCAGAGCCTGGGGGGCCTGGGGCAGCCTCGGCCCTGACCTGGCGCATCCCTACGACCTTCAGCCACCCGCAAGCTCGCTCCTGACTCAGGTCTTTCAGGCAAAATAACGTGAACGCTTCGGTCACACGCTCAGGCGGTCTCCGAAATATGTCATCCCAGAAGACCGGCAGGCAGGGCGGCTGCAGAAGGGCCTGGGGTCCCCGCGGGGCGTCTGCCGCGGCTGCTGCTCCTGGGCCTGGGGTGAAATACAGTGTCTGGGCCTGGAAACCCGGTCCGGACGCTGGGGGACACTTCCTGGCGCCCTTCCGAGACACGGTTCCTTCTCGGGAGATGCTAAAGCGGGACTTTGCATCCTGCATTTCCGCTTCGGGTGGAAAACACGGCAAAACTTGCCCAGAAAGTCCGTGCCCCGGGCCGCTGACCGCCCCCGCCCCGCCCCGGCCCGGCCCGGCCCGGCCCGGCCCGCAGCACCCGCGCCCCGAGGCCCCTCGAAGCGGTGAGGCCGGGACACAAAGGACAAGGAGCCGGCGCGCAGGTGGGCTCGGCGGGAGGGCAGGGCCGGGCCGCGCGGCGACCCCCGGGCCGCGGGCCCCCCCGACCCGCCCCCGACCCGCCCCCGACCCGACCCGGGGCGCCCGCCCGCCGCTCACCTGGCCGCCGCCGTCCCCGCCGTCCCCGCCGTCCCCGCCCGAGCCCGAGCCCGAGCCCGAGCCCGAGCCCGCCGCCGACCGAGGGGCGGGGCCGCGGGGGGCGGGGCCGCTCCGCGCCCACAAAGGGTCGCCAGGCGCCGGCCGCCCCGCACGCTGATTGGCCGAGCGCGGGGGCGGGGCCTCCGGTTCAAACCGCGGGCGGGGCCTGGCGCGAGACTTCCCGCGCGGACGCGTCGGCCGTTGGGGCCCGGCGCTGGCCACACCCCCGCCCGCCCCGCCCGCTCCCAGGTCTCCGCGCGCGGCCCCGGCGCGCCTGCGCAGGAGCGGGGGGGGGGAGGGGGCAGAGGGCAGGGGAAGGGAGAGGAGGGGAGAGGACGGGGAGGGAAGGAGGGGGAAAGGGAGGAGAGGGGAGGACGAGGAGGGGGGGAGGGCAAGGAGGGAAGGGGAGGCAGGGGGAGGGGGAAACGGAGGGGAGGGGAGGGGAGAGGATGGGGAGGGAGGAGGGGGAAAGGGAGGAGAGGAAGGGAAAAGGGGAGGGGGGGAGGGAGAGAGGGGAAAGGAGGAGGAGGGGAGGGCAGGAGGGGGAGGGTAAGGCAGGGGAGGGCAGGGAGGGGGAAAGGGGGAGGGGAGGGGAGAGGAGGAGAGGGAAAGGACAGGGAGGGGAGAGGACGGGAGGGAGGGGAAGGGAGGGCAGGAGAGGAGGGGGATGGAGGGGAGGAAATGAGATGGAGGGGCGAGGAGGAGGGGAGAGGGGCCCTGAGAAGAGGGGTGCAGGTAGGAGTCAGAGCGGTGGGCGGGAGGGAAGAGGAGGGGGGGCAGCGGCTCGCGGACAGCCTAGGACCACAAGTACTTCCTAGTTTGTTTTGTTTTGTTTATTCATGAGAGACAGAGAGAGGCAGGCTCCATGCACCGGGAGCCCGATGTGGGACTCGATCCGGGGCTCCAGGATCACGCCCTGGGCCGAAGGCAGGTGCCCAACTGCTGAGCCACCAGGCGTCCCAGTACTTCCTAGTTTACATGCAAGAAACGAAACCCTAAAAGTGCAAAGCAGGGGAGGTTTTGTAAAAATAATTTCTTAGTGGAAAAACGTCTTAAATAGAGCACGAGATCCTGACGGCATGAATTGACGCAACGTTGCCTGAGCGCAGGCTGGGCCGCAGTCCTGGGTGAGGGCCCCTGCGCCCTGCTGTCTGCTGATGGGGCTGAAGACATCAGGCCCCTGCACCCCACCCAGGGTGGGAAGTGCGGGGCACCCTGTGCAGACAGCGAAGTGGGGGGAGTCCCAGGCTGGAGACAGGAGCCCTGGGGTTCCCGGGGAATGTGCAGTGGGGGGGTTGGAGACCCCAGAACCTGCTGTGGAGGCCGAGAAAATTAAGGCCACTCCACCTCAAGTTTAGCGTTAGCACAAGTATCGCCATCTCAGGCCCCTGTGAATAAGAGCTGAACTTTACAGGAAAAACCGCAGAGCACCCTTGACAGAGAGTCAGTCCCATAACATAATGAGAACAGAGCTTAATGCCCTTGACAGAAAATCCCGTATCAGAATGAAAACAGAGCTCAGAACGCCCTTGACAGAGACAGAAAGTCCCATATTGGAATGAAAACAGAGCTTAAGAAATTCCTCCACCCCTTCCAAAAATCCCCTAGACCAGCCCATAAAAACCCAGCTGCGACCCCCCCCCTCCCCGGGGTCCAAGTCCCTGCTCCGCTGTGTCGGGTACACGTGGCCCCAGGCTCCAGCTTGTTAATAAACCCTCGTGTGTTTGCATCGGCGCCGGCTCCTCGGTGGTTTCTGGGATTCGCGATCTTGGGCACAACACTGCGTGTGCCTGGGGGCGGAGGGGCGCGTTCTCCGGGGGCTTGGAGAGCCTCGCTGTGGAGAACAGGGGTGCGGGGGACGACGGGAGAAGGAGAAAGGCCGCCCAGGTTACCGCCATGTGCTCTGACACATGGGACTTGCACACGTGTAGATGTTGGCGCATCCAACGGTGGAAAAGCTGGGGGAGCCCTTGTCCTAGCCATATGCCACACAAGGGATTAGATTCCCTGATACGGGATCCCTGGGGGGCGCAGCGGTTTAGCGCCTGCCTTTGGCCCGGGGCGCGATCCTGGAGACCCGGGATCGAATCCACGTCGGGCTCTCGGTGCATGGAGCCTGCTTCTCCCTCTGCCTGTGTCTCTGCCTCTCTCTCTCTCACTGTGACTATCATAAATAAATAAAAATTTAAAAAAAAAAAGATTCCCTGATACGCAGATACCCTCCCAACGAAAGCAAGATGAACAAACCAGTAGAAAGTGGGCAAAGGATATTAACACGCAGGTCAGAGCACAGGAGACAAGACTTCCCTTCTTGGTGGAAGGGCCTTGGCCTGGGAAGGAGAGCCGCGGTGTTACCGCTGAGCTAGGTGCGCGCCAGGCCCGCAGAGTGCCAGAAACCCAGAATCCTCTGCAGCATGTCTGTCTGCCACAGCCACCAGTCTTTTTGACCCCAAATGTCCAGCATCAAATGAAAAATTAATAGGCATCCTGGGACCCAAGCCCAGAAAATGGAAAAAACAAGGCAAAAAGACAAACAAAAACATACAGAGTATATAGTAATGGACTCACGGGGGATCCTGACATTGGAGCTTTCAGACTTTTTAAAATAGTGATCATTGGGCAGCCCGGGTGGCTCAGTGGCTTAGCGTCGCCGTCAGCCCGGGGCCTGATCCTGGAGACCCAGGATCGAGTCCCACGTCGGGCTCCCTGCATGGAGCCTGCTTCTCCCTCTGCCTGTGTCTCTGCCTCTCTCTGTGTGTCTTCCATGAATAAATAAATAATATATTTTTAAATAAAAACAGCAATCATTTTATTCACAAAAATTAGTGACAAGTGGAACGGGAATGTACTAAAATGACTCAAATGTAAAAAAAAATAAAATGACTCAAGGGGAGGAAATAACATCGATCTTACACAAAGTTTTCTGGATGAGAAAGAAGGAACTCTTCTCAATGAAAGGCCAGCAAGACCCCAACGCTAAAACCCCGAAAAGGAGGCCAGAAAGGACGAATCGTAGGCTGATGGCTCTCGGAGCCACACCGGGAACTTCCAACAGTATTAGCAGCTCAAAGTCCCAAGACACACAGAAAAGACGACGCAGCACAACCGAGTGAGGGTTGCTCCGGGAAAGAAGGTTAACCTTCCAGCTCAAACCAAGTAACTCATGACGTTAACGTGAAGGAGGCAAAATGGAACAGCCTGGTGGAGAAGAGTCCCCTGAAAACACGCAACCTGGGACTCCCGGGGGGCTCAGCGGGGGAGCGTCTGCCTTCGGCTCAGGGCCTCATCCTGGGATCTGGGATCGAGTCCCACATCGGGCTCTCTGCAGGGAGCCTGCTTCTCCCTCTGCGGCTCTCTATCTCTCTCATGAATAAATACATAAATCTTAAAAATAAAAAAACATGCAGCCCACGTTCATGATAAAATACTGAGCAAACTGAATATACGCAAGCGCAAGGTTAGGAGCAGCCCCCGCTCCCCCCTGACCTCGACACCCGCGGCAGGTTTGCGCCCACCAGGGCCGCCCTCGGTGCGGTGATGCACAAGGCCTCACTGGACAGACCCCTGCCCGGCGGGGGGAGGCCCAGGAGGGCCCAGACCCGGGGCTTCCAAGCACGTGGCCCCAGGCCCCCACATGGAATCACGCTCCCTGCGGCTGCCAACGGACGGGCACGTGGGTGTCCGTGCTCCCGGGGTCCTGGGCTCCCTGCAGTGCGGAGTGCCCCCCTCTGCCCCCGCCCCCATACTCTCTCTCTCTCTGTGTCAAATAAATAAATAAAATCTTTTCCGAAAGGGGGGGAGGGATACTCCATGAACAGCCCCAGGGTGAGAACAAGCCGAGCGCCGCGGCAGGAGAGCGGGCAGGCCGCCAGCTAAGAGCAATCCAGGTCTACACCCGGCGGGTGGATCTCAGAACACAACAGACAGGGAAGCCTGACCGGTGGAAAGCTCAGAGCAGATGGAGCTGTTCTGTGGGAGGGGAACTGGGGGGGGGGCAGGGAGATGTCTGGGACGCCGGACCCTCCACGCTCCATCTGAATGCAGGGCCTTGACCTTAGGTTGACCCGTTCCCACGGGGAGCACCCTCCATCCGTGCTCTGATAGATAAGCTGATTAGGCATCTAAGGCCAGCCCCAGGCCCCAGGGTTGGGCGTCACACTGGCTGTGGGGCCCAGGCCGTCCGGGCGCCTCGTGTGTCTCTTAGACCCTTGGAATTACTGGCCCCACCCGTGTGCGACCTGGTCCAAGCGTCCAGTGTTTTCTGTAATACAGGAAACCATGCGTGTGGCTCCAGCCTCACAGCAGAGCCCCTTCCTACAGCCTCAGGGAGCACGTGCCGGCCTCTCCAGGCGGAGGAGGGGGGCCACAGCCCCCACCTGCCCCAGTCTCCGGGGTAGAGGCGGGCGGCGGGCGGTGACAGGCCCAGGCACGGAGGAGACTCGGAGGTCGTGGGCCATGTGGCCCTGCCGCAGAGATGCTCCAGGCCCGCCCGCTGCCCTGGACCCTCGCCAGACCCCGGCACCCTTCCCGGGATCTCCTGTCCGCTCTTGGAGGGGGTCCCACGGAGCAGGGGACACGTTTGCTGCCACAAAGAATAGGTCGGGGGCTTATGGCCTCACGCATCTGGTTTCATTCCCCCCAGTCCTTTGGATGCGGCCGGACGTAGAATCACACTCTGAGAGGCCGACTTGATTTAAATAATGTCGTCGGGAACCTTGTACCTGTAGACGTAGACGCGTGCCCGGTTTTGGTGAACTTCCCGCCTGACACATCCTTGGGTAGCCTGGAAGGTTCTTCATTGCTCTCCGTGTTGTTTACAGGATAATGGAATGACGTTAAGAGATGTTCTCCTCTACGCGTCTGCTGTTTGCCTGGTTAGGGCCGAGCTGCCCCGTGAAGGGTGACCCACCTGGCAGCCGCTGGGTGGGCTGCAGAAACCCGCCCAGACCCCGGGCCCGGGAGGGGCAGCAGGTCTGCGGGGCGGGAGCCCGCGGACAGGAGGCACGTCCGGCCTTCCCCCTGCACCCGCCGCGGCCCTGCTCCTGCGCCCGGGGCTGTGCGGGGACCGTGCTGTCCTCTCCTGTACACACCCCGCTCCCAGCTCCCCGGCTTTCGCGTTCCTGCCCCGGTGAACAGCCCAGGCCCTCTCGGTGCCCCAAGAAATAGGTCTGCCGGGGCCAGCTGAGCAGCGGGCCCCCTCTGTGTGGGTCCAGGCCGCGGGGACGGGCAGGGGGTCATGGGCTGGCACCCCAACACTGCCCATGGCGGCCCAGCCCACCAGACAGCCTTGGGGTGCCCACAGGCAACACGGTGCTTGAACCGCAGATGCCACTGGGACTCGGGGTCCCCCGGCCACCGTCCCCCCACATCTCTGGGTGAGCCCTGTGGCTGGGCACCCTTGCGGGGCTGGGATGTGATGTTGTTGGAGGAGCCCTCCGTTTCCGAACACGGGTAGCTATTTCCGTGTGCACCTCCCCTGTCCGCATCCGCCGCCTGGTGGGCCCTCGGGACCCCCTAGAGGCCTGGTGGGCCCCCTCACTGGTGCCTCCTCTTCTCCCCCCTCCAGATGTTGGGGTGTCCCAGGGCCCAGCCCCTAAACCCCTTCTGTCTACACCCACTCCCTGGGCTGCCTCAGCCCGCCCCCCGCTGAAGCACCAACTACCCCACACCGGAGACCTCACCCGCCCGGTAGCCTGGTCACCCCCGTTCCGCTCACGCACTGCAGAGCAGACGGGATCCTACGGGTGGTGCCCCTGAATCCCTGCACCCCAGGCCCTGCGACTGCCACCAGACGCCAGCCGGAGGCTGTGTTGTTGCGCAGCAGGGTGACCGAGTACCCAGACTTCGGGGGGGTGGCCCCCGACCTGGTCACAGGAGCCCTTGGGGAAAGCTGGGCGAAGCGGCAGAGGCCCAAGCAAGAGGAGGACGGGGGCGCCTGCCCCTGCTGGTTTGGGGGGGGTGTGTGAAGGCAGGTGGACCGCCCGCAGAGCAGGGAGCACCCGGCAGGGGAGCCGCAGGACCCACGGGCCTCCATCCAGTCCTACAACCTCAGGTGCCAAGCCCTGCCCCCGGTGAGCCAGCAGGACCCCGGCTACCTGGAGGCCCGCAGCGCCCCCAGCGCCCCCTCCTCTCCCGCCCTGAGCTCTCCTCACTCCCTCCGCGGCTCTCCGCCCAAACTAATGTCTGAAACAGAAGTCACACCCCGGCCCCGAAGTGTCCCGTTTCCATCGTCGGTTCACTCAGTCACTTGCAGCTCAGCCACGGACCTTTGGGTCCTCCTGCCCCCCACCCCCCACTTTGCTCATCTCCACCTCCAATCTGCCCCGGCTGTCCCGCTGGGACCTGGGCCGGGACCCTCCAGCCACTCCAGAGAGCCCCTCCCACACCCGGCCAAGCAGGCGGCGACCGGCCTCAGAACCCGGTGACGCGGGCCACCTGGTGTTCCAGGCCCTGGAGGGTACGGGCGGGGCTGCAGGGATGGAGCGCGCCTGGGACGGCTCCACCGCGGGGACAGCGCCGCCTGCTGCTCCCCCAGCACCTGGACCAGAGCTCAGTCGAGTTGCTGCCCCGGAGGCTGAATGAAGATCCAGTTTGAGCGCCGTCCGTGCCGTCCGTGCCGAGGCCGTCGGAAGCCGCAGCCAGTTCAGTGCGCGGGGAGCCAGCAGGTCCTGGAGGACCCGGTATGGACCCCTGGGCGGTCAGGTAGGGCCGGGAGGATTAGGGGGAGCAGCGGGCAGCAACACACGGAGTGTGCAGTTACCCCTGAGAATGAAACAGCGCAGAGGTGCCGGGGGGCTCAGTGCTGAGCGTCTGCCTTGGGCCCAGGGCGTGATCCCGGGGTCCCGGGATCGAGTCCCACGTCGGGCTCCCCGCATGGAGCCTGCTTCTCCCTCTGCCTGTGTCTCTGCCTCTCTTTCTGGGTCTCTCATGAATAAATGCATAAACTCTTAAAAAGAATGAAAGAGCACAGACGTGCATGGGCCCTGCGATCCACTGTCTTCCGAGCAGAGGCCCTGACAGCTCTTTCCAGGGGTGTTGTGAGCAGACCAACGGGGAGAAGAGAGAGCTGCGTCTCCCTGGAGGCGGAGGACGGATTTGCTGTCCCGGATCCCGACGACGTCTCTGTCCGGGGCCAGGATGGACAGGTGGGGCCACCAGCGCCCTGGGACGGTTGGTGTTTCCCAGACGCAGGCAGGCTTCCACCCTGTGTGCACCGCACCCACCTGGGCCGGAGGGCTGGCTCCCGTGTCCCAGGTCTTGGGCCGGTGCATCCGTCACTTGCAAGCAGGGTGAAATCTCAGACCCTTGGGGGTTTGACCCTCAGCTCCCCCTTTCCTCCTTCCCCTTCTCCCTGTGGGAACCTGCCCTGGGCCACGGTTGGGGAGCAAACAGGTGAATCCCGACCACATGCCGCAGGGCTCTGAGTCTCGTGGGGGTGAGGGGGTGCAAGGGAGAAGCCAGGGCCCCTTGGAGAAAAGGCTGAGCCCAGTAAACTCAGCATCCTGTGCCAGAAGGGGAGGCCGTGTCTAAACAAAACAAGGCGTGTCAGAAGGGACCCCGCAGGGGATCCCTGGGTGGCGCAGCGGTTTGGCGCCTGCCTTTGGACCAGGGCGTGATCCTGGAGTCCCGGGATCGAATTCCATGTTAGGCTCCCTGCATGGAGCCTGCTTCTCCCTCTGCCTGTGTCTCTGCCTCTGTCTCTCTCTCTCTGTGTCTCTCATGACTAAATATAAAATCTTAAAAAAAAAAAAAAAAAAAAGAAGGGCCCCCGCAGCCCACTGGAAGTTACAGGCAGTGGCGTCGAGTGAGCAGCAGTGCAGCGTCCGTGCTGACACAAATCCAGGCGTAGGAGCGTCCGTACCCATGACGGAAGGGAATGCCAGGCTGGAGGAAGAAATGTCAAGCTCTCCCCTCACAAACTGCTTAATAATGACTTATTAAGTAACGCATGGGAAGTGCTCACCGGCCGGGTTCACGGTGGGGGCTGCCGGCAGGTGCCATCCGACCCAAGCGACGAGAGGCCGCCGCCGCGGTGCTGCGCTGGATCGGCACTCGGGGCCTCCCCTCCCAGGGGCCCTGCAGAAAGGCAGAAAGTGCGGGAGGCAGACGTGGCTGAGGAGAGACCCCAGAGGCTGTCATCAGGACGGTGGCACGTCAGATCAGAGGGGATTTCCTGATCTTTGAGGTCACACCGTGGTTATGTAGGACACAGTCCCATGGCTCCAAAATCTCTCCGGTGTTAAGGGCAACAGGCATCACGTCTGCAACGTATTGTCAAATGGTGCAGACATAAAGAGTCACGGAAGAGAGAGCGAACAACAAGGCAAATGCCATAAAGTGCCGACAATCGGGGGACCTACAGAAAGAGAGAAAATATCCAGACTCTTTCTGTACTAAGTGTGAATTAGAAGCTGTTTCAAAATAAAAAGTCGGGTAAAAGGGGCACTCGGAGGGCTCAGCGGTTTAGCGCCACCTTCAGCCCAGGGCATGACCCTGAGGTCCCGGGATCGAGTCCCATGTCGGGCTCCCTGCATGGAGCCTGCTTCTCCCTCTGCCTGTGTCTCTCTCTCTCATAAATAAATAAAATCTTAAAAAAAAAAAAAAGTCGGGTAAAAGAAAACGATTCCACATGGTCTCTACAGGGGCCGACACAGACAGGTCAACGCTCAGGGGTAGTCGGGAGGGTGTGCAGAAGCACGGAACGGGCGGCCTCAGAGGAGGAGAGAGCGGGATGGCGGGCCGTGGTCGGAAGAGCTTCAGCAGGGCCCGTTGTCTGCAAGGAGGAATCACGGGCAGGGCAGCTCGTGTGAGCACACGTGGGCGTGACAGTAGGAGAGGAATCGCAGACACAGTGGGGGTGCCGGTGTGGGAGAGCCGAAGGAGGGGAGGGCTGGACAGGGACGGCTGCCCCGCCTTCCGAGGGGAGCAGCCCTGGGCACGGGAGCAGAGGTGGAGTTCAGGGGAGCATCACTTGCCCTGACGGGGCCAAGGAGTGGGATGGCAGGTGCGGGATGCAGAGGCTTTGTGCAGGCTTTCTGCTCCAACAGCTTTGCCCACAGCGTGGCAGAGTGGCTGCCGCAGCTCCGGACCTTACACCTGGCCTCGAAGTCCGTCCAAGGAGAGGGAGAGCCTTTCCTCCAGGACGCAGGAAGCCCCAGCCTTTCTCTGACACAGAAAGCGTAGAGCTGCCCCCACCCCCCCGCCGCCGTGCCTTCACAGGCCCCCTGCGTGATTTGGATGCAGGCTGCCCGGCCAGAAGCAATCAGAGCCCACCCCAGGCCCACCCCCAGGGGCGGAAGGGCAGCTCGTCCCAGGCCGGGCAGGAGTGCTCGTGATGGAGGAAGGTGGCTTCTGAGCCGCAGGAACAACGGGTGCCCCGCTGACCTCCACACCTGACCACCCCGGGCTGACCCCCACCCCCTGCTCGCTCTGCCTCCCTGTTGCCTCAGACGACACGGGGGTGGGGGTGGGGGGCCTCTGCCTGCCCCGGGGGCCGAGCTGTGGTGGCCCGGACTGTCGCCTCGGGGGCTTTAGGGCTGCAGTCTGATGTGTCTTATTTGTTTTTGAACTCGTGGAGCCATACTCGCTCGCACACAGACAACTCACTCTCTTAAAAAGCACAAGTCGGGGATCCCTGGGTGGCGCAGCGGTTTAGCGCCTGCCTTTGGCCCAGGGCGCGATCCTGGAGACCCGGGATCGAATCCCACGTCGGGCTCCCAGTGCATGGAGCCTGCTTCTCCCTCTGCCTATGTCTCTGCCTCTCTCTCTCTCTCTCTGTGTGAATATCATAAATAAATAAATAAATAAAATTTAAAAAAAAAAAAAAAAAAAAAAAAAAAAAAAAAAAAAAAGCACAAGTCGGTGTTTCCAGCGAACCCACAGGAGGAACCCGGGCCCTCCATCTGCTCCGTCCTGAGCAAATCCTACCCGCGGTGGCCTCCCGTGTCGCCTGTGTCGCTCGGGCTGTTTTCGGGTCGCTGGCGATGCCGCCTGGGTCGGGCTTCACTCCAGAGCATGGCTCGGTACTTCCCACGGTGGGAGAGACCACATCTTGTTCGGCCTGTCTCCAGCCTCCGGCCGTGGCCAGGGTGCCGCTGTGGACCTGTGTGTCCGTGTTCCCGCGTGGACCTGTGCTTTGAGCCCCGGGTGGCCCGAGGAGTGGTGCCACTGGGGTCCCGGTGACCCCCG
Organism: Canis lupus familiaris; assembly: GCF_011100685.1. Lineage (NCBI taxonomy): Eukaryota > Metazoa > Chordata > Mammalia > Carnivora > Canidae > Canis > Canis lupus. The sequence continues at coordinate 72,885,387 of NC_049229.1, forward strand.
CTGGGGTCGTTTCCACTACGTTCCCACCAGCGCCCCACAAGGGCTCAGGGCTCGGACTTTGCTCTCAGCAACACCTGTTACCACCTGACTTTCTGGTTCGGGTGCGCGAGGAGGCCGCCCCGTCCTGGAGGAGGCCCGCAGGGGGGCTGCCCACGCCCTGCCGCTGTTGTTCAGGGGGCACTAGGCACCCCTGGGGAGGGCTCCCCGCAGCTACCGCTCGGCCTCCACCAGGCTGCCCTGCCCCGGAGCTGAGTCTCTGCCCGGTGGCCTCCACCCACTCCCGGATGGGCCAGCGGGCTCCCTGCTGGCCTCTGGGCCCGCTCCCTCCGGAGCCCAGTCCTGAGGCCGCCCCTGGCCCAGCGGTGTCTCACCAGCCAGGTGGAGGAGGGCGGCACCGATGTCACTATCAATAATGCTGTGGCTGTCACTTGTCCCCAGGGCTCCAGGCTGCTCACCGGTCCTCTTCTCAGACCCCGCTCTGGCCCCCGGGGTTTGGAGGGGGCACTGGGCTCCGCCTGCCTGTCTGTGGGCCTTGAGCCACTTCCTCCCTGAGGGTGGGGATGGGGATGGGGGGACCACTGGGGTGGTGCTGCCCCCTGGTGTCCGCGCACGGCACCTCCTGGCCGCCACTGGGCCACGTGGGCCTTTGTCAGGAATGAGCTTGGCATCCTTGCAGGACCTGAGAGCGTCTAGTGTACTTGGAGGGCACACTCGGTGTCAGGACAGCTTGAGCCAGGGACGCGATCATCTCAGCGTCCCCACCAGCCTGGCAGGCAGACAGGTGAAGACACGAGGGTGAAGTGACCTCTCCACAGTGAGCTGTCCTCAGGAGCCCTGTGGGTCGTGTTGGTGCACATCCCACAGCCAGCGCGCTCACTGCCCGTGCATCACTCCAGAGGGCGTGCGCACGTGCTGCCCCAAGGCCCTCCCCTGCAACAGCCCTTCCCGGGGGATTGGGGTCCGGAGGCCTTGGGGTGGGGGACGTGTCACCCAGCAGAACACCCAGCCACACCATCCTGAGCCCACCTCTCCTGAGGGGTCCACCCAGGGTGCGACTTGTGGACCGCAGCCACCTGCAGCCAGGACACTGCGGTGGGGGTGGGAGGTGCGTTTGTGGGGTCAGGAAGCTGCAGGGTGTCTGTGCACTGGTCAGTGAGTGAAGACAGCATCACGTCACTGGTCATCAAGGAGAGGAGCACAGCCTGGCAGGGGGGGACCGATGCAGGCTGGGCCTTGGGTCCAGCTGGGGTTCGGGCCTGGTACCCTCTGCCTGCTCCCCCCAGGCTCTCAGACTCAAGGCCATGTTGGTGTCTTAGAGCGGACACCGAGCTGGTTGGGCATCAGCACAGAGCTTGTCCTTGTCCCCCGTGGTCACTGTCCCTCCTCACGCATTTTCCAATCTCGTGAGGCCCCAGCCGTCACTGCAGACACCCTCTGAGACGCCCCAGGGAAAGGAAGCCTCTAGGTCACCCCTTCTTTTTTTTTTTAAGATTTTATTTATTCATGAGAGACACACAGAGAGAGAGAGAGGCAGAGACACAGGCAGAGGGAGAAGCAGGCTCCATGCAGGGAGCCCGACGTGGGACTCGATCCCGGGACTCCAGGATCACGCCCTGGGCTGAAGGCGGCGCTGAACCGCTGCAACACCGGGGCTGCCGTAGGTCACCCCTTCTGACCCTGGATCCCGGTTCACCCTGGTTCCAGCCACGGAATCCTGCCCCATATCTGGCCCCTTCCGCAGGCCCCGCCCCCACAGGCCCCGCCCATGGGCCTCCGTCCTGGGGCCCCTCCAGCGGGACCAGCGGGGAGGCTCGTCCCAGCATCTCTGCGGCCGCAGCAGCTCTGCGACTGGCTACCGCGGAGGCCTCCATCCAACATCGCCCAGAGCTCAGGCCGCCCGCGCCCGCGAAGCTCAGCCCACCTGTCGTCTGAAAACGCTGGTCCTGGGGCAGTGCCGAGGCACCGGGACCAGGTGGCTTGTGGCGGTTTCTCAGGCTGAAGACCCCTCTCCCCTCTCCCCCGTGGGACACTTGTGCACCTGCCAGGGCCTTCAGGCAGCCTGGTCACCCTGGTGCCCGAGGGGCAGTGGGCCACGGCAGAGCACGCTGGGTCTGACGCTGCGCCCGGTGTCCAGGTGGCCACTGGAGGCCAGGGTGTGGCCGTGAGACAGAGGAGATGCAGAGAGGCTCCCAGAGGAGGGCACGAGAAGAGGGAGGCAGTGACGGCCGGCCAGGGATGGCCCCCTACGCCCGAAGCTGAGGGACGAGCCCGGACCGGGTCCTCCCGCAGAGCCCCCAGGAGGAGCCAGCGCTGCCCACGCCCTGGATCCTGGACTTCAGCCCCCAGAACCAGAACGAGGAGAGAACAAGCTTCGTTTCAAGCCCTGCCTCCCCGGCCCCGGTCTGTGCTAATGCGTTACAGCAGCTCCCCACAAACTGGCACGGGGGGGGGGGGGACACCATGGAAGCCCGACGGGCCCCTCCCGCCGCACCCAGCTCTCCTCCCAGTGCTGAGCATTCCCGACGGTTCCCAGAAGCCAAGCCCATCACTTCCGGAGCCCAGGGGCCCACACGCCTCCAGGAGAGCCCGAGAGGAAGACCCCGGCCCGGAGAGGGGCATGACGTTGTTTCATGAGAAGGAACTGGGGCCTGGCTTGCGTGTGTGCGCTCCATTTCTACTGACTTCTTAAATGTATCTTTTCGATGTCTCTCGCTCCAGGGAAGGGCGAAGGACAGCTAGCTGCCTCACAACTACCAGAATGCAACCTGGCACGACCTGGCGCGGCTCCTGTGAAGAGCAGGTGCCTGGGGCGCCTGGGCCCCTCCGCGGGCGAGCAGCCTGCTGGGCTCCTGTCTCAGGAGCCTGAAGCAGAGGCAGCGGGTCAGCCCCCACACTGACCCTCGAGGTACATGTCATTGACCCTGTTACAGACAGGAAACCAAGGCCTCCCAGGCTGGTCGGGGCAGAGCCAGGCCCTGGCCCAGGGCTATGGGGCTGCCAGGGAACCCACCTTCCAGGCCCCACGGGGACCTGGTTCCATGCCCCACCCGCATTCCGTCCACACCTCCCAGGAGGCTGGAGGCCTGGGGCGTCACCTGCTCACTCCTGATCCCCCTATTCGAGCCTCAGGCGGCTTCTCCCCTGACCCTGAAGCCAGGAAGCCTTGATGAGAGGAATTCCAACTATCCTCTGAACCTCTCGGGCGGCCGTGTCACCTTCCTGGGGTGTCCACCAGCCTTTCCCGACCTGGGCACCCTACAGAGGATACGTCGGCTGCCCCGCTGGAAGCCAGAGCAGCCGGTCGCCCACCTCACGGCTGCCCTGTGGGGCTCACAGCAGCCTGCCGCGTCAGACGTGCTGGGCACAGAGCCAGCCCAGCCAGGGGCCGCCCCTCCATAGGCATTGGCTGTCCTGCTGCGACCTGGCACTGTGCGAAGGTGCCCGCTTTGCATGGGCATTTCGAGGCAGAACACGGTCGTGTTGTACTATCACAGTTATCCAAGCAAGGCTTGCAGAAAAGCACAGAAAATAAAGTCATCACTGTGGACAGTGACCAGGCACCTACCCCGTGTGTGGCGTGTGCCAGCTGCCGGCAGCACCAGGCGGGCACGAGGCCTCTGCCAGCAGCCCTGCTGTTTGCTAATAGCCGAGTGAGCCAGCCAGCACCAGTGCAGAGCAAGAGGCCGTCCTGCCTGCCCGGTGCCGGGGCACCTGTGCCTGGAAGCATCGCCCTTCCCGTGGGCTGTGTGGGACCCAGTGGGACAGCCTAGGAGGGCTGGGACCCCGAGGGGCAGGGGCTTACAGAGAACATGTCTCCAGCATGAGAAATCGGTGGCATGTTTTCAGGGCCAGGGTTGTGGACACCGGCCAGCAGGCTCAGTGGATGGGGAAGCCCCTGGCCCCTGGGCTCCCACGCTGGCCACCCTGCCCTGCAGGACCGTGGGCTCAGTGGGGCTCTTCACTCAGCCTCTCCAAAGTGCCCTGTGAGCTCCACGTAGCCAGCTCTGACTCTGGCGGGTGGACAGTCCTGGGCCACGTGGAGCCGTTTGTGAGTGACATGGGCAGTGGCACCTCCTCGGAGTCCTTCGAACTTGTGTGAAGCTTGGAGACGTCTGTTTTTGCGGAGCACTTTTTCCATTCCTTGTGGATTCTGGACACTTCCTGCCGCGAATGGTCCGTGGCCAGCACGTAGATGATGGGGTCAGCCACGCTGTTCACCGTGGACAGGCACAGAAACACCGCGGAGAGCGTGCACAGCCTGGCTTCATAGGTCCTCAGGGTGCCCGGGTCTCCCTTATAGTAGGAAAAGGCGACGGCTTTGGCGAGGAGCACCAGGTGGTAGGGGGCGAAGCACACCAGGAAGATGGTCACGACCGCGATGGCCGAGTGCTTCACCTTGGCCTTCTGGGCGGCGCTCAGGCCAGTGCTCAGCTTGATGCTCCTGAAGATACGCTGGTTGGTGAACGCGATGATGAAGAGGGGGACAGCGAACCCCAGGGCGAAGCGCAAGTAGTAGAACCCGGCGATCCTGGTGTTCATCGACCCCTCGAAGCACGTCCCCCTCTCTTCCATTTCAAACACCGGGTAGTGAACGAGCCCGACAACAACGAAGACGGACACGGAGATGAGGATGGCGGTCCTCTGGTGGCGGCGGCCGCGGCTCTCCAGGGCGTACACCACCGCTAGGAAGCGGTCACAGGAGATGCAGCACAGAAAGAGGATGCTCACGTACAGGTTGCAGAAAAAGATGTAGCCCGTCACCTTGCAGCCCCCGAGGCCCAGCGTCCAGCGGTGGTGGTTCTGGATGTACCTGATCCAGAGGGGCAGGGTGCTGATGTAGAGCATCTCGCAGAGCGACAGGCAGAAGAGGTAGACGGCCAGCACGTTGCCCTGGAGCACCTGGAGCAGCGTGAGCCAGGCGGTCAGGCAGTTGGCCGGCAGGCCCAGCACACACACCGCGCTGTACACCAACACCAGGGCCAGTCTGCTGTCCTCAAAGGACTCGTTGCAGTTTGAGGTGCTCATGCTAGGATCCAGGGTCACCAGGACGGGGCTGGTGACCGCGGTGGCGTTTCCTGTGGGACAGAGACAAGTGTGAGGACAGGCGTCCCTGGGAGCGACTTTCTGGCACTAAGAAAGGAGAAGGTTCAGGCTAACTCCAGATTCAACACACCAGGGGCTCACAAATAAACTTCCAAGTGGGTTTCTAAACCTTTTTTTGTTTTTGCTTTTAATTTTTATTTATTTATTTGAGAAAGAGAGCGAGCATGAGTGGGCTGGGGGGGGTGAGGAGGGGCAAAGAGAGCAGCAGACTCCCCGCTGAGCAGGGAACCCGATGTGGGACTCGATCCCAGAACCCTGAGATCATGACCTGGGCCAAAAGCAGACGCTTCCCCGACTGAGCCCCCCCAAGTGGGTTCCTAAACATGACCCTCAGATCTTCGGTCTCCAACCGACGACATCGTGGCCGGAGCCTGCGGGCTGGGGCAGTACCCAGTCCGCGCGACTCCCGAGGCCGGTCCTCAAACGGTCGTTTGTGGGCTTGGAAAGCAAGTTCCTTCTTTCATTGCTGAGTGAGTGTCGGCGTCCGCACATTTCCCACCATCTAGGTGCTCCACCCTGTCCCCTAGGGCCTGGCCTGTCTAACCTGTCACCTGTTTTGACTCTCAATTACTGAGAAAAATGATTAATCGCCCCTGTCGTGATGCTCCACTTGTCCACGTCTCCTCATGGCTCTTGCAAAGTTTGCTTTCCATACTGCATCTTACCGGTCAGGTGTCCAGGCTCTGGCTGTGCTTCCTGATGCACCCACCCCCGTATCATCGTGTCGCGATGCTCTCTATCTCCGTGGTAGGCAGAGTTCCCGCCCCCGCAGGGATGTGCCCGGGAGGTGGCAGCCTGATGGGCTTCCCTGTAACTCTGGCTACACGGCAAAGGGGACGTAAGGTCGCAGAAGGAGTTAAGTTTGCTAAATAGTGGACAGTAGAGAAAGACGGAGATGATCATGGATTATCACAGGGCCCTTGCCTGCAGAGGAGGGAGGAGGACGGACAGACAGGTGGAGGGACGTGACAACTCAGGCAGCCCCGGGCAGCTTCGACGACGGAGGAAGGGGCCGCGAGCCCCGGGATGCAGGGGAGCCCCGGGATGCTGGCTGGCCCCGGGATGCAGGGGAGCCCCGGGATGCATGCTGGCCCCGGGGTGCAGGGGAGCCCCGGGATGCATGCTGGCCCCGGGGTGCAGGGGAGCCCTGGGATGCTGGCTGGCCCTGGGATGCAAGCTGGTCCCAGGATGCAGGGGAGCCCCAGGATGCATGCTGGCCCCAGGGTGCAGGGGAGCCCTGGGATGCAGGCTGGCCCAGGATGCAGGGGAGCCCTGGGATTCAGGAGGGCCCTGGGATGCAAGCTGGTTCTGGGATGCAGGCTGGCCCCAGGATGCAGGTGGCTTCCGGAGCCCAGAGCCCAAACCGGCGCGGAAACGGATCCTCCCCCAGAGCCTCCAGAAGGAGCGTAGCCAGCGCCACCCATCGAGCCCACCTCTCGCGGCTCGCCCCAGGACAATGATCCTAAGTCTGCACTTTGGAGTCTCTAAGCGCGCACTAATCTGTAGCAGCACCGTAGGGAGGCGCTATAATCTCTATTAGTGCTTTTCGTATAAAGTCTCTTTTGATTCGTATCCATTTGGTGTATTTTCCCCGGCTGTCCACCTGCGAGGTCCCTGCAACCCAGGGCTTTAGCCGTGACACATACAAAAACCTTCCACACTCCGGGCTCTCGGTTACCGAGCGGGTCCGTTTACACTGAGGCGGTTTGTTTCCCACACCTCCCGTTCTCCTCTGCCCTGTTTCTCTTCCCCTTTTGTCTTCTCTTAAGGGTTGAACTGTGTCCCCTATGCCCCCTCCACCCCCCCGCCAAAAGCCATGACGAAGCCCTGTCCCCCGCAGCTCAGAGCGTGGCTGTGTTTGGGGCTGGTCTTGACAGAGCTGGTCAGGTGAGACGAGGGATCCGGGTGACGGCCCGGGACGTGCGCACACGGGGCAGCACACAGGGCAGCCGCAGGCCCCGGAGAGCGTCTGGAACAGAGGCTCCCTGCCACGGAGCAAGTAAACACAACTTCTGGATTTGTTCCGCTCTTAAATTCTGTTCCCCCTCGTTGGTTTTGAAATGATTATTAGGTCCATTTTTTTGGTCTCTCGGAGATGACCCTAGAAATTTACTGTAGCAGCTGGAGCTCCTCAGAGCCTGCACCCTCCTGACCTGCGAGCGCCCCGACGGCCCCTGGGCCACTCCGGCTCAGTGCGCCACTCGTGTGGGGGCTCCTCCGTTTGTAGCCTCACATGAGGAGCCCAGAGGCAGCCAGTCTCCCCTCCCTTCCCCTCCAGCCCCGGGAGACCCCGCTCCTCCTGCCTCAGGACCTCCTCCGCCCGCACGTGTGCAGAACAGGAGCTGCCGGGACGCGCTGTTCACCCGGCAGGCGGACTCCCGGGGCTCTGCTTTAGCCTTCCCTGTCCTCCGTCCCCCGGAGCCCTGAGGAGCCCCGCGGGTCTGACTCTCATGCCTTTGGACCTTCTGCATCGAGAGCATATGGGTTCCACCGTCGCACATGGACCCACGTTGGGCCTGTCAGCGTTCTGCTGGTTGCATCAGCCGCCCCAGGCTTCCCCTCCCGCCATGGGAGCTCGGGGCCTCCACCCTGACCTCGACCCGCACGGCCGTCCGAGGAGTCTGGATGGATGCCCACCTACAGCCTGTGGCCTCTTGGTCCAAGTCATGCTTTTTAAACACTCATTCACTGGAAAGTCAGTGATCCAGCTTTCCTTTGTGAAGGACCCCATCTGGGTCCTTCTCAGGTGTGTCTGGATGGCCTGCGGTGCGGTCCCCACCCTGACCGTCCATGTTGCCCACGTGCCCGTGGCACCGCGTGAGGCCATCGGAGTGGCTGGCGCCGCGGAGCCAGGTCTCTACCCCCCCCCCCCCCCCCCCCGGCGCTAGCTCTCTGCGCCCTGCCGTGCACCGCAGGGCCGGCTCCCTCGTAGCTGGGGTGGCGGTTCTGAGACCCCGTTTGGTGGGATGTGACCTGTGAGCATTGCCCGATGGAAGGGGCCATCCTCAGAGAGGGTGTGGGCTTGCTGCCACCAGTCACCGGGGTCCCCCACCTGAGCGGGGGCAGCCAGTGGGCAGGAGTCCTTGGACTCGTCCCAGAGCTGGTTTTCTAGCAGCCCTCACACTTGGGGCTGCTCTTTGGGGTGCACGGGGGACAAGTCCCACGCCAAGCCCCATGCCCACCCCTAGGCGAGAGCCTGGGGCTTGCCTGCTGTCCCCATCATGTGGGAAATGGACAGACATCAATCAGCACAGGGACATAAAACAGACTCTATGACGTCTTCTCACTGAGATTCACGGCACCATGACACGGAGGCCGAGGTCCAGAGACGTTCCGGGGATCCCGACGCCCTGGGACTGGAGGGGCCTCGTCCGTGCACAGCCTGGGGCACCCTCCCAGCCCAGGCCCGTGGTGAAGACGCGCTTTCCCGGAGCTCTGCCAAGGGTGACCCAGGCTTCGAGGGACCTCATAGCTGGCTGACAGGCCGTGGCGTGGAGAACGGGGGCCCCCAGTACTCACCCTAGTACCCACTCACGCCCACCTGCGAGTTGCCACCCTGTCCAACAGCCAGGAGGCCCGTGGGCAGAACCAGCCCCAGCCCCAGGCTCGAGCGAGCTGTTGGAGCCCAGGGCCGGTCCCGGCCCAGCAGTGGCTGCACACCTGCCTTCCCTCAGGCCTGCTCGGGAGTGCAAGGACAGACGGCCGTGCTGGGAGGGGCGGGCCCCCAGCTCGAAGGACCAGAGGGACCTGCTGTGACTCACCCGCTCTGGGGACCCGCCCCGGGGAAGGAGGCTGCCACCCCCAGCCTCCCACGCACCGCACCGCCATCCCCTGCCCAGCCTGCTCTCCTGCACTCCTCCGTGACCTGCACCCGGAGCCACCCCGGCCCCCCTCCCTCCCTGGCCTCCTCTGGGACCTGTCGTGGAGATGAAGGGCTGCGGCCTTGGTGACACGTGCTCCCAGAGGCCGTGCTCCTGGGCTGAGCCTTTCAGTTCCTCAGGAGACGCCGTGACACCTCCGCACCTGGGCCCCGCGGTTCCTCCCCGGTGCGCTCCCGCTCCGAGGTGGACGGCGTCCGGGTCAGCGGGGAGCGTGGCCAGCCGCCAGCGGGCCACCGGGCGCAGGCCGAGCTTCACGGTGCCTTCACCGTCCGGCCGGGCCTGGCCTGGCCCTGTCACAGCACGGAAGGTGGCTTCTGTTCTCTAGCCTGGCGCCCCTGGGTCATGACCCCCTGACCTCTCCGCGGCCAGACCATAAGGAAAGCCGCGCGTTCCAAATGCTGAGCTCGCCCAGGGCGCCAGCCGGGGATCCCGCAGGCCATGCACCTGCCTTGAGGGCCATGCAGCTGCCTGCCCGCCCGCCGAGTGGGGGCCGCGGGGGGCGGAGTGCGCCCTGGCTTGTGCCCCTGCTGAAGCTTCATCGGCGTGTCCCCAAGCGACAGGGTCCGCCATGCCACTCCCTGGTCGCCCCCAGTGCCCTCACTCCAGTAAAGTACACATAATCTAAAGGTCACCGTCTTCATCATTTTTAAGTGTGCAGCTCGGGGCGTAAGGACATTCACACTGTCCGCCCGCAGGACTCTCGTCATCTTGCAAAACTGACACCCTGTCCCTCGCTCCCAGCGCCCGGCCTGCTCTGGAGGTCCCGCACACTGGCTTCCCCCCCTGGCCGTGGCCCGGAGCTCCGCCCGTGTGGCAGCAGGTGCCAGAATGGCCTCCCTGGCCAAGGCGGGGTCCCAGTCCCGTGTGTGCCCATTCGCTTGTCCGTCCTCCGGCGGGTGGACACCTGGCTTCCCTCCACTCTTAGTTCCCCGTGAGTCATGCTGCCCAGATTACGGGCACAGAGCTATCGCTGCAACACCCTACTTTCACTTCTTTTGGGTAAAAACCCAGAAGTAAAATTGCTGTATCACAGGGAAGTTCTATTTTCAGCTTTCTGAGGAACCGCGGAGCCCCCCGCAGGGGCTGCGCCCCCTCCCGCCCCCTCCCGCGCCCACCGGCGGCGGCGCAGAGGCTTCCAGCTTCTCCCGCGTCCTCGCCCGCACCCAGCCTTTGGTTTCTAGGAGCGGCCAGCGTCCCGGCTGTGGGGTGGTGCGCGCTGACCTCTCCGGGACCTCCCCTTCCTAAGGCCTGGGGACAGGTGCCGCCGTCCCCGCTCCCGGGTGAGGGGCTGGAGCACGGGCCGGGAGGTGACCAGGCCCAGGAGCCAGGGGCAGCTGGCCGCGGGGCAGTTCTCAGGGTGCAGGGCAGTGACGCCCTGTCTTTGCCGGGGCTCCTGACAGGTGCCCAGGGGGGCCCTGGCCTCGGGTGGAGGGGGAGCGCTTCCTGGGGGACCAGGTAAGGCCCAGGAGACAGGGTGACAGGCTCCTGCGGGGCCTCTGAGAGGCTCTGGGGCTTGGCCGTGGGCAGGAAACAGGGCGGGAGGCCCTCACGCCCACGCATCCTGCTCCGGGTTCCCTCCTCGCCCGTCTGAACTGAGGCCCCCCAGCTGCTTCCCGACGTCTCCATGGGAAGCCGACACCTCCCTCTCTTAGGAGTTCGTTTTCATTTTGATAAATCTGTTGCTACACGCTAAGTTTTGAAGGAAGTATCCCCGTTTGAGACGAGGCGCGTTGTAGAACCATCCTGACAGGCTCCCTCCTAAATGTGTAAAGTCGAAGGAGACGCGAAGGGAGGGCGCTCTCACCTGGCATATTGGGGGGCTCCAGCTTCACGGTGGCCCCAACGGCCTTTCTAGCACAGGTCGTACATCTTATCAATCCTACCGAGAAGCTTGCTCTGACGGTTTAAGATGACCTGGAGAAAGAGTAGGGTGAAATGACTTTGAGGAAATCAGATTAAATCACAAATCATTTGACAGATGCTCAGTGAGCATTTACTCTGTGCCATGTGTTGTGTTTATCCTGTGGGATACAACAGCAGGTCCTTCATGTAGAAAGAATATCTACAAATCAATAAAAACAAGAAGTTTCAAAGCCAAAGAGCAAATAATTCACAAAAGAAATAAAAACAGATCCTAAAACTCCAAAAAAGAAAAAGCTGGGCAGTCCGGGTGGCTCAAAGGTTTAGCGTCACCTTTGGCCCAGGGCCTGATCCTGGGGACCCGGGATCAAGTCCCACGTCGGGCTCCCTGCATGGAGCCTGCTTCTCCCTCTGCCTGTGTCTCTGCCTCTCTCTCTCTCTCTGTCTTTCATGAATAAATAAGTAAAATCTTAAAAGAAAAAGAAAAGAAAAAGCTCAACTCTACTTATAATCCAAGAAATGTGAACAGAAACATCAAAATGGCAGTCCTTTTTTGCCTATGAGACTGGCAAGAATAAAGAACTTTAATTCTTAGTGTTGCCAAAAGAGTGAGGAAGTGGGTACCCTTTACTGGGCTGATAGGAGCATAAAAAATATTTAAAAAATATTTTTAAAGATTTTATTTATTTATTCATGAGACACACAGAGAGAGGCAGACAAAGGCAGAGGGAGAAGCAGGCTCCCTGCAGGGATATGGGACCCATCCCAGGACCCCAGGATCACGCCCTGGGCTGAAGGCTGATGCTCAACCACTGAGCCACCCGGGTGCCCCTGACACAAACGTTTCTGAGCACAATGTTGCAACGTGCTTCCCCAAATCCTCAATGTGCCTACCTTTGGATCATGTAAAATCCTTTCTAGGAATTTTTCCCTGGTGGAATAATTACCCAAGATGTGAAGTGCATGTGACCTGCGAGCACGTCTCTGCACATCGCCCCACGTGGGAGGGTCCAGGACCCCCAACCCCCAGGACAGCAGCACGAAGCCTGCAGAGCACAGAGGCTGGGGGGTCCGGAGGCACAGTGGGCCCTGATGGTGAGGGACTGTGTCCAGGGTCCTTATGTCTCTACATCCTTCCCTGAAATAGCCTCTGTCCTTGTGAGCCAGAGAGTGTCTGGGGGGAGGGAGGTGAGTGCTGTACACTGTCCTCCCAGAACCCCGGGGGCCCGCTGCTCCTGCTCCCTGAGGCTGGGCCCAGAGGGGCTTCTGCAGGGGCTCCCCATCCCACCCCAGGCCACCTGCTCAGAGGGAGACGCCCACCAAGAGCCAGCAGCTGCACCCTAGGAGTGAGTGCTGTGGCCCAGCTGTCCCCAGATTAGCTGCTCAGCCCCTAGTCACTGTTTTCCCACCAAGCAGAAACAGCGGGAGGCCAGGACGCATGCCTGAAGCTACAGAAAGCTCACTTCCGACTGAGCAGGGACTGAGTACCTGGAAAATGCAGACAAAGGTGAGTCTAGAAAGGGTGTCTCCCATGTGATTAACCTTCTGGGGCTGACATTCCCCAATAGGCCGGCAGGCCTGGGCTTGGAGGGTCACTGGGCCTTGCCTGTCCCACCCCCGGGTCTCAGATCAGCCCCCCAACAGCTTGGGGCGCCCCTGGGGCTTGCAGCCTGGCCTAGGAGGACCGCACGCAGGACCTGCCCTTTAGAGAGCTGGACCAAGGTGTCCCGGCTGTCACGAGCAGGGCCCGCAGGACGCAAACCCCCAGAACAGAGACCCAGCGGGCTGGGGGCGAGGGGGCGGGCCCCCAAGGGAGGAGTGGCCCACAGGCCAGGCCACCTGGGAGGCATCCGGATGCTTCTGAGCCCCAGGAGCATGGGTGGGCCCTGGGCCGGATTTCCTCCATCCGACTAATAAACTGCCTGGGGCGGGGCTCCGGGGAGTGTGCGGCCTCCCTGAGGTACTCTAGAAGCTGGGGTGCCGAGCTCTGACCCCTCTTCCCTCTAGAAGCTGGGTGCCGAGGTCTGACCCCTCTTCCCGAAGCACATGCCAGTGGGGGCGGGGGGTGTCTCTTGAAGCTGCTTCTGCAGATGCTGGAGGAAGTGGTGGCCCCACAGAAAATGTGCTCTGTCTTCCCAAGTGAGCCCGGCAGGCAGGCGGGCCCTTCCCAGGCTGCCTCCTGAGCCCCCCGGGGCCTGCGCTCTGAGGACACGGGCTGGCCAGCAGTGAGTGGGGGGCCTGGGGGCCTGGGGGGCCTGCCCACGTGGCCTGAGTAGTGCGGGGTGCTGAGGTCCAGGTCTGGGGCCATTCCACTGACCGTCAGGCACCAACAGCCTGGCTGGACAGAAGGCACAGGGAGGGGGCGCGAGCACCGTGAAAGGGCCAGAGGGCCGGCGCCAGGCCAGGCCGAGCAGCGGGTGCGGGGGTGGCCAGCAGAGCAGCTCGCGGCCCTCCAGGGCTCCGGGGCGTCTAGTACCACTGTCTCCCCGGCCTCTGAGGGCAGCAGGCCCCAGAGCAGGCCAGAGCCTCACTCCAGCCAAGCTCACTGGGTTCTTGCATCATCGTGGCTGCTGGGACACGGAATCCACTGGGCCTGGTTGTGGAGCCGGGGTGCTGACCGCAGCATCCGGCACGGCCAGGGTGGCAGTGGACTGCTCCCTCCCTGCGTCCCCACCCCGCCCACCCCAGAGCACCCTGGCTCCTCCGGGGGCTGGGTCGGGGCTGGGTCGGGGCTGGGGTTCGGGTGGGCCTGGGCCTCCCCTGGTGCTGGACGTTGAGTGGAAAGACAAGAGCGTGGGGGTGGCTCTCCTCGCTCCTGCAGGCCAGCAGCGGGCCACCCTGGGGACCCACAGGGGCGGATCTCAGCCGCGGGGCAGGTGGAGTGAGAGACCTAGGGGCTGGCCCGAAGCTCTTTCCATCTGCCCCTGCCAGCCCTAGACATCCCCAGGGGCCCCGGTCCCCACCGCCTCCTGCCTCCTGGCCAGCTGTAGCAGGTCCCCTCCCGGCTCCTTCCCCCCTTGGGGCTGACAGCTGGTTCCCCCCAGTAAATGCAGGGGCCGTGAGAGGAGCCCCACGTGCGCCGGCACTGCCCCTGCGCTGTGTCCTCATGTATTTGAAATGACCCTCAAGCTTTTCAACATACATTCTCGAACTTTACTATGTTAACTTTTCAAGCAGACCCCAAACCACAGCCACAGGATACGCACAGTTTTTATCCTGCCCTGGCTCGCTTGACCTCTTGACCCGTGATTTCCCATCCTGACACGATGCTGTCCGCATTGGGGTAAAGGCTGGGGAGGGGGTTGCTGCGCTGCCGGCCCCAGGCACGTCGTCCATGTGTGCTTCCCACACTTCTATTCTTTCATTTTGATAGTTCTTTTTTTTTTTTTTTAATTTATTCACGAGAGACACAGAGAGAGGCAGAGAGGCAGGCAGAGGGAGAAGCAGGCTCCCTGCAGGGAGCCCGACATGGGACTGATCCCAGGACCTGGGGTCACATCCTGAGCCTAAGGCAGATGCTCCCTTGCTGACCCACCAGGTGTTCCCGATAGATTTTTTTTTTTTAAGTAATCCCTTTTGTTTTCTTAAGTGATCTCCAAGCCCAGCAAGGGGCTTGAACTCACGCCTCCGAGATCAAGAGCCCCAGGCTCTACCCATTGAGTCGGCCAGGCCCCCAGTAGATTTTTACCTGCAAGGTTTAAGAACTCATTTGCATGTCTTTGATCGGTAATGAGGTTGACACACCCCCAGCGCGTCCGCCCCTACTTGTCCTGTCCCCCTCCGCTCCGGTGACTCTGTGTCCCCTCTCTGCCCGGTGGGTCCCCTAAAACACCATCGCATCACCCTCCCGGGCACAGACACGCCTGAAAGAACAGTGCAGGGATCCCTGGGTGGCGCAGCGGTTTGGCGCCTGCCTTTGGCCCAGGGCGCGATCCTGGAGACCCGGGATCGGATCCCACATCGGGTTCCCGGTGCATGGAGCCTGCTTCTCCCTCTGCCTGTGTCTCTGCGCCTCTCTCTCTCTCTGTGACTATCATAAATAAATAAAAATTAAAAAAAAAAAAAAAAAAAAAGAACAGTGCAGCCGCCTCTCCGCACTTGTTGCACTTGTCGTTGCACTTGTCGGCAGACCTGGGAACACCCACCGCCCCTGTCGGCATCACCCAGCCCCAGGCCCGCCCGCCGCCAGGCTGGCCGTCCCCACCCCTCCCCCTCCCCAGCCAGGCAGCCCCAGAGCCAAGGGAGCCAGGCCCTCGGTATCTCACCCACCAACACTCGGGGAGCCAGCCACAAGCCCAGCACCCAGGGAGCCCACCTGCCCTGGTGGCAGGAACCAGCCGGGCCCCGAGCTCTGACTCTCGGGCGCCCTGGACCACCAGCCACGGGGAGCACTTTACAGAAGAGTCTCAGGGTAGGCAGAGACTCGGGGCGCCGCGGAGCTGCCGTCCCTGCCCCCCCACAGCCGTGGGCACCGGCCCCTGGGTCCTCTCTTGGCGAAGGACCCCAGCCTGGGACCCCTGGCCAAGCCCCCACCCTTACCCACGAATGGCCTCCGCTTTGGGACTCCCACTGTCCCGCCTCCCTGCCCGCGCCCCGCACGTGGAGCCACACTTACACTTCTCGGGAGGGAGGTGTGCCTGTCAGCTCCGGGCCCAGCCGAGGCCTTCAGGAAGCAGCGGGGGCCCGAGCCGGGTCTTAGACAAAGCAGCCCCGCCTGGGCTTGGCCAAGCAGGGCCGAGTCTGCTGGGGCCGGTGCCTCGGAACTTCTCCCGGGCGGAAAGCCACAGCAAAGCAAGTCTACTTCTGGGGCTGTGACGACACACGACACAGGCTACGCCGTCATGGGCTCCCCAGCTGGGGCAGGCCAGTGGGGCCAGCCCCCCTGAGCCTCCCCAGACCCCGCAGGGCAGCCCTCGAGGGGAACTCCGGCTCGGGCTCTGCTCCCGGGGGCCCCCGTCCATGCCCGGGCAGACCCAGCCACGTCACACGTGCCCTCCCTCCCCGCTTCCCGTCCTGGGGGCAGTGGGGGGGGCGGGGGTGTCCCTCGGAGGAAAGAGGCCTGCGCGTGGTGCCCTTGGCTCTGCCTCCAGGTCCCCGGAGCTGATCCCAGGGCTGTGGACCCCGCTGGTGGGTTTCTCCGCGAGGCCCCACGTGTGCTCCCCCAGCAAGGCGCTGCCCGACCCCGGGGCCTCACGGCTGCTTGTCCCTCAGGCTAAAACCCCGTGGGTCCAAGCACCCGCCCCACTTCCTTGGAAAATGACACGGGCTGGAGGCGACCCCCGGCCTCACCCAACCACCCTCTGCCCTGGGTGTGCAGTGAGGGGAAACCGCTTCCCCGCCACCCAGGCCTGCCGCGGTCCTGGCTCTCCCAGCCATGGGGTGGGGGCTGGGGGGCTCTGTGCCCGGCCTGCAGCAGGGACAGTGAATGGTGGTGGGTTCAGGGCTGGGAGACCACCCCCCGCGGATGCACCCCCGCGCGCTGCACTCTCCCTAAGTGACCTTCGGGTTGCGGCCGCCCCCGGCAGAGCCTCGTGGCCCTGGGCGGTGTCCCACTCAGCTGCACCCTGAGCAGTGATTTCTCACTAGCGTGGGTGGCTGCCGAGGACCTAGAGAGCGCAGCACGGAGTCTGCCGGCGAACACAGGGCTTACTTCAGCCTTCCAGAAACACCCGCCCGGGGGCCGGCCGCTGCCCAGGGCAGCCCTTCCCAGGGGAGCGGCAGCAGGTGAAGCCAAGACTCCGGGCGGGGCTGGGACCCACCATCCCTGGGCAGCAGCCACCAGAGCCCGGGGGTCCGTGGGGGGCTGAGCCTCAGCGGGGCCAGGTGTCTCCGGGGACAGTGGGCGTCCACACTGGCGGCCCAGGCCCTCTTCCGGGACCTGCTCCCTTAGGACCCCCCCCCCCAGGGATCCAGGTCTCCTGTTGTTGGGTGCGTGGCTCCAACCCAGACCATGATCAGCTCTGTGCCATGGTAGGTCTGGGAGGATGGCAGCTGACGCCTCCTCCCGAGGCACCGCGCCCGCCTCCCCGCCCAGGGCCTGCACCCCCTCTTCCCGAGCAGTAACTCCCGAGCATGGAAGGTCGGGCGTGAGAGGAAGGCTTCAGGGGAGGACGGGGCTGTGGGGAACCGGGAGGGGCTCACCTGGCCGGGGGCCTGAGGGCGCACCGTCTTCCAGGCAGGGGGAAGGGGGCCTGTAACCACCTGCCGACGCCCCCGGGCGTCACTGACTTCCTGACTTCTGGGCAGGTGCCACAACCTGGAAGGGCTCTTCGTTTATCCTGTTTACAACATCACACTCATCATCTCTCGAGAAGTGAAACTTCTTCACCATTTGAAATAGGTCCTACAGCTCTGAGTTTGAGGAGGTAGGAGGGGTGGGCGGTGACGGCTCTGCCCCCGCCCCCTCCCGGCTCCGCTGGGCAACTGCCCAGGGCAGGCACCAAACAGAGGTGCCCATTCGGCCCCCGATTTCTGAGGTCTTTATAACGAGGAGGGAAGGTGATGAGCCCCCGTGCAACCACCACCTAGAGTCAACAAACGTGAAGATCTGGGGCACCCGGGAGGCTCAGCGGTTTACAGCCTCCCTTCGGCCCAGGGCATGACCCCGGGTCCCGGGATTGAGTCCCATGTTGGGCTCCCTGCATGGGGTCTGCTTCTCCCTCTGCCTGGGTCTCTGCCTCTCTCTCCCTCTCCCTGTCTCTCATGAATAAATAAATAAATCTTTATTTTATTTTTTTTTGAAGATTTTTTAAAATTTATTCATAGAGAGAGGCAGAGACCCATGCAGAGGGAGAAGCAGGCATCATATCGAGAGCCTGATGTGGGACTCGATCCAGGGTCTCCAGGATCACGCCCTGGGCTGCAGGCGGCGCTAAACCGCAGGGCCACCGGGGCTGCCCCAATAAATAAATCTTTAAATAAAAAAAGCAAACGTGAACATCTTCGTTGGGCTTGATCAAAGCCCATCACGTTTCTAACTAGAATGCAGGCCCCCCACCCAGCACCCAGATACTCCCATGTCCATCTCCGGCAGCAAGCGTGAGCCCCTGCACGCCCCCTCCTCACCCCCGTGCACGGTGCCTGCCCGGCGTCGGCCTCCCCTGCTACCCCGGGTGGCCTGACGGTGGGTCCTCAGACCAGGGGCCGAGCATGAGCGGAGCCCAGCCCTTGGCTGGCAACTCCCCGGCCCTTTGGCAGGGAAGCGGCGCCCCCAGCCCACCCACAACGTTGACTTTTTAAGGTGACCTGGCCGGTGGTCTGTGAAACGTCGCGCGCTGTGGGTCTGCTAGCCTGGGTCCCCGTGTGGCCTCGGAACGTGTCCTTCTGCCGGCCACCTGCTTCCCGAGACCAGGAAGCGGGCTCCAAAGCCCCGGTTAGGCGCAGTTGAGCGTTTCTGGCCACGGTGGGTCCGTAGAGCGAGCGACAGCGCACCGGGAGCCTCGCCACCTCTTCCCCGACGGTGCAACTGACCGCCCTTCCCCGCACCCTCCTCACCTGCCCTGGGAGCTTTGGCATCGCTCGCGATCCCAAGTCACCACTTTGCTCCTTCGCTAAGTGGAGATGTCCCAAAGACATGGTCCTGCCAACGCATCCGCCGGCAGGACGGCCCGCCCACGCCGCGCGGCTAAGGACCCGGAGTCCGCCTCGCGCTCTCCCTGGCACGGAGGACGCATACATTCGTTTCAAGGTGGTCAGTCATACACAACATCGACGACGTCAACCGCTTTTCAGTGTACAGCTCTCGGGGACATTAACTGCACTCGCTCACGATGCCGTGCGGCCGCCTCTGCCAGCATCTCCGGGGCACTTTCAGCTCCCTAAACGGAAGCCCTGTCCCCGTTAAACGCACACCCCCCTTCCCTGGCAAACACCATCCTGCTGTCTGTGTCCACAAATCTGGGCACTTGGGGGACTTCATATCTGTGGGTCATATAGGATGTCCTTCTGGGTCTGGCTCACTTCACTCACCTAGTGTCCTCGAGGTCCCCCCCCCCGCCCCCCGCGTCAGAGCAGGTGTCAGAACCTTCTTCCTCTTTTTTTTTTTTTTTTCTTAAAGATTTTATTAGGATCCCTGGGTGGCTCAGTGGTTGAGCGTCTGCCTTCAGCCCAGGGCGTGATCCTGGAGTCCTGGGATCGAGTCCCACATCGTGCTCCTTGCATGGGGCCTGCTTCTCCCTCTGCCTGTGTCTCTGCCTCTCTCTGTGTCTCTCATGAATAAATAAATACAATCTTAATTTTTTTTATTTATTTGAGAGAGAGACAGAGCATGTGTGCATGCGAGTGGGAAGAGGGGGGCAGAGGGAGAAGCAGACGCCCCTCTGAGCAGGGAGCCCGACGTGGGACTTGATCCCAGGACCCTGAGGTTGTGACCTGAGCAGAAGGCAGATGCTTCCCCACCTGAGCCCCCCAGACCCCCCCAGAACATCCTTCCTTTTTAGGGCACGGTAATGGTCCCTCGCGCGGACGGACCACATTTCACCCCGCCCATTCCTGTGCGAGTGGACACTGGGCTGCTGGGGATGCGGGGTGGGGAGGGGGGTGTGGGCACGAGGCTCAGGGGTCTTCACGTCCTCAGTGTCTCCACAAACCACAATCATCATTCTGCGAGATACATTGTCCCAAATTTGGCAAAGGATCCCCTGGCCTCTGTGGGGTTGGTTACGTGGTTTGTCTCTTTTGATGAGTTATTACAGTTAACGTCACCGCTTGGTTCTCAGGGGCCGCCCGCCTGGGGCAAACCCTACCTGCACGCAGCGCGCCGTCCACGGGCGTCCGATCCTGTTGGCTAAGACCATCCTTTTTCTTCTCCTTCCCACGGGTCTCCCAGCCTCCCCTCCCCTGACTCCTCTTGCCATCCCCCTCTGGCCCAGCCTCCTCCCCCTTGGGAACTTCGGATGCTGAGTCAGGGGCCGGAGGAGAGGGCGGCCGGGGGGCTGCCGGGGTTTCCAGGGACTTGGCCGTCCTCAGAGGAGGGCAGGAGTTCCCCAGGCACCAGCCCGGAAGGGGTTTTCGGGGCAGTTCCTACGAGAGCCGCCCTGAGAGGGAAGGGCTGGCGGGAGGACGGGGCTTTTGACAGGGGCCACCCCGAGGGCTCAGTGATTCTGAAAGTCTCACCATCAGGCCGTGTTCCTCCCACTGAGTGTGACACTCACCACGGCTGAGTGTGACCTGTGAGTCCCAGTTCAGCCCAGGTCGGGCTGCCCCCATCACCCCGGACAACCGGGCTGCCCCCAGGGGTGGCCTGGCGGCTCCCGCAGCCCCAAATCCCTGCCTTGTCTCGTGGCCACCCTTCAGGGGTCGGGAAGGAAGAAGGTGGAGGTGGCGGAGCCAGAACCCACCTGCCCTGGTCCTACGGCCCGGGACGCCGTGCTGGGACCACACCTGGCCGCGGGGGGGCTGGATGTGATCTTCTCTGCGCCCGCGGGGGCTGGGTGCTCCTCCTAAGCTCCGGGGGCAGTGGCTGCCCGGGGCACACGCTCTGAGCTGGCAGGGGCAGTCCTGGGCGGGGGTGGGTGCACCCTGGCCCGGCCCAGGGGTGACAGGGCCCCCACACAAGGAGAGGGTCCAGAGAAGCTGGGGACACGAGTTCTGGGGGAGCTCCCCAGGGCTGATGGGCCAGAGCAGGCCCCGTGGAAAGCACAGGAGCAAGCAGGGGTCCTCCTGCCCCGGGGGCTGTCTGGGGTGCCGCAGGCCCGCTGCAGGGTGCACCGCCCCTCTCCTGGCGGGACGGGGGTCTAACGACCCATGAGCAGCACGAAGCCACAGAACCATAGAAGACGGCGCTGGATGACATCTCAGCTGCCCGGGACACCCAAGGACCTAAGGAATCCCCCAAAGCACGCCAGGGGGCCCCTCCTGCGGCCCGCCCCCCCCCGCTTGGGGAGGAGGCTCGAGCAGCGCGCAGCCGGGGCGGGGGGGGGCAGGCAGCCACGGAGGCTCCGCTGGGAGCACCTCGCGGCCAGGCGGCCGGCGGGGCTCCCAGAACACAGTGCCAGTGCCCGGCTTCTCCTCGGGCTCAGCCCCCCAGGTCCCCCATTGCCAAGGTCAGCAGCAGACCGGAAAGGAAAACCTGGTCCTTCCTGCTGGATTCGTCCTCAGGAGACCCCCGGCCACCCCTAATCACCCCCCTGCAGCAGGGCCAGGCCAGGGCCTCATGTGGTGGCCCTGACAGGCCGATGCCTTGCCCAAGGAGTGCCAGGCCTTTCCAGAGACATTCTTGGGTTTCACAACTGGGGCAGGATGCTCCTGATGTCCAGGGGGGCCTACCCACGACACTACACATCCCATCAGGCCCGGGACAAGCCCCCCCCAAGCTGATCATGCTGAGGGGGCAGCCCGGTGGCCGGTGGGCCCAGGGGGCGTTTGGGATGGCTCTGCGCCTCCCCACCATGAAGAGGCTGCCCGCTGCAGCTAGGAGGGCCCCCACCCCAGGGAGCTGTGGACTTCCGGGCGGCCTGCCCTCGGGGCCTGGATCAGACCCCACTCGGGGGTCTTCCCCGGGGGGCTCTGCGACCCTGTGCCTTCCTCCTGCCTGTACCCTCTGCCGTACAGAAGAAAGCAGAAGTGTGCTGGGGAGGGAAATGCCAGGGGTGGGGCTGCTGCGGGGCTGCAGTGAGGCCACCTTCCCTCCCTCCTCACCCCCCAAGCCTCCCCAGAATGACTTCTAGACTACACAGAAAACACTGTTATCTGAGCCTGCCACTCACACCGGAAGCAATTTGGTTTCCTCTGCAGGGTATTGGGCCTCCAGGCAACCTCACTTCTTGACAGTCTGGGTATCACCCTGGTGAGGGTCGCAGGCTGCTGGGCTGGGGGTGCTTACAGAGCGCCTGCTGTATGCACCATCCTTGCAGGCTCTGGAGGGCAGGGGACCTCCACCGCTCCTCCAGGAGCCGGCAGTGCAAGGAGGGGGCCTCCCGTCAGCAGGTGCATCGTGGCTGTGGGAGCGTGGCCACAACCCTGGAGTGCGACGGGAGCACAAGCAGGGGAACTTGGAACCTGGAAGGGTGCAGGGGCAGAGGGACAGGGAGAGGGAGGCTGGGAGGGGTGAGTGCCCCCGGGGCCCGTGGGGAGGGAGGGGACCAGGACGTGCAGCTTGTCTCCCAGGGCTGACCATATGACCTTTCCATGGGGGCTGTGAGGTCAGGTCACATGCTGCTCTGAGGTGTCGCGGGGTGAGGACAGAGCCAGAGGGTGGCCAGAGGCTAGGGAGTGGCCAGGTCTGTGACCCCAGGGCCAGGAGACAGAGAAGGCAGGGGCAGGGGACCCGCTGGCCGTGGGCGGGGAGGCAGGAGCTGGGCACCGTGGAGTGGAGAGTATGCCGGGGGTGGGGGCACAGAGGGTTCCCCAGAGGAGACCCTGGGGCCTGAGGGCCTCAGAAGCCCCGCAAGGCTGACACTGCAGTCACCAGGCCACGGTGAGACGAACCAGGACAGAGGCAGAGAGGTGCCGCGGACCCACGGAAGGGGTTATGCCCAGGGCCGGCGGAGAGGCCGGGCAGGGGCCGGAGGGTGTAGGGAAGGGGTGCGTGGAGGGGGGTGAAGCCACGACTCCCACGGTGTGCGGCCCGGTTCCGTGACCATCTGCCGGGCTCCTGGGGCAGCAGAGGACGCCCCTCGGGCTCAGAGAATCCAGGTCAGAGGCACGAGCCGCCTCCACTTCCTGCCTTCACCTGCAGACTCCACCTGGGGCCCCGGGCTGCTTTCCGGAGGGGAGGTGGAGCCACACCACCTGGGCGGGGCGTCGGGACCCCCCCATCCAGGCTTGGTCATCTTCACACACGCGCACACACACACGCGTGCGCACAGACGCGCACTGGCACGCGCAGGCACCCTGCTCCGGGCTGCAGGTGGACAGGGGTGTGCACGGTGCTCAGGCCTGCGGGGCCCCTCCCTGCCGTGCGACCCCAGCGCACTGCCCGGCTCCTGGGTGAGGAGCGGGAGGGCAGAGGGCAGCCCCCCAGCGGAGGGCCGAGCTTTCCCCGCTGCCCCCCTGGAGCGGAGGCCGGCAGGGGCTGTGCTGAGCGGCGTCAAGCCTCACCCCGTGCCTCCCTGTCTGTCCCCCCCACGGCCCGAGTCTCCAGGGCCTGCACCTGCCCTCGGACCCCTCGCCCTGGTCTCTGCCGGCCAGGCCGGGGCCCGCGCGGAGGCGCCCGTCCCCAACGCCACCCCAGCATCACCTCCCTCCCTAGGTGGGGTCTCTTGAGACTCCGTGCGAATTTTAGGACGGATTTTTCTATTTCTGCAAAACACACATCATCGAGGTTTTGGCGGGGATTGCGGTGACAGGATCACACGGGGAGCGACTGGCCTGCAAGCTCCGGGTCTCCCACCCGCCGGCGCCGCGGGTTTCCATCGTCTTCCATCAGTTCTTTCCACACGAGGCGTAGCTTCGCTGTGCAAATCTGGTGGTTCCTCGCAAGACTTAACCCCGAGTGTTTTATTCTCTTTGATGTGATTGGCAAGGAAGCTGCTGTCCCGACTTCCGTTCCCTTCGGTTCATCGCTCCACGCACAGAAATGCTGCCGGTGTCCGTGGGCGCTCGGCCTCCTGCGACTTCGCCCACGTCGGTTCTCCTAGCAGGTTTCCCATGACGGCTTCAGAGTCTTCCACGCGTAAGATCACGTCATCTGCCAACCCAGAGTCTCTCTTCTTCCCGGCAGGGTGGCCGCCTCCGATGGCCCCCTCGGCCGTCCCGTAGGGCCCCCTCCTCCTGCTCACGTGCGTGACCCTGCCCGGCAAATCCGCATCCCAGCCTTACTCTGCAAAATAGCACCCCCTCCCCCTCCCCCTCCCCTTCTCCCCCTCTCCCCCCCTGCTGGCTGCAAACTTTCGTGTCTCTGTTGGAGGCCATGCACCACCCTTGGAGCCTCAGGTCCTCCCGGGTGGGTTCCCGGCACCGGCCGTCCAGTCCTGAGACTTTCCAGCAGGGGGAGGCGATAGCCCATCCAGAAGGCCCAGCACTCCTGCCACCTTCAGCCTCTGCCAGGTCCCACCTCACCTGCCTGCCCTCGAATGTCACAGTGGCTGTGATCAAACTGTCACAGGCCTCAGGTTGAACCTCAGAAACCCCAGTCAGCGCAGGGGTGGGGGTGGGGTGGGGCCTGCAGTCAGGCTTCCTCCCCAGCTGCAGCCCTGGCTCCTGGCCGCTGTGGCAGTGGAGCATCACCCGGCACACGCGGTCAGGAGAGCTGACCCCAGCCGGTTTTGGGGCCGCCGTGCTCTGGTGCGGTCACCTCCACCCTCTTCCGGCCCCAGGCGCCTCCATGGCACACCTTTTAGACATCGCCTCGATTGACCTGCTGCCCATACAACTAACTAGTCACACGTTTTATTTCTCTGTTTCTTTTTTGTTTTAAGATTTTATTTATTTATGCATGAGACACAGAGAGAGGGAGAGAGAGAGGCAGAGGGAGAAGCAGGCTCCATGCAGGGAGCCCGATGCAGGACTCGATCCTGGGTCTCCAGGATCAGGCCCTGGGCCGAAGGTGGCGCTAAACTGCTGAGCCACCCAGGGATCCCCTATTTCTATGTTTCTAACAATTATTTTGGGTCATCTATGTTTTCAGACACCCTGACACAGTTGTTTACAGCATTCTCCTGTTAATGCCTTTTTGGAATTGATTTTTTTTTTTTTTTGCATTTTTAAATTTATGTGCAGTAGAGTTCACTCTGTGACGTTCAGTTCTATGTTTTTTTTAAAGATCTTATTTATTTATTCATGAGACATAGAGAAAGAGAGAGGCAGAGGCACAGGCAGAGGGAGAAGCAGGCTCCATGCAGGAGCCCGACGTGGGACTCGATCCAGGATCCCCGGATCACGCCCTGGGCCGCAGGCAGGAGCTCAACCGCTGAACCACCCAGGTGGCCCAAGTCCTACGGGTTCTGACAGACGCGCACAGCTGTGTCCCCACCACATAGCTCTGCCACCCCGAGCTCCCTTGTGCCACTGCCCCTTGGCAGTCAGCACCCCCTACCCCAGCCCCTGGCGACCCCTGGCCTGCTTCCCCTCTCCCTGCTCCTGCCCTTTCCAGAACATCGTGAGCAGAATTCCACAGCCTCTCGAATCTGCTCTTTCCCACAGAAGGTGCATTTGAGATCCACGCACGGTTTCCTCGGGAATGGCCCCTTCGTCTTCACGCCGGGACGGTACTGGGCTGTGCGCAGACACAGCAGGCCGTCCGTCTGCCAGTGGGAGAACCCCTGCTGTTGTTTCCCCCAGTTTTGGATGATCATAAACCACGCTCCTGTAGAGGTTCACGTACAGGCTTCTGCACGAACACGAGATTTCCTTTCCCTAGAGTGAACACCTGGGAGTGGAATTTCTGAGTCATCGCAGGGGGAGGAATGACCCGGCCCGCGCCCACAGCCGCACCGCCCGCGTCCTCACCGGCAGGCCACGAGGCTTCCTCTGGCCTCCGGTCAACTCTCCGCGGTGCTGGCGCGGCCCCTGTCCGGCCTAGTGGGGAAGCCAGGGGGACCACGCGGGGCTTTAATTTGCATTTGCCTGATGACAGAGGCCAGGCAACACCTTCTCAAGTGGTCGGGGCCACCTTCCTTCCATGCGCCCCCCTCGGTACCCCGGTCTGATCTCTGGCCCATTTTTAGTTGTTTATTTTTAAAAGATTTTATTTATTTATTCATGAGACAGAGAGAGAGAGAGAGAGAGAGAGGCAGAGACACAGGCAGAGGGAGAAGCAGGCCCCATGCAGGGAGCCCGATGGGGTCTCGACCCCCAGACCTGGGATCACGCTCGCCGAAGGCAGATCCTCGCCGCTGAGCCAGCCCCGCGTCCCTCTGGCCCACTTTCAAATCGGGGTGTCTCCACTCTGTTGAGTCCCGAGAACCCCTCGGCCGTGCTGCAGAGCTGTCCTGCGCCCCAAGGATGTCTGCAAGCATTTTCTGCCAGTCTGCGGCTTACTATCTTTTAAATCTGCAATTACAGCCTCTTGTCGGCTCATGTTATTTGTTGGTGTCTTTTCTTTCCTTTCCTGTTGTTTTTATTTCTCCCAGACGCTGGTCTGCTTCAGCGGGAGATGGATTTTTGGAAGAACTAACCTTGTCTCCCTCGCCCTCTAGCCCGTGGTGTCCTTCAGCTCCTTGATCTCCAGTCTTGTTTTTAATCTCTGGGTTTTAACTTTCTTCGGGCTTGTTCTGCTTCCCCCACCCCCACCCCGCCCCTCAACTTTTCTTTTTTATTTGATTTACACAACTGGGGATAACTTACACACGGTACGGGTCGCCCTTTCCGGGATGTGGCTCCGACTTTTGACAACTGCAACCAGGTGGGCAACTGCTGGCAGCACGGATGTAAAACACCTCCGTCACCCCGCTCACGGCCTCGAGCCCCTCGGCAGCCGCTGCCTCCCCCATGCTGGCCCCTGGCTTCCTAAGGTGGGGGCCAGCTTACCAATCCTGAGGCTTGCTTCCATTCCAAGGTAAGCGTCTGTCCCGGTTCCCTGGAAGCGCTGCTCTGCTGCCCTCCCCACGAGTCTGGACATGCACTGTTTTATTATCACTCAGTTCTGGGTATTTTAAATTTTTCCATTAAGATGTCGTCCTTAGGGCAGCCCGGGTGGCGCAGCGGTTTAGCGCCGCCTTCAGCCCAGGGCCTGATCCCAGAGACCCGGGTTCGAGTCCTGCGTCGGGCTCCCTGCAGGGAGCCTGCTTCTCCCTCTGCCTGTCTCTCTGCCTCTGTGTCTCTCATTAATAAATAAATAAAATCTTGGAAAACAAAAAGATGTCCTCCTTAGCTCCTGAGTTATTCGGCAGCTCGGGTGCATGTGTTACTGTGCTTGTCCATAAAAATTTCTCTGATGCTGGACTGTGTTTTCAAACACTCAGTGCAGTGAAAAGAGCCGTACAGTGAAACCCCACGTGCCCACCCTTAACATCGCACAGTTACCGCCTTGCTCCACCTGTCCTTTCACACGTCCCTCCCTCCTCCCGCTGTTGGGGAGGAAAACTTTTCCTCTCCCCTTCAAAGGTTCTTCCGGGTGGTCTAAGAATGAAATTGGCGTGAGACACACCGGCAGAAGAAAAACAAATTAATTTTGTATGTACAGGAAACCCCCCCCCCCCCCCCCCCGCCACCAGGGGAGGTTCCAGGACAGAAGGGTAAAGGCAGGCACTCATGTGACCCCGAGCCAAGGACTGGGACCGCACAGCGAGGGCAGCTCACAGGGTGGTGAGACGAACAGATGTCTGATAATTAGATGCTTGCCCTGCCACACGGATGGGTCACTCCCATAAACTGTATCTCTGATGATAGCTCTTATTGAGAAAGACTCCCAATTTAGGCTCTTCGAGGTTATTTAAGGAAACAAAAGTTTCACCTGAGCCCACAGGGTCTTAATTGCGTTCGGCTCTAAAACAGCCTTCATACCAGAGTGGCGTATTTCAGGGAGACTTGTCTGGAGCCTCCTCACATGCATCCACCCACCTATTCTTCTCTCCCTCGTCCCTCCCTCCCTCTATCCAACCATCCCCCTGAATTCCCTGCTCCACTTCTCCATCTACCTCTCAGTCCACCCACCCATCCACCCATCCTTCCACCTGCCCACCTCTCTATCCATCCACTCCACCCCCTCCCTTTCCTCCACGAGCCCCCTTCTTCCCGAGGCGGGGTGAGGGGCTGACTCCGAGTGAGAGTGCTGCTTGCAGGGCCTGTGCCCTGGTGAATGGGTCCTTGGGGCCGCCACAGATGGCTGCTGCCTGCCAGCCACCCACCCCCAAGGCCTGTATGGCCTCCTCTTGTGCCTAAATTCCTGACCAGCAAAGGGACAGGGGTCTCAGATATTCCAAGGGCTCAGAGGTTGCCTCCTAGGTGCCAGGCGAGGAGCAGACCTTCCTTTGGGCTGTGCGGGGTGTGGACAGCTCGGGCCTGCTGAGGTAACCCTACACTGCACAGGCTCGGGAAAGGGTTCTCAGATGTTGAAGCCCTGCTGGGTGAGTGGAGAGAGGATCTTGGGAAAGGTGGAGCCCTTGATGGCTGGCTGGGACACAGCGTGGGAGTGAGGTGGGCAGGAGAGGGACAGGTGGGCAGGGGCTGTGCATTCTGCTGAAGTGTGGATTCGGGTTTGGATACATCTCTTTACACCATAATAAATATCATTTCGGCTTGCCCAGGGGTCTGTGACAACATTTTTCTGCCATCAAGCAGTTGTGCCTTTCTCAGGATGGGGAGCATGTTAGAGTCTGTGCCCTGCCCTGTGATGCCCCGGGCCTGGGTCCTCAAGGCTTGGTTGGGGGTGAGGGGTCATCTGTTTGCTGATCATGCTCATTAATCCAGTCTTGGGGCAGCCACACCATGTGGCTTCCAGGGGTCACAGCAATCATTTCAGCCCAGAGTTGGGTTGGCAAGTAGGGCACAGAGGGATCAGGGACAGCCTGGGGGCTTCCTTGGGGACACCGACCTGCCCCTCCCCTCACCTCCTGCATCCCTACAGCTGCCAGGCCCTGACATGGGAAAATGAGGCCCCACATCCCTGCTCCCCTGCTGGCCCTGGACCACCCCCAACACCACCAGCCCGAGAGGAGAGGAGGGGCCAGCACTGGCTAGTACCTAGGACCCTCTAGATACAAAGACCCCCTGGCCCTTCCCCTCTCCTCTGAGCCCTAATCCTCTCCGTGTACAGAGGAGGGATGCTGCTGGCTCCAGCACAGGTGCAGCTGCCGGCCACCCGAACGTGGAAGCCCACCAACTCCTGTAATGACGGGGCCTCCTTCTGAGTGATGGCAGGACTCTAGGCAACCTGCTCCCCCCTCCAAGGAGCTGGGCCTTGGTTGGGCACCGTCTGGGGAGGGGTCCCCGGGGTAGGCTGGCAACCTCCACTGGAAGGGGAGCCCCACTCGGGGTACAGCGCCCTCAGGCTGGTGCCTATGGCAGAGCTTTGACACGGGCTGGGGCGTCCCTGCTGCAGGCTGCACCCCCCCCCCCCCCCCCCCCCCGCAGGCTGCTCTCTAGACAGTAAATGACTAATGACTCAGGCTGTGCGACTGCTGGAAAGTCTGCTGGAAACTTTCTTTTGTGATTCAGGGAATCCCCCAGCTGTCTTCAGATAGAAAGTCCAGCGGATCCCTTCTCTGCCGTGATTGACATGTCCCCAAACCACAGGCCAGGGCGGTGCCCGGCTCAGGGTCAGTTTCCCAGGCAGCCAGGAAGGTAGCCCAGGTGGCCCAAGGCACAGAGCTGTGTCCCTCAGAGACCCTGTCCTGGTCCCTCCGAGCTGTGGAGAGCCTCTGGCCCCCGAGCCCCTCCATGCCACCCCCTGGCTAAGTGCTTGTCTCTGGGGAGACTGGCCCGCCTTCCTGCCGGGCCACAGCGCCTGGGATGGGAGGGATGACATGCCAGCCAGCCTGGGACCCGTGGGTCCGGGTGTGCTCAGCGGCATCCCCATCTGTGAGTGGCCAGGCCCTGGCGGGAGACCCCGTGGCTGGGCCCTGATCAAAGCACCCCCAGAGGACCCGGGGCTCCCCTCCCCTCCTGTAGCTCAGCCTGGGTCAGCCCCTCTCCCCACCCCTTCTTCCTAGAAGCCAGGACAAACTGCGGCCTAGGAATTCCCGTATCCCTGACTCACATTTTCTTTTCTTTTTTCTTTTAATAATAAATTTATTTTTTATTGGTGTTCAATTTGCCAACATACAGAATAACACCCAGTGCTCACCGCATCAAGTGCCCCCTTCAGGGCCCGTCACCCAGTCACCCCACCCCCTGCCCAGCTCCCCCTCCACCGCCCCTAGTTCCTTTCCCAGAGTCAGGAGTGTCTCCTGTTCTGTCTCCCTCCCTGATATTTCC
Source organism: Canis lupus familiaris (assembly GCF_011100685.1). Lineage (NCBI taxonomy): Eukaryota > Metazoa > Chordata > Mammalia > Carnivora > Canidae > Canis > Canis lupus. The sequence goes on from NC_049229.1 coordinate 72,915,026, forward strand.
ATTTTCATAGGGAACAAAAGCACAGGGGCCCCAAGCAAATGGCTCAAGGCCACTGCGGAGTGGCCTGGGCTGGGGCGGACCTCGGACCTCGAGTTTCTCTCCCCTGCCTGTGTCCCTCCCGCACAGGGACTCCAGGAGAGGGCTCGGGGCTCGGTGAGGGGCGGGGCTCCCCACCTGTCACCCCGCAGGCAGCTCCCTGGGGCGGTGCTCGGGCGGGACACCCAGGGCCCAGGGCCGCCCGCTCGGCGCTGTCCTGCCGCCTGGTGGCCGCTGCCCGCGCTGCGCCTGCGGGCCTGGCCGGGTCGGACCCGCACCCCGGGCTCCCCGCACCCCGCTCCCCGCGCGCCTGCGCCCCCAGGGGCTCGCTGCTCCCCTCCCGCCGCCGGCACTGCCCCTGAGCCCCCGGGGGCTCGTCAGCACCCCTGCGCTGGACACCCCCCCCCCCGCGGACCCGGGGCCCCCACCCCCCACCCCTGCCCCGCCGCAGACCCGCGCCTCGGCTTCCCCTGCAGGGCCAGGGCGGGCGGCGCCGCAGGGAGGGGAGGGGCGGGGAGGGGCACCTGCGGGGGGCGGTCGGCGGTACCCGGAGGCTCCCCGCACCCCCAGGGCCCCTGCCCTGCAGCCCCCCCCCCGCGGGCAGGCAGGGGGCAGGCGGGGGCAGGCGGGGGCAGGCGGGGTCCCCACGGGCCGCGCGCACACGGCCCCCTCCGCCCGCTCGAGCTTGCGGGGGCCTGTCGGGGGCCCAGGGCACAGCCCGGCCGGCGGAGGAGGGGGCTTCGGAGGTCGAGGGGCGGCCCCGGGGGCCCTGCTGGCCCCGGTCCCCAGGCGGGACCCCTGGCTGGTTGCGGGGCGCTGGATGCGGGGCCCCGGGCAGGACGCGGGCGCACCCAGGGCGCAGATGCCACCCGAGCACGGAGGGGTCCGCAGTAGCGGGGAGGGGGCAGCGGGGGGGGGGCACCAGGGCCCAGGAGCCCCCCCACCAGTACTGGGCCTGCGCTCTAAGCCCTGGGGGCCGCCCCCTCTGGAATCCTGCATCCCGGGGGCGGGGGTGGCCGACACCTGCCCCTGGAGGTCCCGAGGGGGCCGCAGGGCCCTCAGGCCGCTCCCCAGCACCCGCACGAACCCCGCCCCGGGGCGGGCCCCCTCCCCACCGCCGCGGGCACGTGGCCCCCAGCAGCCTGGCCCGCCTGACCTAAAGGTCTGTGCCTCCGTTTCCCCATTGTGCAAAGGGCGTGCTTCCATCACAGCTCGCTTGCTGAGGACCCTGGGGTTACACAACCGCGTCTGGGCCCAGGTGCCCCGCGTGCCGCCCGGTTCCCGCTCAGTAAGGGAGTTCTTGGGACAACTGCCGGGAAGACAACCCGAAGCCTCGGGGCCCAGCTCTCCCCCGCCCCCGGGTTCCAGCGCGGGTGGGCTCGCGCTCCTGCGTGCTCCCGGGGTGTGAGGGCTGTGCTGGTGTGAACGCGTGCTCGTGGAAGCGTGCATGTGTCAGCTGAGCGAGCGTGTGTGTCTGTGTGCCCACAGGAGTAAGTGTACGTGTGCACACACGCGTGTTGTTGCCGGTCCCACTGCTTAGGAGGGGAGCCGCGTAGACACCCCTCAGGTGCCAGCCCCTGGAGCCGAGGGGCTCGCCCCCAGCCTGCCTCCTCCCCTCCACTGGTCCTGGTCCGCCCTCACCAGGGAGCACTTTCTCATCCGGGATTCTGGGGAAGTCTGTAGCACCCAGGTCCAAGGGAAGGAGGCCTGTGCCCCAAGCACAGATGTTCAGTCCGGGGTGCAGGTGACAACAGGGCCCAGGAAGGAGGGCTAGTCCTGGGACCATCCCCTGGAAGTCCACAGCCGGGCGCGGGCCGCAGGACAGGTGGGGGCCGTCAGCAAAGGCCTCTGAGACCCACCGGTCCCAGGGAGGAAGTGAGCTGGGCAGGCACGCTTGAGCTGGGGATGTACAGGGGGACCGTCACTGCCTAGACCCGAGGTCCTAGGGTGCCCGGAGCCCCGTCCCCCGGGGATGCTGACAATGCTCCTGGGGTGAGCAGGGAAGTCAGGCGCCCCTCGCCAACAGAACCCGTAGCTGCTTCTCAGACCTCTCCTGTGCCCGCCTTGCCACTCGGCCCCTGCCCTGTCCCGCACCCCACTGCCCTCACGGCGGTGCTAGCTCAAGGAGCAGGGGCCCCAGGGCCACAAGCCAAGACCCGTCCCTTTGGCCTGTGCCAGAGACCAGGCAGGAACCGCCCCCTGCCCAGCCTGAACCCAAAGGCCAGGAGGCCCGTGGACTGGCCTGGTCCACCCGGGACCTGTGTCCCCTCCTCCGGCATAGCTCCTCTCTGCTCCCCGCTCCCTGTGCTGTGGGGGCACCGTGGATGACCTGGGTCTTACCCTCCCGCCGCCTCGTGCCTCTCCCCCCAGGTCCGGTGCTTGCCCATCACAGCCCACGGGCTCTGACCAGGAGGGGGCAGCACGGGGCCTGCAGGGGGGCCCAGGCTGACCGGAGGGGGGAGGGGAGCCGGCGAGGCCTGCGAGCCCCACAGGAGGCTCCTCATTGATCCGCTCATCAAAGCCCCACCCATCCATCCTCATCTCCAGCACAGGCCAGTGCTGTGGGGGCTGCCACAGAAGACCGCGAAGGGTCAGGGTGGGCCTCTGGGGCTGGGGGGCAGAGGAAGACCTGCCCACTTGGTACTTGGGTCTGAAGGGGGGTGAACGTCACCCAGAGGCCTCAGACTGACCACACCGCACGTCCGAGCCCCACTGGGGCCTGTGGGTCGCGTGCCTGGAGCCTCTCCGGCTCCCATAGCTGGGGGTGCCCTCCTCTCAGTGTAGGCCCGGCCCCGGCCCGCCTCCCCCCAGCCATCCTCCGGGGCCCAGTGCTCCTCAGTCCTAGTGGCCTTAAGCTGCCCAGGGATCCGTTCCAAGCTTTTGCCCCGCAGACCCCCCGGGGGAGCACGGCTGCCCCCAGGCCTCTCTGCCAGTGGACCCGCCCTCAGGGCGCCCCTCCGCTCTGGGGCCCCACGCTCCTGCCCCCACCAGGCCTGACCTATCCCCCTTCTTCCGGTGACTGCTCACCACCTGGCAAAGGCCGCTCGGTCACCCAGGGCAGAGGGCAGGTGGCGTCATCCCACCAGTGGCCACCAGGGGACGCCTGCGTCAGCCGTGGCCTTAGGGTGCATCAGGGCCGAGCAGGAGCTGGGATGGGGGTGGGAGCCGAGGAGGCTGGCTTTGGCCCCCGCTTCTGGGCTCCTGGGGACCTCTGCTCGGTGGTCACGGCCAGCCTGCCTGCCAGGGAGGAAACCGGCCAGAGAGCGCGGTGACACCCGCCCCGGCCTCGAGCGCGCAGGTCCGGGCCCTCAGGTGTCTCCAAGTCCACCTCGAATCAGCTGTGTTGCCTCTACCTTGCTGTGACTTTGGGAAGGCCACCTGGCTCTCTGGGCCTGTGCCCCCCCTGTGAACTGGCGGGGAGGTGGAAAGGGCCGCACCCAGGACGGGCTCCGATCGCCGTCGCTACCGCAGAGGCCCTGCTGGCTCCGCGGGCTCGGGGTCCCCAGGCCCAGGGGGCCCGGCTCCAGCCAGCGGGGACTGAGGCTCCGGGGGGCCGTGGGGCTGCAGCCAGGACAGGCGAGGCTGCTTCCCTGCCAGAGAGCAAGCTGCCGCGGGCTGAGTGTGTACGTGTGCGTGCACGTGTGAGTGTGCCAGGATCCTGTTGCTCCGGGTGACGCCTGCCAGGGACGGCCCACCCGATATGCCCTCCCTGCCCCTTGGCCGCCCGGAGTGCCCAGCAGGGGCCAGGCTGCGTCTCCTCCAGGGAAGGGAGGGTGAGGAGCCCCCTCTGCCAGCGGCAGACACTCGGTCCCCACCCTCCTTAGGGACCCCCCCTCCCGGCAGTGTGGACTCCTCCTTGGTCCTGCCGGCGCCCTCGAGGGAGGGCCGAGGGGGTAAAGGCCAGAGCCGGGGCCGGGCCGAGGGTGCCCGCCTACCTGGGAGTTGGCACAGGCATTGTTCCCACGCTCTGTGGTGCCAATCCTGGCATCGCAGCCCTGCCCCACCCTTGCCTTGTGGCGACCAGGGCACCCGGAATGTGGCTGTGGATTCCGTCCCCTGGGGCCACGGATTCCTGTCTCAGTGGGCGAGGGCGGAGGACGGCTTTCCGCCTTTTGATCCCTGCCAACTCCAGGGAGCTGGGCGCGCCCAGGCCTTGCCAGGCAGGCCACAGGGGAAGCTGGGAGGGGGGCCCAGGCGGGTGCCCCACGGGTTCCTGATTCCCGTCCTGCCGGCTGGGTGGTGGTCCTGGCCCCTCCCCTCACCTGCGGGCCCAGGTCAATTCCCCAGCTTGGGCCTGCAGGTGCCGCACAGCTCTGCCCGTCCCCCAGCCTGCCTCGGTGGGGCCGGGCCCCGACTCACTCCGCCAGACTCTTCTTTACCTGCCAGGGTGCTCTGGGCGCCTCCCACCACCCCCCATCCGCTCTTGAGCCCCCCGGGGGTCCCTGGTGCTGGTCAGGGCGCTGGACCAGGAGGGAATCCAGGTGTCCTGGCGTCACCCTTGCCTGCAAAGGAGCCAGCGTGCCGCAGCCCAGGGGCAGACCCGAAGGCCCTCACCCTCAAATGTGCTCGTTTCCCGCCCTTCTTAGCCTCTCTGAGCCTGCGACAGTCGCCCTGTCACTCAGGGGACCTTGTGTTCAAGTGCTACTGGGCCCCCCCGACCCTGGGACAAGGGGGGGGGCAGAGTGGGTCTCATCAGGAGCTCCTGAGAGGCAGAAGGACCCAGGAGGGCAGCTGGCCTCTGCTTGGCCACCTCTGCCAGTTGTGCCCCGGGTTCCCTCACCTGCCAGATGGAAATCGCAGCAATTAGCACCTCCTCCCAGAGGCCTGTCTGGGGCCTGCTCCATCCGCCCCACGCAGCCAAGGAGAGGGGACTCCAGTTGGGCACCACCAGCGGAGGAAGGGGGCGCCCAGACCCCAGGCAGGAGCAGCTGGCCCTTGGGGACCTTCCTGCGAAGGTCTGGGCTCTGCATGGTGTCCCAGCAGGGCTCGGGGGTGCTCTATTGCCCCCCGTGTATGGGGACACTCCCCAGCCAATGGGTCCTCTGGCTACGGGACCGCCGGAGACCCGGAGTGTCCTTTCTCAAAGGGGTGCCTCCTTCCGGAGGTGGGAGAGGGGCGAGCCAGGCCGGGTCCTCAGGTGCACACAGGAGGGCGAGGCGGCCTGCACCCACTGAGCAGCCAGGGATGCTTCCTGGAGGAGGCACAGGGCAGCGACCCTTGGCCGCCGGGGGCACTCCTGACAACGCCTCCACCCACATGAAGGGATGAGGCAGGCCCAGGGGGAGTCGGGAGTCGGGGAGTCGGGGGCGGCGGGGCAGGCGGCAGAAGGTCTCTCTGTGCGCGGGTTCCTGGAGCGTGTCCCCGAGTGTGTCGCCAGGCCCGGGGCCCACTCAGCTCCAGGTCCCCCCTCCAGGCCCTCCCCCTGCTCACACCCCTGCCTGCACATTCCTGGGGAGGCTGGGAGGCCGGGAGGGGTCCCCGGGGGGGACGGGCAGGGCACCCCAGGGATGAGGTGAGGCCCTCTGGAGCACCCCACAGACAGCGGTGACCCGAGGTCAGGGTCCCTTCTGGCCGCCCAGGTGCTGACCTGCACAGGGGGTGCGGAGGGCGGGGGCTGTGGCTCGGCTGGCCGAGGGGCACGGGCGCTGCTGGGCCCCGAGCTGGTCGGAGGGGCAGGTGGGTGCCGGGCGAGGCAGGGCTGGAGGAGGGAGGTCTGGAAGCTTGTGTGGGGCTGGGGGCACCCGCTGCCACCCCGCAGCCCGCGTGGGGCCGGCTTCCCGGGGCAGGGGCTGTAGCTGCACCCCCTGCCTTCAAGGGGCATGGAGTCTGAGAGGCCTGCAGGAACCCCCGGGAGCTGGGGGTGCAGGGGCATGGGGGCCCTGGGGGACGGCCTGGGCGGGACTGGCTGCTGCAGACTGCTCCCCCCCCTCCCCGGGGCAGGCCCCCACTGCAGCCGCCTTTCCTCGTCACTCACCTGGGCTGACACCCCAGCCCCAGGACAGGACACACCTACATTCCACTGAGCCACCTGATAACAGAAGGGGTGCTGGGCGAGAGGAGACAGGAAGTGCTCAGCGCAGGGGGAGTCGGGCGTGGGTCTTGAAAGGTACAGGAAGGGGCCGAGGAGCGGAGCCGACCAGGAAGGTCTGCTGGCTTCCTGTGCAGCATGTAACTGTGGACGTCAGCGTGGAGGAGGAGGCCAGAGCGTGGAGCCTGGGCCCCAGCTGGGTGGGGAGCCCCGAGGCCGTTGAGCAAGGGGGGGTGACATGGCCAATGTGAGTCTTAGAAAGATCACCCCACAGACCCGGAGAGCGCACGCTGTATGGGGCTGCACCCGAGTCCATCTTTCAGGTAGGACCAGCTTTTACTGAATAAATCTGTCCTTAGATATTAAGGTGGTTTCCAGATAATTCTACAGTGAAAATCACTGTCCATCACTGTTTGCATCTTGACTCATTAGGGCAGATTTCCGCAAGCGAGTAACGACTCTTGACCATCTACGGCCACGGATGGAGCCCTGCCAGCTTGACGCTCTACTGGCCCAGGGCCTCCCTCTGGCCCTCCCCCTGCCTCTTCTGTCACCGGGACCTGACGCCCCTCCCGGGAGACCTTGCGGGACCCCCAGAACATGCCAGGGACTCCTGAGCCCCGAGGGGGCGTCGGCCGGCCTCAGGACCCTCGCAAGATCGCACCCACAGGTCCCAGCACCCAACCCCCGCTCCCACTCGGTCCTCTGTCCTCCAACCTCCTAAACCCCAGTCTGCTGGAGGCAATCCCTCCTCACCTGCCCCCGCCGTGCCCTCTTTCTGCTCCCCCACCCCCCTCCGTCCTGGCTGGCTGCCAAGAGACATCTGACAGGATCCTCCCCTGCTTTAAAGCCTGCAGCAGCTCCCCAGGGCCCACAGATCCCACTCCAGCTCCGGGGGCGCCCCTGCCCCACCCGCCCCACCCCACCTCTGCTCAGCTATCTGCAGATCCCCCTCCAGCGTCCCCCTCCCCGTCCCCTGCTGGAACTCAAGCACGGCCTCTTCTGCAAAGCCTGTCCTGCGGCTGCGCCTCCTCTGTATCCCTGGCAGGCTCCCCCTCCAGCCCCACACCTCCTCCCTGCCCTGGGACAGGAGGTTGCAGCTGCCCCTGGCTCGGGCTGCGTCTGAATCACTGGGAAGCCCTCTGGCCTCCCCAGGGCCTGCAGCATCACCGCACCCCGTGCCTGAGCCCAGGTCAGAGAAGAGCCCTCACCAAGGGTCCACAGAATGCAACCCTTGGCCAGGGCCTGGGCCCTAGCTGGGGCACAGCATCCCAGAGAGGTTTAGCGACTGGCTGAGGGTCACGCAGCAAGCCCAGAGTCCGGGTGGCAGAGCAGGAAGGAGCATCCCTGGGGCGCCGGTGCCAAATCCCCCCTGGAATTTCCAGCTCCCACATCCACCCCGGCTCTTTACACCCAGGAAGGAGCTGACTCCAGGTACGCCCTGGGCCCCCCATACCCACCACATCCACGGACACACACACACACACACACACACAAGCTCGGCTGAGCCCGGCCGTGGATGGGCATGCTCCAACACGCCTGGCATTCCTGGCCTCGCAGGCTGGGAAGAACCCAGGCAGGCCTGGTCACCACCCGGATGCCTCTCTCAGGAGTTCAATCCATGAAGGGCTGAGCACAGAATGCCAACACAGCCCACTGACCTGTGACCGGCTGTGTGGGGTAGAGGGCCCAGGGCGTCTTGTTCCGGGAGCCACGAGGCCCAGCATGGGAGGGGCAGCCTCAGGGAAGGCCAGGTCCCAGCACCACTGAGTGGGCTGGGGCCCAGCCTGTGGAGACTGGTGCTGGGGGCCAGGGCAACTCAATCCAGCCGTGGGCCAGCTGGGATCAAAGGCACACCCAGACGGGCCACGATGCCAGCAGAGCGGAGAGCTGCTCTACTGCTCAGAGCCTCCTGCACGCCTCCAAACCCACAGGAATTTGGGCACCAGACCTGGCAAGTATGGTTGAAGCAACAATGGACCAGAGCACCTTGGCATTGCCCTCACAGCCTGGCCCCACCCACTAGCGTGGCAGAAAGAGATCATCTATTCCAGTCTTCTATGAAGGCCTGGAAAGTTCTAGGTTTTTGGATTTTGGGTGGTAGGGGGTTCCCCTCATAAAGGACTTGTGGGTCCCAAATTCATTTTTTTCAAGATTTCATTCGTAAGTAATCTCCACACCCAACTCAGGGATTGGATTTACAATCCCAAAACCAAGAGTTGATGCTTCACTGGCTGAGCCAGCCACACGCCCCTGGACATATATGGTTTAAGTAACATCATCTTTCTGGGTTTTTTTCTAGTGACTTAGGGGAAGACCATTAATTTTTGTATCAAGCAGTCCTATTGAACTCAGATTAGTACCAGTAGTTAATCTGTTGATTATTTTGGCGTTTCAGTGTAAGCTATCATGTTATCTGAAAATACATATTGCAGTTTGGTCTCCCTTCATCTGGTTCCTAAACTGCTGATTTCTTTTTCTTGTCTTATTGCATTGGACGTCCAGAATAACACTGAGCAGGAACCATGAGAGTGAGGGGCACCGGGGGGCTCAGTTGGTTGAGCATCTGCCTTCAGCTCAGGTCATGATCCCTGGGTGCTGGGATCGAGATTCACATCGGGCTTCTTGCTGAGCAGGAAGTCTGTCTGTCCCTCTCCCTCTGCCTCTCCCCCAGCTCATGCTCTCTTCTCGCTCTCTCAAATAATAAAATCTTAAAGAAAGAAAGAAACTATGAGAATGAACAACCTTATGCTACATGTAACGTGTTTCTGTTACACCTACCAGGTTTGAAGGAGGCGGCCCTCACCACGTTAAGGAAATTCCCTCTGGTTCTTATTTTTTAAGTTTTTATTTTTTATTTTTTATTTTTTTTAAAGATTTTATTTATTTATTCATAGAGACACAGCTAGAGAGAGAGAGAGGCAGAGATACAGGCAGAGGGAGAAGCAGGCACCACGCAGGGAGCCCGATGCGGGACTCGATCCCAGGTCTCCAGGATCACGCCCTGGGCTGCAAGCGGCGCCAAACCACTGCGCCACCAGGGCTGCCCTATTTTTTAAGTTTTTAAAAAAATCATGAGTATGTATTAAATTTTGTCAAATTCTTTAATCTGCATCAGTATAAGAATGATCTTAATTTTCTTCTTTAACCTGCTGAGTTGCTGTTAAGTCTTCTCATTTAAACTATGCTTCCATTCCTGAGAAAAACTTTGTGTGACCTTAACACGCTGTTGGATTTTAGTTAGCTAATACTTTAAGATTTTGAAAACTCATGCTCCTATGTGAAACTGGCTTAGAATTCACTGATCTGGTGCTTCCTATTCTATCTCTATACTGGCTTCATAAGATGGGTTGGACAACTTTCCCTCTATTTCTCCTTTTCTGGAACACTTATGCATCATAGGGGTTATCTGCTCCCAAGGGTTTGGAGGATCTCACTTGTGGTGCCCAGGGGACGAGGGGCTTTGGGAGGCATGGGTGTGCTGAGAGAAAAGTCTGCTTATTATTATAATTTTTAAATGATTATTAACCTTTTTATCTTTCTATTTCTTCTTGTCCTGATTTCAGTATTTTAAATTTTCTATAAATCTATGCATTTGCCTGGGCTTTCAGATTTATCGGTGTGTACTTTTAAAAAATTCTTCTGCACTTAAAATAACTCTGATACAGCTATAGTTATTCCCCTCTTTGTCTTACACTTTGTTATTTCTTTTGGGCAGTTAATCAGTTTTGAAATAAGGTTTCTAGAGAGTGGCTTTGATTTTGCCATCATTTCTTTTTTGTTTCTGTTCCATCTTGATCTGTGCCTTTGTTATTTCCTTCCTCCTTTATTTCTAACAAAGCTATACGATTGTCTCTAATGCTGTTTTAAACATGTCCCACAAATTTTAACTTGCAGAGGCTCCGTTGTTGTTAAATTCTAAGCATCTTGTGATTTACTTTATGAATTCCTCTTCAACCCGAACACTGTTTAGTACTTAAAAAAGAAAAAGTTTCTGAATGTGGAATTTTTAAAGCCATATTTAGTTACTGGTTTCTTTTTTGAAAAAAAAAATATATATATATAGAGAGAGAGAGGGGAACAGAAGGAGAGGGAAAGAGAATCCTAAGCAGACCCCACGTCCAGCACAGAGTCTGCTGCGGGGCTTGATTTCAAGACTCTGAGATCATGACCTGAGCTAAAACGAAGAGTCAGATGCTTAACCAACTGAGCCACCAGGAGCCCCTTGAAAACTGCACTTTTATGTATTCCTTGTGTAGGTAATAAATGCACCCGGCGTTAGACTCAGGGGATGGAGTAGAATGCCCCCTCGGCGCTCCAGACACCCTGTTTCCTTTCCAGAGCCAACTAGCAGCACCAATGCTGTATGTGTTCTTTTGAAGCCGTCTAGGTGCGGCCACATCGCAGCACACTCAGCCTCTGTCCTTGCCCTTACCCCGTACAGTCCCCGCGGTTGCTGGACGGCTGCGCCCGGCCTCCTGCAGCCAGGAGCGGGCGATACAAGCAACGCACACTGAGAGGAACAGAGAAAACATTTGCTTCCCCTAAGACACGGGACAGGTGTGCCTCTTCCTCTCCTCCTGTCAGACCCCTGCTGTGACCTGGGGAGACGAGGGCACCGTCTTGGATGATGAGGCTACAAGGCCGAGGGGAGATGCCAGGCAAAGAGAGAGCCCATGGTGGCACTGCTTCGAGGTTGAACCAGGACCAGGCCACTTCCTTTGGGTCCCTTGGGAGGAAAAAAACTCCCTAATTGTTGACATCATGCTAAGTTAGGTTTTCTTTTGCTTGGAACCATCTCTAACACACACACACACCCCTCTCACAGCGATGGAACACCATCCCCCCGCATCTCCATCTTCTTCACATAGCCATCAATCTGGGAGACAGTCCTTTCTCAGTTCCCTGCAGCGGCCTTGCTCTTGCTCGTGGTGCCACACCGCCTGCCGTATCTGGGCCGTGGTTCACGTTGTCAGCCCACTGGCCGTGGACACGTCTCCAATCTTCTGTTGTTACAGACGAAACTGTGATGAATAGCCCTGCACATTCTTCATTCCACACACGTGAAATCACATCTGTAGGACACACTCCTGGGCGTGGAGATTGTTGTCTCTATGAGGTTGAAGCTCCTGATCCTACAACGTGCTACATCTTTCATTCATTCAAGTCTCCATGGGTGGCCCTCCCTGGGCTTGAGCTCACGTGCTCTGGATCTTATGAGTTTCTTGTTAACTTTATTCCTGGACACTTTCACTGTCCAGGTGCTATGGTCAATGGGATCTTTCATTACCCTTCGTGCAAACAAGCTGCTTTTTTGTATAGACCAAGGGCTAATAATTATGTTGCCTTTGTCCCGGCCACAGGACTGAGATACTGTTTGGAGTAGAATCTAAATCGATCTTCTTGGATTTTCCAGAGATTTAATCATATCATCTGCAAAAAGTAGTATTGTACTTCCTTCCCTCTTTGGGATTTTCAGGAAGAGTTTATTATTTATTTATTTTTAAATTTTACTGTTAAGTCATCTTTACATCCAGTGTGGGGCTCAAACTCAAAACCTAGAGATCAAGAGTTGCATGCTCCACTGACTGAACCAGCCAGGTGCCCCTATAATTTTTATACCTCATTTTTTTCTCTTCTCCTATTGCAAAAATATTAAGGACCAGCGATAACAGAAAGCAAGCCTCCTGAGACTTGACTTGAGTAGCCAGGGCTTCTGGGGCACCTGGGTGGCTCAGCTGGTTGAGAGGCTGCCTTCAGCTCAGGTCATGATCTCGGGGTCCTGGGATGGAGCCCCACATCAGCTCCCTGCTCAGTGGGGAGTCTGCTTCTCCACCTGCCCTTCCCCCAACTCATGCTCTCTCTCTCTCTCTCTCAAATAAATAAATAAAATCTAAAAAAAAAAATAAAATAAAAGGGCAGGGCTTCTCCTGCCCCCCTCCCCCACTGAATACGGGGATGGCTTGAGGCTTGTACAAATGTATGGTTTCATATTGAGAAAGTTTGATCAAGAATGCACATTGTGGGCAGCCCAGGTGGCTCAGCACCGCCTTCCGCCCAGGGCCTGATCCTGGAGACCTGGGATCGAGTCCCGCGTCAGGCTCCCTGCATGGAGCCTGCTTCTCCCTCTGCCTGTGTCTCTGCCTCTCTCTCTCTCTCTCTCTGTGTTCTTTCATGAATAAATTTAAAAAATAATAAAAATCTTAAAAAAAAAAGAATGCACGTTGGTTCTGGCCTTCATGTTCTAACTGGAGTAATACTTACCCTCCTGCCATAAACAACTATAAAATTGAGCCATCGTGTGAGGCAATTATTTACAGGAATTGAACAACAGGCAGAGTAAGTTTGTGACCCTTGAGAGAAAGGAAATATGTTAGGTGAGCCCCATGTTTGCCCTGGTTTTTTTTTTTTTTTTTTTTTTTTTTTTTTTTTTAATCTTGAGTTTCTTCCAAGCTGCAGAGAGATGGAGCTAAAATGGTTTGGCAGCTTCAAGGGCTGAGGGAGCAAGACCAGAGCTCGGTGCTGCTGGAGGGGGCAGTGGCAGAGGACAGGCTGGATGGGCGGGAGCTACGTGCCATAAGGACACGTAGTTCGAGTCTGATGCCAGCTCCCTTGGGAGGGGCTGTCCCCCACACCCCCCAATTCTCCCCCACCAGCGGGGCATCCTGAAATTCAGCTCAGTTTGGGCCATCTGGAGACAGCCCCAGATCCCACAGGACTGTCCCATGTCCTCTTCTTCAGACACCAGTTGCAACTCTAGATTGTCACCTGTCCTCTGACCGACTGGCTGTAAATCAGAGCTCTCATGACCCTCACCCCCTGACTTGGGTTCAGTTACTTTGCTAAGTGGCTCGAAGAACTCAGGAAACCAGTTTCTTAGAAAAGATATTAAAGGACGTGAATCAACAGCCAGATGAGGAGACCCACAGAGGTCCTGTGAGGAGCATCTGTCCCCACGAAGTCAGGGGCACGGCACAGGTGGCAGGTGGATGTGTCATGCATGGTTCACCAACCTAGAAGCTCACCGGCCACATCGTTTTGGGTTTGATGTAGGTTTCATTAAGTAGGTCGGCTTGATTAAATCGTTGGCCATGGGTGATAGATTCAGACCCTCTCTCCTCCCCAGAGGTCAGCGGTGGGAGGAAGGTGACAGCCCCCTAATCACTTGGTTGTTCCCTGGCAACCAGTGCCCATCCTCAAGTGGTTTGAAGTCACCTCATTAACATAACAGAAGGCATCGTTGTTGTCCTCCTCCCCGGGCATCCCAAGGGCTTTAGGAGCTCAGTGCCAGGAATACAGAGGAAGCCAAGTGGAGATTTCTCCTTGTAACTCACAACCACAGCATGTGTGCTGGGGGTTCTCCCTGCCTGGGGCCCAGGCTCCCGAGTGCAGGGAAGGCCTCCAGGAAGCCCCACAGAAGCAGTGCTGTGGGCTGAGAGCATGGCCCGGCTGGGCAGGAGTGTCCTCGCCGGGCACCTTGGGTAATCAGTGTGGATGTCCTGATTGGGATGGTTGTGTCGAGTGGATAGGACAATATCCTTCCTCGTGGGTACTATGTAATTAAATATTTGGGGGTGATGGGGCTCAGGTCAGCAACTCACTTTCAAATGGTGCAGGAAAAAAGCTCGAAATTCTTCTGTAGGTTTAAAACTTTTCCAGGACACCCAGTTGGCTCAGTCGGTGGAGTGCATGACTCTTGATCTTGGGGTCAGGAGTTCGAGCCCCATCTTTGGTGTACAGATTACTTAAAAAATAAAAAATACTAGGATAACTAACTAAATAAAAATGAAATTGCTTAAAAATTTGAAAGACCTGCCTATTTGACTATATGTAAATTTTACTTCAATAAAAAAATACAGGGTGGGTGCCTCAGTCGGTTAAGCGTCTGCCTTTAGCTCAGATCATGATCCCGGGGTCCCCAGGTCAAGTCCCACATTGGGCTCCCTGCATGGAGCCTGCTTCTCCCTCTGCCTGTGTCTCTGCCTCTCTCTGTGTCTCTCGTGAATAAATAAATAAACCTCACTTGATTTTTAAAAATTTCTTTAAAGATTTTATTTATTTAACCATTTGAGAGAGAGAGAGAGCACAGAGGCAGGGGAGAGGGAGAAGCAGGCTCCACGCTGAGCAGGGCTCAGCAGGGCTCATCCCCAACCTGGGGCTCCAACCCAGGACTCCGGGATCATGACCCGAGTCCAAGGGACACGCTTAACTAACTGAGCCCCCCAGACTCCCCAACTTTTTCTTTTTCATGAAGACTTGTCATCATTTCTCTACTTCATTGTGATTTTTGTCCACAAAGAATTAGCTCCTACGATTATGTATTAGTTCTAACCAACTTCTCGTTTTCAAATCCATTCATTTTTGCTTTTGTCTTTACTTCTGACCCTTTTAAAAAAGTCTGCCCATCATGGGCATCTCAACCGGCATGCCCATCTCCGCGTGGGCACCCTCCTCCCCGCACTGGAGAGGACAGCCCCCCAGCTCCCAGCGCCTTCTTCGCCTGTGCCCCTCAGGGCGTCGCCCACTGCAGTGAGCCCGGGGTCTCTGTGGGACCTCCCGTAGGAGGCCAGTGACCTCTTCCCCCCCTGCTCGGGACTCCTGCCTCTGCATCGTGCCCGGGTCCTCCAGTCTCTCAGTCTCGGCGAGCGGGTGCTCCTTGGGTTCAGGCTTTGCTCAACCCCCTAGACAGAGGGGAGCGCGCCCCCAGCTTCTGAGCTGAAAACACGGGATTCCGGATCCCCCGTAACTGCACACGTCTCGAAAGATTGATCCAATCCACACGCCTGTTCTCGCCTCGCGGGTCTAGGACTTGCAGAAAGCCCCTCACGCGTCCCTACTCACCTGACAACATAAGTGACAAATCTTGCAGATCTTTAGATGTGAAGCCTCCTTTTCCCAAATTAGCTCCTGCTCGCCCCACCCGCGCCCCGGGACGCACTGGGATCTGATGCTAATTGTAGGTTTGGAAGCAGAGGGGGTGGTAGAGGTGGAAAATCCGCTCCTGCTCGCAGAGTAACCAGGTCAGCTGAGGGGGCTGGGGGGCTGGGAAGAAGGCAGGCCGGCCGTCGGAGGGGAGAGGCCGGTTCTGCTCCGGGCTCTCGGCCTTCCGCCCCGTGTCTGCCTCCCGGTTCTGGGCTCCAAGTCCATCCCGCCAGGGCCCAGCCTTTGCAGAGAGACCTGGGAGGGGACGTCGCTTCTGCCTGGACGGGGGCCGGCAGCCCCGGGGAATGCTGGTCTCAGCCACACGGCGGCCTTGAGAGACCGGAGAGTCTCGGGGCGCTCGTGGGACACGCTACTCTGACCGAGCCTCGAGCTCCGAAGTCAAAAACCCTGATTGCACCACGTTATTTTCCTTGGGCTGCAGCGCGGCCCGTCCCCCCATCCCCCCGTCCCCTGTCCCCCCGTCCCCCCGTCCCCCGTCCCATGCTGCTTGCGTCGCCCAAGAGGGTCCTTCATTCTGGTCACCAGGACCCTGGGCCCCAAATGACCCATCACCCCGTGTGCCTAGATTGCGGGACCCCCACGCCCAGTTGGGGGCCCACCCCAGAATCTCCCCTGGAGGGCCTGGGGTCTGCGCGCAGGGCCGGGAGCAGCTGTGGGCGTCGGAGGTCAGCAGCGGCTGACCAGGCTCCCCGGCTCTGCGGCCAGAACCCCGCGTGGCCGCCGGCGGAAGCTGGGACCTGCGGGCATGGGGCCCCCGCCACTGGAGACCAGCCTTGACGCGAGCTTCGGACACGTCGACGAGATGCGCCGCTTCTGCCCTCACGGTCCGGGGCGCGGGCTCCGCGGGGCCAAGTGTCGGCTGGCGGAGGAGCCGAGAGCACCGAGGGGCCCTGGTGACAACCGGCAGCCGCCAGGCCCTGTGTGCAAAGTGACTAAACAAACTCAGCCCCGAGGCCTGGGCTCCGGGGCCGCCGCGTCCGGGAGGACGGACAGAGGACAGACGGAGGCCTCGAGGCCCGGCGGCGCCACCCCGCCCAGAGTGTCTGATGAGGAATTGGACGTCGATGACAGTGACCTGACCCGGCCGACGTCCCTCCCGCGGAAGACCTTCCTGGGAGTTCCAGGGCCTTGTGCCAGTATCGCTTTCAAATGGTGCCCCCCGGGCGTGCTGGGGCCTTCGTTCTGAGTCTGGACAAGCAAGGGGGCTCTGGGGGCCCCGGGAGAGGCCATCACAGGGCAGTGGTGAAGGCAGAGCGACCCACCCACCCGGGGGGCTGGCGGAACTGACGGGCCGGAGCTCATGGCTCAGGGTTGCGCTTCATCACGCGCACGGACGGCAGCTCAAGGCGGCCGGGGAGGAGGTGCAGGGCAGGGTGCAGACGGGCCCCGGCCAGGCCCCCGGCTCCGGCCCCGCGCTGCCTTCCCGAAGCCGACGAGTGCGGACCCGCAGTACTGCCGACCGGGGGAGCTGCCCCCAGCCTTGGTGTCCAGGGCCTTTGCTGATGCTCCAAGGGTGGATGACCCTCCGGAGGTCAAACTGACCCAAGGCCCCCACCCCGAGTCCCACTGTTGACCCAGACCCTTGGATTAAAAAAAGATCATCGGGATCCCTGGGTGGCGCAGCGGTTTGGCGCCTGCCTTTGGCCCAGGGCGCGATCCTGGAGACCCGGGATCGAATCCCACGTCGGGCTCCGGGTGCATGGAGCCTGCTTCTCCCTCTGCCTGTCTCTCTTTCTCTCCCTCTCTCTGTGACTATCATAAGTAAGTTTAAAAAAATAGAAAAATAAATAAATAAATAAATAAATAAATAAATAAATAAATAAAAATAAAAAAAGATCATCTTATCAGGCCGGATGCTCCCAGAGCCTAGAGCCCAAGCAGGGGCCTAGGGCAAGGCCGGACCTCCCCTGGGCACCATAGGTCAAGCAAAGGAAGGCGGGTCTACGCAGGCAGGAGCCTGGCGGGTGCTCTGGGCTCAGGGTCGCAGGTGGATTCAAGCCCCCCTGACGCTCCCACCCAAGCCCCAGGCCCCCACGCTACCGCGCACGTACATAAGCAGCTGAGCCTCTGCATCCACCTCCTGGTACTTACGCCACCTGGAAGGCGGCCGTGGTGTAAACAGAGAGCGGCGGCCAGGACGCGGAGCGACCGGGACCCTCATGCGTTGCACGTGGGAATGTAAGTGCAGCAGCTCGGCTGTTTCTTCTTCTTTTTTATTTTTTTAAAGATGTTATTTATTTATTCATGAGAAACAGAGAAAGAGAGAGAGAGAGGCAGAGGGAGAAGCAGGCTCCTCGCAGGGAGCCCGACGCGGGACTCGATCCCGGGTCTCCAGGACCACGCCCTGGGCTAAAGGCGACGCTAAACTGCTGAGCCACCCAGGCTGCCCAGCTCGGCCGTTTCTTAAAATATTAAACGCAAATTTGCCATCTAGTCCCCCAGCCCCACTCCAGGAATCCACCCGAGAGAAACCGAAACATGTCCACTCAAGCAGTCGTGCACGAATGTTCACGGCAGCTCGACTCCCCATAGCTAAAGACTGGAAACTGGTGAGCGGATGCGCCAAGTGTGATGTGTCCGCGCCGTGGGACAGGCCCGGCGGGTCCGATGAGCGGCACACGCTGACAGCACGCGAACTGAGGGAGGCCACGCGCAGAAGACCACGGGCCGTGAGACCGCATTCACAGGAAAGGTCCGGAGAGGGGAAGTCTACAGACACAGGTGGAGCAAGGGCTGCCGGGGCCGGGTCGGGACAGGCGTGACCGCCAGTGGGCACGAGCTTTCTTTTTAGGGGTGATGGAGATGTTCTAAAATGAGGCTGGGGTGATCCTGAATTTATGAAAAATGATTGGACTGTACGCTTAAGGCAATAGAAAATATGCCTCAATAAAGCTGATAAAAAGGAAGACCCAGAATGGAAGTGGGAGCATCTCTGCTCTCTCGCGCCCGCTCAGCCCAGGTGGGAACGGGCCCGGGGGCCCACTGGGTGACGGCGCCCGGGGCCCAGCCGACGGTCAAGCACCTCGCAGCCGTGTGTGGGGCCGTCCCAGCCAGCCAGCCCTCGGGTGACCTGCCTGGTGGGCCCCGACCTCACGAGCAATACCACGTGCAGGACGGCTCAGGCCTCGGGGGAGGGAGGGGCTCGTTACAGAGCGTAGCTGGGCGACACACCACCTGCCGGGCTGCGGCTGGGGTCATTTTGGTAACTGTGCTGCAGGTAGGGGCTCTCATCCCACCATCACGGGCCTGAGGGCACGACCATGCCGCCCCAGGGCGGCGGGAGGCCCCTTCTCCATCACAGCGAGGACTCCCTCTCCTCGCCCTCCCCGTTGCCCACACCGGCTGCAGGGCCGAAGCACAAGTGAGCTTGGGGTTTTACACTTTTCTCTGCAAACACACAGGAGCCAGTGCCAGAGCTCCCGTGAGCGCCTGTGTTTTGTTTTGTTTTAAAGATGTTATTTTATTTATTCACGAGAGACCCAGAGAGAGAGAGAGGCAGAGACACAGGCAGAGGGAGAAGCAGGCTCCATGCAGGGAGCCCGACGTGGGACTCGATCCTGGGTTGAAGGTGAAACTAAACCGCTGAGCCACCGGGGCTGCCCTGTTTTGTTTTGTTTTGAAACTTGGTACTCAAATTAACAACAACCACAAAACTGAAGGAGTCCAGGGATGCGGGGCCGGGAGCACCTGGTCGTCCCACTGTGCGCGCCCCTGCGGCGCACCGAACCAGGACAACGAAACACGCTTTCCTTAAAGGTAGCCTGGTATTTCTATTCTTTTTTTTTTAATTATTTATTAGCATGCACAAGAGAGGCCTGAGGGGACGGGCAGAGGGGGAGGGAGAAGCAGACTCCCCGCTGAGCAGGGAGCCCAACACGGGGCTCGATCCTAGGACCCTGAGATCATGACCTGAGCCGAAGGCACACGCCTAACTAACTGACTGAGCCTCCCGGGTGCCCCCGGCCTGGAGTTTCTCTTCACCCAGGATGCGTTTATTGAGCGCCTGTGAGCTATGGGTCCCTGTTTCACACCTGAGGGCGGGGCGTGGAGAAACAGCCCACCCGCCCGCTCGCCTGGAGCGCGGGTTCCAGAGGAGGAAACAGTAGACTCAGCCGAGAGTTCTACGGGGCGCTGTGTGCAGAGTCAGGGGCGGTGCGGGGGCAGGAGGAGGTTCGAAGGAAAACGGGAGTTGGCGAGTGCAAAGGCCCTGTGCCGGCTGTTCAGCTGCAGGCTGGTGTGGCTTCAGGGGAGAGATGGATGGGGACCAGAGGGCGATGTGGGCCGATTGTGTGGGACCCTTTAAGGACCTGGGCTTTTCTCCGGATAGGAGAGGAGCCAGCAGAGGGTTTTAATATTTCAGAGGCAGGAGGGGGAGGAGGAGCGTCAGGGGAGGCAGCCTGCAGGAAGGACAGCCCTTGGGGGCCACCACTCAGACTGGGCGGACCGGCCCTGACCCTGCTGTCTCCCTGGGGGCCACTGGCTCCAGCCCAGGGGCAGGACGGTGGGGGCAGACCTCAGGTGCCACAGGCTGGAGCCCGCATCGCTCTGACCTGCACAAGGCGATTGCCCAGGCTTGGATCCCACAGGTGGTGAGCCCTGCGGACCATGATGGCCACAGTGGGGTTCATGGACAGGCCCCTCCTGTCCGCCACTCTGGCCCGACCCTCCTCTAATGGGCTGCGGAGAAGACGCCAGGGCTGTGGTCTTGCTGCGAGCAGAGCTGTGCCCAGGGCAGGGGACCCCGCCGCCCGTGTGGCTCTGGACTGGGGGGCGTCGGGGGGAAGCATCTGGCCGCACGTGCTCCAGGCCCCACCTGCCCTGTGAGCTGGGGCTGAAACAGCAGGGCTGCTGGGTGAGGGGTGGGCACCTCCAGCCCCCGGGGCCTGTGCTGTTCCCACACCCGTAAACAAAGCAGCTACACACCCACCAAGTCAGCAAGGCTGCAGGACGCGAGGCCTTTAAACAAATGTCAACTGTGGGGGCGCCCGGGGGGGCTCAGTTGCTTGAGCCTCAGACTCTTGATTTTGGCCCAAGTCATGCCCTCGGGGTTGTGGGATCAACCCCCCAGGTCAGCCTCTGCACCCAGCGGGGAGTCTGCTCCCCACTGCTCTCTTCCCCTCTGTCTCTGTCTCTCTAATAAATAAATAGTCTTTAAAAAAAAATTCCTTGTGTATTTTATCACAACGGTATGTATATAATTGCACATGTATTTACTAGACCGACAAAAGAACAGAAAATTTAACCGTCCCCACAGATTAGCAGTGTTTGTTTCTAGGTAGTGAGACTATGACCTTCGTCCCTTCCCTTCCATATTTCACTGCATCGTCCACGTCGTCTCTCATCGGCAAGTACTACGTTAGGCCTAGAGGAGAACGAACTTAGTTTTTAAATTAAAAACAACTACAGGGGATCCCTGGGTGGCGCAGCGGTTTGACGCCAGCCTTTGGCCCAGGGTGCGATCCTGGAGACCGGGGATCGAATCCCACATCGGGCTCCCGGTGCATGGAGCCTGCTTCTCCCTCTGCCTGTGTCTCTGCCTCTCTCTCTCTCTCTGTGACTATCATAAATAAATAAATAAATAAATAAATTAATTAATTAATTAAAAAAAAAAAAAACAACTACAAATAGTGAGAGAAATCCACAAAGACCTCAACCGGCGGCGAGCTTGGCCGCGCTCTCAGGTCGGAAGGCTCAATTTCGTAAAACGCCGTGTCCCTGCAAAGCCGACAGAGTCCCAGTCAAAACCCCAGCGGGAGTGGCACAGCCGCCTGTGAATCAGTCGGACTCTCTTTAAGAATTGAAACCACACGAACCGCACAGCCGGGCACCCGCAGCCCCGGGACAGTTATCCCGGAGAAACGAAAGCTTACCTTCGTGCAAATCCCTGCACACTCCCGTGTGCAGGAGCCTTGGGCACAGCAGCCCCCAACTGCACACGGCCCCAGGGGCCTCAGGCGGCTGCCGGTGCCACAGACCCCACGGCCACGTGATGGAACGGCCCCGCGGACGCAGCTGCCCGGATGGACATTATGCTACGTGAAAAAAAGGCCAATCTCCGAAGGTATCGCAGAATGCGAGCGCCGAGGACATTCCTGGGATGACAAAAGCGTGGAGATGGAGAGCAGATTGGGCGGCAGGCACGAGTGGGACGGCGGTGGAGTCCTTGGCGGTGGCTGTGGCTGGATCTATATGGCAGTGGGGGGGAGGCTCTAACCTGTGATAAGGTACCTCGGGACCACGCGCCACAGAAGGCCCCTGAGAGACCGGCGTGTCCCCGGACGGCCGCGCAGGAGATTGCAGCATGCCCGCCGGCTCCTGGCCCGATGACACGTCGCCCTCCCCCAGGGCGCCGTGGGCCGAGGTAGGGTGCTGCGGACGCAAAACCTCTCTTCCGCTCCTTGTGGCTTCTCGTGACATTATAATCATTTCAAAATCGTTAAAAAACAAAACCAAATCCCTGCAGGTTCTTTTTCTCTTTCTTTTCTTTCTTTCTTTCTTTTTTTTTTTTTTTTTTTTTGGTAGAAATTGACAAACTGATGCTAAAATTTATATAGAAATACAAGAGGACACAGAACGGCCACAGCTTTGGAAAACAGCTTTGGGAAAGGGGAACAGTGTTCCCGGATTTCGACTTATTATCATAAAGCTACAGTCATCCAAAAAATGTGGTTTTGGCATAAAGGCAGACAAGACGATCGCCTGATTTGTAACAAAAGTGTACAGGTGACTCAGTGGACAAAGGATCCTCTTTCTAAGAAGTGGAGCAGGAAAGCGAGCCGCCAGCTATGTGGGTCTTATCACATACAAAACCTTCACCCAAAGCGGATCGTGAGCCTAAGAGCAAAACCCGGAGCTATAAAGGTCCTAGTCGGAAACTTTTCTGATCCGGGGTCAGATGAGGATTTCTGTTGCAACATCAGGAGTATGATTATCTCCAAAAGAAAAAAGTTGTAATCAGACTTCATCAAAATTAAGAGCATCCGCTCTCATAAGAGTTAAAAAAAAAAGAAAGAAAGAAATCTTACCCTTTGCAATGACGTGGATGGAACTGGAGGGTATCGTGCTGCGTGCGGTAGGTCCATCAGAGAAAGACAATTCTGTGATCTCACTCGTATGTGGAATTGAAGAAACAAAACAGAGGAGCATCGGGGAAGGGAGGGCAAGATAAAATACGATTAAATCAGAGAGGGAGATAAACCGTAAGAGACTCTTAATCACAGGAAACAAACTGAGGGTTGCTGGAGGGGAGGGGGGTGGAGGGATGGGTCACTGGGTGATGGGCATGAAGGAGGTGACGTGATGTGATGAGCCCTGGGTGTCCTATGCAGCCCACGAGTCACTGACCTCTACCTCTGAATCTAAGAATGCACTAAATGCTAATTAATTGAATTCAAACACAAAAACATTAAACTAAAAAAATTAAACAAATTAGTTAATCTTTTCAAAAAAGAAAAAAAAAAAAACACGGCGTCTTCAGAAGACTCTGTTAGAAGAATGGAAAGACCTTCCACAGCCTGGGAGAGAGAACTTGCTCGATGTGCGTCTGATAGAGAACGTGTATTCAGGATATAGGAAGCCCTCTCAGAACTCAACGATAGGGGATCCCTGGGTGGCTCAGCGGTTTAGCGCCTGCCTTTGGCTCAGGGTGTGATCCCACAGGTGGCACGGGTTCTGGGTGCGCTAACCCTGCGTGCTGGCGTGTGTGCACCTGCCGCCCGTCACGGCCAGGGAGGCAGCGGACGTGGCCGTCGTCCCCGGAGGGTCCTGCTGGCTCCTGTTCTGTAAGGCCCCGGACCCGGAGGCCTCCTCAGGCACCTGCTTTCGCCAGAGATCGGGTCGCAAGACTTTCATAGACGTGCAATCATTCAGCATGCTCTCCTTCTCCATTTGGCTTCTTTTTATTTTTTTTTAATTTATTCATGAGAGACACACAGAGGGGGGCGGGCAGAGACACAGGCAGAGGGAGAAGCAGGCTCCACGCAGGGAGCCCGATGTGGGACTCGATCCCGGGTCCCCAGGATCACGCCCTGGGCCGAAGGCAGGCGCTAAACCGCTGAGCACACCCCCCCCCCGCCCCGGGGTTCCCGTGCATATGTTTTTATTTCTCTTGAGGAAACAGCCCAGGATGGAACTGCCGGGTCCCACGGTAACCCCGCGCTTCACCCTTTGAGAGAACGCCAGAGTGGGAGTGTGTCTCAGGACGGTTGTGCGTTTCCGCAATGCTGAGCGATGCCGAGCACCTGTAGGTGTGCCCGTCGGCCACCTATACTTCTTCTCTGGGGAAACATCTGCTCCGACGCTCGGCCCACTTTCCAATTCTGTTGTTCGTCTTTTTATTGTTGAATTCTAAGAGTTCTTTGTATATTGTAGTCTAGGTCCCTTACCAAACATATGATTTGCAAATGTTTTGTCCCATTCTGTGGTTCTTCCCTTCACTTGTTTCAATGGAGTCCCATCTATCGATCCGAGTGCCCCGCGTGGCCGCGTCGGAGTGAATGCAACCCCACGGGAGACCCCGAGCCACCACCGCCCCGCTAGGCTGTCCCGGATCCCCGGCCCTGAGAAACGGCAGGAGATGAGAAAGGTCCACCATTCGAGCCCTTGCGTTTGGGGCAAGTTGTCACACGGCGGCCGGTCGCCGGTACTGGCGCTAAGGACAGGCCTGAGGCCCCGGCGTGGGTGCGGAAGGACGCGGCGGTAGCACGCACCCCGACACGCGCAAGGCTGACTTGCTGCTCGCGCTGAGGTCCCCCGCGGCTCCGGGCGGCTGTCCGTGGGGTGGCTGCGTGCCCCAGGCCTCAGCTGGGGGCCGGTCCCACTCACCGGGTGCCCCCGCGCCAGCCTGGGCGGGGCTACGGAGGTGGAGACCCCGGCTCTGCAAGGCTTCCGCCCCGGGTGACAGGCTCCCCGCCAGCACATCCCACCTGCCGGGGCCACTGCCTTGTGAGGAAATGCCAGGGAGCGCCAGCGACGCCCACCACGCAGCCCGTTTTACTTCATCCCCTTATCAGTTTGGCTCAGCTCCCTGGATCCCTGCAAAGCTTCCCTTTTCCCAAGAGCTCGAGAGCTTCTGTAGGGCTTGCCGGCGGGCGAGCTTCTCTAGTGGGCAGCCGGGGATCGGGCCCTTCCCGCGGCAGGCGGGGGCTTTATTTAGCTCAGAGAAACGTGTTCTTTCATTTTAAACGACTGCTTCTCCCCATCTGCTCCTCACTCTCCTTCGGGAGCTCCTGTTATCCACCTTGCCTTCTCTCCATCTCCACCCCAAGAATTTTATCTCTTCCCTTGTGACTTTCCAGGCTCGTAAGTTGGGTTTCATCGCCGACCACCTGTTCCTTCCATCCACCCTCGAATCGCTGGGCTATCGAGTTTTAACTCCAGAAAGTCATTCTGGGCCCCGGTTGACCTCCTCTGAGGCTCGCTCCTCCATAAATCAGCCCGGTTGCCCTGCTGTCCTGCAGCTCTGTCTCGTGGGGCAGGGGCTGGGGTCCTGACCCGGCTGCCCACTGGCCATGGAGCCAGGGAGCTGTGTCAGCTGGCTCTGGGGCCCGAGGGTCCGGAGACCTGTGGACGTGGGAGGCCCGGCAGCTGGCACCCAGTGCTGGTGGGGGGCACAACAGGCCCGGGCCTGGAGGCAATCCGGAAGGAGGCAGGAAGGCCGAGGATGTGAGGCAGGACTGTCCCACCTGAGGGGACACACTCCCACACCCTGCTCCTGTTCACACCTGGGCCAGGTGCACGGCGGCCACACTGGCCTCGTTGCTGCCTCAAGCCCCTCTGAATGTCCTCTGTGGATGGCAGAGGGCGAGCCAGCTGGGGCCTGGGGACAGCCGGAGTCGGGCCACCATGAGGCCCCACCACGCACCTGTAGCCTGGCCCGCAGGGGTTAATGGGCCCAGGTGGCCCAGGGACACGTGCGGAATCCCCCTCCCCCCCACTCCCCAGGGCTGGTTTCTTGGAGACTCGGCTGTCAGAGCTGTCGCCAGGCAGAGCCAGCTGGTGCGGTCCCCGGGGCCGAGCGCCAAGGACACAGCAGGCGGCACCAGGGCGGCGGGTGCAGGAGGCGCTGGTCCCGGTCTCCAAGCCGCTCAGCACCTGCGGTAGGCCGTGTGCCAGGGCACCGGGTCAGCCTGCTGGGGTGGGCCGTGCCGCTCGGTCCAGGCACCGCTCCCTGCTCGGCCACGAGGGGACGGGAGGAGGAGGGACACCACCATGACCCCAGGGGAAGCGAACACCTCCAGGGCACAGGGGAGGTGTGCGTGGATGCCAGCTTGTCCGTGCCGTGAACCTGCATCAGTGATCACTATGGATGGGCCACTCATCACCCAGTGGGCGCAGCGCGGCTCAAAGAGTGCCAGCTGCCTGGGGCTGCCCCAGCCTCCGCAGCTCCCAGCACGGCCTGGCCGGGCACCCACCTGGGCCTCAGACCTACCCCCGCCCCCAGCACACGTCTGGAGCCCATTCCCCTCCAAATCCCATCACCGCTTTCCCTGGACTGTGCTGCATTTGGATCCTAGACACAAATAGGGGGACACACACCCTGCTGGGCCCACGCAGCCTCCCCAGGCCCTCGCCGGGTGCAGGTCTGAAGGTCCTGGCTGGGCTGTCAGCTCTGGGGGTCCTGGGCCCCGACGCCCACGCCACTGAGCCTTGTGCCCCCAAAGCCCACTGTCCACCAGGTCCGGGAGGCCTGTGTTTGGTGACATGCGCCCCGGAGATTGTGGAGAGCTTCCTGACAAGCTGGAGCCTCACCCCTCTCGTGCCCAGTCCTCCCAGACCCGTCAGCCCGCAGGGAGAGATGGGGCCAGTGGGAGAGGCCCGCCCGGGAGGAGGCAGGCGCGTGGTGCAGAGCGCAGCCGGCTCACGGGGAGGCGGCCGTGAGGGGGCCCCACGCCGGTCCCGGACTCGGCATCCTCCCAAATGGCCGAGCCTCAGCCGCAGCCTCTCCCGGCTCAGCCAGCGGAGCCCCCGCGTCGGCACCAGCCTCGGGGTGACTGTGGCGTCTGCCGGCGGTGGGGGCATCTGTGCGTGTGTTTTCCTCTCTCTGAACTTCCAACGCAGCAGCTGCCCCTCTGGGGGCTCGTTACCCGCCCGCCCGCCCGCCCCGGAGAGCAGGGGGCACTGGCCGGCGCGGGATGCGGGGCCCTGGCCTCGGCTCGGTGGGCTAAGCCCGGGCGCGGGCGGCAGGTGGCGGTGCTCCGGGCTGCGGAGGGGGCCCTGGCAGCTGGGGGCGCGGGGGCGCTGGGCCGGCCACAGCGTGCTGGGCTGCACTCCCGGCCGCTCGTCACGGCCACCCCAAGGGCGGTGGCCACGCTGCTGGTGAGGACGGGCTCACTGTCCGGGAGCCGTGAGGAACGCCCGCTGCGGACGGCCCTGCCCCCTGCCCCGCCAGGCTCCGGGTCACCCGGGCCGGGCCCAGTGGGGAGCGAAGGCGAGGACCTGAGGTGGGCTCGGGACTCGGGCGGCAGGCTCGGGGCAGGGCCTGGCTGCCGGGGTCGTGTGTACATGCGGGCACCGCGGCACAGAGGCATCTGCACCACCACTCACTCCTGTGCACGCAGCGTCCCGTGAGCCCCGGAGACCCCAGGCCATGCCCGCCCCTACTAAAAACTGTAAAAACAAAGACCCTCAACTTTATAAAACAGCTTAAAATCGCTTATTAATTAAAAGTCATCAAGGGTCTAAGAAATGACCAAGTCAGGGCGCCTGGGTGGCTCCGTCGGCGAAGCGTCTGCCTTCAGCTCAGGTCATGACCCCAGGGCCATGGGGGCCTCCTGCTGGAATCACCCACCTGCCCCCAGCTCCTGCGACTGGGCTCTGAGCAGCCTGAGGACGGCCCTCCTGGCCTTCTGCCGGCCCTGCTCCGCCGCTGACACCCTTTCCTCCTTTGGTCTCTCTGGACCACATCCTGGGTCATAGTCTTATGACCTGTCTTCTAGCTCACGAGTTCTGTCTACCGCAGGGGCTCAGGGCGGCTGTGGAGCTCCTGGCTCCCTGAGGATGCTGCTTGTCATTTCTAGAAGCTCCACCTGGTTCTGTATCAGATCTCCTAGGTGGCTTTTTCTTTTTTTTTTTTTTTCCTTTTTTTTAAGATTTTATTGATTTATTCATGAGAGGCAGAGACACAGGCAGAGGGAGAAGCAGGCTCCCTGCGGGGAGCCCAACGTGGGACTCGATCCTGGGACCCTGGGGTCACGCCCTGAGCTGAAGGCGGATGCTCGAGAGCTGAGCCCCCCAGGCGTCCCTCCTAGGTGGCTTTTTCTTTTCTTTAACACTGAGAGCGTGTTTATTGACCTGTGTGCCCAGGAGGCTGGCCCCTGAGCTAAATATCAGCACGAGGCCTTGGCCCTCCTGGCCATTGCTGCTAGATCCAAGGAACCCTGGAGCAGAGTTGGGACACCCTTGACCAGCAGCTGCCAAGAGCAACAAACAGCAACAAGGAGGCGGGTGCAGGCACTCACCCCAATCCCAGAGGCACCAAGGCCAGGGCCAGATGCTCTGGGCCCCTCCAGCAGACTGAAGGGTGGCCGAGCTGGCGTGCACCCCTGTGGGACATAGGGAGGCCCAGTGCCATGGGCAAAGGCTGGAGCCGGGAGCCCACCCCAGTGCCAGCCAACCGGAGTCGGGAGAGAGGGGCCCAGGCCTCGCCTTCTTGTGAGGTGAGGCGGTAGGGGGGAAGCAGGCGCTGCAAGTCTGAGTACTTATTCGTGGCTGAGTTTCCAAGTGTTTTGCGTGGGTGCTTGTCTCCCCCACCCCCAGGCCCACAGAGGCTGATGCAGAAGGCGACCTGCAGCCGCTTATCAGGGCGTCGTGCGTCAGGGGCACTGTGAGGGCTGGGTGCCGGCCCGGGGGGCAACTGGCAGCAGGAGGCTCGTCACGGTCAGGCCAGTATCAGGCGGTGGGAGCTGTGAGGGCAGGGAGGACGACACATCCCGGCCCGGGCTCAGGGCTTGGGTTGACCCTTACGGGCTCCCCGGCTGGTGGGGCAGGGGCACGTGCAGGGGCCGCAGCCCTCTATGGCCTGGCCCGGCGCCGAGGCGAAGTGGACGGGACGACGCGGGCTGGGGGGACCAGAAGCCATCCTGCATCCCCGGTGCCCGCAGCGCAGCGGAGCCCGTGGGGTGCAGAGGCTGTGGTGCGTCGGGCACACGGTACGTGGGCTGTACACGTGCCCAGCTCCCCCCAAGAGCCACCTGAGTCACAGGGAACAGGGAGGGAGCCCAGCGCCTCGGCCCAGGGCGCCCATTCCTGGCCCGGCCCCCCAGACGGCGACATCTCCTTCCCTTTGACGCCCGGCCCGTGGGCCCAGGCCGCCCGCTCATCCTTCCGGACTCTTCCCAAATCCTGTTCTTTTCAAGCTCCTGCTGAGCCACCGGCATCGCCAGCCTGTCCTGTTGGAGCGAGGGAGCCCCAGTGGGTCACGGCCCGGTGCCCCGGTGCGAGCGCTGCACTGCACCTGCCGTCCGGCGGGCTGTTCCCGAGGCTCTGCCCGCGGTGCCCGGCGCCCCGCGTGCTTGGGTTCGGGCCGTGCTCTGGTCCCTGACCTGGAAAACCCACCTACGAGGCATTTAGAGACCTAGGAGCAAAGCCTAGATTTATTCTGACTGGGCACCCAGGGGCCTGACTTGCGTGTTTGCACAAGTCTGGCCGAAACCGTGACTTCTCAGTGGCAGACGTCCCACCGGATGTGCCGGGGACAAGCCCTTGGAGATAAGTGGGATGAGGGCCCTGCCCCGTCTGGAGGGCAGGGTCTCCCGCAGACCCACGGGCTTCAGGAGACAGCTCCTCACGTGGCCGGAGAGCCGGCGACCAGAGGTGGCTGCAGGACGGGCGCTGGAACCACCCGCAGCCCCCAGGACACCCACGGCGCAGGTACTCACAGCCACTTCCAGGCCGTCTGCGGTTTTTTCCATGTTTCTGACAAGCATTATTCTCGGCTTTGCTCCCTGACTCCGTGACCAGCTGCCCCCTCGAGGGACAGCAAACAGCTCGTGCACAGGTTCCTGAGTCAGCCTTGGACAGGCAGCCCCGAGGCCACCGGGGCCAGGCCCGGTTCATCCCGCCAGCAAGGTGCACAGTGGCTTTTAGCCTCCTGTTGTCATTCTCTGAAGGTTTGACTTGGTCACTTTTTTTTTTTAACATTTTATTTATTTATTTGAGATAGAAAAAGAGAGAGAGATAGCAGGGGCACAGGGAGAGGGAGAAACAGACTCCCCGCTGAGAGGGAGCCCAACGTGGGGTCGATCCCAGGACCCAGGATCATGGCCTGAGCTGCAGGCAGACGCTTCGCCGACGGGGCCACCCGGGGGCCCCAACTGGGTCATTTCTTAAACCCTTGATGGCTCTTAACTAATAAGCAACTTTAAGCTGTTTCATGAAGTTGGGTTTTTTGTTTTAGCAATTTTTTTTAATTTTTTTTTTTAATTTATTATAGTCTCACAGAGAGAGAGAGAGAGAGAGGCAGAAGACACAGGCAGAGGGAGAAGCAGGCTCCATGCACCGGGAGCCCGATGTGGGACTCGATCCCGGGTCTCCAGGATCGCGCCCTGGGCCAAAGGCAGGCGCCAAACCGCTGCGCCACCCAGGGATCCCTGATTTAGCAATTTTTGGTAGGGAATGCAGAGCACCTCCTCCCCCCACGTCCCGGAAAGGTCGCCGAGCCTTGGTCAACCCCACAGGACAGCAACGCGTTGGCGGCCCGACCCCCGGGGGGCCCCGGGGCACACTGGCCACCTCCCTACCCGTGGCCACGACGGCCACACGGCCCGCCCGCCTGCGGGAAGCAAGGACCAGCACCGGAAAGAACAAGACAGGCCAGAAGGTTTAAGTTATTAAATCAAATATACAGAGTGATTCATTTAATATGTACATATTTACAAAAACGCACTTTCACGAGGAGGGGCCGGGGCCGGCAGGTGGGCAGCGGCCCGGAGCCCACGGCAAACGCTGACAGCCGCGAGGGGAGGGTCTGCGTGAAGGCACTTGTCGCGAGCTCCGATCCTGCCCCCGGCCGTCGGGGGGAACAGAGCAGTCGGGAAGGGCACTTCCGGAAACACAGTTGAGAGATCTCTGCGGCGGGGGCTCCGGGCGGGAGCCGGCCCGGGGGTCCGCCCACGGCCCCTGCGAGGACCTCGAGCCCCACTGACCACCACAGGTGCCACCCACAGCCTCGGGCCGCGCCGACGCCGTGGGCCACGCCGGCAGCCCCGGGTCCCGCTGGCTCTTTGGCCTGGAGCCACTGAACACCAAATGAGGAATAATAAGGAAGATTCTGTAAACAGTGCACCACCTCTGGTAACAAACAAACAACCTGGTGAGGACACGGACATCCTTCGCTCCCTCCTGCCACACAGCCAGTGCGACACACAGAAACATTACAAAAATAGCAACTATCCGAGAATACTCCATTGTTTTCTGCCTGACGGTCGTCGAATAATTTATACAAGGTTAAAGAAACGTAGAAAATAAACCTTTGTTTTTGGTTTTCGGTGGGTTTTTTTTTTTTTTTTTTTACACAAAATAAAGAAACTATGCACACGGCCTCGGCCTCCTACGGTCTGGCGGGTGGTGCGGTGCCCGGTGAAGGGTCCTGGGTCCCGGCCCAGCTGCCGGCCCCTGCCCTACTCCTTGCCGGCGTGGCGTGAGTCATTGACGCTCCTGACGGCGCGGTTGTCCACCTTGGGGCCTGAGGCCCAGCAGGCCGGCCTCCCGGGTGAGCCGCTGGGGTCTTTGGTGAATTTGTGCGAGAGGAACTTCTCGGCCTCCAGGCAGCCGCCCTCCCCACGGCCGGGCTCCTCCTCCTCCTCCTCCTCCCCGCCTTCGCCGCGGCCCGCGGGCCCGGGCAGCGCCTCGCCCACCCTGCGCGGCGGCGGCGTGAAGTTCTTGCACGGGTACAGCACATCCTTGTGGCCGCCCCCCAGGCCGCCGCCCCCCAGCCGCTCGATGGGGTTGCGGATGGGGTTGAGAGGGGCCCACTGGTTGTTGGCGCTCTCCTCCCGCGGCAGCCGGCTCCTCTCCCGCTCTTTCCTGCGTTTGCGGGTCCACCACACGCAGATGGCCACACACACCAGACACAGCATGCTGAACACGCCGCACAGCACCGGCACCAGCAGACCTGGGGGGGCACGACGGGGCTGGCCGGGCGCGGGGGCCGGGCGCAGGCCCAGGCCTGGGGTGCCCCGTCCCTGCGGAGGGAGCCCGCGGGGGCGGCCCGGGGACTGCCCCCCACCCCCAGCCGCCCACGTGAGCCTGGACGACTCCCCCTCGGCCCCGGGCCCCTGCTCACCCGCGGAAGAGCCGCCCATGACGACCGTCTCCAGTTTGACCTCAGTGACAGCCAGCAGCACCGAGCTGTTGACCCGCTGGGTGATGGCGGACACGATGGCGTGGGCCGTGCTCTGGATCAGGCTGCTGTCGGCCAGGTCCCTGGCGGGGCTGAAGGACTGAGGCAGAGGACGGCGCTGGGAGGCCGCCACGGCCCGCCCGCCCTGCGCCCACACCCAGGGGACACCGGGGCTCCGGGCCAGCTGCCAGGGGGACGCTGGGGCCCCCGGGGCCTCTGCGGGGAGACTCGGTGGAGGAGAGGCCTGCGGAGGCGCGTCCCACCGCACGGCTGCGGCCCCGGGGCGCCCGGTCCGGTCTGGCCCACCCTGCCCCCCGCCCCCTGCACCCGGAACGAGCACGCGCCCTTCCCAGGTAGACGTGGCCCCAGCTGGCCGCGCCCCAGGCCTCGGGCCCTGCAAACGCATCACCGCCTCCGCCTCCGCCTCAGTGGCCCCTGCCACCCCGACGGCCAGCGGCCGGCGCCCCGCCTTTCCTCCCTTCTCTCTGCCCGCACTTCCCTGGGGCTCGGCCTCGCGACACTCGTGGCTCCATTTACACCTGATGCCCGCCCGGGGCCCAGGGACACCTGCTCGGCTACAGGCTGGGCCTGGACCACACGTCCCAGGGTGCCCTGAGCTGGGGCAGCCTTCTGCCCAGACGTCGGGGGACACAGCACCAGCGGAGCGGGGGGACCAGGCGAGAAATGGGCATCACCACCTATAACCCCACCTCGCCAGGCACCGACCCGCCTCTCTGACTCAGCCCCACGGCTCGGAGCCAGGGTTCCAGACGGCCCCAACCCTGGGCCGCACAGCCTCCCTCGTCCCTGTCCAGGAGGAACCCCGCTGCTGCACCCTATTGCGGTCCACCCTGGGCCCTGGACGCCGGCCTTCCCTCCCCATGTGCCTCTGGGCCTCCACTGCTGCTACCGGGGGGCCTCCCACAGCTCCAGGGACCCCTGCCCAGAGCCCTGGCCTCCAGGGCCTCAGACACCAGGCTGAGAAGGGATGGGAGCTAGCCCGATGTCCCAGCCGCCACTCCAGCAACACTGCCTCTGAAATCCCTGTGCCCGATACCCGCCCCTGGCCGCTCACGTGACCTGTTTCTGGAGCGAGCCTGGCCTCCTGGGACCTCCCCCTGCTGGCACCTGCACCCACGCTCCCCCTGCACGCCCGTGGGCACCACCTCTCACCCGCACATAAGCTTCCTCTGGCCTCCACCGGGTTGCTCCAGACCCTTCCTTCATTTCAGCTTGTGAGAGAGGTGACCCGACCCTACACCCTTGCTCCCGAGCCTCGAGAAGCAGACCCCACCAACTGCCGATCACCATGTCCGCTCCCCGGAGCAGCCTCCTGGCCCTCCTGCCCAGCCTCAGATGTCCCTCGCCCCCTCGGCCCTCCACCTCTGCCCTCCTCCCCCTGCCGGCCTCCGTACATGCTGGGCCTGCTGAGCTGCACGCGTGTCCAGCCTGGCCCCACCGGCCCCTGTCCCCCAACGTACAACTATGTAAGACCAGGTCCTGGGTCTGTGGGTCACCCTGTCCTCCCAGGCACCTGGGGACAAGCCTGGCCGGGCGCCTCTGTCCCCGGCACCTCCCGCAAACTGGGACAGAGTAGGACAAGGGGAAGTGGGCAAGAGTGACTCACCATGGCCACCTCTACTGCACTGGCCCCTGACGACGGCCGCTCGCAGAGCAGCAAAAGCAGGCGGTCCCGGGCCACCGCCCTTGTGACCGGCAGGACGCGGATCCCGGAGCAGATGGCGCCCACGGTGGTGCCCTGGGCAGGTACCAGCAGCACATGAGTGGGACCCCGGAGGCCATGCCCCGAGGCTACCCATCCTCCAGCTGGCCCCAGGGGCATGTGGCAGGAGACGCCTCACAGCCGCACGAGGAGCAGGGCAAGGATGCAGGGGGTCCAGGAGGGAACGGACTTCCCACCCACTCCTGCACCGCGCAAGAGGCAGACCCCCATCAGGGTGCGCGGGGCCTGCAGGTGCCAGCCCTCACTGCCCTGGCCTCGCATTCCTGCCACAAGTAGCCCCACCTGCAGCCCAGAGGGAAGCCCCCCAGCCCTGAGCACCCCCACCGAGTGCTCACTGAGCTCCACCCTCCCTCCGCTCGGCTGACCCCACGAGGCCAGGTTCCCTGAGCGGTGCCGCGGACCATCTGAGTGACCGCGCCCAGGAAGGGCGGAGGCATCAGGGCTCCGCAGACGCTCAGCGTGCCCATGTCTCGGGGCCACGGGGACTACGTACCTGTGGCACCTGGTCACGGTCAAGGTGCAACGTGAAGCGGGCACAGTTGTTGTCCAGGTGGCTGGAGCGCGGCAAGCACAGGGTTTCCGGCAGCAAGGGCTCCTCGGCGCCGCACTCCCCCCAGGCTGCACAGGGCGGCTGCAGGCACTGGTCTAGGGCCTTCTCTTGGCACCACTGCCCCGGTGGGCACGGGGTACTCAGGGATTCGGGCCGGCCGGCCAGCAGGCAAGGCTTATGGCCACACCACACCTGGGTCAGGCACGCGTTCAGGACGAAGGGACACAGGCATCATGCAGGAGAGAAAGACACGGTCACGGTCAGCAAGACGCAGGTGCCCAGGCCCACTGTGGCCTCCCGGGACAGACTCAGACCCTGAAAGGACCCCTGCCAGAGCAGCGGTAGCTGAAGAACAATGCCGGGCAGGGCCCCTGGGGGCGGCCTGGGGAGCCTCAGCAGGCTACTTCCCTGCCTAGGGCAGAGGAAGGGCCTGTTCCAGCCCCAGGAGGCCCAGCAGAGGCAGTGGACGTGGCAGCTGGAGCCCCCTGGCCTCACAGGCCAAACATCAGGGTGATGAAGTCTCGGCACCCCCGACCAGGGGCACCAGGACACGGGGCTGAGCGTGGAGGCTCTCAGGCGGCCCCGTACCTTGCTGCAGTCCCGGTGGCCGTCCATGCAGTGGCAGCTGTTACAATCCTCCACCCAGGAGCTCCCGTGTGCGAAGGGCAACCCCTGCGACCAGCAGGGCCTCCCAAAAAAAATCACTGTGGGGAGAAAGAGTGGGGGTCATCAGCAGGCCAGCCCTGGAGGCCAGGTCCTCCCCACACCCCCACACCGGCCCGGCCCCGGCTGGGCACGACGCCCCCCACCTACCTTCCTGGCACCGGGGGCCGGCCCGGCCCGGCGGGCAGCTGCAGTGATAACCGTTGATCTCATCCACACACGTGGCCCCGTAGGCGCACGGCGAGGACTGGCACTCGTCGATGTCTGCAGACAAAGCGGCCCGGCTCAGGAGGCAGCAAGGGGGCCGATGCCCACACACAGCACCCAGGGGGACGCCCAAGCTTGGGCCAGGAGAGGGGACCCTGAGCGAACTGCTGGAGCCCCCCAGCCAGGGCCTCGGTGTGCCCTGTGGTCCTCTGAGCTGGACCGGTACCCGCTCTGCCAGCGGTGGAGGGCATCGATGAGCACCTGCCCCGTCCTCCCCCATGAGCCTCTGCACCAGATGGGCAGGAGCCTCCAGGGACCCCCGCCCTCACAGGGCAGCCCCCAGCTGCTGGGGTGCGGGCTGAGCACAGAGAACTGCCGGCGAGGCTGCACAACCGGGCCGGGCTGGGAGGAGCCCCCAGGGCTGGGCCCCACTGCAGACCCCCTCCCCGCCCAGGTACCCCAGGTCCCTCACTGATGCGGCAGTCGGGACCCGCGAAGCCAGGAGCACACTCGCAGCGGAACCAGTTGATGCCGTCGATGCAGACGCCA
Organism: Canis lupus familiaris; assembly: GCF_011100685.1. NCBI lineage: Eukaryota > Metazoa > Chordata > Mammalia > Carnivora > Canidae > Canis > Canis lupus. Next base: position 72,950,085 of record NC_049229.1, read on the forward strand.
CCGTTGTAGCTGCAGGGCAGAGAGCAGGTCTCAGGGAGGCCCCCCCGCAGGCCGAGCTCCCCTGGGTCAGCCAGCCTCCAGGGCTGCCACTCACCAAGGCAGGGGGTTGCAGTCGTTGGTATCTGCATTTGAGGAAAGAGAGGAAGATCGGCACCGCATCCACCCGCCCAGCACCCCTTGTGCCAGGCCTGGGGGGCAGCGGCTATGCCAGCCCACGGAGACCAGGCTGGGAGGCTGAGGATGGTGGGGCTGGGGGACTTAGCTCCAGGAGGCTCATCTCGGAGAAGCCGTGGATAGTGCCTGGCTGCAGAGTGAGCGCCGGGCACACCAATACGGGCCAGGACGCACCGGGAGTGGAGGGGAGGCTACGGGGCTGGGGACTGGAGCCGGCCGGGGGGTGCGGAAGTGACATGGCAAGTCCTGGGGTACAACTGGGCTTTGGTGGACAGGTGCAAGGCCTCCGCCCACTCCCTACAGCCCCCTCTCCAGCCCACAGCACCCCCGCACCCCCCACCCACAAGCTCACTGTGCGTGCAGGTGCGGCCTTCCCAACCGTCACGGCAGATGCAGGAGAACGAGTCCCCACTGCCCACGCACGTACCCCCATTCACGCAGGGGTTGGGGAGGCAGCTGCTGTTCTTAGCTGTGGAGGGGGCAGGGGAGAAGAGGTCCTTGTCGTCTGCCCTGGGCCGGCTGCGCAGGGTACCAGGGCAGAGGGGGCAGGGGTGGGGGCAGGCGGTGGGCTGGCGAGGGCGCGGGGTGTGTCTGCCCCACCCCTCCACCCCACCCCCCGGAGTCACTCACCGATGTTGCAGGTACTGCCCTTCCAGCCCGGGGGGCAGGCACAGCGGAAGGTGTCCCCACTGTCATAGCACGTACCGCCGTTGCTGCAGGTGTAGGCGTCGCACTGGAACTCGCCTGTGGGCACATGGCCGCTCAGTGCGCACGCCCACGGCGGCGGGTGGCCCCGGCACGGCAGGGGCCCGGGGGGCACTCACGCGAGTGGCAGGTCTTGCCCTTCCAGCCGTCGTCACACGCACAGTAGAAGTCATTGACCAGGTCGTAGCAGCGGCCGCGGCTGTGGCAGGGATCGGGAAGGCAGTCGTTGAGATCTGGGGGCGAGGACGCCGGTCAGCGGGGGTCGCCGGCGCTCAGGGGGGAGCTGGGGGTGGGGGCCGGGGGGCCGGGGCAGAGACACCTGTGGAGCATCCCCCTCCCCCCGCCCAGGTCCCTCTGAGCACCAACCCCCGGAGCTGGGGACCCGCTGGGCGCTGGGACCGAAGGGGCGGCACAGGCCCACTCACTGGTGTCGCAGAGCTCGCCCTCCCAGCCGCTGGGGCAGTAGCAGCGGAAGGCGTCCACCTCGTCGATGCACGTGCCCCCGTTGCGGCAGGGCTGCCCCAGACAGTCGTTGATGTCTGCGGAGGCGGCAGGGAGAGGGGTCGCGGGGGTCGCGGGGGTCGCGGGGGTCGCGCGGTCCCGGGCAGCGCCCCCACCCTCCGCACGCCCCGCAGCTGCTCACTCTCATGGCAGTAGATGCCCGTGAAGCCGCTATCACACACGCAGGAGAAGTTCCCCCCGGGCAGACTGACGCAGTGTCCGTGGGGGCCACACACGCCCAGGGGGGCCGTGCCCGAGCCCGGGGTTCTGGTCCCCGCCTCGAACCCGCAGCCGTCAATCACTGCAGCAGACGGGGCGCGGTCAGCATGCCCCGCCCCCGAAGCGGCAGCCCCGCCCACCCGGCAGGCCCCGCCCACCGGCAGGCCCCGCCCACCCGGCAGCCCCGCCCACCTCGGCAGGCCCCGCCCGGGCACGGGTCCCGGGGCACAGAGCAGTTCTTGCCGCCCACGTCGTCGGGGCACGCGCAGTAGTAATCGCCCTGCAGGTTGTAGCAGCGGGCGCCGTTCTGGCAGGGGCTGGGATCGCATAAGTCCAGGTCTACCTGCGGGGCGGGGGGCATCTGTGAGCGCCGAGCCCCGCAGCGGGACTGGGACAGCCACACCCTGTGTCCCCACGAGGAGTCCCGGAGGCCCAGGTCCCGCTGGGCCTGCACACCCGGCCTCGGCCGCCGTCTGCAGGAACGCCCATCGGAGACCCGCCAGGCCCATCAGCTGGACGGAAACACCTGCAGGCCACCAGGCCCCTCCCGCCACTCTCGGCTCCCTGGCGGCCGCTTCCTCTGCCTCACCAGGCAGCATCCGGCCTTTGCCCCTCCTGCTGGCGGGAAGGCCAGCTCCTGACCCCCTTCCCAGCCGCCCACGGCCACCCTGAGCCCAGTCTCTGGGGCTTTCCCAAAAGTGTCAGCACCCAGCTCACAGCCCCAGGCAGGACGACTACCAAGGGCCCAGGAAGCCTGCTGGTCAGGAGCCCTGTCCCTGGTGCCTCTGTACCCCCAAAAGGCCAGGGCAGGCCGGAGGAAGGTGGGGGTGGGGTCGTGAGGCGCCAGGGAATATCACCTACCCCTACTCGGACACCACGTGACAGCGTGGCTCCCCACACCCTCGGGCACCCCATCCCACCCCGGGCCCCGTTCATGCCGCTCACGTGCTCTACCCCATTAGGACCATACCGATCCCAGGGGAAGGCAGACGGGGCACCTGGGCAGCCAGCTGACCTGCCCAGGCTCCTGGCCCATTAGGAGGCACCTGTCGTGACAAGTAGCGACCTTATGACCCTCCCCCTGCCCCTCCCACCCAGGGCTCTGAGGCCAGGTCTCCCTCCAGAACTGAGCCCGGGGGAGTAGGATCAACCCCGACCGCAGCCTGTCCCGCTCATTTGGGCGGCCTGGGGACGATGGTGTGCCCCTGCGGCTCCCGGGGCAGTGCCCGAGCCTCACCTCACACAGTGGCCCAGAGGTGCCCTCGGGGCAGTGGCAGTGGAAGCCATCCACCAGGTCCTCGCAGAGGCCACCATGGCAGGGGTTGCTGGCACACGACCGCAGCTGCAGCTCACAGTGTCGGCCACCGAAGCCCCATGGGCACACACACTGGTAGCCGGTCATCAGCTCCTGGGGCAGAGGGAGGAAAGGAGGGGTGGTGTGAGCCTGGAGGGGCCACCGTCCCCCCCCCAGGGGCAACTCCTGCCCCCAGGGCCCTCCCACGTGTGTGCAGGGGCAGGGTGGCTGCTCTTACCTTGCAGGTGCCACCATGCTGACACTGCCCATGACAGTCGTTTACATCTGGGGACAAGGGGCAGGGTCACGGCCGGGTCCTTAAGCTCCCAGCCCCACCCACCTGCCACCCCCCCACCCCCCCGTACTGACTGATATGGCAGTTGACGCCCTTCCAGCCCGGGATGCAGTGACAGTAATAGCCACCAATCAGGTTTTTGCAAGAAAAAGCATTAACGCACGGCTTCCCTTCACATTCATTGGCGTCTGTGAAGTAGACAAGGGGGGGCGACGGGGCTCAGCCCCACCTGCCCCCACGCCTGGCACCCGCAGCACCAGCAGCACCAGCAGCAGCCACCACATGCACAGAGCACAGTCCATGCACACCAGTGCCCCTCGGGACCCTTACCCAGCTGGCAGGTGGTCCCCACCCACTGCTTGGGACAGATGCACTCGAAGCCATCCACCTGGTCCACACAGGTGCCCCCGGCCGCGCACGGGTTGGAGGCACACTCATCGATGTCTGCAGAGGCACAGAGGGAGAGGCGTGGCGGGCGGGCGCCATATGGGGAGGCGGGGTCCGTGGGGGAGGCAGGGCCATGTGCCCGTCACTCCCCCCCCCCCGCCCCGGCTACTAGGCCCACAGCTACATTTGGGGGACCCCGCTGCCCCATCCCCACTCCTAGACCCCCTCAGACACCAGGCCCCCCCACGTGTGGGTGAGCACTCACCAAGCGCACAGGTGGACCCGCTCCAGCCTGACGGGCAGTGGCACTCGAAGCCGGAGGGCACCTCGTAACAAGAGCCCCCGTTGGCGCATGGGTTGGAGGCACAGGCGTGCTCAGCTGCATTGGGAACCAGACGCGGGGGCGGGGGTTGGGGGGCGTGGCAGCGGGGGCTCCCCACCTTTGCAGCAGCGCTCCTCCCTCAGCCCCCAGGGCCCCAGGGCAGGGGTCAGGGCAGAGTACACGGCTTGCTGCACACACAGGCCGGAGGGACGGGGCCCCACCAGGCTCCGGGGGCACCAGCCCAAAGCCGGCCACCGGCCGCCGACGTACCCCGCTCACAGTTCTTGCCCGAGTAGCCGTCGGGGCAGACGCAGTGGTACTGGTCAGGCTCGGCGTTGATGCACGTGGCCCCGTTGGTGCAAGGGTGGTGGGTGCCGCAGTAGTTCAGGTCTGAGGACAAGAGGGCGCTCAGATGCCCGCTGTCCCCAGGGGGCGTCCCTCGGGCCGCCCGCCGACCCCGGCTACCTTTGTTGCAAAGCAGGCCGCCCCAGTTGGTCTCACAGTTACACTGCCAGGGGTCCACGCAGCTGCCGTGCACGCAGCCAGGGTACGGGACGCACTCGTCGCAGAAGCGTCCCTGCCAGCCGTAGCTGCACCTGCAGGGGCCGAGGGGCAGGAGGCCCGCTGGGGGAGGGTGCACTCGGGAGCCGTGGCCGCCGAGGGTGGCTCGGGTGGCCGGGCCGCGGCGCAGAGTCACGTGGGCCCCCCCGGGGCTGGCGGCCTCCGCCCTTTGAAGCAGGGCCGGGCGGGGGTGAGGGCCCTGCGGCCCGCCCGCAGCCTCACGGGCACTTCCCGGCCGCTGGCCTCGGATGGCCGGCTGCAGCTGCCCAGCCACTCCTCCCTGAGCTATTTTGGGACTCACCCCTGAGCAGGGCCCCAAGAGCAAGCGCCGGGAAAGGAAGGCCCTGCCGGGACCCCGGGAACGAGGGTGCCAGCCCCAGCTCGCCGGTGCCGCCTGGGCTGGGCAGCACCCGGGGCTGCGCGGGCTGACGGGGAGCCCGCACAGGGCTCCGGGCCCAGCCCCGGCGACCTCACCTGGAACCCCAGGACGACAACCTCTCTCCCGGCAGGAGCCCTACCGGGGCCCGCCCCGCAGACCGAGACACCAAGGCCCACGGGCTGCGACAGGCCAGACGCAGGGCGGCTCCTGACCCGGGAAGAGTCACCCGCTCCCTGGCAAACGGCCTAGAGGCCTCTTGGCGCCAAGGCCACGACCCCGAGGCCTGGCCCTGCCTCCAGCTGTGGGCCAGGAGTCTCTGGAAGTCCTTCAGGAGAAGCAGGCGACTGGGGCAGAAAGGGCACCCGGGCCACGGAGGGCGGCCCATTCCAGCTGTGGCCAGCCTCCCCAGGGCCCAGGACAAAGGGCCCGTCGTCCCGCAGTGGACGTCCCGGGACCAGCAGGCTGCCCTCCAGGCCCTGGGCAGGCCCCCGGGGGCCCCTTTCTAGAACTGGAAAGTCCCGAGGAATGGACCTGTCATCTAGGACTGTCATCTAGGCACTGTCCCTTCCAGGCTGGCACCTGCCACGCAAGTTTATTTTTGTAAAGGGAGGAGCCGTGGCCCTTCCTGGGCTGCCCCCGAGCCCCGCAGCCAAGGTGACAGGCTCCGAGGCGGGCCACAGAGAAACCCAGGCTGCAGCACGACGCTCCTCCACCCAGCGCCAGGCGTGCCAGCAGGGCCCACGCACACACGAGCTGCGCATCCCCACCGGGAATCCTCCCTCCAGGTGACGCGAGGAGACCGTGACACGCCTTGGGTCACCCACCAGGAAGCCACGAGGCCAAGCACAGCGCCCGGACCCCGGCGTTCCCGGGATGTGCTCCCAGCCCTGGGTGGGGCCGCCTCCGCAGGCCCCACCTCCCCAGCGCCCGGCCTGCAGCTCCAGAAGCCCAGGGAGGAGGCGGCAGGAAGGCACGGCCATCTCCGCAGCATCCGGTGGGGGTGGTGGGGGTGTCCTGCAGTGAAACCTGAGCCCTGAGCCACCGCGAGCCACCACGGGCAGCTGGGCCTCACCCACAGCGGTGGGTGGGGGCGCACCTATGGCTCCCCATGGCCCACGCCAGCAGGGGAGGGCTGGGGGGCGGGGGCGTCCACTCCTCTCCCACCTTCCTCCTGCCCTGGCAGCGGGCACAGCGCCAAGGTCGTGCATGGCCCTAGGGGGCCGGCCAGAGTGCACGGGGCTGAGACCCTGCCGCACGGCGCTCACGCCCATGGACCGGTCTGCCAGGGTCCCCAGGCCCCCCCATCACAAGGATCAGAGGGCAGGGCCCGGAGGGTGGCCACCTCCGCCTCCCGGGATGTGGCTCCTGGGGCTGCCTGGCCCCCAAGATGTGAACCCACCCTGGGCCGGGCCCCCACCGGCTACCCTCTCCCCTGCTGTGCTCCTCCACTTGCCCAAAGGCCCCCTTGACTTGTCTGAAGCTCAGAAATCCGGCCTCACGGTGACGGGGCCGGGGACCCCCCTTCCAACCTCGGCCCCTGGAACCGGGGCGCCGCTCTTCGTGCCACCTCCCGGGCCAAAGCCACCAGAGGACAAGCAGAGGAGCCACCCCCCCTTCCTGTCTCCCGCGCCAGCCAGCTCCCCAACCTTGCCCTCCTGCCCAAACTCGACCCTGGGGGACTCTGGGCAAGTGGCCTCTCCTCTGTGCACAAGCCACCCCCGGGAGTGAGGCCCTGGGGTCAGTGAGCCCCGAGGCGGGCGCAGGGCGGCCCTCGCCCCTACCGGCCTTCCCATAGCCTGCGCCCCGCCGAGGGCTCCCGGAGAGCACCCCTGGGCCCCCAGCTCCCGGGCCACCCTGTGCACCCCCGGAGCCCCGGGTGCCTCCGCGCCGCGCCGGCCCTGCTCTGAGCCTCACCCGCTCCACACCCGGCCCCTCCCACCACCCCCTGCTCCAGCACAGCTCACCCGGGCTCCCTCCCACCCCGGCCCTGCCCAGACCCCCGCTCCAGGTCTCCAAACGCTTCCTGGCCTCGGGAGACGGCCAGGGTCTCTCCCTCCTGGGGCCCGACCCCCAGCCCGGCCGGTGTGTTGGCTCCCTGACCTCTCCTCTCCACCTGGAGCTTTAAACCCCCTTCCTGTCTGCCCCCAGCTCCCCACGGGTGTCTCAGGTCAGGTCTCCCCACACCGATCCCTCTGCGTTGGTGGCGTCCCCCAGGACACAGGAGACATGACCCCCCAATCTCAGTCACGCCATGGCCTCAGTCGCTGGCAGCTCTGCCGTTTGGCAGCACAGGCCGCAAGCCTCGGGGTCCTCCCTGCCCCCCAGCTCTTCTTCCCAGCCCTCGTTCAGACCCAAGCCAGGATGCCTGCAGGACTCGCCCACCTCCCCATCTCCTGCTGGTCATCGCCCACCACCTCCCAGCCCCACGTGGCTCCTCCCACATAGCAGCTGCCCTGGTGCTTCGTCCCACCTCACCCCCTGCAGCACCCCCTCTCTTTCCTAGGCCCCACTCCCACACCCACCACGAGCATGAGCCTGGGGGCCCTCCGTGCCTCCTGTGCTCCGGGCACCCGACTCTGGGTGGCTCCCGGCCCGAGGTCAGGTGGGGCGGCCCCTCACCATGCGACCCCGAAGGAGCTATGTGCGTCTGGCACAGCCCAGGCTCGAGGACCAGCGTCCGCCCCGTGTAACCCCCAGTGGCACGCGAGCAGGGCCCGAGTCCCTGCCACCCTGCTCGGCCACGAGGCCCCTGGCGCACGGGACGGGCAGGGGCAGGGGCAGGGGCGCACTCACTTGCACTCCCCGGGCACCGAGCATCCCCCGTGCAGCAGGTTACATCCTTGTTTGCACACGGCTGTGGACAGAGGGCACAGGGCTCCGTGTGAGGCTGCGCCCGGCTCCCCCGCAGCCCCGGGGAGGAGGTGTGCCCGGGCCCGGCCCGCGCCGGCCGCTCACCCTCTTTGCACTCCTTGCCCATCCAGCCGTCCATGCAGGCCTTGTTGCCGTACTGGTCGCAGGTGTAGTGGCCGAAGAAGTCGTTGCGCGGCCGGCAGAACTTGTTGCAGGTGGCGCTGTAGTAGTTGTCGTCGCAGCGCACGCGGATCTGCAGCTCCATGTGCGCCACGTGGCCGCTGAAGTGCAGGCTCTTCCAGCGGTCCTCGGGGTTGATCATGCCCGTGTGCGACACCCGCTCGATCAGCAGCTCCTCTTGGGGGGGCGGCACAGTCAGCCCGGCCGAGGCCGCCCTTCCCACGGGGGCGGCAGCCCGGGCCCCTGGGGTGACGGGGCGCCCGGCCGGCAGAGAAGGGCCGCCGTGGCCAGGGAGGGCGGCGGGGACACAGGTCGGGCCGGGGGCGCGCCCCGCAAGTGCATGGCTACCGCCCACCTCTGACCAGCCTCCTCTTGCCCCCCGACACGGGGGAGGACCCGCGATCTAACGGCTGGGCCGCACTTCACATGAAGCCACCGGGGGCGAGGGGACTGACCACCGTGGGCACACCGGGTCGTGAAACCTTCCCGTCACTTTCGTACAGATTCGGGATTTTCCCGGAGAAAAGGCTGAGGAATCCGGGGCACCTCACCCTCCTGCAGCAGCAAGCACAAGCCTGGGGACCACGCCGCTCCGGCCCTCCCCGGCGCCTCTCACTCCGCACCCCCCAGCCCATCTGGCCGAGGTGCATCCCCCGGTCCCCGCCGACCCGTGCCCCCAGCCTGGCCCCTTCTGGCCTCGGCGGCGGTGGGGCCTGGGTCTCTGCGTGACTCGGACCCACGGGACTCGGGCCTAAGCCATCCCCACGGCGGCCCCTCCGTGCCCCGCCTGCCCCTCGGGCCCTCTCCGACCCCCGACGTGAGCCAGCAGCCATGTGCCCCCACCCGCCCCACAGGCTGCCTCCGTGGCCTCCCGTCCACCAGGCGTGGCAGCGTTCTCAGGTCAACCCCCGCCACCTGACCTCGGCCTCGCCGACCCGCCACTCCCCCACCACACACGTCCACCTGCCCCTCCTGGTCTGTCCACAGAGACGCCCCTCCGCCCCGTGACCACATCACGCGAGATCCTTGGGCCAGGGGCAGCCCCGGGAAGCGAGCCCTCATCCCCAGCAGGCAGAGGACCAGGAATGTGGCCGCACATCGCTGTGGCTCAGGGGGTCAGCCTCCCTGGGTCCTGGGGGGCCCTGCAGGCGGCCGACCGCCCCGCCGCCCAGCCCCCGGCAAACTCACCATCTGGGGTGGTGTCGTTGTCCCAGTCCCAGGCCTCCACGATGAGGGTGAAGGAGCGCTGCAGACACGGGAGCAGCCGTCAGGCACCAGACGCCGCCCGTACGGGGGGCGCACCCCCACACCCCGGCCCCCAGCCCTGCCCTGGGTGGGGAGGGCTCTGCAGGCAGCTTCGTGCATGTCCCCACAGACCCCAAGGTGACCCAGAGGAGGGAGGCCGTGCCTCCGGGTCAGAGGCTCCGGGCACCCGTGGCGCGGCAGCCCAGTGGCCACGGCTAGCGCAGGCGGTGGACAGAGGCAGGACGGCCCCCCACAGCCCAGGGCCGCGCCCCCAGACCAGGCCCCCCCCAGGACGTCCTGTGGGAGCAGCCCTGGCCACCTCCCTGGACCTGGAAAAAGTGAGCTCCTGCTGCAAGCAGAGTCCCAGGGATCGAGGGCCTGTCAGCACCCCCGCTGCACCCCCACCCGGGGCACACAGGGGCGGGGGGCAGGGCGCACGGCCACCGCGAGGCCCCACACGGGCCGAGCTCCAGTTGCACAGCACTCGCCCCACAGACCTGCCTCCTCCTAGGAGCACAAGGGCAGGGAGGGCCCCGGCTGCACAGAGGGGGAAACCGAGGCCCAGGGACGGCCCTGCTTGCCACTCCCCCCTCCCTCCCGGGACAACGTGATGGGGTAATGTCACCAGGCAACCTCAGGACGCACCCTCCCCACGAGAGTAACCGGAGCCACGGAGCGGTCCTGCCCTTGTCATTCACGGACACGAGCTCGACAGGAGGCGCAGACCCAGCTCTGCCCTGGCCAGGCCCTTCCGTGGCTCCCACGCACACTGCTCGGCCCCTTCGGACCAGCCACGAACGTGCCGACCGCCCGTCCATCCAGCCCCGGCTGCCCCGAGTCGGGGACCCACAGGCAGGCTGGCTTCCACCCGCGGGGGCACCGCACCCCCAGACTCCCCCGCCCCCACCTCCCGCCCACAGTGGGGCCTGCGCTCCACAGCCCAGGGCCGCCCCCTGCCCACAGCCACCCGCCCGCTGATGCCCAAACCAGGCCTCTGGGTCCTGCCCCAGGTACGTGCCAGCCGCAGACAGGCCCCGGCCCCACTCCCACCCTCTGGCAGCTCTCCCTTGGGGACCCGCTCCCTGTCCCCACCCCAGACCTGCAACCATCCCTCCAGGGAGACAGCCCCGGGACGCACTGACCCTCCTGCGGCTACGTGTGGCCTTCCCTGCTGCTGACCTGACCCTGAGCACAGCCCCCCAGACGCCCCAGGATAACCCACAGGAACTCACACGCCCTCAGGAGCACAGACTGGAATCCAGGGGCCATGCTCCTCCCTTCTAGAACACTCCCTGTCCATGTCGCCAGTTACCAGGCTCCAGTCCTACTCCTCAAGGCTCCCTCAAACCCACTCCCCACGCCCACTACCAGGCCGGCTTCCCGCAGCCCCTGGGGCCTCCGCACGCCCGACGACCCTCAGGGCTCTGACTGTGTCTTTCCCAGGGCTCGGAGCCCTCTTGGGGTTCCCATCTCTTGCCAGAGACCCAGCCCCCGCTCCGCCTCCACCTCAGCCTGCCCACCCTGCCCCAGGGCCTTTGCACACACAGTTGCCTCCCTCGGCCTAGAATGCCACCCTCAGGCCAGGCTTCCCCGGCCACTCCCACTCCTGGTGACAGCTGGAGTGCCCAGCTCCTTCCTAGGCCCCACTTCATCCACTCATTCGCCCAGCATGCACCAGGCGTGGCTCTGCTACTAGTGGATGAGTCAGCGGGGATCGAGGGGTCAGGGCAGGCCTTGGAACGGAGGGAGACCTGGAGACTGAGAAAGAACCCAGAAAGAACCGCACGGCGGGCCCACAGGGCTGGGAGAGCGAGGCCGTGAGGATGGAGGGACCTGGGTCAGACTGCCCGGCCCCAGGCCCCTCTCCTGACATTGGCACCGACGCTGAGCAGGTGTGGCTGCTGGAGGGGCCAGTGAGGCCTGGGACTGACCGGCGGGGCTGCAGGAGCTGCTCCGGCCACTGTGCGCAGCGGGCCATGAGGGTGGGCACAGGCAGGAGCAGGGACCCAGGGGCCGGGCACGAGAGCACAGGCTAGGCCTGCGACCACCGCCGGCGGCACGAGCACCTGGGCTCCAGGTGAGCAGGGCGCTCCTCCGGGCTCCAGGGAAACCCCACGCCAGCCACTCAGGTAGGATTACCGCCACCTTCGTCCGAGCCCGGGGCTCCAGTTACCTGCTCCCACAGGAGGGGCACCCGCCCGCCCACCCAAAAGGGCCCCAGCGCCCGCCAGCTGGGCTCCCCGCACGCAGACAGCAGAAAGTCATCCAGAGAGAACCTGAGCCGGCAGGGGCACCTCCCCCAGTGCCCAGCCCCGGCCTCCTCTTCTCCCACAGCGCCGGCTCTGAGACTCAGTTTCCCCTATGCAAATGGCGACCTCTCAACCGGGGGCTTCCTGACACGAGCGCCCGGGGTCAGGATGGGGTTTTGTCAAGCCCAAATCCCCAGAGAGCAGGAGAGGCAAGAGGCCTGGGCCGCAGGGCTCGTGGGGCAGGGGCAGGGGCCATGAGAGCTGAGGGGCGGCGGCTGGGGCGGCCGCAGGGGTCAGAGGAGCCCAGGTCAGAACCCCACCTGCCTGCCCGGCCCGGAGAGGCCCAGCCACCCCTCTTCTGGGAAGACTGCCCTGACCCCCCGCACCCTGTAGGAGGACCCCCAGCCTGACCATCTGACTACCGTCTCCCCAGCCCAGCCCCTCAAGACCAGGTCCGAAGCCTGCACCCGACCCTCAGACGGGGATGACGGCGCAGCAGCCCAAAGATGCGCGAAGGCCAGCCCCCGGGGCCCCGGGCACCCGAGGGCCCAGAAGGCCCAGCGCAGCCCCCGGGGCGCCCTGCCCAAGTCCACGGCCCCACCCTGCTTTCTTCCCGCAGCGCCCCGCATCAGCACCCAGCCCCCCGAGGAGCAGGGCGCTCCGGCGCCAGGAGCTCTGAGCACAGATACATTTCCTGAAACCTGAGCCTCGGAGAAGCCAGGCCTCTGCCGCCATTGTCCCCAGGAGAGGGGGAGGGGGCCGCCTCCCCCCAAGGCACGAAGCTCGGATCCCTCGTCCACCCCCCACAGGGACCCAGACACCCGCACTCCACACGGGAGAGCAGCCAGGGCCCTGCCTGGTGCGCCCAGCCCGCCCACCCTCAGCCCAGGGTCTCCTCGTGCTTTGTCACAGGGCTCTTGTGCGTCCCTGCAGCAAAGCCCACAGGCTGCTGAGACAAGTCAGACTTCCTCACCTGGGGTCCTGGGGACAGGGACCCCAGCTCAGCCGCCGTCCTGGGCATGGGGATGTGGCTCAACAGGGTCTGGGATGAGGACTCTAGCTCAGGCCTGGAGACTGGAGATGCCGGCCACCCAGCGTGGCTCCCCTGAGAACCCCTCACCGGGCCAGTGTGCCCCCTCCCCCATCTAAATTCCCACGGAACAGCTGAGGGAGGCCCTCCCGCAAAGCCCCTGCCACCCGCCCTCCAGCACCCCCATCGTACTGCAACCTGCTCCCCAACCCGCACTCTCAAAGCCCAAGGACAAAGCCTCCGGGTCTACGCTTGGCGAGCAGAGCTCTGCCCTGCTGTCCCCACACCCGAGCCTCAAACACGACCCCGGACGCGGAGCAGGTGACTGACTAGGTGCGGAGCGGCGGCGTCATCCAAGCAGGCCCCAGCCCCTCTGGGATGGCGTGGGCAGGATGCATGCACTGGGCACCAGGGGGCTCCAGGGGAGGGTTGGGGGGGCACAGGGCAGCCCTGGGCTCCTTGGGAGGGGCGGGAGCACAGGTGGGACGGAAACTCCCGCGGCAGCTGGCCACAGCAGTCAGGCCCCGCGTGCACATCCCACCGGGTCCTCCCTGACTGGCCAAAGGCCCCCCGCACACCCCTAAGCACATACCCACGGCCCCGGCGGGGCATCAGTGGGGAGAGGAAGCCAGGTGGGCCAGGGAGCCAGCCTGAGCCTGCAGCCCGGCCCCCTTCACGGGATCACATCGTTGCCCCGTTCCACGGGCGGGGAAGCCGGGCCCCAGAACCTGCTGCAGCCCAAGGTCTCCGGGGGCCGCACGTCAGCGCCAGGACCCCTCCAATGCGTGCACACATGCCCCACACAGCCGCCTCCGAGAACCCAGCACGCACACGACAAAGGACACCTGTGCGTGGTGTCCTGGGGTCCCGGGTGTGGGAAGGGGCGTGCCCCCTGCTGGCCCCTCTCAGGACGGGGCCCCGGCTGCCCACCACCCCTCCATCAGCCGGCCCCTCCAAACCCTCCAGTGGCTGCCTACCACACCTGGAGAAAGCACAAGCGGGCACACGCACGCATGCACGCCTTCACGCGGGACCAGACGCGGTCTCCATCCTGTCAGCTACTGGCTGGCACCTGGGCCAACAAGGCATCACTGAATTCCTGGGGGGCCGGGGGAGGCACGGGGCATCCGCGAGGTGGGTCAGGAGAGGAGCAGCAGACACCCGGCTGCCCCCTGGCAGCTCAACCCCGAACCTCCCACGTCCCCCCTGGGCCCACCCAACCTGGAGCCCCACGCCACACACAGCACGGCCCGTGCGGCCACGTGAGGACGTGTGGGGGCCGTGGGCAGGGCACAGGAGGGGCCTTTCCCACACCGCCCACAGGTGCCCACCCTCCTGCCACCAGCCACTTCGGAGGCCCTCCTCGCACCCCCTACTCCAGGGTGCCCGAGGGCGCAGGCTGGCCCCCCACCCCCACCCTCCCCAGTGAAGCCCAAATGCAGTTTCCAACGAGCCCTGCTCACGGGACGGAGCCGGACTTGCAGCAAACCGAGGCAGCGTGGCCGCGGGGAGCGGAAATACCAGGGCGCTGGCATCACACACCAGCTACGCACCGGCAGCCGGGATGCGCTGCCGGCGGGGAGCGGACCCACCGCCGCCCCCCAGACACGCAGCTACCCCGCGCCCCGGGCTGCCCGGGACCGGGCCCCTCCTGAGGCCGCCGAGCAGCTCGCAGCAGCCGAGTCAGCTGCCCCGAGGGAGGGCGCCCCGAGTCGGGGCTCCCGGCAAGGCGAGGGCCTGCCCCGGCCCGCTCCTCCCCGGGCCGGCCCGTGGGGCCCGGAGCCGTGAGGGACGCGCGTCGGCCCCGCCACATTCCTGCCAGGCCTCCCCGCCCCCACCCTGATGCTGCCAACTCGAGCAGAAAACACATCCTCAGGTAGCGATTTGGAACCGCGCTGGCGCAGGCCCAAGCGCAGATGACAGGCTGCGGGCTCTGCTCAGACCTGCCTGCTGCGCCGCTGCGGGGGCGCGGGCCGAGCTTATCGTAAGTGCCTGCGGCCTCCCAGGCCTGCCCCTGCCTTCTCCGTCAGGGGCACAGCCCCCCCCAGGCCCCGGGGTCAAGGGAGACCCCAGAGGCCAGGCAGGCAGGGGCAGCGCCGGGGCTCCTCCCTGCAGGCCGGAGCCCAGAGAGGAGCAAGAAGGGGCGGGCGGCAAGGCCGCGCAGGGTGACCGAGGAAGGGCGGCACCGGCCGCGGGGGGTTCAGCTCCGGGGCTCCCAGGACCCGGTGCCAGGTGGACACGTTCCTGGGGCTTCCCACCGCGCGGTCCAGCCAGGAGTCCTCGGTCAGGAGGTCGGGCCGTCAATCACAGCCTGGCAGGCTCTTCCAGCCCCTTCCTGCACACCCAAGCCCCGCAGCCGGCTCTGGCCGGTTCCCGCACACTGGGGTACCTCTCTGGGGTCCTCTCTGACTGCTGCCCAGCCAGGCCTGCCCTGCACCCCTGGGTGTGGGGGCGGGGAGGGCCAGGCTCTGCTTCTGAAAGTGCATCCCCTGGGGCATCAGGAGGAGGCCCTGGCCGCTCCTTGGCTGCTCGGCCCCCTCCCCGGCGGCTGCGCACAGGGCTGGGCCACACAAGCCCGGGAGCCCGCCCGCCCGCCTGCAGCCCCGCAGCCCCCCGCAAAGAAAGAACAAACAGAACCAGGAGCCCCCAGCGGTGGAGGGTCACAGCAGCAGGGCCGCGGGCGCGGGCGCGGGGGGCCGGAGGCAGCGGCCGGGGTGCCCGACGCGACACGCGGCCCCCGACCCCCGCCCGCCCGCCCGCGCGGCCCCCACCTCCACCCGCGGGCATCCAGGAAGCGGCGGGGCGGGCGAGGGCTGGCCGCGGGCCCGGGGCGGCTCCGCCAGGGCCTGCCCCGGACCAGCCCCAGCACGCGCGGCGCACATGCCTCCGCGGCCTGCCCGGGCCGGGGCGCCGCGCCTCGCCCCCCGCCCCCCGCCCCCCGCCCCCCGGCAGACACGCGCGGGGAGGCGCAGGCACACGCCGCGGCCGCCGCCCCCGCCCCGCCGCGACCCCCGCGCGCCCACGTGGCCGGGCGCGGACCGAGCCCCACGGAGCACGCGCCCCAGCCGCCGCCGCGGCGCCCCCTGCCGGCCCCGCCCGTCCGGGTGCGCGCCGCGTGCAGGTGCCGGAGGGCGGCGGGGAGGGCGGCGGGGAGGGCGGCGGGGCGGGGGCCGGGGGCCGGGGAGGGGCACGTACCGGCCAGGCGAACTGGAAGGGGATGACGACGAGGCCGGGCTCCTGGGCGCCGCCGGCCCGCGCCCGCGCCCGCGCCCGGTCCCGGTCCCGGTCCCGGTCCCCCGCGGCGGCGCGCGGCAGGTAGAAGGAGTTGCCGCCCAGCACGGGCGTGGCGCCGTGGCCGTAGCTGCAGGGCCCCGTGGGCGTCACCTTGGCCTGGTACTCCTTGAGGCACACGCGCACGTACGTGTCGCACTCGTCGTGGCCGCAGCCCCCCGCGCGCGTCGTCCGGCCGTCGCCGTCACAGCAGGCGCCGCTCAGCAGCTCCCCGTTCGCGTTCCGCAGCGCGCTCAGCTGCAGCTCGAAATAGCCCATGGGCCGCGCCGCCTAAAAATAAGGCAGACGCGGGCGCGTGGAGGCGCGGGCCGGGGCCGGGGCCGGGGCCGGGGCCGGGCCGGGGCCGGGGCGGGCCGGGGCGGGCCGGGGTCGGGCGCGGGGGGGGCCGTGCGCCCCGTCCGCGCCCCCCGCTCACCTGCACGCACAGCGCCAGCAGCAGCAGCAGCCGCCGGGGCAGGCGCCCCCGGCCCCGGCCCCGGCCCCGCGCCCGCATCGCCGCGCCCGCCGCCCCGGCCCGCGCCGGCCCCCAGCGCCCGCCCGCCTGCCCTCCGAGCGCCGGCGGCAGGGGCGGCAGGGGCGGCAGAGGCGGCGGCGGCAGAGGCGGCGGCAGAGGCGGCGGCGGCGGCGGGCGGGGTCGGGGCGGCGATGCGGGCGGCGGCCTGGACGCGGGCCCGGGCGGCGGGAGCGCGGGGCGGCGGGGCTCGGGCGGGCGGGCGGGCGGCGGCTCCCGGCTGGCGGCGGCGGCGGCGGCGGCGGCGGCGGCGGCGGCGGCGGGTCCCGGCCTCGGCTCTGCGCGCCCGCGCTCCCGGCGCCCGCAGCCAACAAGTTCGGGGCGAGACTGACAGCTCGCTCGCCCATTCGTCACCCGCGCACCTGCATATGCATGAGGGGGCGGGGCCGCGCCGCGGGGTGGGGCCGGGCCGGGGGCGCTCGGCTTTAAAGGCGGCGGAGGGCGCTGCTGCCCGCGCCCGCACTCGGCGCGCGCCTCGCGGGGCCCCGGGCGGCGCTAACGTCGCGCCTCCGCCGGCGTGCGGGGTCCCTCGGCCGGGCCGCGCCGGGAGCCGGGAGCCGGGAGCCGGGAGCCGGGAGCCGGGAGCCGGGGGTGGGGCGCCCCTGAGGTCACCGCCGAGCTCCCCTCCCATCGGGGCGCCGCCGTCCCGGGGGAGAAGCCGCGGGCGGCCCGGATCCGGCCCCGCGCGCGCGGCCTGGGACCCCCCGTGGGGCGCCCCTCCGCGCGGCCGCAGGGGGCGCTGCTCGCCCGCGCCCCTGCCCTCCCGCCCCGCGCCCCGCGCCCCTGCCCTCGCTCCTGGCTCGGGCCCGGCGACAGATGCCCGGCGGCGTGGCGGGGCGCGCGGGGCCGCTGGAGACGGGGCTCGGGCGCGCAGCGGGCACGGCCCGGGAATAAAGGCGGAGGCGCGCGCTCAGGACGAGGTGAGAGCTGCGCACAGGCTCCTCCTGCTGTCCTGGTCACCAGGTCCCCGCGGCCCGCCCTCCGGCATCGCGTGCTGCCCTCTGCCGGGTAACCTCGCCGCCCCCCCACCCAGGGTCAAGCCCCAGGGCTCCTTGTCTGCAAGCACAGCTCCCCTCCGGCCTGCAGGGTCCCCTCTTGGGGGGCGGGCGGGCGCCCTGGCGGCTGGGGCCCCCTCCGCCACCGTAACCCGGCCGTCTTCTCTGCCCTGGCTGCCCGCAAGGCTGTCGTGAGCGCCCCAGGCAGGCGGCAGGGCTCTGGGTGCTGAGCGCTGGGAGCAGCCCCGGCCTGGTGCGCTGGGTGAGGGGGGCACCGAGAGCTTCCTGGGAGAAGCGGCTTTGCAGGCGACCAGGCGCTGGGGCGGCAAGCCTGGCTGAAGGGGCTCCAGAGTGCAAACACCCCCCTCTCTGTCACCTGGGTGTGCAGCCAGCTGCCCCAGGGGCCCCGTCCTGGGAATGCCACCCCCACACGGGGGGTAGGGGCCGCTGCCACTAAGCAGCCCCTCCAGGATCCAGGCGTGCAGAGCAGCTGGAAGCCCCTGACAGGGTGGGCCTAGTGCTGCTGCCAGCGCCCCTGCTCCCTACCTGAGCCCCTCTGTCTGCTGGGATGAGGGGGCAGGACACAAGCCAGGCCCACCACGCACAGCGACCCCCACCAAATAAGGGCATGCAAGCTGCATGGAGCCCTCCTGTTACACCAGGGCCACTGTGGGGGTGCCTCCTTCCCTCTGCCCTGGCCCAGCCGCAGGCACCCACGTACTTCAGGCCCCAAGACTCATGAGGAGGCACCCCCCGACACACACACAGGGCTCCAGGGGCCCAGTCCATGTCCCCGTCCCCCTGTCCAGGGAAGGCCGGGGGGGCCTCTGCCCAGCATTCAGCCAAGTGGTAAACCCTTGGGGAGCCCTGGGTCCAGGGGTGAACAGAGCTAGAATGACAAACTGTAAGGGTGAGGCAGGCAGGGCAAAGGGCGTGGGGGGCCTGCTAAGACCCGAAGGCAGGCCAGGTCTGCAGGGGGAGACACTGGGAACGGTCCGTGCAAAGGCCCTGGGCTGAGGGAGCCTGACCCCAGGGGAGGCCGGTGAGGGAGACACAGTGGCAGAGGCAGAGGGGTTGAGGGGTCAGGTGAGGCCGCTGGTGCGGTGAGAGCCCGGCTACGCAGGGCATCTCCGCGGCCTCCACGCTGAGCCCAAGGGGAAGTCAGACAGGAACGCGCCAGGTTGGGCTGCACCACGGCCCGCCTGTTCACAGAGCCCCGGGGCCGCACGGAGAGGGGCCGGTGACCAGGCCAAGGCCCGGCCCAAGGGAGCCGGCAAGGGGAATTCCTAGGTAAGGGAGGGGCGGAATCCAGAGAACAATCCCCCGGCGTGCCCCTCCCTCAGCCACCGCCGAAGCTTCCTGCAGGGCCGCCACCGTGGGAGGGACGCGGGCGCCCCGAGACTCGCTGTGCCACTTCCAGAGGCCGCTGTTCAGTAGCGGCTCTTTCCCTGCTCAGAGCTGTCTGGGCTGGCGGCACCGGGGATGGACGCTCACTCCACCTCAAGATGCAAAGGATGCAGCCTCCCCGGGGCCCTTCCTGCCGGCCAGCCCTGCTTGGGGGTGCAGAGAGCCCCCACCTGCCCTGCGAAGCTAGGGAGACGATGGCCCGGCCCCATCGGCCTCCCTCTGGGCCTTTTGGGAGGAGGGCATGGGTCCTCCGGGCCCCGGGCAGCTGGGTGAGCATCAGGGCAGGGGCAGGGGCCAACCAACCCCGGAGGCCTGTCGGGGGGCCGGCCCCTTGCTCCCCTGCTCAGGGGCCACCCTGCAGGGCACACAAGCCTCCTCCCACTCACTGTTCCCCAGGAGCACAGGCCAGACTTAACACCCCGGAGAGGTTCAGGTCAGGGAGGCGGCCACTTCAGGCAAGGGCTGGGCCTGGGAGGCTGCTGGGGGAGGGGAAGTCCGCCCCTCTGGGGTCCCCCACAGGGACTTCTGCAGCCCTCGCGCCAAAGGGCTGGGGATCTGAGAGGGGCCGGGCCCCGGCTTCCACCCGCGCTGGGCCAGGCTGCCCTGTCTCTTCCAGGAAGACCCCATCCCCGCTCTGGGGCCATCTCCCAGCTCCACCTGCCCCGCGGCCTGGGGGCTCCCTCCCCGAGCTCCCCAGTAGGAGGGGCTCTCAGGCAGGTCCTGAGAGATGGGGTGGAGGCCCCCAACCTGGCGGGGGTCTGCAGGGCCAGGCTGGGGTGCAGGCTGCCCAGAGTTTGGACAGAGCCGGCTTGGCTCAGGAGCGAGCGTTGCTTCCGCCCGTGTTCTGCGGTGCTAAATATAGCGGCCGGGAGGGGAGTTTC